>NC_140585.1:709082399-709730256 GCF_964204655.1 Triturus cristatus
ATTGTGACCAATCACCAACTGAGTAGCCCTGGCACATTGAACAGCGCTAATACAATAAGAGACCTTGGGCACCTTGGCAATTTGGGCACTTTGAGTATTCCTAGCACACTGAGAACCACTGTCATTTTGAGAAAAATAACGGTTGCAGAATTTAACAATGCTCCCAATACAAGCAGCTGTCACACATTTGCAGCACCTCTACAACACTAAGCATCAGTGACAGTCCGAGCAAGCTTGGCACCTTCATCAGATGTGATTTTTTAATTGTTATTATTATTAGTTTTTGTCAGCTGTAGCACATTATATTTTGATTTAATACTGTTCGCACAACATTTTCCTGGAAGTTAATGAGACCTGAAGCACTTTCGGGGTGGCTAAGTAAGACTGTTATCTTTTTAGCCATAGTTGAAACTGTTGGTTGAGACGTAGCCTGTTATTGGTATGGGTTGGTGTCCTGTGTGACGGTTGGAGGTGTGCTTTCGTCAGGCCATGTCAGCTATTAAGCAGTTCATTACTGCTTGTGTTGCGGTGAGAAGGAGAATGAGCGATCGGACCATCATTTGCTTATCCAAAGCAGTACATTATGTTACCTGAGGCCAGTTGAAACTAAGTTTTAGGGAACAGTCAGGTTCTTTATTGTTTTTCTGACCTCTAGGTGATTACTGATTATCTTTATTTTCTTTGGGTGGGTCTTCCAGAGATAGTTTGCTTGTATAGAAAAGGAACTCCTGCCAACTGAAGTTCTTTTGAAGGAGGAATATCAAGAGCAGGGCCTTTTCTAATGTAGGAAGATAGGTCCTGTCCCATGGATCACCTGGTGTCTCTGCAGAGAGCTTTGAAAGAGATTCTTGTGAAGAGTAGCCAGTGCAGGGCACAAGTAATGTGGTCAGGTTGACTCGGGTTTAGAAATTGTTTAACTGGCAAATCAGTTGCCTTGAGTGTCCAACGTGGAGAATCTTGGCACAGTCAAGATGTGACAGTACTAGAACTCGTGAGGGCTGAAACCTGTGGCAAAGCCTAGATGAGGACACATCCTAGCATTCTCATGATGTAAAAACCATATTTGCCCACTTGGTTAACCAGAGTTTCGTGAGAGAGGTCGAAGTCCATTATCATGCCCAAATCTTCCTCCCATCCACGTGGGCAGAAGTGAATATCTTTGCACCAATAAGTAATGAGGTAATGATTTTGCCATGACCCACGCGTGAGGATGTATGTCCTGGAGGTGTTCAATCTCCTGTCATTATGTGTTACACAGAGGTCTACTGCTTGAAGGCCAGTTGGCTTTTCTATTTTTAGGTTGATCTAAGCATCATCAGAACAGTTCCAACAGGTGAATTTATGAAAAGATTTATACTGTGCACAGCTACTTCTTGGAGTGTCCGGAAGTTGAAGAGGGAGGAAACCAGCAGATCCGGAAATTAGTGTGTTTGACTAAAAAGCCATGTTTTAAGAAACTTGTGATACTGAGATTCATTATTGATGGTACACTGCTTGAATGGGGGGGGGGGGGTCCAAGCTTATAAAAGAAAAGGAGGAGCCCCCTTTCCTAGTCCATTTCAGTTTAGAAATCGGAGCAAGTCAAGAATCTGATGAACATAGTATTGAGAAGGAATGGTAGTGTATAAATCGTATAGATTTTAGGGGCAAAGAGCCCAAGAAGTGTCTATAAGCAAGCACCAAGGTCTTAAACAGAGTCATTTTCCTAATTGGTAGCTAGTAGAAGGCAGTGAGGTGGCATCAAAGTGTGAAACAGCATTTCCCTGCATGGAAGAACGCAGAAAAAATAAATATTCTTTAGTGCCTGCAGCAGCGAAAAGCATGATCCCACCACAGCGGCAACCTGAGGGTGAAATGAGAGCTTCAATTAATTGACATGCTCTCAGAGTTGCAACAGCTACACACTGAAGAACAGATGGGTGGTTGCTGGCCCTTGAGGACACCTACCCAGTGGGTGGATGGTGCTGAGCAGAAAGGAACAAACAAGACGATGTGGGCCCTTATACAAGGTAGGGATGAATCCAAGTGAGGGTCATGCCATTGAGTTCTGTGTCAGTTAGTCTTTGGAGGAGTAGTTGGTAGTCAGCAGTAACAGAGGCTGATGAGAGATTGAGTCGGAGAAGGATGGCGACTCCAGTGTAAATCTAGCTTATCGTTTTTGCAGCAGCAGTATTGCACATTGAGCAATACCTCTGATGTATGCAGCGTCACTGACACATTGAGCAGGGAGCCCTGCCTATTTTAAGCAGCAACCACTGAAAGTTGGCGTATATGTTATTATCATCATGGGTTTACCAGTACATTCTGGAATATGTTAGCAGCATATACTACATAGCCTGGCCGTGGAGGACGCACCACCGTGGAATTGAAGTATGGGGCCCAAGGGGCTGAGAATTATGCTAAACCTCAAAGCGGCGTACCAGAGAAGAAAATAAAAACCGGGAACTTTCATTCTGAGGCCCACTGGAGGGCTGGATACATAGCGGAAACAAATAGGACATTGAAATTACACTAAACCCACTGCAGGGTAATGATTGGCTCGAGAAAACACTGCAGGTTCCAGCATGCATCTGAAATTGAACTCACCTGAGAGGCCCACTGGGGATGTATAAAAATAATTAGCATGCAGTCAACGGTGCCAGCGAGCATTTCCATGTCATCCTATGAGTAAGGAGCTGAGAGCCCCGAAATTCGTCTGGAAAAATTAAAAGAATCGGAATTGAAATGCTGGTTTTCTTTTAAATAAATGATTTGGATAATTCACTCTGCTGAGTGCGTCCTTGCTTCAGGGCAACTGTGGATGGTATGTATCACGGTAGCCTCCCCCATGGAGGACACACCACTGTGGAATTGAAGTATGGGGCCCAAGGGGTTAGAATTATGCTAGACCTCAAAGCGGCGCAGCAGAGAAGAAAATACAAACTGGGAACTTTCATTCTGAGGACCACTGGAGGGCTGGATACAGAACGGAAAAAAATAGTACATTGAAATTACACTGACCCCACTGCAGGGTAATGATTGGCTCGAGAAAACACTGCAGGTTCCAACATGCATCTGAAATTCAACTCACCTGAGAGGCCCACTGGGGATGTATAAAAATAATTAGCATGCAGTCAATTGTGCCAGCGAGCATTTCAGTGAGTTTCAATGTCATCCTATGAGTTAGGAGCTGAGAGCCCCGAAACGCGTCAGGAAAAATTAAAAGAGTCGGAATGCTGGTTTTATTTATATATTTATATTTATATATATATATATATATATATATATATATTCACTGAAAAAACCATAGGTTTCACACACGTTATAGTTAGGAATTAGCATTTAAAAAACCTTGCTAATTCACTGAAAAAACCATAGGTTTCACACATGTTATAGTTAGCTGGACATTTTACTGATAAAAAACCAATGAAATTCCCCCGTTATAGTTAGTGCAGGCAACTATAACTCACGCGACCGCAATCCTCTGCTGATGCTAATACTGTATTTAGACACTTATTTGCCCATGTCTTCTTCCATACATTTTTAGCTATACATATATTACAAATATTTTTTTTTCATAAAGACACATATGTCATCAGCAGAAGATTGCGGTCGCGTGAGTTATAGTTGCCTGCACTAACTATAACGAGGGAATTTCATTGGTTTTTTATCAGTAAAATGTCCAGCTAACTATAACATGTGTGAAACCTATGGTTTTTTCAGTGAATTAGCAAGGTTTTTTAAATGCTAATTCCTAACTATAACGTGTGTGAAACCTATGGTTTTTTCAGTGAATTTGTACGGTTTTTTAAATGCTAATTTATTTATGTATTATTTTTTATAAATTTATTTTGCAATAAACTACGTATTAAAAATTATTAATATTTTTTTTTTTGGTTTTCACCCTGCGAATTATTTTTTTTTTTTTTGCAAAAAAAAAAATTTTTTTTTTGTGTTTTTCAGGGTGCGCGCACTGTGCGCGCACCCCCGCGATTTTTAAAAAAAAAAAATTTTTTTTTTTTGCCTTCGGGGTCCTTCAGGGACCCCCTGACAAAGGCTAGGGGGTCAGGAACTCTCTACCCTGCCCCCTTTTCACGTTCGCCACCTTCCTTTTTCACTCTCGCACTGAAAACAAACAAAATGGCGGCCGACACTTCCTGATTTCGACCGATTCGAACGTTGACTAACATGTAACCACCAATCAGAATTACGCTCGCGCACGTTAGGGTGCTCGCACGGTGCTCGCACGGTGCGCGCACCCTGCGCGCATATATATATATATATGCTTTTAAATGCTATTTTCTCCGGAAATACTGAACAGATTTACACCAGACCTACAAAAGGCACTTCCTTGACCTAGGGACTACCTCTCTGCCAAATTTTGAGTAATTCTGTTCAGCCGTTCGGGCTGTAGCTCGTTCTAAAGGTCCTATGGAAAAATGCATGGGAAAAACGCGTTTTGGGACCCCCCTTTTATCTCAGCCCCCGCTTGACGGATCCCCCCGAGACTTTCAGGGTAGGAGCGGAGCGTAGCGCCCCACCTATTTTGAGAAATTCGCGAGGATTCGTCGACCGGCGCCAAAGTTATTCAAAATAGAATGTTGAGGTTTTCCTATGGAAACGTGGTCCTAACTATAACTACCTACTGGCGACCGCCAGTAGGTAATATATATATATATATATATATATATATATATATATATATGCAACTCCTCGAACCTCCGCTACAAACACACAGCAGCAGCGGCGAACAGAGTAAACGGACCCCAATTGCTGGCAGGAAGATTTTATTTCTGCTCCTCTGCTCAGTGACGCGTTTCGAGCACAGCCGTGCCCTTGATCACACACAGGTAACAGTTTGCCAAAGCCATTTAAACATGCAGGGTGAGTTCACTTCCTGTGTCAGGTGATCATAGACACAAGAAAAAGACTTGCAAAGAAGACAGATTAGGTACATTTCGTTATGCAATCGCCATAAATTCCTTAAATGCATCACGCAATTACTAGATGATGTATGCAATATATCTGTATAAATACAAATAAAATTAAAACAGCATCATCGTTAAATATATATCACTTAGTTCACTTCGTGCAATTCAAAGTGAAAAAATAATGTAAATACATATATAAATATATTTACAACAACACTGGTAATGGATAAAAGAATGTAACACGGTATAAAAACTGTTAATAAATAGGATAAAAATATCACTAATAAAACAGAAAAAATAGTGCCACATAATCCAGTAATGAACCAGCGAAGGTGATACATAACAGCCTGAATGCTAGTGATAGATATGAATATGGCTTGAGTGTGGTTATTACATGTTTTAATGCATAGTCTGAGGTAGAAATAAATATAAAGTGCCACAATTATGTGCAAAAGCATGACCTGATTTATCCTTTCCTTCAAAAAGTTTATTTTCATCTCTATTGAAAAAAGGAAAATCTACAATAAGTAAAACCCAAGAAAATTCCCTAAAAGATCCTGAAAGAATCTAAAAAATCTAAAAAACCAAAAATGTGCAAAACGAGCAAAAGCAGCTGGAATTCTATAATAGTGCTGACAAAAAAGACAAAATAGAGCCAGTTGAAAACCCTTCAAGATATTACGAAGGAGTGAGGGCTGGGTAAACAGAGATGTGACTGAAACAACTATAAAAATCTACCAAAACCCGTAAAAAAATCCATGAAAATTCATAAAAGCTTATAAAAACTATTTATAAAAGCTCATAAACAATCTACAAAATAGTAGGTCCAAAGAGAGGTCAACACAGTGTAAAAGAGGGAACAGCCACATAATACTAAAGGAAGTTGTGCAGATCTTCAGATGTATTTAACCCATGTGGTGCTTTACTATCCAGTTCTAGAATAATGCGAGATTCTAATTGCCTTAGTTTCTTTTCTTTGTTGCCACCCCTTCATAAGGGGGGAATCGCATTGATAACAAAGTACGAGAGGCAGCTGAGATCGTTGTTGTGTTCTCGTTTGAAGTGTCTGGCTACAGGATAGGAAGAATCATTATTAACTATAGCCCGAATATGTTGAAGAATTCTGACGTGCACCTGTAGCTTGGTGCTACCAACGTAACGCAAGCCACAAGTGCACGCCAAAACATACACCGCAAACTCAGTGCGGCAGTTGTAACTCCCATGGATAACACATTTTTCTTCCGAAAATGGGGTGGTGTAATGTGTAGTATTGACACCAAACTTGCACGCATGACGCGTGGAGCATTTAAAAAAACCCTTTCTTGGTTTCAGCCAAGTGCCTGTGGTTCCTGTTTCTGGGCAGCTTTTAACTAACTGGCTCCTCATAGACTGTGCTCTTCTAAAAGTGATAGTAGGAATATCAGGGAGACGAGGACCCAAAACACCATCTATAAGAACTATGGGCCAATTTTTTTTGATAATATTTTTTATCTTTCTCTCCTGTCTACTGTATGTAGTGATTAACCTTGGACATGAGTCAGCTTCAGTTACATCAGTTTCTTTGGCTGTCCCATGTAGAAGGGTGTCTCTAGGTCTGTCTCGTGTTTTCGACACCGCACGGGTCAGGATTTGGTCACTGTACCCTCTTTGTTTTAATCTGTGTAACACATCCTTGGTGCATTTGTCAAGTTGTTCCGTTGTACTGCAGATACAATTGATCCGCAGTAGTTCACCAAACGGAATACTCTCTATTAAATGTTTAGGATGGCTGCTATTAGCATGTAGAGTGCTGTTGCCTGCTGTAGGCTTCCTAAATAAAGTTGTTTCAAGTATGTTATCTTCAATCAGCACTCTAACATCTAAAAATTCGATCGTGGTTGTACTGATTTGTGATGTGAAGTGCAAATTCATATGATTCTGGTTGATGGTAGAAATAAAACTGATTGCACTTTCCTCATTTCCCCTCCAAATCACAAAGACATCATCTATATAGCGTAGCCAATGCACCACATGATGATTAAAAATTTCCCAATGTTGTTTTTTGAGGACCTGTTCCTCCCACCAGCCAACATGTAAACAGGCATAGCTGGGGGAGAAACAGGATCCCATAGCCACGCCTCTTTGCTGTTTGAAAATGTCATTCCCAAATAAAAAGAAGTTATTATTAAGACACCAATTTATCAAATTGATTAGCATTTTGTTATGAAGAAACAATTCACTACCCCTTGAGTCAAGGAAATATTTAACAGCATTCAGCCCATCCGTGTGATTGATGCTAGTATATAGCGATTCAATGTCTAGAGCAATCAATAAGAAGTTCGTCTCCCATGTGATGTCTTTGATCTTATTTAAGAAATCACCAGTGTCTTTGATGTAGCTGGGAAGTTTTTTTACAAAGTCCTGTAGAAAAAAGTCAATATACTGGGAGACGTGTTCACTGACACTGTTGATGGCAGAAATAATCGGTCTTCCTGGTACTGGTTGAGTTAGTTTATGCACCTTTGGGATCAAGTAAAGTGTGGGTATCACAGGGAAGTCCATGTCTAAACTAAAAATTTGTATTCCGATGAAGAAATAAGACTCTCCCTTTTGTATTTTAATAATTGCTTCCTTAGTGATTCTTTGGCAAGGTTATACTCTTTAAGGTTTGATTTACCATAGCATTCTTGATTGTTTAATTGTCTTTTTGCTTCAATAATATACTCCTTTTTTGGCCAGAGTACGATGTTGCCACCTTTGTCAGATGCCATAATGATAATTTCATTGTTCTTCTCCAGTTTAGTCATCAAACGATCATATTGGTTGTTCATATACGATGAATTTTTTGGTTTCTTTTTGGTTTGGATATACAATTTTTTAATATCATCTGTCACACGGTCATGGAATACATCCACTGAATCTTTGGGCATCATAGGAATGAAGGTGCTCTTTGGTTTAAACGGACTGATCCCAGCTCCATATTGAACAATTCCTTCATTGGACAGTCTGTTTTGGGTGTTAGAAACAGCCTCTGTATCAGGTTGTACCGCCGCTTGTTCATTGCTCAATTCCTGCATAGTTAGAAGGGTCGGCATATCAGCAGCTTGTAAACCCAGCATGTTCCCAGGCAAATTGTCTTGCGTTGTTTGACATGTATCCAGGCCAGTTTTAACCGCAAAGAATTTCTTTAATTTTAGTTTGCGAATGAAGCAGAAAATATCAATTCTGGTGTTGGCATAATTGAAAGAGCTTTCAGGACAGAAGCTGAGTAGATTGAAATTACAATGAACCCACTGCAGGGTAATGATTGGCTCGAGAAAACACTGCAGGTTCCAACATGCATCTGAAATTCAACTCACCTGAGAGGCCCACTGGGGATGTATAAAAATAATTAGCATGCAGTCAATTGTGCCAGCGAGCATTTCAGTGAGTTTCAATGTCATCCTATGAGTTAGGAGCTGAGAGCCCCGAAACGCGTCAGGAAACATTAAAAGAGTCGGAATGCTGGTTGTATTTATATATATATATATATATATATATATATATATATATATATATATATATATATATATATTACCTACTGGCGGTTGCCAGTAGGTAGTTATAGTTAGGACCCTGTTTCCATAGGAAATCCGCAACATTCTATTTTGAATAACTTTGGCGCCGGTTGACGAATCCTCGCGAAATTTTCAGAATAGGTGGGGCGCTACGCTCCGCTCCTACCCTGAAAGTCTCGAGGGGATTCGTCAAGCGGGGGCTGAGATAAAAGGGGGGTCCCAAAACGCGTTTTTCCCATGCATTTTTCCATAGGACCTTTAGACACAGCTACAGCCCGAACGGCTGAACAGAATTACTTGAAATTTGGCAGAGAGGTAGTCCTCAGGTCAAGGAAGTGCCTTTTGTAGGTTTGGTGTAAATCTGTTCAGTAGATTCTGAGAAAATAGCCTTTAAATCAATATATATATATCTGAGCCAGCGTACGGTGCGCTTACGGTGCGCTTACCGTACGCGTACGGTGGCGTGCGCGAGCGCGATTCTGATTGGTTGTTAGATCTTAGTAAACATTCGAATCGGTCGAAACCAGGAAGCGGCGGCCGCCATTTCGTGTGTTTCACTCAGAAAAAAAAGAGTGATATCTTGAAAAGGGGGCAAGGGAGAGAGTTACAGACCCCCTAACATTTGTAAGGGGGTCAAAGAAGGACAGAAAAGTACAAAGAAAACATTTATTGATTTTAAAAAAAATCGCGGGGTACGCGTTCGGTAAGCTTAACGTACGCGTACGGTAGAAAAAAAATAAAATAAAAGAAATGAAATGCAGATTTAAGAGTTTAGATATTAGGGGGCTCTAAAAAGAGCTGTTGTGTTTATGAAGTGATTTTTTAGTGGTACCTACAAGTAAGTACCGATGCAGAGTCTAAGGTTCAAGAGGAAGACTCTGTTCCCTTCATCAGTGAAGTGCACACCATCTCCTCTATAAATGTCTTGCATGTCGTAACGCAAGTTGTTGTGGTAAATGGAACCCATACCATAGTCACGGAGGAAAGCAGAAACAGATTTGTTGACGTGCTTTCTTGCTTTGTCAATCTGTGGACAGAAATGATTGGACCAGTTCCATTTTTGCCTTTGGCATATGTTAGAAAACACAAAGGCAGTTTTAGGGAAAAGTGAAAACAGTTGTGCAAAGGTGTCCTTCATAAGCATTTCCAGACCTACCCCAGTCAAAGTGCCTAGGTCATTGCCACCACAGTGCACTATTATGAGGTCAGGGTGTTGGATTTGCATGAAGGATTTCACCAATGGCATCAATTGGTGCCACTTTAACCCTCTCTGACCAATCCATTTAATGTCTACATTTGGCAAAGCAAGGTCTCTCACCATATCTGTTTTCTCTGCATACTTTTCACTCCAGAAGACATAGCTGTGCCCTACAATCCACACTGTGAACATCTTCAAAGGAGAGCTGGATGCACTCAGGAGGTGTAATTCAGTAGAATGGTAAAAAGAAATGAAAGACAGTTTGGAAATGGGGGCATACATATTTTTTTTATAAAAAAAAGAACTGATTGGCTGTTTCATACCATTCTACAATAAAAACTAGGCTGTATGTGTAAATTAATAGAAGCATGTTTTGTATTGGTACAGAAAAATGTGTTACCAAAGAACAGTACTATGGATTTGCTGTTAGGTTTGAAAAGTCAAGCACTCTTGCTCTTTGGAAATGAAACATTGTTTGGTGAACTTCTGACCTAACTCCACACAGCAGTGTTCCATGAGCTGTTGCTATGGTAGCAGGCAGAAGTCAAGTTGGGGGAAGGGTACTAGGCAGAAGTCAAGTTGGGGGAAGGGTACTTTTGGAAAAGGGTTGGTTTTCAACCAATAGAAATGTGTGATTACATTTGAAAAAAAGGGGGAAGCACTGAGATTTGAAATTAACATGTATATGTGTGGAAAAAGAGAGGGAAAGTTTGCCATTATCTGGTTCTGCTGAGAGAAGAGAGGTGTGAAGAACAGAGATCCTGGCTCTGATAATCTGCTGTTTGAGTGCCACATTTCTTTCACAACTAACTAATTTTAAAGGTGAGTTTAGAGTTTGAGAGGGGATGTATATGGTAAATTAAGAAATGAATAATAGAAATGGAATTCCTTTTGTTGAAGTTGTGTTTATCATTTTCTGTTTTGGGAGAAATTTAAATGTGAGGAACATGTAAAATAATATGGACTATGTTTTCACGATAAATTAAGGTGCACTGGTATAAATAAGGAATACTTTTAGGGTTTGAGGTTGCACTCAGTAATGCAAATACATTCAGCATTACTAAGGCTGGTTGCCCTTGCTGGAGTGTAGTCAGTCACCCAGGTTACACATGTTGTTGGTCTCAGAAAGCAGTTTGGTATTGCTCTGGTGATTTTACATTTGCATTAGATGGAAAGGGGGAGGTATTTTTTTATGCAGAAGCAGGCTCTTAGCACACAGCCAGCTGCTTACCCTGTGGAATCATGCACAGTATTCACAACCGAGTGGGGTTTGAGGTTTCAGTCAGTAATGCAAATACATTCAGCATCACTAAGGCTGGTTGCCCTTGCTGGAGTGTAGTCAGTCACCCAGGTTACACATGGTGCTGGTCTGAAAAAGCAGTTTGGACATGTGCTTTTTTAAGAATCTAAAAAGTTGGTTTAAAATGTGTCAGTCTGTAAAAGTGTTTATCACTTGCCAAAAAAAAGAGTAGTAAGTGTGCTTTCAAATTGGCAAAGAAATTTCGTTTTGTGACTAATATGAAAACATGACTCTGTGTGCAAAAAGGAATTACAGGCAGAGATTTATTGCGTATTGCTCTGGTGATTTCACAGTTGCATTAGATGGAAAGGGGGAGCCATTTTTTGGTGCAGAAGCAGACTCTTAGCACACACCCAGCTGCTTACCCTGTGGAATCATGCACAGTATTCACAAGGGAGTGGGGTTTGAGGTTTCAGTCAGTAATGCAAATACATTCAGCATCACTAAGGCTGGTTGCCCTTGCTGGAGTGTAGTCAGTCACCCAGGTTACACATGGTGCTGGTCTGAAAAAGCAGTTTGGACATGTGCTTTTTTAAGAATCTAAAAAGTTGGTTTAAAATGTGTCAGTCTGTAAAAGTGTTTATCACTTGCCAAAAAAAAGAGTAGTAAGTGTGCTTTCAAATTGGCAAAGAAATTTCGTTTTGTGACTAATATGAAAACATGACTCTGTGTGCAAAAAGGAATTACAGGCAGAGATTTATTGCGTATTGCTCTGGTGATTTCACAGTTGCATTAGATGGAAAGGGGGAGTCATTTTTTGGTGCAGAAGCAGACTCTTAGCACACACCCAGCTGCTTACCCTGTGGAATCATGCACAGTATTCACAAGCTAGTGGGGTTTGAGGTTTCAGTCAGTAATGCAAATACATTCAGCATCACTAAGGCTGGTTGCCCTTGCTGGAGTGTAGTCAGTCACCCAGGTTACACATGGTGCTGGTCTGAAAAAGCAGTTTGGACATGTGCTTTTTTAAGAATCTAAAAAGTGGATTCAAAATGTGTCACTCTGTAAAAGTGTTTATCACTTGCCAAAAAAAAGAGTAGTAAGTGTGCTTTCAAATTGGCAAAGAAATTTCGTTTTGTGACTAATATGAAAACATGACTCTGTGTGCAAAAAGGAATTACAGGCAGAGATTTATTGCGTATTGCTCTGGTGATTTCACAGTTGCATTAGATAGAAAGGGGGAGCCATTTTTTGGTGCAGAAGCAGACTCTTAGCACACACCCAGCTGCTTACCCTGTGGAATCATGCACAGTATTCACAAGCGAGTGGGGTTTGAGGTTTCAGTCAGTAATGCAAATACATTCAGCATCACTAAGGCTGGTTGCCCTTGCTGGAGTGTAGTCAGTCACCCAGGTTACACATGGTGCTGGTCTGAAAAAGCAGTTTGGACATGTGCTTTTTTAAGAATCTGAAAAGTGGATTCAAAATGTGTCAGTCTGTAAAAGTGTTTATCACTTGCCAAAAAAAAGAGTAGTAAGTGTGCTTTCAAATTGGCAAAGAAATTTCGTTTTGTGACTAATATGAAAACATGACTCTGTGTGCAAAAAGGAATTACAGGCAGAGATTTATTGCGTATTGCTCTGGTGATTTCACAGTTGCATTAGATGGAAAGGGGGAACCATTTTTTGGTGCAGAAGCAGACTCTTAGCACACACCTAGCTGCTTACCCTGTGGAATCATGCACAGTATTGACAAGCGAGTGGGGTTTGAGGTTTCAGTCAGTAATGCAAATACATTCAGCATCACTAAGGCTGGTTGCCCTTGCTGGAGTGTAGTCAGTCACCCAGGTTACACATGGTGCTGGTCTGAAAAAGCAGTTTGGACATGTGCTTTTTTAAGAATCTGAAAAGTGGATTCAAAATGTGTCAGTCTGTAAAAGTGTTTATCACTTGCCAAAAAAAAGAGTAGTAAGTGTGCTTTCAAATTGGCAAAGAAATTTCGTTTTGTGACTAATATGAAAACATGACTCTGTGTGCAAAAAGGAATTACAGGCAGAGATTTATTGCGTATTGCTCTGGTGATTGCACATGTGCTTTTTTAAGAATCTGAAAAGTGGATTCATAATGTGTCAGTCTGTAAAAGTGTTTATCACTTGCCAAAAAAAAGAGTAGTAAGTGTGCTTTCAAATTGGCAAAGAAATTTCGTTTTGTGACTAATATGAAAACATGACTCTGTGTACAAAAAGGAATTACAGGCAGAGATTTATTGCGTATTGCTCTGGTGATTTCACAGTTGCATTAGATGGAAAGGGGGAGCCATTTTTTGGTGCAGAAGCAGACTCTTAGCACACACC
Source organism: Triturus cristatus (assembly GCF_964204655.1). Lineage (NCBI taxonomy): Eukaryota > Metazoa > Chordata > Amphibia > Caudata > Salamandridae > Triturus > Triturus cristatus. The sequence goes on from NC_140585.1 coordinate 709,095,637, forward strand.
CAGCTGCTTACCCTGTGGAATCATGCACAGTATTCACAAGCGAGTGGGGTTTGAGGTTTCAGTCAGTAATGCAAAAACATTCAGCATCACTAAGGCTGGTTGCCCTTGCTGGAGTTTAGTCAGTCACCCAGGTTACACATGGTGCTGGTCTGAAAAAGCAGTTAGGACATGTGCTTTTTTAAGAATCTGAAAAGTGGATTCATAATGTGTCAGTCTGTAAAAGTACTTTTCACTTGCCTAAAAAGTAGTAGAAAGTATGCTTTGCAATTGGCAAAGAAATTTCGTTTTCTGTCTAATTTCAAAGCATGACTTTGTGTGCACACAGGAATTATTTTTAGAAATTTAATTTGTGAAGGTGTTATTGTGATTTTCATTTATAGGAAAGGGGTTTATAGTATTTTAAGATTTCTAAAGAACATAAAAAATGTAGTAATATATTTAAATAAAATAAAGGAATTTTTTTTTAGTTTTTTTCAGGTATTGCTGAAGAGCAGTGAACAAAATTTAAGATGCCTACAAAATCCAGAGTAAAGAAAGACCACAAAAAAAACCTATATTTGAAGACAACTGGAGGACCTAAGTTAGTTGGAGATGCTCATGTTGGGAAAAAGAAAAAATCTTCTGGTAAGCAAAGAAAAGATTTTTTAAAGAACATATTCAAAAAAAGGAAAAATGTACAAAATGTCTGTACTGGAAAGAATGTTTTCAATAGAAAAGGAGAGGAAAAAATTGAGAATTTAGTTAATGCAAATATACCTTCTGCAACTAAAAAGATTAACTTAAACAGAAAAACAGCGTTTAAAGAGATACGTAGAAAAATGTTTCAGAGAAGAGTTATGTCCAATTTGATAAAGGATGTGAAGAAATATAAGCAAAAGGCAAAATTTTACAAGAGAAAAAAAGAAATTGAAGCCATTGCAGCAAAGGCAAACTATTCATTTTAATTTTGAATAGGATGCGTACATTAGATAAAATGGTTAATGTACTGAAATCACAAAGCAAAAGGAAAAGAGTAGTGAACAGAACAAACTTTTGTAAAGTGTTTTTAGGAAAATGGATGCATAGTTCAAGTAGTGAACCTTTTTTTAATGAAGAGAGCTATTTTCAAAGTAATAGTTTGCTGCATGCAGTTGACACCAGAGGTCGTGCTTACGAAGTGAAAAATGGTTGCATAATGGAGAAGGAGATAATGGTTCCAAGAGATGAGGTACAAGTGATGGCGGATGAGGCTATGGGGAGACGTCCTAAAGCCCCAGTGTACACTTGGAATTGTAGTAGTATTTGCACTGTGCGTCAGGAATCTATTGATAAATTTCGTGAGTTTCTAAGAGAATATAGTAAAAAAAAGTGTAAAACAGAAGATTAAGGTGCTTCAAAGTCTAGATCCATGCAGAGTGAGAGAGAATACTGGTTTGCAGGGTCATTCTCTGGCTTGTCTATCTAGAAAAGTGTGTATTAGTGTTTTCCATCATTTTAGAATGCTGGCTGTTCATCATACTGAAATGAGAAAGTTTGTGAGACGGTTGTATTTTGCTAAAAGTCCAGCAATAAAGTTAGATGAATTGAATAGGGCTCTGTTCCGTGGGTCAGTATCAGATGTAGAGAAGGTTGTTGATGAAATTCAGTTTTGTTACTTTGGTCCTGAACAAAACAGTGCAGAAAAGGACACAGTAAATGAGGAAGAAGTGGAAGAGAATGTAGAACCATTTTTAAGTAAGACATTTAATGATCACATAACATTGCTGTTATTCTCCTCCTGAGGCTTGAGCCGGGAGGTTGATTTTTTTATATAGTGTGCTGTATCTTATTTTCCTCCCTTGTGTCCGCTCCCCCCTCAAACTGCTTTTAAAATTGAAATCGATTCCTCTACTCAAGCTACTTGAGCGCCGCTCCCCTTACACAGCTTGGACAACGTTATTTTAGTTTATTTTCACTCTTGCCTGTCCTGGGAAGCGGTCGACTGTTAGACCGGCTCCAGGTGGGACTACAGAGTGGTAAGGAAGTCAGGCAGCGGCCATCTTGGTGAGGGCTCGCGCTGCACGTCGCGCTTCCAGCGCTTAAAACCAGATATTCAGTGCAGAAACAGTGATTGCTGTTATTCTCCTCCTGAGGCTTGAGCCGGGAGGTTGATTTTTTTATATAGTGTGCTGTATCTTATTTTCCTCCCTTGTGTCCGCTCCCCCCTCAAACTGCTTTTAAAATTGAAATCGATTCCTCTTCTCAAGCTACTTGAGCGCCGCTCCCCTTACACAGCTTGGACAACGTTATTTTAGTTTATTTTCACTCTTGCCTGTCCCGGGAAGCGGTCGACTGTTAGACCGGCTCCAGGTGGGACTACAGAGTGGTAAGGAAGTCAGGCAGCGGCCATCTTGGTGAGGGCTCGCGCTGCACGTCGCGCTTCCAGCGCTTAAAACCAGATATTCAGTGCAGAAACAGTGATTGCTGTTATTCTCCTCCTGAGGCTTGAGCCGGGAGGTTGATTTTTTTATATAGTGTGCTGTATCTTATTTTCCTCCCTTGTGTCCGCTCCCCCCTCAAACTGCTTTTAAAATTGAAATCGATTCCTCTACTCAAGCTACTTGAGCGCCGCTCCCCTTACACAGCTTGGACAACGTTATTTTAGTTTATTTTCACTCTTGCCTGTCCCGGGAAGCGGTCGACTGTTAGACCGGCTCCAGGTGGGACTACAGAGTGGTAAGGAAGTCAGGCAGCGGCCATCTTGGTGAGGGCTCGCGCTGCACGTCGCGCTTCCAGCGCTTAAAACCATACGTCCATGGCTCCGCGCAGCGGACGCGCATTGCGGGCACGCCGATCGCGCGCCGGAGTCAAGCCAGAGTCCTGCCCGTCTGCGCCCGTCCGTGACCAGACGGGACGCGGGACAGGAGACTCAGGCCACAGGGGCAACACGCAGGCACCCGAGAGAGCGCTCTTTCCTAAGTCAATCCGCTACACTCGCGAGGCGATATTTGAAATCGGTAAGACCCCCACCTCATCATGTCATCACTCCATAGACCCTAACGTACTATCATCTCAATGCAACTCATGCTACTTTCGCCTTGATGATGCCTCCATCTCTAATAACCCTGTAACCTGTCTTAACCTGATGCTACTTAATTGCAGATCTATGGTTAAACACAAACTGGAACTTCGCGACCTTCTACTTCATAATGACTTCGATATATTGTTTCTAACAGAAACCTGGCTAGAAGAATCTTCATCTCCAGACATACTCGAGGCTGTCCCTCTTAGCTACTGCCTACTGAGAATTGACAGGCCGATACAGCGCGGTGGTGGCCTTGCAATGATCTTCAAAAAAGAACTGGAGTGCACCCTCACTCACAAAGGCATCACTAATAGCGAATGCGGCATTTTCACCATTAAAGTGACCCCTAACATGTCCATAACTGGGCTTCTTATTTATCGGCCCCCTGGCAATGCTACTCCTTTCTGCAACCAACTAATTGAAATTGCGACGCAACTAGCTATCAAATATAACAACTTCATGATACTAGGCGACCTGAATCTCCATTTTGAAGATCTACTTGCCAAGGAAGCTCAACTCCTTAAGACAGCCTTGCACGCTCTGGGGATCACTTTGCTTTCCACTTCACCCACACATAAACAGGGCCACCTCCTCGATCCCATTTTCGCGACTTGGGAAGGCATTAATATACAACCTCCGGTCCCTATCATATGGTCAGACCACCACATGATCACGTTCAATATACCCAAGACCAGGATTAAGGATAATGCCCACAAACCTGTATATGCCAAACGTCGAAATTGGAAAAACTATACCCCAGAACGCCTCTCTGACGAATTAAAAATTCACCCCCCCCCCAAGGTCTATCCCTTCAAGACACCTGGAATTCTTACGAACTCTGGTTGGGTAAGGCACTTGATAAAATCGCCCCCTGGACTTGCAAACCCCCAGCCAGGCGAACAAAATCTGAACCGTGGTTTTCAGAAAAATTAAAGGCAGCTAAAGCCCGGTGCAAAGGGATTGAAAGAAATTGGAGAAAGAACTACTCCACGGAACTGAAGGAAAACTACAAACGTGAATTAAAGGCCTATCAGAGACTTATAAGAAAGGAAAAAAGTCTCTTTTACCAAAATAGAATTGAACAGTCTATAAATCCCTCTAAAGAACTGTTTCAGATTTATAGACAACTAACAGACACATCGAGCCTGGATACGCAAGACACATACTCTGATGAGTTATGTGAAGAAATTGCTGATTTCTTTGTCAACAAAGTAGACAAAATTCACGCTACTTTCTCCGCTCCCCCCACTCTGGGTACGATACCTCCCCGCCCTCATAAATCCACTCTTACCCATTTCTTCACTCCGGACAAAGCAAAACTGTCTAGCATAATCAACAGTATCCACTCAGGCTCCCCAAACGATGTGTGTCCATTAGACAAATGCAAAGACATCATGGACAGTACTCTCATGGATCAAATATGCCATCTCATCACCCTATCCTTCAAAGAATGTCACGTCCCTGAGGCTTGGAAAAACGCCCAAGTCATCCCCCTGAAAAAAAAACCGAACACTCCTATTACTCACTTTCAAAACCTCAGACCAATATCTCTATTGCCTCTTTGCGCCAAAATAATAGAAAAAATAGTGAACTCCCAACTCATGGCGTATTTAGAGCAAGAAAACATCCTCCATCCCACCCAATCCGGCTTTTGACCCAAATACTCCACGGAAACTGCTGTCTTGTATTCCACGGAATTTATCCGCAAGACGGTGGACGAGGGTGAAACTGCAGCGCTGGTCATGCTAGACTTAAGCGCCGCTTTCGATACGGTGCTACATGCCACGCTCTTGTCCCGACTCTCTGACATTGGAGTAAAAGACGGCGCACTGGAGTGGATTAAATCCTTTCTCTCCAACAGAACTTTCCAGCTTCACTGCCCGCCTTTTAAATCATCCTCGCGGACCGTGAGTTATGGGGTTCCACAGGGCTCTAGCTTGAGCCCTACTTTGTTTAACATCTATATGGAACCCCTGGCTCAAATCATAGAGAACTTCGGCGTGGGCATAGTTAGCTACGCCGATGATACGCAGCTCATGTTCAAGCTTACTCCGGATACTGACAAGTATGCCTCAAACTTCTCGGAGTGCATGACTGCTGTCGCTAGGTGGATGGACAGTAATTGCCTCCGGCTAAATGGTGACAAAACTGAGGTGCTTGTGATTGGGAACAACACCTCCCTTTGGTCTCAAGCATGGTGGCCTACATCGCTTGGCGAATGTCCTCAACCGGTTGAGAAAGTCAAGAACCTCGGGATCATGATCGACTCGGATCTTTCAGGTAAATCCCAAGTCCACAAGATCATTGGCAAATGCATCGGAACACTAAGAATCCTTAGAAAAATCATTGACCTTATACCTATTACAGCCAGGAAAACCATTGTACATGCTCTTATCACACCGCACCTGGATTATGGGAATGCCCTTCTTCTGGGCATTAACCAAAAACTTCTTCACCAGCTGCAATGTGTACAAAATGCAGCCGCTCGGGTGGTACTAGGCCTTCCGAAAAGAATCTCGGCCAAGACTGCACTGTCCAAATTGCACTGGCTCCCCGTAAGGGAAAGAATAAAATTCAAGAGCCTCTGCTATGTTCACAGGATAGCCCACAACAAGGGCCCCTCATACCTAAGAAGCCTCATGACCATCCATCGCCCTACTCGTCATCTGAGGTCTTCAGGAATGTCCCTTTTCAAACTACCCCGCGTTCAAAAAGCTAAAATCGGTGGCCGCTCCTTTAGTTTTCTAGGAGTGAAACTCTGGAACGCTCTTCCGATTCATTTAAGAATGGAACCCTCTGAAACCCTTTTCAGAGCGAACTTGAAAACACACCTCTTTCCTCAATAACTCTGGCCCCTTCCCGTCCTGTTGTCGCGGATGAGATTTTTCAGCAATCAGCGCGGGGATACACAGCTGTGCAGCCATGCGCTCAATAAATGTTTTTTATTATTATTATTTTATTATTATAACAAAATTTGAAAAAATCTCTAATGAAAGACCAAATATTACTTGTATTTGTTGCCGCAGAACTCATTATAGAAAACAAACCAGGTATGTTGATCTCTATAGAAAAAGTGAAAATGAAGATAATTATAAGTGGAAGGATTTTGCCACATATATATTTCTTGAAAATTGTTTTGAATTGGGTGAAGTTCAGCGTATTTGTAAATACTGTTACAACAAATTAGAAGAAAATAGAATGCCGAACAGAGCTGTACATAATAATTTAGAATTGGATGTTATTCCTGCCGAACTTTCTGAATTAAATACTTATGAGTCTATACTTATTCAATGTGTTCATCCGTTCCAGACCATAGTACGTATGGAGCCCAAAACTGGTAAATTACCTCCTTCAGATTTACTGAGAGGTTTAAAAGGTAGAGTGGTATATTTGCCCTTGGATTTGAAAAAAAATATGGAAACTATTGATGCAGATACTTTGGAAACTGAACCATTAGTTATTCTGGTTAATGGTGTACCTACAAAGAATAAGAAGATTTGGCAGGAGCTGGTAGATGTACGGAAAGTACAAAGAGCAAATTTGTATTTGAAAAGGAATAACAAATGGTATGAATCAATTTATATAGAAGAAGAAGAAGAAGAAGATTTACAAGAAGACACAGAAACACCAACTGGACAAATTGAAAAAGTGGACAAGTCAAAGGAAGAAGAAATTTATGAACATTTTAGCATACATCCTCTACATTCAAAAGAAGTTATGGGAGACAATATTGATCTGTTTCAGATGAAGAAAGCAAAAGGAACTCCCGTGAGTGTATGGGAGGAGAGCTTGGAAGCTCGATGTTTTCCCCAGCTGTTTCCTAAAGGAAAAGGAGGACGATACGATGAATGTCCAGAACAGATTCCAGCTTCTGAGTATCGGACTACAAGACTATATGCAGAAGATCCAAGATTTCGACAAAGTATTCCTTATTTGTTCCATCTTTTATTTGAAAGCGACTTGTCTGCATTATCATATGCAGTAAATCACATTTTAAAAAGTGGAGTACATTTACAAAATGTGTCTGCTAAGGATTTTATGGAGAAAGTTCAGCACCGAGATGATCATTTGGAAACACAACTGATCAATCTGATGGCTTGTCAGCGTGGGACTAATGAATATTGGTACCGACGCCATGGTGAATTAAAATGCATGTTACGGAATTTAGGAACACCAACATGGTTCGTTACCCTAAGCTGTGCTGAGTACGCTTGGGATGATTTACTGGATTTTCTACGAGAGGCAAATTCAAACATTAAAAACATCGAATACAAGACAGCAGGAGAACTGTGCTCATTGGATCCGGTTAATGTTTGCAGATATTTCAATCATAGATTTGAGGCTATGATGTCCTTCATCTGCAATAAAACAAATCCACCTCTAGGAGTAGTAGTGGATTTCTTTTGGAGAAAAGAGTACCAGGCAAGAGGTGCTCCTCATATTCATATGCTGTTGTGGATCAAGGATGCCCCAAAGTTTGGAACAGATGCTGATGAAGCAGTGTTATCTTCCATTGAAGAATATGCAACATGTGCTATACCAAAAAGCACAGAAGAGAAAAAGTTAAAGGAGCAAGTTTTACGTTTCCAAAGTCATCGGTGTGGAAAATACTGTCGACGGAAATACAAGAGCAAAGATAAATACTACACTAAATGTCGATTTGGATTTCCTAGACCTGTTCTTTCAAATGGAAGAGTAAACAGTTTTATGTCATCTGTGAGACATACTATCACAAGAAAATCACCTAAGAATACCTACAACCTTAAAAGAAAAGAAGAATCAAAAAATATAAATGACTACAACCCAGTCATTTTATCCATGTGGAATGCTAACATGGATATACAGTATGTAGCTGACAATTCCATTGCTGTTGCTCGATATGTAACGTCTTACATTACGAAATCAGAAAAAACAGAATTGAAGGAAATGTGGGAAGAGATTTCTCACGAGAAGACTGTCAGTAAGAAGCTGTACAGTTTCAGTTTAAAGATGTTATCGCATCGAGAAATTGGATCCTACGAATGTTCAGATAGGTTATCTTCTGCAAGAATAATTTGGGCGAGTTTAGGCCTTGCAGCAATGAGAAATCGGGTATTGAAATCTGTTGGAGAAATTGAATATTTGGCCGAGAATGACCCAGAAAGTACAGATATTTTGAAATCAAACATGTTGGACACATATTACCCAAAGAGAAGTCATCATCTGGAGAACATGTGTCTTTATGAAGTGCTGCAGAACTACATTTATTCACGGAAAGCCGCAGAAGACATCAACAATGGAAAATATAAAGTCATTGGTGAGGAAGGATGTTTGGTGAAGCAAACAAAAGGAAGTTTGATAAATCACAGGAAGCTGAGTTGCGACAGTACTGACAAAAAGGAATTTTACTACTTGGCTCTTTTACAGCTGTTTAAACCATGGCGTACAGAGGATGAACTACTGGGAGAATTTCAAAGCTATGAAGATTCTTTTAATGCTTGCAAAGACAGCATACAATGCAGTACATTCTCAACTTATCTGCAAATGTTAAATGAAGAAATTGAACAGGAAACTACAATTGCAGCAGAAGTAGCTAGAGACAGTTCTCAGGACAGCCAAAGTTCAGGAACACTCAGTCAAGATCCCCTAGGACAACCAATCGTTGAAAATGAAGCATCAATAGCCATGAATGAAGTGGAAACGGCTATGAATCAAGCTCAAGAAGAATTTATAGACTTACAAAATTTGGAAAGACAACTGAACGAAGAGCAGCAACAAATTTATGAAGAGATCAGAAACAAAATAGATCACGGATTTCTACATGAAAAAAAAGAGTGCTCATGCACATCATTTCATCCAATCAGGATGTATGTAAGTGGACAAGCTGGAACTGGAAAAAGTTTCTTAATAAAAGTCATCAGAAGCTACCTACAGCAAAAAACGGATTCTACTTTGTCTTGTGTGGTTACTGCTCCAACTGGGTTAGCAGCATATAACATAAAAGGAATCACCTTACATCGTTTGCTAATGTTACCAGTGGAGCATGAGAACAAAATACAATACAACAAGCTAACTGGAGAAGCATGCTTGGAAGTTTCAAGAGTATTGAAGAAGATGCAAGTTCTCATTATTGATGAGGTGAGCATGGTATCAAACTTAATGCTTGCCTTTGTGCATTTAAGAATGCAGCAAATTCTAAGGACAGACTATGACGTGTTATTTGGTGGAAAACATGTCATAGTTTTTGGGGATCTTCTACAGCTTACTCCAGTTAAAGGACAACCAGTGTTTAATACTGTGACACATGAAGACACAAAGAAGTCATTGGGAAGCATCGGTAATGCAAATATTTGGTCCTTCTTTGAGTACAAGGAACTCACTACCAATATGAGACAAGCAAACGATGAAGAATATGGAAGTATTCTGAAAGATATCAGAATTGGACTACTCACTGAAGCTGGCACAAAAGCATTACAGAGTCGGTTGCTACATAATTTATTTCCAAAGGAAGAAATAGTTGCAGAGAAGATATACAAGAACATTGCAGAAAAGAAAAGTGTCATCTGCTTAATGCCAACTCTACGTGAATGCTCAATATTCAATGAGGAGCTTTTGAAATTGGAAAAGGAAGATATCAGGAAATTGGAAGCAGTGGACAAAATTGAGGATGGAAGAATTACTATCACATTAACAGGCAAACTGAAAAATAAATTGGATTCACTAGAGAAGAACATTTCCAAAACTGCTGGATTAGAAAAAAATCTATATGTTTGCATGAACTGTAGAGTATTTTTAAGGAGAAATTTGGATGTTGAAAAAGGTTTAGTTAATGGAGCTATGGGAAGAGTTGTGGGTTTTATTAATTATCAGAAAAAAGATGGAATTGAATGTTTAAAAATAAAATTTGATCAGATAGAAGAAGTTAAAGACATTTGTCGTTGTTCAGTTCGTTTCATGCTTGTGAAAAACTTATATGTACGTAGGAAGCAGTTTCCGTTTTCTCTAGCATATGCTGTAACTATTCACAAGTCTCAAGGATTGACTGTAGATTGTGCATTTGTGAACATTGGTTCAACTGTGTTCAAAGAAGGTATGGCATATGTTGCTTTGTCACGAGTGAAAACATTATCTGGTTTATTCATGATAGACTTTGATGACTCAAAAGTTAGTGCTGATACAAATTGTGTAAAGGAGTATAATAGATTAAGAAGAAGCTATGCTCCTCATTTAGGTCAGTATCCTGTGTTGGAGAAACGTGTAGTTTCTCGTAAAAGGAGAAATGAGAATATCTGTAATGAAGATGTAGAGAGGAGGAAAAAAAAGAGGAGTGATGTAATTGCAAGCAAAAAGAAAAAGGAAAATGAGAACAGGTTGTAGGATATCATTTTGAAAATAGCTCTGGTGTCAACTGCTACGCTAATGTAGTGCTGAATGTTGCATTTTATCTGGAAAGTGTGCAAGAGCAGATAATAGTAAATCAGGGAAAAAGATTCTGTTTTGAGTTGAGTCTCCTTTTTCAAAAGCTGAGTAATGATAAAACTCAAATAGAAAGTGCTACTGAAATTAGAAAACTTTTAGATGTATGTTCAGGACGAACACAGTTTTCTCAAAATGTACAGCAAGACGCACAGGAATTCTTGATGTTTTTTCTTCAGGTACTGGAAGAAGAAGGGGTTCCCATTGAAAATTTATTTGGTCTCTCTTATAAATGGGAACATAGTTGTGAAAACTGTTATAATATATGTGGCTCTAATGTTGATTCTGAAAGGTTTATTTATTTAACATTGCCAGAAAGTAAAACAGTCACTTTTGCTAAATTAGTTAAAGATGCTAATCATAGCATGGAATGCGGTGAGTGTCAATCTGACATGTTTTCAACGTTAATTTTAAAAGAATACGGACAGTATGTAATTTTAATGATGCAACGCTGTAAAGCTGATGGTTCAAAATTAGATACTTTAATAAAGAAGTTTACAGGACAGCAATTATCAATTTCAGGAAAAACTTTTGTAACAGTTGCAATAATTTTCCATGATGGACCTACTGTAACTTCTGGTCATTACACAGTTTATCTTAAATGTGAAAAAGGCTGGACACTGTGTAATGATTCCCAATTGATTTTTAAGCAACGTTTGCCTTTTGATTTAGCAAATTCCTATCTAATCTTCCTGAAACCAAAATTTTAGAGAGACTTGGCAAGAACTGTACAAAACAAATTTACCATTTTATTGGATTACCATTGGAATTTTCAAAAAAAATGATTTTACAAATTATCATTTGGCCTAATGGAAAGGTAACCAATTGTAATGTGGACTTTTTCAATTTTTAATGAAACTTTGGAAAACCAAAAATTTAGAAAAAATCGGTAACATCTGCACAATTTAAATTTTGGAATGTTATTGGATTGCCATTGGAAATTTATTCCAAAAAGATTTTTAAAATTACTATTTGGCCATGCGGAAAGGTAAACAATTCTATTGTGGACTTATTTAATTATTAATTAATCTTTCGGAAACCAAAATGTTACAGACAATCGGTGAGATCTGTACAATTTAAACTTTAGATTTTTATTGGATTACCATTGGAAATTTAATCAAAAAAGAATTTTAAAATTACTATTTGGCCTAAAGGAAATGGAATCAGATGTATTGTGGAGTTATTGAAGATATATTTTTGTGATTATACTTCTGAAACAAAAATGTCAGACGGTATTTTAAAGAAATAAGTATTGATATTAGATGATATTTTTTAAGAATATTAATCATTTCTATAAAGTTATGTTTATGCAAAAAGAGATTGTGGGCTTTTTTAAAACAATATTTGAGATTGTTAATTTTTTTTTTGCCCGCTGTTAAATGATGAATCCAATTGCTTTCACAATTTATAGTGAAATGCAATATATTCTGAAAACAGCAAAAAAAAGGCAAAAACTGTTTTTGAAAAATATGTAAATATGTGTACTGTATTATGAAATGTTTTATTAAATATTAATACTTTTTTCTTTTTTTTCAGATTGAGATAGAAAATTTTCGACAACTAGAACCATTTTTAAAGCAATTAAAATTACATTTAAATTAATAAATAATTTTTTGAGTGGGTATGGTAAGTCAAAAATTTCATGGTCCCTTTTTTCCACTTCTCCACAATCACATTTTCAGTTTTTCATTGTAGTCTCTCAAGGACCTTGTAATGTGATAATTGATTTTTAGTGTTTTAAAAAAAAAAAAAATAATAATTACGCGTACCGTACGCGTACGGTAAAAAAAAATCAAAAAAAAGTTTCAAAAACATATATAAAAAATAGATGAAAGGTAAGGTTGGCTCTTAAAAGAGCCGTTGTGTTCATGCAGGGACAGAGGAAAGAAAGAGTGGGAATATTAGTCTCTACGACAAATGTGCTGATCTATTTTATTGTTCACTAGGGAAACACTGGTCTCCCTATGACAAATTAGATCATGACAAGTGGCGCACCGTATTTCAACCCTCAAAAAACGATGGTTGGTTTCCAGAGGAGAAGAAAAAGGAGATGCTCCCACCACAGATGAAGGGCTCACCTGACCTGTAGAAGAAGGACTCGGCCCTGCAGATGATGGACCAGGCTGAGCTGCTGTGGATGTGCTTGGTTGACTTACTGAAGGGTTACCTTCAATATGTCGAGCATGTGTCCTTCTGTGTACATCTTTAAGGTGTCTCAACATGGTGTGATTCCCGAAGGAATACTTCTTGTTGGGATTCCCTCTTGAAAGTACACGGCCACACAGCTTACAAGTCACTAAGGGTGCATTTACCTTTTTCTTGCCCTCTGGAAAAGTAAAATACTCCCATATGAAAGAGGTCTTTTCTTTCCTCCTTCTCTGCCTCAAGGTAGTGCTGCTAGCCTCATTCTCAGAAGAGCTCTGCTGTTCTGCCATCGTATCACAAAGACAACCCAGCTCCTTCTCCTAAGGGATCACAAGCAGAAATGAGGGGAATGGGTGTGGTGTAGGAGAGTTCTAGAACTGAAAGTAGTTTCAACCAATCAAAAGTTGTGTTTCATGATCACATGACCAACCGTACGCTTACGGTGCGCTTACGGTACGCTTACGGCAAAAGTACGCATGCGCGTAAAAAAGACACGCGCTCGCGCGCATGCGCATAACAGTCACTCCCCAACACTTCCGCGTAACGTGCTCGTGTAGCGTACACGCGTACGCGCCCCACGCGCAGTACGCACGGCTACGGAAATTGTGTAACTATACGCAAACAGCGTAGATAAATTACGGACATTGCGTAAACCGTACGCTTACCGTAAGCTTACCGTACGCGCACTAAAAAAAAAAGAAAAAAAAAAAATATTTTCAAAGTTATACTAATATATCTTACCTGTTTGGTAAAAAAAAAAAAAGAGAAAACTTGAAATATTGCAGATTTTTTAGAAAAAAAACATAGTGTTTTAAGAGAATAAAAAGTTTAAAAAAAACTTGCTTTTTAAAAAAAAAAAACACATTTAATATAAGAATTTATAAAAAAAAAATCATAAAAAATCAATAAAAAAAAATATGGGAATCACATATGTTATAGCTAAGAATTAGCATTTAAAAAACCATATAAATTCACTGACAAAACCATGGGTTTCACACACGTTATAGTTAGAAATTAGCATTTAAAAAACCTTGCAAATTCACTGAAAAAACCATAGGTTTCACACATGTTATAGTTAGGAATTAGCATTTAAAAAACCTTGCAAATTCAGTGAAAAAACCATAGGTTTCACACATGTTATAGTTAGCTGGACATTTCACTCGTAAAAAACCAATGAAATTTCACCGTTCTAGTTAGTTAAGCTAACTATAACTCGCGCGCCCGCAATCCACTGCTGATGACATCACATATTACATCACTCATGACATGGTCAGTGACATCACTCATGACATCACTGATGACATCTCAAATGACATCACTGATGACATCACTGATGACATCATCCATGTGATAGAGTGGCAGACCTCCTCTCACCCTAATATAACCTTTGATACACACATTCAAAAATAGAGACTGAAATTTTCAAAACAATGGACATACCAATACCAGTTACAACAACCTCTACAACTAATTCTAAGATCCACATAAACATCCACTTATTCACCAACAGTCCTGTACAGTCACTCATTCGTGTACTCACACATCATATGTACTCATACACCTAAACATCCTGTAACACAATGCCACTCATCCATAGAGTTACTCACACACATAGTTACTCATGCTAATAAAGAATCAAACATCCATTTACTTGCATATACAGTTATACACACACCACCACACTTACTTCTACGGAAACTTACACATACTTAGTCTTTTAAACAATCACTTATTGAAACACATACTTATTCATACAGGAACTCTTTCAATCTCTCACTCTCACATACACTCACTTATATACACCAATAGTCACATATACTAGTTTAAAACATATGTAGTTACTCATAGAGACACTATTGAGACAGCCATTCACTCACTAACACACCCATACACACACTCTTCCACCCATACAGTCCTGCACATATGCTGTCTTCAACACATACAAACAGTGAGTTACTCATTCATGCACTTATGCACTACGTAATACCCCCCACTGAACCATACAGACACTCAGACACTCATACTGATACTCAAAAAACCAACTAATAACCTATATAGACACTCATGTTGCTGCTCACCAACCCATGCAGCCACTTATACACAAAGTGAGAGACTGATACAGGTATTTACACATTTAAACATTACTCACTTAGCCATGTATTCAATAAGATACACTTAACCAGTCAGTAATACAAACAATTTTTCAAAAACAAATCATCCATTTAGACACTTATATACTCATTTATTCCTCCATCGACCTTGAGATATATAAAACATATTTAATTTTCAGAAAAACACACATTCACTGGATGATGTCATCAGTGATGTCATTTGAGATGTCATCAGTGATGTCATGAGTGATGTCACTGACCATGTCATGAGTGATGTAATATGTGATGTCATCAGCAGTGGATTGCGGGCGCGCAAGTTATAGTTAGCTTAACTAACTATAACGGGGAAATTTCATTGGTTTTTTACGAGTGAAATGTCCAGCTAACTATAACATGTGTGAAACCTATGGTTTTTTCACTGAATATATATATATATATATATATATATTACCTACTGGCAGTCGCCAGTAGGTAGTTTTAGTTAGGACCTATTTTCCATAGGAAATCCGCAACATTCTATTTGGAATAACGTTGGCGCCGATTGACAAATCTTCGCAAAAATTTCCAAACCTTTGTCCAGCTCCGGTCCGCTCCTATCCTGAAAACTTCACGGTGATTCGCAAAACGGGGGCCGAGAAAAAAGGGGGGTACCAAATTGCATTTTCCCATGCATTTTCCCATTGGACCTGTTGACGCAGCTACAGCCCGAACTGCTGAACGGAATTACACCAAATTTGGCAAAGAGTTAGTCCTCAGTTCAGACTTGTGCCTTTTGCTTAAATCGTGTAAATCCGTTCAGTAGTTCCTGAGAAAATTAGAGTTAAAAAGATAGATATATCTGGGCAGAGCCTAACCACACATCTCATCGTGAGATTTGATTGGCTGCCAGTACTTCATCCAAGAAGTGTTGGCAGCCATCTTGGGACCAATATACATGATAGCACCTCATTAAAAAGCATTGCAGTTAATAGAAGGTTTTAAGACTTTAGTTACATTATAAATCATGTGTTGATGGTACCATACTCATTTTAGGAATTTTGGTGTGTTCTAAGGTAATTTTACCATGTGAAAAAGCCTTCGTCTGTGATATCATGAATCATGTTTGGGAGAAAATGATTTTCTCATGCTTTTCCCACAGAGGTTTGGAAGGTGATCTATAAGCTAAACTGAGAGCATATTTTCTGTAAATTCACATTATCTTTCTCAGGGATGTATGTCGTTACAACGCACACTTTTACAACACATGCACTTACAACGCATTTTTTACAACGCAACATCCACTACAACGCATTCCATTACATAGCATGACACTACAACCCATGTTTAAAAACTACCTTTACAACGCATTCCATTACATCGCATACTACCTTTACAACGCATACCATTACAACGCATAGTATAGGGGTAAAAATTACTATTCTAACTCCAGGGGGTGCAACAGTAGGGTAAGTGTTGGATTGCGTTGTAATGGTATGCGTTGTAAAGGTAGTATGCGATGTAATGGAATGCGTTGTAAAGGTAGTTTTTAAACATGCGTTGTAGTGTCATGCTATGTAATGGAATGCGTTGTAGTGGATGTTGCGTTGTAAAAATTTCGTTGTAAGTGTAGTGCGTTGTAATAGTTTCGTTGTAAAGGTTGTTCACCATTTCTCAGTCATGTGAGAATGAAGTCTGACATTCTCAGTAAAACATGTACATCCAACAAGGGCAGAGACTGTCAGTTGATTCCTTTGTGTTCTACTGCAGCTTCCCAGAGTGTTCTAAAGAACAACTAGAGCGCTAAGAGTCCTACTTATGACAAACGTATGGCACACCTGAAGCCATCTTGCTTGGAATTAAGTGGTAACTCTGTAGTGATCAAGTCCACTCAGTTGAGATGATTTAAAGTGGTTTATTAGAAGATGGTACAAGATCACAAGAAGATTAGAACAGGACCAGATCAGGATCAGTTCAGGTCCAGAAGGAGACCCCACCAGGAGCAGCCAGCAGGCAGCTCAGCCCAGTCAACTGTCATTCCTCACAGCAGATTCCCAACATTCTGACAGCATCATCACATTAACATTCCACTGGTGGTAGAATGGCATTGCATTAGCATTAGCAGGATATAACATATCCCCCTTTCTTATATGGGAAAACAAAAAGCTTGAAACATAAGAGGAGAACCTGAGAAAGTGAAAGCAAAATGATTATACAAAAGCAAAAAGAACAACAACGAGAGAACAACGATCATAAGAAGAACAGTGTGAGAACAACCATAGAAAGAAGAGCAACCAGAGGGAAATTAAGAAACAGAGAAGAAAGAAAATCAAAAATAGAAACCATCCTCCCTTCTTACACAACAGCGAAGAAGAAAAAAAACAACAACGTAAGAGAAAAGGATAAAAGAAAGCACAAAAGACTGCCCCAAAGCACACCCACTGGCCAGAACAGGAATGAAATGGAGGCTGAAAATGGAAAACTAATGGAACACAGGGCTACAGGCAGCGACGAACGCAGAGGAAGAAAACACGACAGAAAGGAAAGTCCAGAATCTACAAGAGACACGAGAAGAAGACCTCAGAAGGAAAACAGAAAAGAAGAAAAAAACAAGGAAGATGAGGAAAAATATAAGGGTAATCCTCACCTACAAGAAACACCATCATCAATATAAAATTTAAAATATAATCTAAAGACAACAGTGCATAATAAAATTCTTAACTATATGTGAGGTTCGGGATGACTATAACCCGAAAACAAGCCCTTGAAAGATAAGGCAATACAACAGTAACAGATGGGACTAAGACCCATAGGAACCATAGCCCTTGTAAAGTTGACATTGTGAAAACAAAGGAAGAGGTTGAGTGATGTAAAAAAAGAACAGATCTGATAGGAAACCATATGATTAAAACAGATATGGGTAGGGACCCATATAAAAATGTGTAAGAGCTCAATATAAACATTGCATCACAAAAGGGAATGACACCCTTTAAACCAGAACTGAGTCGTGCACAAAATGGGAAGACTCCCCATACACACCCTATGTAGGGTAACGATAACCTTGTAAGGAACAAACTTTGTGTGGAATATCCACACCGTGCACTGGAGTAATGTAACTGTTAATACAGCACATATGAGTAGGAACTCATGACATCGCAAACAGTAAAAGCAACATTGAGTGGAGTTGTCGTGGGACTATGTCCCACAGCGTACACCTTGTGTAAGGTAACTGTTTACTGAAAATACTGCGATAACTTAAAATGTGGGTAGGAACCCATACTAATGCAAAAGGACTGTAACCTTTGCATGGATCCCCTGAAAAGGGTAAACTATGCACAAGAGAAACGTGTACGAACGTATGATGAGCAGATAGGACTAAAACCCACTGCGATCCCAGTGCAGGGAAAAAAACACCTCATGTGGAGGCGAGAACAATGTGCACCGTAACTATGGGAAAAACAGCCAAAGAAACACACCTCGTATGAAGGTAAGACGTTGTGCATTGTGTGAGTAACGTTGTGCACTCTAGGGATGACATGACTTACACAACACCCTGTATAGGGTAGTGGTTTAAAATTTGTGTGGCAAAGGTCTCTTGCACTGTTTCATAACGTAGTCTTGAGACCATTGTGTACACCCCGAGTGGGGTAGTGTGCACTAGAGTATCGTGTACGTAAAATATGTTGTAATACCTGAGAATGCAATGAAAGCACCATTATAGAATGCACAGCTATGATAAAACAACCCAAACTGTAAAGAAACAAATTTGGAAAAGCATCCCACCATATGAGCATACATAAATAATGTGCTGTGCAGGTCGAGACAAATGCACGCATTGCCAAGACAGTGACATGCATTGCAAAAGATACAGCAGGAATAATAAGCCCACAAAAGTAAACATGTGATCTGTGAGAAGATCGCATTTTGCAACGTACAGTCTCACAATGTAATGCGGCTCCGTCTTGAAGAATCGATAAGAAGAAAAAAAACAGTTTGCTATGAAAACAGCACCTGGGAGTGCCATATTCCACTCAGATGGTGCAAGAACATGACAGATCACAAAATCCAGGTTAGACAGTGCATGACTCCATGAGGTGACTGACTTGGATCCAGTTACGTTAAGAGAACCACCATTGTGTAACATACTTGGTGACAGGGAGCCCGCGTTGTCGCAGACTCGTTAAAAACATGTTAAATTATCTTCCATCAAGAAACGGAGCGAGTTTTGACGAGGACAAAAAGAAACTTGTAACGCCTCCAACCGCAATATGGCGGTACGCACCGAGCGTCATGCCGGGTGGCTCCCGGTGCGTAGGAGCTAGAAAACGTCCATTGGAAAGATGAAAACGTCACAGAGGATCACGAGGAAATGGAGAGAAAAGGAGTCAGGAAGCCACTGCAGGTAACACTGCGCGCGCTTCCCGTTCGTTGCGCAACAGAGGTGTGAAAAGCAATAAGGCGGTTGGCAAGAGCCTGTAGAAAGAAGTCTAAAAAGGCGGCCAACAACCACGGACACAATAGTTTGAACTGTTAAAAGTCGCAAAACACCAACAGCGCCTGTTGCCGGCAGTGTCATGATGTGAACGAAGTCCAAGTTCGGAGAACCCCTTACCAATCAGGGTACTTAGCAAGCTCCTCAAACACTCCTAGCTACAGTGGGACCACATAAACAAACGTTGTACAGTGCAAATCTCCAATGATAGAGTTGACTTAACTGCATTTGAATAGGCAGATATTGTAGACTTGAGCCGGTAGCACTCCCCTTGTCCCAATTAGTGCAAACATCGATACAGTCCCACGTAAGAGTGAGGGAAAATCCCAGCTGCCAGACCACGACTCTCCCTCACAGGTTGAGGAACTGAGAGAAGTTAATGTCAAGAGAGGTGTAGACAAAATGGCAAGACTGGCGCACCCATATAATAGCACACTTCTTCCCCAGGCAGTGTGCAGACGTAGATATGTGGCAGGTGAACACACTAGATTAGGCTTCCCCTCGCTGAAAGCACAGCACAGGACGCAGACGTCGTTGAATGGTAGGCTTACCCTCACAGAAGGCACAGCATTTCCCCAGACGTTAGTAGGCTTACCCTCACATGAAGGCACAGCACAAAACGAAGACGTTGAAGATGTTGGCAGGCTTACTCTCACTGAGGGCACAGCACTTGCGCAGACACAAAGGAACAACTGGCAGACTGCTGTGGGCGACCGGTGGGAGGTCACTGGTGGGGTCAGGATGCCAGTTGAGGTACCTTGACTTGAGTTGCAGGAGGTTCTTTATTTTAAGATACTTGAAGTCCTTGAAAAGGTGACAGAAGTAGGTTCTTTACAAGATCGACGCCAAAATTCTCTAGTGATCAAGTCCACTCAGTTGAGATGATTTAAAGAGGTTTATTAGAAGATGGTACAAGATCACAGGAAGAATAGAACAGGACCAGATCAGGATCAGTTCAGGTCCAGAGGGAGACCCCACCAGGAGCAGGCAGCAGGCAGCTCACCCCAGTCAACTGTCATTCCTCACTGCAGATTCCCAACATTCTGACAGCATCATCACATTAACATTCCACTGGTGGTAGAATGGCATTGCATTAGCATTAGCAGGATATAACAAACTCTTAAAACATTTACTTTAAAAAGGAACAAAATGAGGGGGTTCATTTTGCCATAGAAAGTATGATTAGTGCTGCAGAAAGAAAAATTAGGGCACATTTTGAGTGACTTCTCAAATCCTCTCCTATTTCATAAACAAATTCTGACATGCAGACTGAAACATGCACTTTCAATACCAGCAGCAGACTTCCCTGGTGAGCAGTAGCTTTACTACAGTGATCTAATAAGCAACTAGAGTGCTAACATTCTGAATTTATGGCAAATGTGTGACCATCTGAATGCCTTCTTGATGGAATCAAAGTAGAAAACTGAAAGTATTTCCTACTGAGGAGACTGCAGTAAATGAGAAAATTAGGAAACTTCATAACAAATAAGTCTCCCAAAATGGCCACCAGAGACAAAAGAGCCCAAATGTAGCCCAAATATCACCCAGATGTCGCCCAAGTATAGCCCAATGACAGAATGTCCCAGAGTGTTCTAACGAACACCTAGAGCGCTAACAGTCTTACTTATGACAAAAGTATGGCACACCTGAAGCCATCTTGATTGGAATAAAGTGGTAACACTTAAAACATTTAATTTACAAAGGAACAAAATGAAGGGGTTCATAACAAATAAATCTCCCAAGATGGCCACCAGAGACAAAAGAGCCCAAATGCAGCACAAATATCACCCAGATGTAGCCCACATGTAGCCCAATGACAGAAGTGTGCAAAACACTTATTTTTTTGTGTATTTGCAGTTTTATATAGTGCAGACTTGTCAGGTATTGGAGTGCTTTACATGATCATTGGTTACATCACAAAAGATCAAATTCATTTTGGTTGTAGACATGGGGAGATTAAGTGATCTGACCAGAATCACAGAATGTTGAGCTGAAGCAGAAACTCCAACCTGGTTCCCAAGTTGCAAAGTCTGCAGCTCTGGAAGTAACACCACATCCTCTCTCCTAGGTGCAACATTTAATCAAGTGGTCAACTGGATAAAAAAACATAAAGATTACAAATAATTTAAAAGTTCTTTGTCGCTATTTGAAAACTCAGAAAATATGTCCTCATTTTAGTTTTTTAGAGCACTAACCATAATTTTGATGCAAATAAGACCCTCTCATATATGTAATTTCTAAAGGAAATGCTCTAGGTATTACAGTTTTGATTACATCAAGATGACATCAGGCGTTCCACACTTTTTTAATAAATATAGAATGTTCGCAATCTAGTTGTTCATTGGGATACTGTTGAGAGGCAGAGGCCAGGGGCACGGACTCTGAAAATTGAAGGCAGGTAGGAGAGTGCAGAGGCAACAATTTGACCACACTGGGCAGGCAGGAAGGGCAGTGGCAGCAAAACAGACTATGGAGGGCAGTGGAAAGGGGGGCAGGGGCAACAAACCAACAATACAGGACTGGCAAGACTGGCTGTGGCAATATAATAGACCATTGTGTGCAGAAGGAAGAGGCAGTGGTAGTACAACCATACATGCCAACAGACCCGATTCAGCCAGGAAACGTCCAATGTTTTTAAGCTCAAATGGGCTTTATTTGATCTGTCTCCTGTCTACAATCTCCTCTTTTTCAATGTAACTCAAAGGGGAAAATCAATACCCCAGTTTTTTTTCAAAATCTCCCTCTTACCAAGTTCAAAATGTTCGCAAGTATGGTACATTGGATCATGGTAGGGTACATTGGATCATGGTAGGCAGGAGGAATTGGGGTAGGGACATGGACTCAGATAACAGAGGGCAGGAGGGACATGGAGAGGTGCACCAAACTGACCCTACAGGGCAGGCATCAGGGTTTGCAGCACCACAATACACCACACAGGGCATGCAGGACGGGAGTGAATGTAAATTTGATACTTGTAAATTTGATACTTGTATAGCGCACTACTCACCCGCAAGGGTCTCAAGGCGCTTGTACGAATACCGCTGTGCGATGGGGGGTGGAGGGTCAGGGGGTGTTTCTGCCAAGTGAGCCCGGAGTCACAGTCACAAACGTCCTGCGTACTTGTTCATATTTTAAGTAGTTCGCACAGACACACATTTTAAAAACAATAAAGTTCCTAATACCCACCTTCTCTGAACAGTTAGCTTGCTGCCCCATCCACCTCCTCCCTATCCTCTGTTGTCTGAATCCATGGACTAGCCTCCTCCCTCCTGCCATGCATGGTCTGATGTGCTGCCACTGCCCTCCATTTAGCATGATGTACCAGTCCACTCCTCCTGCCCTCCATTGCCCAATTCTATGGCCCATCATTGACCTCCTGCTTAGCCTCTGTGCTTAGCTTGCTGCCCCTATTCTACTTCCCCCTGCTCTCCGATGTCTTTGTGCATGCCCCTGCTCCATCCTTTTTGCCCACCATGTTCCATGGACCAGCCACTCCGATCTACTCTGAGTGTTCTGTTGAGCTGCCACTCCCCTCCCACCTGCCTAGCATTGTTAGATGACTGTAAGCTGTCCCTGCCACCTCCACCCTGCCTGTCCACATGCCATGCCCCTATCCCCTTCCTCCTGTCCTCCTTGGTCCATTTTACTGCCACTCTCTTCTGCCCTCCCTGGTCAGTTGTGCTGCAACTGCTCCTCCTGCCTTCCCCACGCGGTCTGTTGTGAGGCCCCTTCCCCTGAACTCTCTTGTCTGTGCCCAGGTCCTGACCCACCCTTCTATCCTCCATGGTCCTTTGTGCATGCCCCTGCACCCTCCTTCTTGCCCATCATAGCCATTGTGCTGCCACTAACCCTCCCGCTTGCCATGCATGGTCTTCTGTGCTGCCGTGGCCCCTCCCACCTTCCCTGTGTGGTCAGCTAGCTGCCCCTGACCCACTCCCACCTTTCCTCCCTGGTCTGTGTGTATGCCATCATAGTCTCATTGTTGCGCTCCATGTTGTGTCTTGTTTCTAGTGCCCATCCTGCCTGACCTCCATGGTCATACTGCTGCTGCTGCCCTTGCCCCCAGCCCTCTGTTTCCATGTGCAGACCCCTATTCCCTCCCTCCAGGCTTGCCTGTTCCATTGTAATGCCCCTGATCCGTCCCTCCTGCTCTTTATGGTCTGTTATGCTGCAGCTTTCTCTCCTGTCTGTCCATTATGGTCAGCTAGCTACCATTACCTCTTTCCCCTCTGTTCTCTGTTGTCCATGTGCATGGTCCTGTCCCCTCCCTATTGCTTTCTATGGATTGTTGTGCTGCACTCCCGTGCCTCATGCCCTGTGTGGTGTATTGTGCTGCTGCAAACCCTGATGCCTGCCCTGTAGGGTCAGTTTGGTGCACCTCTCCATGTCCCTCCTGTCCTCTGTTATCCGAGTCCATGTCCCTACCCCAATTCCTCCTGCCTACCATGATCCAATGTACCATATTTGCGAACATTTTGAACTTGGTAAGAGGGAGATTTTGACAAAAAACTGGGGTATTGATTTTCCCCTTTGAGTTACATTGAAAAAGAGGAGATTGTAGACTGGAGACAGATCAAATAAAGCTCATTAAAGCTTAAAAACATTGGACGTTTCCTGGCTAAAACGGGTCTGTTGGCATGTATGGTTGTACTACCACTGCCTCTTCCTTCTGCCCACAATGGTCTATTATATTGCCACAGCCTCTCTTGCCAGTCCTGTATTGTTGGTTTGTTGCCCCTGCCTCCCTTTCCACTGCCCTCCATAGTCTGTTGTGCTGCCACTGCCCTTCCTGCCTGCCCAGTGTGGTCAAATTGTTGCCTCTGCACTCTTCTACCTGCCTTCAATTTTCAGAGTCCGTACCCCTGGCCTCTGCCTCTCAACAGTATCCCAATGAACAACTAGATTGCTAACATTCTATATGTATTACAAAAGTGTGGAACGCCTGACGTCATCTTGATGTAATCAAAACTGTAATACGTAGAGCATTTCCTTTAGAAATTACATATATGAAAGGGTCTTATTTGCATCAAAATTATGGTTAGTGCTCTAAAAAACTAAAATGAGGACATATTTTCTGAGTTTTCAAATAGCGACAAAGAATTTTTAAATTATTTGTAATCTTTGTTTTTTTATCCAGTTGACCACTTGATTAAATGTTGCACTTAGGGGAGAGGATGTGGTGCTACTTCCAGAGCTGCAGACTTTGCAACTGGGGAACCAGGTTGGAGTTTCTGCTTCAGCTCAACATTCTGTGATTCTGGTCAAATCACTTAATCTCCCCATGTCTACAACCAAAATCAATTTGATCTTGTGTGATGTAACCAATGCTCATGTAAAGCACTCCAATACCTGAGAAGTCTGCACTATAGAAAACTGCAAATACACAAAAAATAAGTGTTTTGCACACTTCTGTCATTTGGCTACATGTGGGCTACATCTGGGTGATATTTGTGCTGCATTTGGGCTCTTTTGTCTCTGGTGGCCATCTTGGGAGATTTATTTGTTATGAAGTTTCCTAATTTCCTCATTTACTGCAGTCTCCTCAGTAGGAAATGCTTTCAGCTTTTTACTTTGATTCCATCAAGAAGGTATTCAGATATGTCACACATTTGCTATAAATTCTGAATGTTAGCACTCTAGTTGCTCATTAGATCACTGTAGTAAAGCTACTGCTCACCAGGGAAGTCTGCTGCTGCTATTCAAAGTGCATGTTTCAGTCTGCATGTCAGAATTTTTTTATGGAATAGAAGAGGATTTGAGAAGTCAAAATGTGCCCTAATTTTTCTTTCTGCAGCACTAATCATAATTTCTATGGCAAAATGAACCCCCTCATTTTGTTCCTTTTTAAATTAAATGTTTTAAGAGTTACCACTTTATTTCAATCAAGATGACTTCAGGTGTGCAATACGTTTGTCATAAGTAGGACTGTTAGCGCTCTAGTTGTTCTTTAGAATACTCTGGAAAGCTGCAGTAGAACACAAAGGAATCAACTGACAGTCTCTGCCCTTGTTGGATGTACATGTTTTACTGAGAATTTCAGACTTCATTCTCACATGACTGAGAAAGATAATGTGAATTTACAGAAAATATGCTCTCAGTTTAGCTTATAGATCACCTTCCAAACCTCTGTGGGAAAAGCATGAGAAAATAGTTCTCTCAAACATGATTCATGATATCACAGCAGAAGGCTTTTTCACATGGTAAAATCACATTAGAACACACCACAATTCCTAAAATGAGTATGGTACCATCAACAAATGATTTATAATGTAACTAAAGTCTTAAAACCTTCTATTAACTGCAATGCTTTTTAATGAGGTGCTATCATGTATATTGGTCCCAAGATGGCTGCCAACACTTCTTGGATGAAGTACTGACAGCCAATCAGATCTCACGATGAGATGTGTGGTTAGGCTCCGCCCAGATATATCTATCTTTTTAACTCTAATTTTCTCAGGAACTACTGAACGGATTTACACCATTTAAGCAAAAGGCACAAGTCTGAACTGAGGACTACCTCTTTGCCGAATTTGGTTTAATTCCGTTTAGCAGTTCGGGCTGTAGCTGCGTCAACAGGTCCTATGGGAAAATGCATGGGAAAAACGCGTTTTGGGACCCCCCTTTTTTCTCGGCCCCCGCTTGACAAATCACCGTGAAATTTTCAGGATAGGAGCGGACCGGAGCTGGCCAAAAGTTTGGAAAAGTTTGCGAAGATTCGTCAATCGGCGCCAATGTTATTCCAAATATAATGTTGCGGATTTCCTATGGAAAATAGGTCCTAACTATAACTACCTACTGGCGACATATATATATATATATATATATTCAGTGAAAAAACCATAGGTTTCACACATGTTATAGTTAGCTGGACATTTTACTCGTAAAAAACCAATGAAATTGCCCCGTTATAGTTAGTTCAGCTAACTATAACTCACGCGCCCGCAATGCACTGCTGATGACGTCACATATTACATCACTCATGACATGGTCAGTGACATCACTCATGACATCACTGATGACATCTCAAATGACATCACTGATGACATCACTGATGACATCATCCAGTGAATGTGTGTTTTTCTGAAAATTAAATTTGTTTTATATATGTATATCTCAAGGTCGATGGAAGAATAAATGGGTATATAAGTGTCTAAATGGATGATTTGTTTTTAAAAAATTGATTGTGTAACTGACTGATTAAGTGTATCTCTCACTTTGTGTATAAGTGGCTGCATGGGTTGGTGAGTAGCTACATGGGTGTCTATATAGGTTAGTAGTTGTTTTTTTGAGTATCAGTCTGAGTGTCTGTATGGTTCGGTGGGGGGTATTACGTAGTGCATAGGTGCATGAATGAGTGACTCACTGTTTGTATGTGTTGAAGACAGCATGTGTGCAGGACTGTATGGGTGGATGAGTGTGTGTATGGGTGTGTTAGTGAGTGAATGACTGTCCCAATAGTGTCTTCAGGAGTAACTACATATGTTTTAAACTAGTATATGTGACTATTGGTGTATATATGTGAGTATATGTGAGAGGGAGAGATTGAAAGAGTTCCTGTATGAATAAGTATGTGTTTCTATAAGTGATTGTTTAAAAGACTAAGTATGTGTAAGTTTCCGTAGAAGTAAGTGTGGTGGTGTGTGTATAACTGTATATGCAGGTGAATGTATGTTTGATTCTTTATTAGCATGAGTGACTATGTGTGTGAGTAACTCTATGGATGAGTGGCATTATGTAACAGGATGTATAGGTGTATGAGTACATATGATGAGTGAGTACATGTATGAGTGACTGTATAGGACTGTTGGTGAATGAGTGGATGTGTATGTGGATCTTAGAATTACTGAAGAGGTTGTTGTAACTGGTATTGGTATGTCCATTTTTTTGAAAATTTTAGTCTCTATTTTTGAATGTGTGTATCAAAGCTTATATTAAGGTGAGAGGAGGTCTGCCACTCTATCACAAGGATGATGTCATCAGTGATGTCATCAGTGATGTCATTTGAGATGTCATCAGTGATGTCATGAGTGATGTCACTGACCATGTCATGAGTGATGTAATATGTGACGTCATCAGCAGTGCATTGCGGGCGCGTGAGTTATAGTTAGCTGAACTAACTATAACGGGGCAATTTCATTGGTTTTTTACGAGTAAAATGTCCAGCTAACTATAACATGTGTGAAACCTATGGTTTTTTCACTGAATTTCTAAGGTTTTTTAAATGCTAATTCCTAACTATAACGTGTGTGAAACCTATGGTTTTTTCAGTGAATTTCTAAGGTTTTTTAAATGCTAATTCCTAACTATAACGTGTGTGAAACCCATGGTTTTTTCAGTGAATTTGCAAGGTTTTTTAAATGCTAATTTTTTTTTTTATTCTTCATTTTTTTCAAACATATTTTTAATTTAATTTTCTTTCATTTTATAAAGACTATGCTTAAATTTTTAAAATCCTTAAATATTTTTTTTTAATATATTTTTTAAAATAAACGTAAAATTTATTACCAGATTTTTTTTTTTTTTTTTTTTTTTTTTATAGTACGCGTACTGTAAGCTCACGGTAAGCGTACGGTTTACGCAACGTCCGCAATCTATCTACGCTGCTTGCGTATAGTTACGCACTTCGCGTAGCCGCGCGTACTGCGCGTGGGACGCGTGCGCGCTTACGCCACACGCGCACGTTACGCGGAAGTGCCTGGGAGTGACTGTTATGCGCATGCGCGCAAGCGCGTGTCTTTTTTACGCGCACGCGTACTTTTTGCCGTAAGCGTACCGTAAGCGTACCGTAAGCGTACGGTAGGTCATGTGATCTTGAAACACAACTTTTGATTGGTTGAAACTACTTTCAGTTCTAGAACTCTCCTACACCACACCCATTCCCCTCATTTCTGCTTGTGATCCCTTGGGAGAAGGAGCTGGTTTGTCTTTGGGATACGATGGCAGAACAGCAGAGCTCTTCTGAGAGTGAGGCTAGCACCAGCAGCACTGTCTTGAGGCAGAGATCGAGGAAACAAAAGCCTTCTTATGTTTGGGATTATTTTACTTTTCCAGAAGGCCAGCAAAAGGTGAATGCACCCTTAGTTACTTGCAGGCTGTGTCAGCGTGTACTTTCTAGAGGTAATCCTGACAGGAAGTATTCCTTTGGGAATCACACCATGAAGAGACACCTCCAGGATGTACACAGAAGGACACATGGTCATCTTTTTGGAGGTAACTCTTCAGAAAGACGAGCCAGTACATCCACAGCAGCTCAGCCTGGACCATCATCTGCAGGGCTGACTCCTTCTTCTGCAGGTCAGGTGAGCCCTTCATCTGTGGGGGGAGAATCTCCTTTTGCTGGCCCTCTGGAAATTAACCCTCGGTTTGCGAGGGTTGAAGTACGGTGCGCCACTTGTCACGATCTAATTACTTATAGGGAGACCAGTGTTTCCCTGGTGAACAGTAAAATAGATCAGCACACTTGTCGTACCGTCTAATATTCCCAATCTTTCTTTCCTCTGTCCCTGCATGAACACAACGGTTCTTTTAAGAGCCAACCTTATCTTTCATCTTTTTTTTACATATGTTTTTTAAAACCTTTTTTTTTTTTTTTTACCGTACGCGTACGGTGCGCGTACTTTTTTTTTATTTTTAAAAAAAAACACTAAAAATCATTTATCACATTACATTGTCCTTGAGAGACTACAATTATTATTATTGACTTACCATACTCACTGAAAAAATATTTATTCATTTGTTTTTTTTAAAAATAGTTTTAAAAATGTTTGTAGTTTTCGAAAATTTTCTATATCTATCTGGAAAAAAAGAAAAAAGTATTAATATTTTAAAAACATTTTATAATACAGTACACACATTTACATTTTTTTCCAAAAAATATTTTCGCCTTATTTTTGCTGTTTTCAGAATATATTGCATTTCACTATAAATTGTGAAAGCAATTGCATTCATCATTTTACAGCGGGCAAAAAAAAATACCAATCACAAAGATTGTATAAAAAAAGCCCTGATTCTTTTTTTAATTAAACTTAACATTATAGAAATGCATAATATTGTAAAAAAATATCATCTAATACCAATACTTATTTCTTTAAAATACCGTCTGATATGTTTGTTTCAGAACTATAATCACAATATTATATCTCAAATAACTCCAAAATACATCTGACATATGAGACAACCTGGGTGACTGCCTACACTCCAGCAAGGGCAACCAGCCTTACTGATGCTGTATGTATTTGCATTACTGACTGAAACCTCAAACCCTACTCGCTTGTGAATACTGTGCATGATTCCACATGGTAAGCAGCTGGGTGTGTGCTAAGACTCTGCTTCTTCCCCCAAAAATTCGCTCCCCCTTTCCATCTAATGCAACTGTGAAATCACCAGAGCAAGACGCAATAAATCTCTGCCTATAATTCTTCTATGCACACAGAGTCATGTTTTCACATTAGTCCCAAAACGAAATTTCTTTGCCAATTTGAAAGCACACTTACTGCTCTTTTTTTTTTCGGGGCAAGTGTAAATCACTTTTACAGACTGACACATTATGAAACCACCATGTGTAACTACAACAAAAACAATTCCCATTTCTATTATTCATTTCTTAAGTTACCACATACATCCCCTCTCAAACTGTAAACTCACCTTTAAAATTAGTTAGTTGTGAAAGAAATGTGACACTCAAACAGCAGATTATCAGAGCCAGGATCTCTGTTGTGTTCACCTCTCTCCTCTCAGCAGAACCAGATAATGGCAAACTTTCCCTCTATTTTTCCACACATATACATGTAAGTTTCAAATCTCAGTGCTTCCCCCTTTTTTTCAAATGTAATCACACATTTCTATTGGTTGAAAACCAACCCTTTTCCAAAAGTACCCTTCCCCCAACTTGACTTCTGCCTAGTACCCTTCCCCCAACTTGACTTCTGCCTGCTACCATAGCAACAGCTCATGGAACACTGCTGTGTGGAGTTAGGTCAGAAGTTCGCCACACAATGTTTCAATTCCACAGAGCAAGAGTGCTTGACTTTTCAAACCTAACAGCAAATCCATAGTACTGTTCTTTGGTAACACATTTTTTTGTACCAATACAAAACATGCTTCTATTAATTTACACATACAGCCTAGTTTTTATTCTAGAATGGTATGAAACAGCCAATCAGTTCTTTTTGTTTTGTAAAAAATATGTATGCCTCCATTTCCAAACTGTCTTTCTTTTCATATTGCCATTCTACTGAAAGACACCTCCTGAGTGCATCCAGTTCTCCTTTGAAGATGTTCACAGTGTGGATTGTAGGGCACAGCTATGTCTTCTGGAGTGAAAAGTTTGCAGAGAAAACAGGTATGGTGAGAGACCTTGCTTTGCCAAATGTAGACATTAAATGGATTGGTCAGAGAGGGTTAAAGTGGCACCAATTGATGACATTGGTGAAATCCTTCATGCAAATCCAACACCCTGACCTCATAATAGTGCACTGTGGTGGCAATGACCTAGGCACTTTGACTGGGGTAGGTCTGGAAATGCTTATGAAGGACACCTTTGCACAACTGTTTACACTTTTCCCTAAAACTGCCTTTGTGTTTTCCAACATATGCCAAAGGCAAAAATGGAACTGGTCCAATCATTTCTGTCCACAGATTGACAAAGCAAGAAAGCACGTCAACAAATCTGTTTCTGCTTTCCTCCGTGACTATGGTATGGGTGCCATTTACCACAACAACTTGCGTTATGACATGCAAGACATTTATAGAGGAGATGGTGTGCACTTCAATGATGAAGGGAACAGAGTCTTCCTCTTGAACCTTAGACTCTGCATCGGTACTTACTTGTAGGTACCACTAAAAAAATGACTTCATAAACACAACAGCTCTTTTTAGAGCTCCCTAATTTCTAAACTCTTAAATCTGCTTTTCATTTATCTATTTTTTTTTTTTTACCGTACGCTTACCGTAAGCTTACCGTACGCGTACCCCGTGATTTTTTTTTAAATCAATAAATGTTTTTTTTGTACTTTTCTGTCCTTCTTTGACCCCCTTACAAATGTTAGGGGGTCTGTAACTCTCCTCATTGCCCCCTTTCCTTGTTTTCACTCTTTTTTTTCAGAGTGAAATACACAAAATGGCGGCCGCCGCTTCCTGGTTTCGACCGATTCGAATGTTTACTAAGATCTAACAGCCAATCAGAATCGCGCTCGCGCACGCCGCCGTACGCTTACCGTAAGCGTACGGTAAGCGTACCGTAAGCGGGCTCAGATATATATATTGATTTAAAGGCTATTTTCTCAGAATCTACTGAACAGATTTACACCAAACCTACAAAAGGCACTTCCTTGACCTAGGGACTACCTCTCTGCCAAATTTTGAGTAATTCTGTTCAGCCGTTCGGGCTGTAGCTCGTTCTAAAGGTCCTATGGAAAAATGCATGGGAAAAACGCGTTTTGGGACCCCCCTTTTATCTCAGCCCCCGCTTGACGGATCCCCCCGAGACTTTCAGGGTAGGAGCGGACCGTAGCACCCACCTATTTTGAGAAATTCGCGAGGATTTGTCGACCGGCGCCAAAGTTATTCAAAATAGAATGTTGAGGTTTTCCTATGGAAACGTGGTCCTAACTATAACTACCTACTGGCGACCGCCAGTAAGTAATATATCACCAAAAGATTGCCCTG
Organism: Triturus cristatus; assembly: GCF_964204655.1. NCBI lineage: Eukaryota > Metazoa > Chordata > Amphibia > Caudata > Salamandridae > Triturus > Triturus cristatus. The sequence continues at coordinate 709,127,525 of NC_140585.1, forward strand.
CATCTGAGCCCGCACTCCACAACAGGTAAAATTGGAACACCAATATTTATTCAAAAGCAAAGCAGGCTTTTCAGTTTGAAGCTTTTCCAGTTCACTGCTAGTCTCTTGCCTGACGCGTTTCAGAGAACCTTTCTCCGTTTTCAAAGGCATGTGAAGTTTTCAGCATTCAAAGCACCACAGTTACCTTCCTGCTTTTATTCAATTAATGAGCATCTGGTGTGCTGCTGCCTCCGGTGTGCTTTTTTTCAAAGGCCTGTTGGTCTCTGTAGTGCTTGCAAAATCGTTTTGTTAAAACAGGGAAACACAGACTGAAAGTCCTGCTTTCACTTCACTTTTAAATTACCTGCTCGTGGAGTGCGGGCTCATTTGCAGGGCAATCTTTTGGTGATATATATATATATATATATATATAATCAATCACCAAATTGCCCCAAAGCATTCAGGAGGGCACAAGGAAAACGATTCCTGTTAGTTACGGCGCTGATATTGGGGCACAAAAAGGACCAGCAATCAACCCAGAGCCTTACAAAGGTAAAACTTTACTGCTGCCATGAAACTAATGGAACCCACTGAGGGTAACAACATTATCCAGCGTGCACCTGGGCACTAAGCCACACCCACTAAGGTCGGGACAATATTTAAATGCATGCTGGGTCTCCTGTTGTTTTCAATGCAGCTGTCCCTGAGGAAGAAGTCAAATGGACTTTGAAACGCGTTGGGCTGTAAAATCGTGTCTGGTGCGACGTAGCTGGCCGCAAGGTTAATAAAAAATACCAACAGCAGACGAGTGCATCTGGGTATGCTTGGGCATTTGTTTAATAATCTACTACGCGGCAGCCCTACCGCGCCAGTTTGCACCATCTCAGTAAAAGAAGAGAGGCTGCGAGTGAAACGATTCCTGTTCGTTACGGCGCTGCTGTTGGGGCACAGAAAGGTCCAGCAATCAACCCAGAGCCTTACAAAGGTAAAACTTTACTGCTGCCATGAAACTAATGGAACCCACTGAGGGTAACTACATTATCCAGCGTGCCCCTGGGCACTAAGCCACACCCACTAAGGGCGGGACAATATTTAAATGCATGCTGGGTCTCCTGTTGTTTTCAATGCAGCTGCCCCTGAGGAAGAAGTCAAATGGACTTTGAAACGCGTTGGGCTGTAAAATCGTGTCTGGTGCGAAGTAGCTAGCCGCAAGGTTAATAAAAAATACCAACAGCAGACGAGTGCATCTGGGTAGGCTTGGGCATTTGTTTAATAATCTACTACGCGGCAGCCCTGCCGCGCCAGTTTGCACCATCTCAGTAAAAGAAGAGAGGCTGCGAGGGAAACGATTCCTGTTCGTTACGGCGCTGCTGTTGGGGCAAAAAAAGGACCAGCAATCAACCCAGAGCCTTACAAAGGTAAAACTTTACTGCTGCCATGAAACTAATGGAACCCACTGAGGGTAACTACATTATCCAGCGTGCACCTGGGCACTAAGCAACACCCACTAAGGGCGGGACAATATTTAAATGCATGCTGGGTCTCCTGTTGTTTTCAATGCAGCTGCCCCTGAGGAAGAAGTCAAATGGACTTAGAAACGCGTTGGGCTGTAAAATCGTGTCTGGTGCGAAGTAGCTGGCCGCAAGGTTAATAAAAAATACCAACAGCAGACGAGTGCATCTGGGTATGCTTGGGCATTTGTTTAATAATAAATATATATATATATATACCGGAAAAGTAACATACACATTGTAAAATCGGCGTGGGATGATCACCATCACAAACTCCTTGCCTGGAAAAGTGGGGGTTTAATAACAAATGATGAATATCGTTTCCTAAAAAAGGAACATCCAGTCATCCCTACATTTTATTTGATCCCTAAGGTGCACAAGAACATTGATAAACCACCTGGTAGGCCAATAATTTCGGCCATTAATAGCGCTATGGAAAACACATCCAAATATATTGACTATTTTCTTCAGGAGTGGGTCAGGGGACTAGCCTCTTATGTACAAGATACATCTGATTTTTTGCGAAAAATCGAACATATAACTTGGGAGGCAGATATGTTATTGTTGACTATGGACGTAACATCTCTATACACCTCGATACGACACTGTGATGGCCTGAAAGCCGTGGAACATTTTCTGAATTTGCGACCAATGAGATGTGTATCTCACAACAAAATGTTGTTACAGATGGTAACTGCATGTCTTGAGCAGAATTTTTTTCTTTTCAACAATCAAATCTATCATCAGATCCGGGGTGTCGCCATGGGGGCCTGCTTCTCCCCCAGTTACTCATGCCTGCACATGGGATTGTGGGAGGAGCGGGTACTGAGGGGCGAGCTCAAGGATATCATGAAAGAACATGTGGTATTATACCTAAGATTTATTGATGATTTGATTTTTGTATGGCAGGGGTCAGAACAGAGTGCACAGGCATTTGTAGACAAATTGAATAGCAACTGCTTAAACCTGCATTTTACATCAGCTATTAGTAAAGATTCTGCATATTTTTTAGATGTGGAGTTATATGTTAAAAACAGCAAATTGGTTACAAAACTCTACAGGAAGCCCACAGCTGGGAATACAGTTTTACATGCTTCCAGCCACCATCCACAGCATTTAATACGCAGCATCCCATACGGAGAGATGCTGCACATTAGACGCATTTGTAGTTTGGATGCTGACTATATTCGTGCGCAGGAGGCTAGTAAACAGCGCTTCCTAATCAGGGGCTATTCATGCAAAATCATAGACAGTGCGATTAGGAAAACAAGAGATTTATCTAGAGATATGATTTTGGCCCCCAGAGTCAAACAAAATCCTTTTAGCGAAGGTACTTCAAATGTCCAATCTAGCATCATTTTGACATATAATAGGCAACATCGGGAACTTAGAAAAATCTATTCACGCAACTGGAACTTGGTGCAGGGGGATCCCATTATTGGGGACCTAGTGGCTAATAAACCAGCTCTAACTTTCAGGAAGTCAGTCTCGATGAGCACTAGATTGGTCAGTAATTGTCCTGAGTTGACCACTCCTACCTCTTGGTTGTCTCAAATTAAGGGTTTCAAAAAGTGCTTCACATGTAAAGCCTGTAAATTTGGACAAAACAAAACGCATTACAGTAGTCCTTTTAAAAATGAACCAATCGAGATAAAGAAAAGAACGACTTGCAAAACTGAATTTGCTGTATATGTGCTGGAGTGTCCTTGTGGGCTGAAATATGTGGGTAGCACCAGGTTACCGGCCCACAAAAGGATACTCCAGCACATTAGAGCTATTATAGGGAGAGATCAGGCATATCCCGTCGCTAGACATTTTGAGCTGCTACATGAGAGTAATCCCAACCTTCTCCTTTACTATGTAATTGACACGGTTCCACCAATGAAACGAGGTGGTAATCGTGAGGGCAAATTGCGCCTTTTGGAGACTAGGTATATTCTTGAGCTCAACACAAAAAATCCGGCTGGATTGAATGCTAGTGAAGACTTTTTTACTTGTTTATAATATCTGTACGTTCTTTTAATGATTGGCTTATACGATGAATTCTGTGAGATATATGACAGCTTGTTTTACAAACAGAGAAAAAATTGGGATTAATGAATGGTCAATAATTATCATCATATGTTAGTTGTTTAGAATATTTATTCTGATCCCGTACACATATGTATATATATAATTTTTCGGATCTGTTGTAAATAGGGAAACTATCTGGTATTGTTTTTAGAGGAAAGTTTATTTCCGCTGCACATTTTTTGCACTATTTGCACATCATTTTTGAGTGGTTATATATTTTTAGAAATGGGTGAAGAAGGAATGGCCCCCTATTTTTAATAATGGCCCACTTGGGCGTTATTTTTTCATTCAATAAAGAAAAGTTGGTATTTATTTGTGGAGATGTTAGCAACATATTAACTAAGGAATTTGCTGAAATAAGAAACGCGAACAAATTTAGGGAGTTCTATTGGGAAACCCATTAATTAAATTATTGACTTCGCGATTAAATTACAATGATTATGACAAAAAAACAACAAGATTGATGAGTAACCATTGAGAAATCCTATTTTAAATATATTTAGGTTTTAAATAATTTTATATATTTTGTATGTATTTATATATTATATATTGTGGGATTTTTTCGTGAGCATAATATAATTGTGATGACTTAATTCAGTATGTTTTCCATGTCTATTTAGTTGCTACACACGTGAAAGCCATTTCCTGTCCATTTCTTTAAATACCACTGTTTCCGTTAGCAATGTGTCATGTGATCAAGACCCGAGTGGGGGTCGAAACGCGTTATGACGGACTGGCTGGGCAACTGAATAAAGCACTTTAATTGGCACAAAACCTGGGTCCGCTCTTCGTCTCTTGTGTCTTGGGAAGGCATTGACAGTGGCGTTTTACGTTTATTTATATATATATATATATATATATATATATATATATATATATATATATATATATAGTGACAGCCTTAGCCATATTATATCAGCAGTTCTTATGGTGTTTTATTTTCTGGTTTTCACACACTGAAAGATGCAGGCCTATCTACAGGATACATGCAAAGTTCTGAACCTCATAAAGGATATTGATTTCGACCCCCACAGTGAGTTCCTACTGGGCCTGGACATTGAGGCCCTGTACACTAACATCCCTCAAACAGAAACTTTGAGGGTTTTGGGAGACATTTTGTTTGAAGGAGAATGGCTGTACCCAATTCCTAGGACATTCATCTTCAATTTGGCTGAGATCGCCAATAATAGGAACTTTTTCAAGTTTGAGGGCCCTTTATGCCTACAGACCCATGGTTCTTCCATGGGTAGCACTTTTGCCACAAGCTTGGCAGTCTTATATGTAGGAGCATTTGAAAATACCAACATCTACAGTGAGGGGAACCAATGGTCAGATAACGTCAGACTATAGAGAAGATTCATAAATGACGTCCTAGTGATTTGGAGAGGGGATGTGGAGTCGGTCCAGAGATTTTTAGAGTGGTTGAACAGTCTCAACCCTCTACTACATTTCACATCTTCTGTGACCAACACAGAATTACCATTCATTGATTTGGTGATAGAACCCAAAGACAGGAAGCTTGCCATCCGGGTTTACCACAAACCCACGGATAAAAACTCCCTACTCTCTTCTGAGAGTTTTCTTCCCAAATCCCTGAGGGAGAATCTACCATTGGGGCAATTCTTCTGGGTAAGGCAGAACTGCATGGACAGAACCACCTTCAACAATGAAGCGGAGCTCCTAACAGAAAAACTACACAGAAGAGGATACCCAGATACAGTGGTCAAGAAAGCAAAGATAAGAGCTGTCAACACCAACAGGGACAATCTATTGGAGAAGGTGGAAAAACTTCCTATGACTAAACCAGTCTGTTACACTACTTTTAATACAGCTTCACATCAGATAAAATAGCTAATATTAAAAAACTAGCGCATACTCAATTCAAATGGAATTGCCTTAGAAGAACCCTTGTTCTCCTTTAAGAGAAGCGCTAATTTGAGAGATATCCCGGTTCACACAAGACCCAATGTTGCAAAACCAACCAACACACAAAATCCAAGGGCATTGCCTCCCATCACGGCACACACGAGGTGCGGTTCATGCGATGTGTGTCACTTGTCAAAGAATACAAAAAGAGTGGATGTGGGTCTACAATATCCGTGGGAACAAAGGACACACACCAACTGTAACTCGGATTACGTCATTTACCTCATCACATGCCCCTCTAGTAAGCATTAGATAGGCATGACCACGAGGAAAGTTAAAACACTTATCATTGAGCAGAGAAGCACGATTAGATGTCAAAGCTCTAATACTAAACTTACGTCACATTACTCGGAAAAACAACTCACAGCAAACGATCTAGCATGTACTGTGCTGTACAAACCTAGATTTAACTCAAACACAGGCGATAAAAAAAGATTGCTCCTGGCGAGAGAAAAGAAATGTGTATATATATAGACAGAAGAGCCATGAAAGTGGGTTGAATGATGACATCCAGTGGAACACACTGAATAGATAGGACCTAGTACACTCTGGGGGCCCTTTCTATCTTCCACCACGCACATGCTTAGCAATGAGCAACTCGAAAAATACTGTGAGCATGAGCGCGATCAGAAATTCACATTAGTTACCCACCCCCATCTTGTACATCTATGCCCCTTGCACTACAGTTAATCATTACAGGATGAGTGATTATGTGAACACCATTTACAAAATGTGCAGAGCGGCACGTTAGATTATTAGATTATTTATTTCTGCACAACGAAGTACCCTTGGCATACCACGCATCGTATGTGCTGAATGGCAAGTTTAATCATTTAGAAATCGCCACAATACCCATAGTTTACTTAACTGCCGGTCGACATTGATAATCGACATTTTGTTAGGTTCAGGAGTGCACATATTGCAGTTTAAAATAAAGTTTTCCTCCCTTGAAATGAAATAAGACGCACTGCTGAATGGCAAGTTCATTAATTATCTAAAAATCGCCACAATACCCACAGTTTACTTATCTGGCGGTGTATCTTTATACTCCACTTTTGGTTAGGCTCAGGAGTACACACATTGCAGTATTAAATTAAGTTTTCCTCCCTTGAAATGAAAGAAGACACGCTGAGCTCCCAGCAACAGAAGCGCGTCGCATGACCGAAAATCCTCCAACTATGATAGGAACAAGGAATTCTGCATCTCGCCACCTCCACGGGGGGAACTGGAAAATTCCTGGGCAGAGCACCTACCATGACAAAGTAAGGAGTTGGGTGGGGGGTAGCTCTGAGGGACAGAGCCACGATGAGATGAAAAATTGCCCGAAGATCGGGTATGGCATTGTGACTAGAGATCGCAGCTTCACACGGGGGTTACTTTTACCACCTACTACTGCTAACAGGTATCTCAATGTGCATTTTCACATCAGGGCGAGTTGTTTAAAAGAGCAGCATGTATGTACCACGGCTGTACTTGGTTGGCGATTAACTGAGAGGCTGTTTTACAATACAGCTAGCCTCACATGGACATTGTTTTTAACTTGTTTGTAACTTAGTTCATCCCACGATTGTATCGCTACCCATTAACGGGTCCTGCATTAAATTACGACATTACATGCTACTATTTAATCCTATCTATGTCTCCATTTTTCCCCAGGCATTGACTACAGGGAGTCTCTCCTAATTATTCGCCATTTTTAGCATTACTTTTGATGAAACTCGTGAGTTGGGTTTCTCGCTGCACAGCATGGTGCCGATTACGATCCTGTAAAAACCGGGTACGAACCGTCGGACGGAGCATATTCTCCGTCCGACGCGTACCCGGTCGTAACAATATACAAACATGGAAGTACGATTCGCACGGAAATACCATTTCCGTACGAATCGTACAAAACCCCGACCGACGAAAATAAACATACAAATGTGATCCGGGAAAGCACCGACGTGACGTCGGGACGCACGCAGCCTGCCATTCACGAACCAGGAAGTACGATTCGCACCGACGTCATCCCGCACGGACAATATTTTCCGGCAGCCAAAAACTGCCGGGAAATCAGGACGACGCGAACTAGGAGTACCTGTACGCGACGGACAGACATGGACCCGAACCTACGTGTCATCCCGGCCCTCATAGCAGTCGACCTCCTCTACAGGTTACGACGCAGACGCCGCAGAAGGTCAGAACAACAAAGGGAGGGGGGAAAGGGGAGGGGGGCAGGAGCAGCGGCAGGCCACAAAACCCCCACCAAAGTCACACAGCACACATGCCCTGGACATACCTGACCCCCAGGCCCTGGTCACCACGACGGGGTGGGGGCGTGTCCAGCAAAGCCAGCGTCCGCCACAACAGAAGTGTGTGACGACGCGAACCGGCAACACAACAATACAGGTACGTCCCGTACCCACGCCTTAAGAGCGTAGGTACGAGTCGTACCACGCCCACACCTACGTCACCCCAACAATGGCGGGACGGCTGTTCCCACGTGGCAAAGGCCTGGGTACGGCCCGCACAAGCATTCCATAGCGTGGGTACGGATATGTACGGACCGTACCCCCACCCCCGTATGCATGGAGCGTACCCCCCACCCCAACAGTGTAAGTATGACCCGTACCCTCACCCGCGTACGTATGGAGCGTACCCCCCACCCCAACAGTGTAAGTACGACCCGTACCCTCACCCGCGTACGTATGGAGCATACCCCCCACTCCAACAGTGTAAGTACGACCCGTACCCTCACCCGCGTATGCATGGAGCGTACCCCCCACCCCAACAGTGTAAGTATGACCCGTACCCTCACCGCGTATGCATGGAGCGTACCCCCACCCCAACCGTGTATGTATGACCCGTACCCTCACCCGCGTACGTATGGAGCGTACCCCCCACCTCAACAGTGTAAGTACGACCCGTACCCTCACCCGCGTATGCATGGAGCGTACCCCCCACCCCAACAGTGTAAGTATGACCTGAACCCTCACCCACGTACGTATGGAGCGTACCCCCCACCCCAACAGTGTAAGTACGACCCGTACCTTCACCCGCGTACGTATGGAGCGTACCCCCACCCCAACAGTGTAAGTACGACCCGTACCCTCACCCGCGTACGCATGGAGCGTACCCCCCACCCCAACCGTGTATGTACGACCCGTACCCTCACCCGCGTACGCATGGAGCGTACCCCCACCCCAACAGTGTAAGTACGACCCGTACCCTCACCTGCGTACGTATGGAGCGTACCCCCCACCCCAACAGTGTAAGTACGAGCCGTACCCTCACCCGCGTATGCATGGAGCGTACACCCCATGCCAACAGTGTACGTATGACCCGTACCCCCACCTCGTATGCATGGAGCGAACCCACACCTGTGTATGTTCTAAGCGCACATATCCTGAAATAGGAGGGTTGGGTGCAGAGTCCTCCCAGCAGTGCCCAGACACAGGAGGGGTGGGTGCAGAGGCCTCCCAGCAGTGCCCAGTCACAAGAGGGGTGTGTGCAGAGTCCTCCCAGCAGTGCCCAGACACAGGAGGGGTGGGTGCCTAACACTCCCAGCAGTGCCCAGTCACAGGAGGGGTGGGTGCAGAGTCCTCCCAGCAGTGCCCAGACACAGGAGGGGTGGGTGCAGAGTCCTCCCAGCAGTGCCCAGACACAGGAGGGGTGGGTGCAGAGTCCTCCCAGCAGTGCCCAGTCACAGGAGGGGTGGGTGCAGAGTCCTCCCAGCAGTGCCCAGACACAGGAGGGGTGGGTGCCTAACACACCCAGCAGTGCCCAGTCACAGGAGGGGTGGGTGCAGAGTCCTCCCAGCAGTGCCCAGACACAGGAGGGGTGGGTGCAGAGTCCTCCCAGCAGTGCCCAGACACAGGAGGGGTGGGTGCAGAGTCCTCCCAGCAGTGCCCAGTCACATGAGGGGTGGGTGCAGAGTCCTCCCAGCAGTGCCCAGACACAGGAGGGGTGGGTGCCTAACACTCCCAGCAGTGCCCAGTCACAAGAGGGGTGTGTGCAGAGTCCTCCCAGCAGTGCCCAGACACAGGAGGGGTGTGTGCAGAGTCCTCCCAGCAGTGCCCAGACACAGGAGGGGTGGGTGCAGAGTCCTCCCAGCAGTGCCCAGACACAGGAGGGGTGGGTGCAGAGTCCTCCCAGCAGTGCCCAGTCACAGGAGGGGTGGGTGCAGAGTCCTCCCAGCAGTGCCCAGACACAGGAGGGGTGGGTGCAGAGTCCTCCCAGCAGTGCCCAGACACAGGAGGGGTGGGTGCCTAACACTCCCAGCAGTGCCCAGTCACAAGAGGGGTGTGTGCAGAGTCCTCCCAGCAGTGCCCAGACACAGGAGGGGTGGGTGCAGAGTCCTCCCAGCAGTGCCCAGACACAGGAGGGGTGGGTGTAGAGTCCTCCCAGCAGTGCCCAGACACAGGAGGGGTGTGTACAGAGTCCTCCCAGCAGTGCCCAGACACAGGAGGGGTGGGTGCAGAGTCCTCCCAGCAGTGCCCAGACACAGGAGGGGTGGGTGCAGAGTCCTCCCAACAGTGCCCAGTCACAGGAGGGGTGGGTGCAGAGTCCTCCCAGCAGTGCCCAGACACAGGAGGGGTGGGTGCAGAGTCCTCCCAGCAGTGCCCAGACACAGGAGGTGTGGGTGCCTAACACTCCCAGCAGTGCCCAGTCACAAGAGGGGTGTGTGCAGAGTCCTCCCAGCAGTGCCCAGACACAGGAGGGGTGGGTGCAGAGTCCTCCCAGCAGTGCCCAGACACAGGAGGGGTGGGTGCAGAGTCCTCCCAGCAGTGCCCAGACACAGGAGGGGTGGGTGCCTAACACTCACAGCAGTGCCCCTGCAAAGAAAAGGGTGGAGTACCCACAGATCCAATGCCCACAAATGTCAGTCAGGTGCACAAAGATCCTGCAGTACATGTACCACATGTGTGCGAGACTGGGAGTATACACATGCATAGCGCCAAAAAGAAAACATGTACACATGAAGTCATGGCAACAGTCTACATACACAAGTGCAGTGACCACCAAGGACGCCACGAATGATGCAGGTGGAGACATCGCTCAGCATGCATGGCCCAAGTCTAACGAGTCCGTCACACACCCAGCCAATGTAGACACAGCTCAGCACCACATATTGGAAAGACCCTGCAGGGAAGATGTCAGGTTACACAGAGGAAGGAACACACCTTGTGACGATGACACCATGCAGTAACTGCTTACATGAACAAAGTTATGTAGCCAACAGCTTGTGATGGCATACAGATACCAGGATCCACCCTATGACCAGCACAAGACTACAATTCCCACACACCCAACACATAATCACCACCCAAAAGAATGGGGCAGGTCGACCAACAGCAATACCAGACAGACAGTAGTGTACTAAGGAAAAAGAAATAGCTTTATTCAGCATCCAAAAATCTGTTTGTCCCTTGAAAGTTCAAAATGTACAATGCCCATAGGGCAATCCAAAGTTCAAATCCAGGTGGGGGACACAGTGGGACGCGTGTCCCCTAGCTTGCCCGCACAGTCAGACTCCTTCGTCTTCCAGAGCGGGGAGGACATCATGTGGGGGGGAAGGACCAGGCACCGCAGGGACATGAGGGCGAAGGGTAGGCGTCGTGGGTGCAGGGATGGAGGACTCCACCACGGGGGGGGGCAGGGCCAAAGGCAGAGGCCAGGATGGCGCTGCACACCTTAGCAAGGTCCTCCAGCGACTCCCCTGCACCCGAAGGAACCACAGGCCCCAAGGAGGGGGGGGGGCGGAGGGATGGGTCGCAGCGCCACTGGGGGAGGGTGTGGACATGGGGGGACTCAACCACCCTGACCGGGGACTCCCTTGACCGCTTGCGGGGTGGTGTCACTGTGGGGCTCAGGGACAGAGCGGCCATGAAGGAGTCTTTGCCGGATATGTGGCCAGGAGAGCTGAGGGGAGGGGATTTGAGGGAGTGGATTTGGTGGAATGCGGACTCCCACTCTGGCTGTGTGGCTTACGTTTGCCCCCCGACCCAGTGGGTGTGCCTACTTCACCCTGTGTGTGCGTGCCAGGAGGTGTGCGTTGGACCTTCCTTGCTGGTGTGGTGCCTGTGTCTGTTGTGGTGGGTGCATGCTGACGTCTGGGTGTACGTGGGACAGGCATGGGAGTGGGAAGTGTGGATGGGTCAGGGGTAGGGGGTTGGACGTAGCGCTGCAGGAGACCCACTGCTGCAGTCAGTGTCGAGTCAATGGACCTCAGCAAGTTGCGTTGGTCAGCCTGCGATGAGAAAATGCCCTCCAAGTATGCCTCCATGGAGGAGGAGCCTAGCGCGCATCCAAGATGGTCGCGTGAGCACAGGGCTCCCCGGACCCTCGCTGCTCCTCGGAATTTATCCTGACTTTATCCTGACTTGGTTGATGGATTCTGGAAGACGAATGCTGGCTGAACACTAAACTCCTTTCGGAAATCAAATCGGACCTGGCAATCCTGAGTTATGGTGGTTTGAACTTTTGAGGCCCAACCGATGGCTGTGCCCGACGCGAGGGTGATCTGTGGAGCCGGGGCGTAGTTGAACAACAACGGCAGCGGGGCTGTGCCAGTGGCCGTCACATCACTTTCGGTTTCACTTTTGGATCTCTGAGGGGCTGGACAGTGGACTTGCTTGGTGTGACTGGGCTTTCACTTTGCCTTCGCTTGATGCCTGTGTCTTCGCCTACTACCAGTGAGCCCATCGACGTTGGTACCTTCGCTCCACCACACTGCGGCCCCTGGTGCGGCCCGCGTCTGCTTGGCCTGTGCCCCCTCGCCGCTTCCTCGGTGGTCCCCTTCGGCGAACGTGGTTCTCATGGGAGGCAGGGGAGACCCCGAGAGGCGTAAGACCAAGACATCCCTACGTGGGGGACCGGTCCAGACGAACAACATGGACCGCTACACTCAGGGTAAAGGATCCCCTGGGACGGCCAGTGTCCCCCCGGATGATGCCAGTGGTGGCCCGTCCGTTTCTCCGGATCTGTCCTTGCAGGACATCATGGGCGCCATTAATGGCATCAGGGAGACCATTGCTACGCAGTACGAGGCCTTGGCCCGTAAAATCGACACGGTGGCCATTGATGTTACGCTAATCCAGGCGGATCTCTCTAAGACCAACGAGAGGGTTCAATCGCTGGATGTGCGAACGTCCTCCCTTGGTGCGGACGTGTCGGACCTGCAAACTACTCTCGGCGATCTCAAGTCGGCCAACGATCTGATGGCCCGGCGGCTGGAGGACTTCGAGGGACGGGCCCGAGGCAATAACATCCGCGTCATAGGCGTTCCGGAGACCTCCGATAACCGCCCGGTTGATCTCATGGTCGAGGAGCTCATCCTCGAACATCTTGCTCCCGCTGGCCTGAGTAAGTTCTTCGCTGTGGAGCGGGCCCATCGAGTCCCAGGTGGCCGGCCGCGACCGGGGGCCCCCCCGAGGCCTATTGTTGCGAGACTTTTCCATTACAGAGACCGAGACGCGATTCTGCAGGCCTCACGGGTCCATGGCCCGGTCCGATATGAGAACTCGTCCATTAACTTTTTCCCGGACTTCACCCAACTTGTCCAGAAACAGCGGATGGGCTTCCAGGGGGTGAAGCGGCGTCTCCGGGACCTCGGTCTCAAGTACTCTATGCTTTTTCCTGCAAGGCTCCGAGTGGAACATGAAGATCGGTCTACCTTTTTTGACTCTCCTGCGACTGTGAGTGACTGGCTGGATTCGCTGCCGGACCGGGGTGACCGGACTGGGCCCTCTGCCGGTACCGAGGGTGGCGGGTCTCCTTCGGAGTGACTTATGGTCCCTGACTTTGCCATGTTGTACTGTTCGGCTGGGTTCTACTTCTTTCGTGCATTTTGTTTCATTATGTTCTGTGTGGGGGGCGGGCGGGGACGGGTCCCTTTCCTCCTCCGGGGTCTTTTCGTAGAATGGGGTTTGTAGGGCGACAGGCACACTGCAAGTTGGGGTGGTTTTTTGGACCGCAGGGGTGCAGGGTGGGGGGTGTTGGATTTGGGGGGGGGTTGGTGGGTGGGTGGGGTTGTTTGGATTTGTGTTTTTTGTTTTCAAGGCGAAGTATCGGCTATGGTTCAGTCTCGGGTGTTGCGCTATTTGCTAGGGGACCCTTAATCTACTGGAGGGGATGGGGGGGGACGGGTTGAGATTGATGTCTTGGAACGTCAATGGATTGGGGGACCGTATCAAACGGGGTGTTGTGCTGCAATATCTGCGTCGTCTGACTCCTGATGTGGTGTTCTTACAGGAGACGCATCTGGTTGGCAATGTTTGTCATGCCATGAACAGGGGGGGATACCGACTCGTGGCCCACTCTGGTTTCACCACTGGTTCGAGAGGGGTAGGCATTCTCCTGCGAGCTTCACTTCCGTTGGAGATCACCAGGGTGGTCCTAGACGATAGAGGGCGCTATGTGGCTCTGACTGGGAGGTGGGAGGGGCAGTCCCTTTCCTTGATCTCGGTCTATGTTCCCCCGGGCCTCCAGAACTCCACCTTCTCAGACTTGGGTCATATGTTGCTTGGGCTTCCTGACAGTCTTTTGCTTATGGGTGGGGACTTTAATTCGGTTGTCTCGGGTGACCTGGATCGTCATCCGCCCAGGGCCCTCCCTGCTGCCCAGGCATGACTCCTGGAGACCTTTGGTCTGGTGGACTGTTGGAGGTTAATGCATCCGACACAGCGTCAGTACACCTTTCACTCTGGGGCCCATGGGAGTCTCTCCAGATTGGATTATTTCCTTATGCCCGCGGCCCAGGCTACTCGGATTCGAGAGGTCAAACACCTGGCCCGGGGTATCTCTGATCACTCCCCACTGTGGTTGCTTTTTGATACTGGGTCGCGGTCCGCTGGGCGGATCGCTCCTATTAACCCTTGGTACCTGCGAGACCCCAAGATCCGTGATAGCCTGATTAAGTCGATTGATCAATATTTTCTTGAGAATGAGGGGTCGGTGTTGTCCTCGGTGTCCCTGTGGGAAGCTTTTAAAGCGGTGCTCCGCGGGCATGCCCTGTCCCAGATAGTGGAGGCTAAGAGGGTTAAGAGAGAGGCGGTGGTGACGCTGGAGACTGAAATATCGGGGCTGGAGGCAGCCTTGGAGGCGGGTGTCACTCCGGATGGGCTGCATGCCCTCAGCCTGAAGCAGTTTGAATATAAGTCTCTCGTTACTGATGCTGCCAAGACTATGTATAGGGAGCAGCAGGGTAGGTTGTATGACGCCGGAGACAAGGCGGGTAAGCTGATTGCCTGGTTGGACAAGAAGGAGAGAGTGAATCGTGTGGTCCCGGAGCTTCGGGTTTCGGATGGAGTGTGTGTGACTGAGCCTGGTGAGATTGTGGAGTGTTTTGCTGACCACCTCCGGGCAGTGTACTCCCCGGTGTCTGATAGAGATGAGGACGACTCTCGTCTTCTGCTTCGGGATATTGCCCTGCCCGGCTTATCCGTCGAAGACCGCGAGCTGATGGATGCCCCTTTGTCTGTCGAAGAGATTGCTACTGCGATTCGCTCCCTCCGCTCGGGCAAGGCTATGGGCCCCAACGGCCTGCCGATTTAACTATATAAGTTACGCCCGGATAAAATCGCGCCTTTCCTCCGTCATATGTTTCAGGAATCGCTCGAGAGGGGTTCCCTTCCCGATGACCAGCGTTTGGCTACTTTAGTGGTGATTCCCAAGGAGGGTAAGCCACGTGACCGCTGTGCCTCATATAGGCCTATTTCCCTACTAAATGCCGAACCCAAAATCCTTGCTAAGGTCCTCGCTAATCACCTGCTGAGCGTTATATGTGACTTGATACATCCGGATCAATGCGGCTTCATCCCACATCGTAATACCGCTCTCAACTTACGGCGTCTGCACGGCGTCCTCGCTAGGGCGGAGTACTTCGCTGAACCGGCCATATTGGTTTCCTTAGACGCCACGATGGCCTTTGATACCATTGAGTGGCCATTCCTTTGGGCCGTCCTGGCGAAGTTTGGTTTTGGGGAGGGGTTCCTTGGCTGGGTGAAGCTCCTTTATGCTGGACCAATGGCTCAGGTTGTTGTCAATGGGCGGGTTTCTCGGCCTTTCGCTCTCGG
Source organism: Triturus cristatus (assembly GCF_964204655.1). Classification (NCBI taxonomy): domain Eukaryota; kingdom Metazoa; phylum Chordata; class Amphibia; order Caudata; family Salamandridae; genus Triturus; species Triturus cristatus. Next base: position 709,143,069 of record NC_140585.1, read on the forward strand.
GAGGGGAACTAGGCAGGGGTGCCCGTTGTCCCCGCTGCTCTTTGCTCTCGCCCTGGAACCGCTCGCTGCCTGGCTCCGTTGGGAGCCCTCGATTAGGGGGCTCCGGTGGGACCCGGGCTTCGAGGATCGGGTCTCATTGTACGCGGATGATATTCTCTTGTATCTCACCTCACCGCGGAAGTCGCTCAATGTTCTCTTTGATGTCCTTACCTCCTTCGGGAAAAACTCGGGTCTGATAATTAATTGGTCCAAATCTTGTGTGTATCCTATCTCTGGTGGCCTTCCTCTCTTGCCGCCTCGGCTTCCGCTCCAAATATCTCAGTCCGGCTTTAAATACCTGGGGGTGTACGTTTCGTTGGATCCGGCGGTCCGCTATGAGCAGAATCTCCTGTCTCCACTCCGACGTTTGAGGGCAGATACGGCTCGGTGGTGTAAGCTGCCCTTGTCTCCACTTGGTCGCGCGGCGCTGTTTAAAATGATGTCCCTTCCCAGATTCCTTTATGCACTCCAGAACTCCTTCGATGTCATTCCGGCGGCCTACTTTAGGGAAGTGGAGAGTCTGCAGAGGAGACTGGTTTGGGACGGGCGATCGCGTATCGCTTTGGCCAAGCTGACTCTTCCCTGGTATGACGGGGGCATCGCGCTTCCTGATATTAGACGGTACTATTGGGCCTCCCAGCTGTCTGCCATTAACCATGCTACGTACGCTCCTGGTTTGAACCCGGCATATGAGATGGATAAATTCCTGCTTCCCGGCGGTAACTACAACAGAGCGCTTTACTCTCGATCCGCTGGTAGGACCCTTACGGGCCCTACTAGGATTGCGGTACGTGTGTGGAAGGCGGCGAACGTAGCGATGGGCTGGAGTGAGCGTTTAACGTGTGCTACTCCTTTATTCGCCTCAGAACGCTTGGGAAGCCTCTGGACAACGAAAGGTTTCGAACACTGGGACATGATCGGTATCAGCAGAGTGGGGGACTTATGGGTTAAAGGAGCGGTTAAATCCTTCGCGGCGCTCCAGAGCGAGCACGAGCTTAGTGAAAGAGAGTTCTTCCGTTATGCACAGGTTCGGCACGCCCTGCTCTCGGTCTTTGGGGAGGGGACCACGGTCCCTTCTTCTTCGCCTCTCGAGGACCGCATACTCGATGGTCACGTCCCCAACAGTACTATCTCCTTGATCTACAAAAAACTGGTAAACAATCGGGCTGATCTCTTGGTGCGTCTTCGGGAGGCATGGACGGGAGATGGGGTGGAGCTGGACGACGAGGACTGGCAGACTGCACTGTCATCCCCTAAGGAGGTGGCCATCCCGGCCCGTCTCCGCCTGGTCCAGCTTAAGATTCTCCATCGTGTATATGTGACGGGCCCACGCTTGGTCTCGATGGGGTTTTCTGACGACGGACTCTGTAAGCGTGGCTGCGGGCTCAGTGCCACTTTTCTCCACATCCTATGGGAATGCCGCGAGGTGGCGGAATATTGGCGCCAGGTGCATGATATTATGAGACGAGTCACCGGGGTCGCGCTGCTGCCGGAGGTGCGTCGCTGTGTTTTGAATGTATGGGAGCCCAATGACTATAATGCGGCTCAGGCTCGGTGGGCGGCCTTGGGGAACATGATCGCAAAGAGGGATATAGCGCAGCTATGGGGTTCCCAACGGCCTCCCACCGTGTCCGTATGGAAGGAGAACATGGACTGGTGCATGTTCAGGGAGAAAACTGTGTATGTGGCTCGTGGTAAACCGGGGGCTTGGGGTAGAATTTGGGGGCAGTGGAACGTGTATCGCGGGTCTATCTGTGCTCCCCCTTTGGTGGACACGTCTGGGGTTGCCTCGTCCCCCTGATCCTTGAGGGTTCCTTGTGTATCTCGTACTTCGGAGTACAGATTTGGTTCTCCCGTGGCCCCCCCCTCCCTCTCAGGCCTTCTTTTATTGACCGCCCTCGGGTGGTTGGGTGTGGACTCCCCCGGCTGTGGTTCGCCGCCCGTTTTAAGTCGTTTCGCCTTGCTTTTTGTATTTCTTTATTTTTGTTGTTATTTATATTAAAAGTGTGTATCCTGATTTCCCTTATGTGCAGTCTGATCTACTGTGATATAGTGGAGCCCCTGTGGGCCAGTCATTGTTTTCTGATCTGCTTGACCTCTTTCACTACTAGCGGCCGGCCCTGGCGGTTGTAGGCCCGTGCTTGTAACCCTTTCTATGCACAATAAAAAAAAATTCAAAAAAAAAAAAAAAAAAAAGTATGCCTCCATGTTGTGCAGCACTTGGCTGTGGCCATGGAGGACATTAAGCATCACAGCCTGACCAACCTGCAACTGCCGCTGGATGTCCACAGACTCGGCATTGGCGGCAGCAGTGGAGACAGGGGCAGGGGGTGCGGTGCCTGGCAGGAAGGAGACATGTGGTGACTGGGCACGCTGGGAAGGGACACGAGCAAGTGGGAGGCGGCTGATGGCAATGGAGGGGGCGGGGAGAGATGTTGTGCCGCTGTCAGCTGCTGGTGCAGCCTCCGCCCACTCGGAGAGATCATCCTCGGACCCGTCAGCTTCATATTCTGTCGTGCCAGTGGACAGGTCCTCGGCCTCACTCTCATCCGCCTCAGTTCCACTCGATGTGCCAGGCATGATGTCACCGCTGGCACTGGTGCTCGGTCCCTCCGCTCCGTCTGTGCTCATGTCTCCCTCCGTGTCCCCCGACGATGCTGTGGGCAAGGTGAAGAGACAGCAATTAATCATACACCTGTATACATATGTCACATGAGTCCAATCTACATAGGTTACAGTGCATAGCCTGAAAAGAAAGATCAGTAACATCTACAAAACAAGGTACAGATGTAGGGCATGCAACACACAGTTGGTTGACCCAACATGCCACTGAAAAACTATGGAGAGCATGACACAATAGCAAATGACATGAAATGGAGTTTGACAGAGGAGCCAGGCCCTGGGGACAATCCAGCACTGCATCTGCACCACACAGCGTTGCCGAAAATAGGGATTGAGCAGGGACCATATCCATGAACTTGAGGCACATGCTGCATAGGTAATACTGAAAACAAGCCCACCATGACTGGCTCACTGCACCTTGAGTGCATGTGCAGACAAACATCACACACTGGCCAGACCTAGCAAGGAGATATCAGGTTTTGACATGTAGGCTTAGCCCGCACCAACTACCCCCTACATGAGACAATTTGTTGAGACACAGGAAGCACTTACATCTCTTAGTCTGGATGAAATACACATGGGCTGGATGAATGCAAGATTGGACACCAAATACCCAAGGTGCGCCTGTCCAAATAATCATGTACAAATGGTCATCATCAGATGATTGTAACAAGACACACAGGCACTGGCCACCGTGAGTATGAACAAGGAAAATCAGGTCAGGCTGTACAGTGGACACTTGTACTACATTTTACGTCAATATACATGGTGCCAGGGGACAATGGCACAGAGCACAACCTATACTGTAGACACTGAGAGTGTCCACATTTTGTGATGACACACATGACACCTAGGAAAATATGCCCCAGGGGACAGTAGTGGCCACACAACTCCATGGTCCTGAATGGGAATGACTGCAACACACGCCACCATCCCTGCACTATGCGTATCGCACACTCATGCACATCATGTCACAGGCCACAACATAGGACATGCGTGCCGTAAGGCATGACACTTGAGAGACTAACTCCCATGTCTGGACTCAGCATCAGTGCCAACTGACATGGAACCCACAAGTACTGAACTGGACAGGGCACAGGCAAGGTCCCAAAACCTGTTACACACCACCCCCACACATGATGCTACAGGCATAGTTCACGTGGAGAAAGTGCCAGCCTACATAACCTTGTGAAGGAGTGACTACACACAGACCAGGGAACACATTGCAAGGAGGGGAAGGGAGGCAGGAGAGCACCGCTATACTGTGGGTAACAGGATCTGCACAGCACCTTTAAACCCTGACAGTGTATCCATGCAACTATGCACTTACAAATGCTGGTGACACACAACAAACACACATGTACCTACCCCCTTCCTGCTGCTGCTTCTCCTGTAAGCGCCTCTCCAAGTCTGGAAATACCACCGCCAGCACACGCTTGTGGATGTGGGTCAGACGGCGGCGCCCGCGGTTCTTATGGGTCTCAGGTGAGTCCCCCAGCAGGACCCGTGCGATCCTCCGCGTCCAGCACCGGATATCCTGCCAGCGTTTCCTCACCTGGGCCGGGCGCCGCTTGCGACCGTCCGTCCTCCTCACGGAACTGACGGCGTTCATCCAGATCTGCTTCTTGGCAGAGGCGCCTACCTGTGAGGATGAACAAGTAACACTACATCAATACGCCTGGCACATGTCACAGAGACACATATTAGAACAAATTTGCTGTTTACAACAAGGCATAGTATGCAGCCAACGCATTGCACCTTTGTCATAGGGACATGATCCTCTGTGGAAGGGCAAAAGCAGTACGTGCCTTCGAAAGTACACAGGTGGAATGAGGGCAACGACACAATCAATTATCCAGGCTCACACTGTGCATCACAAGCTACACCAGGATAATGTGCAGCGCCTCTAAGCAGTCACATGCCACAGGCCACTGACGCTACCGCAGCAGAGTACACAGACACACACAGGCACAGGACCTTCACCTGCCATTGCCAAATGCAGCGACAAACCTCACTCTGCACATGTGCCACTAGACGGGGGGCTCACAGGTGTGGGGCTGGCTCTGCACGTCAGACACACAGCACTGCTCCCTGCTCACATCATATGGGCAGGGTATATCCATCCCTCATGCAGCCCGGGTGCCACACTCCACATATGCACCCACCCACATGACAGGGGACTTACACACACACCGATGTCCAGGGTACGAACACATCATGTGGACACTCTCAGCACAGGTACACAGAACTAACACACATCTGTGGGTACAGTCACCTGTCACACTGGGCTGACCACATAATCAAATGAGGACTGTAGAGGCTACATTCCCAGGAGGACAAGACAGGCAGAATGTGGCATGCACCATGCAGTGATTGTCACAGTAAACACAATGCAAGTGAGGACGGCAGACATGCACCACAGCATGCTCTGGCTGGGAGACATCAGGCATTCCCCCCCTGGGACCCCCCCTACAGTACATAGCATGTGTGTCACACCTGGACACAATGCCAGAAGTCACAGTCACAAACAAGGGACACAGTCTGTGCTAGTAGACTCTGCACTCACCTGATACCCTGGTCGCCCATACAGCAGGGGGTACTGTGGGAGGATCACATCCAGCAATGCCAGGTTCTCCTCCAGGGTGAAAGGCTGTGCCCTCTCCACAGACCTTGACATGGTTCCAGGGAATCAGTAGCAGCAGCTGGGTCGTAGAATCCAAAGATGTGCAGGCAAGTGCTCCCTCATGGGACCTGGCTGCCTTATATCTGCCTTGCTGGCCTGTTTCATGCACAGGAGTACAGAGTGATTGGTCACTCACATTTGCATCCTATGTTCCTCCAATCCCTTCAAACCTAGCACAGTCAGTGGGTTCTTATTGTGTTTTTTTCTTGAGCATGATGTCAACTCCAGAACCAGATTGCAACAAAGTAGATTCATTCAAACTGACTACTGCTGTGCACCTGCTGAAAAAAATTCAAACTTTAAACTTGGTCTCCATGACAACCAGCATGCATGTAGGCCTTTATACTTGTCCCTCATGTGTCCCCTATGTAATTTGGAGTTTCACACACAGGTACGGTGAGTACCGGGGCCCTAGGGCACCCCAAATGCATAGCAACGGCCCGTACAGGCGTGTGTACGGTCCGTATCACTATGGGTGTGCTCGCGTATGCGTACCCATAGTGATAGTGAGCGTACAGGCGTGAGTACGGTCCGTACCACTATGGGTACGCATATGCGAGAACACCCATAGTGATAGTGAGCGTACAGGCGTGTGTACGGTCCGTATCACTATGGGTGTGTTCGCGTATGCGTACGCATAGTGATAGTGAGTGTACAGGCGTGAGTACGGTCCGTACCACTATGGGTACGCATACGCGAGAACACCCATAGTGATAGTGAGCGTACAGGCGTGTGTACGGTCCGTATCACTATGGGTGTGCTCGCGTATGCGTACCCATAGTGATAGTGAGCGTACAGGCGTGAGTACGGTCCGTATCACTATGGGTGTGCTCGCGTATGCGTACCCATAGTGATAGTGAGCGTACAGGCGTGTGTACGGTCCGTATCACTATGGGTGTGCTCGCGTATGCGTACCCATAGTGATAGTGAGCGTACAGGCGTGTGTACAGTCCGTATCACTATGGGTGTGCTCGCGTATGCGTACCCATAGTGATAGTAAGCGTACAGGCGTGTGTACGGTCCGTATCACTATGGGTGTGCTCGCGTATGCGTACCCATAGTGGTACGGACCGTACTCACGCCTGTACGCTCACTATCACTATGGGTACGCATACGGCAGCACTCCCATGGTGATAGGGAACATACACAGGCCCTCTGAGCGAATGTACGGTGCCTTTCACACATCACAGTGGTGACAGGCATCACACAGGAAGGAATAGAGCTGACATACTTGTCCATGGATGGACATCAAGGCATTGTCTGGGCAGTACTACATGTGTGGGGCACAGGTGTGAAAGGCTGTGATGTGGCACATTACTCCTGAGTCGAGAAGGCACCAGATGTATGATGAGATGTGTACAGATGTTATGTGTGACGGTGCAATGTGTGCCAGGCATGCCCTTCACTCCTTTGACATGTGTGCATGTCGTACTGCACACTTGGGATGAGCGTCACTGGCATGGCACAGTCAACAACACACGCAAGTGTCCCCTGATGCCCGCTACAGGGGTTACCACACCAGACATGTGACTACCCACGGTGCACGATGTGTCTATGTCATGTATGTGTGGTGTGTTCCCATTAGCTTGATGTTGGTGTTCCCTGAAGAGCATCAGCTGTTGCAGCAACCAACATGTGTGTGTGGATGGACATGGCACACTGTTACGCACACCAGGCCACATGTGGTATCGGATGTGAGGTGCGTATGTATGCATGGGACACGGAGTAGCGTAACAAGGACATGTCTGTATCCTCTCAATGAATGTGTGGTGAGTCATTACACTTACACCTTATTGGCAAGGTGTGTGGGCTGTCCTAGTGTAATGTCATGTGACCTGTGGCTCTAGTGTTCTGCTACCTGTCTCTGAAATCGACATCCTACTTCTGCTGATGTGTTGATGTATTTCACTCCTGTGTTGCGTCTGGCTGTTCACTTACACTGGGACACAGCTAATCCCATGCCATGGCATGTGGAGGTTCACAATCTCCGTGTGTAGCTGGGTCTTGGTAGGAGTGTCACCTGGCAGCCATACGTGTCCAGGGCATGTGGCACATACCTGACTCCGTATGTAGCATATGTGTATTGACAGATTAACATGTGCTCAGTACAAATAAATTGTTGTTGTAGTGCACTCACTCTTCCTTGTCACTTCCAAATTACTGCAGAGCGCCGCCTCTTCCCCGACCAATTCCGGACTTGGCTGACATGCGGGAGAATGACTGTATCCGCTGCTACCGCTTCCCCCAACCGTTGATTGAGGAGTTGACGGCAAGGCTGGCACCACACCTGCAACCGCTGCACAGGTATCCTACAGCACTGACACCAAAGCTGAAGGTAATGGCAGCCCTACATTTTCTTGCCACGGGTACCTTTCAATATACCATAGCTCATGTTGGTGGTATGTCCCAGAGCATGTTCAGCCGTGTGCTGCATGATTTCTTAGAGGCCATGTTGCTTCACCTGGATGAGTTCATCCATTTCCCTACTCCTGAACTGTTGACTGGGGTCAAGCGTGGATTCTATGCCCTGGGAGGGATGTCCCATGTCATTGGGTCCATAGATGGGACACATGTGGCTTTGGTACCACCACAGGCACAGGAGGTAGCGTACAGGAATCGCAAGCACTACCACTCCATCAATGCCCTTGTGGTGTGTCTGTCCAACATGGTGATTTCACATGTCTGTGCTCGTTTTCCAGGATCAGCACACGATGCCTACATCATGAGGCGTAGCAGGGTGCCTGAAATGATGACGCAGCTGCGCAACAAATGAGCATGTGTTGTTGGTGGGTACACTCTGTCTGTCCTGTGTTTTGCGTAGACTTCCAGCACGACCGCTTCTCCTGTCCTACTTATGTCCATGTGGTTTCCATGTAGGGGACGCTGGCTATCCCAACATGCCATGGCTGATCACACCTCTCCGCAACCCAATCACGCCGGCCCAGCTCCGCTACAACACCGCCCATGGCCGGACAAGGCGAGTGATAGAGAGGATATTTGGCCTCCTGAAGAGCCGATTCAGATGCCTCCACAAGACCGGCGGCGCCCTCCCATATGCCCCGGCGAAGGTCTGCAAAATCTTCATGGTCTGCTGCATGCTGCACAACATGGCAGTTGAGAAAGCTGTGCCACTCATCCTGGATCAAGATGATCAGGACCATCCACCCGTGGAGGACGAAGGGCTTGGCAATGGGGCTAGTGATGTGGAGGATGTGGTTCCGCAAGAGGACATTCGGAGTCGGCTCATACGCGACTTCTTTGCTTAGTGGTGAGTACCAGTGTCTGTGTGTGCACGCATTGGTACCCGTGTGGCATGTGTTGCGATGTGTGTGTCCATCTGCATGTATGGCACGTGAGTCAGAGGTGTGTGTGGATGTGTCACTGGAGTGATGGTGCCAGGGATGAGTGTATTACCCCAGTCATAATTGTGACCTAGCATGTTGTCATCCTTACATGTGTCGAGTACATGCACATGCAAGTGGCTGTGCTTTTTGTGGCTGACTTCTTGTGTGTCTCTCATCCCCAGGTACTTGCGCATGCCGTCTGCTGGTTGCATTGTTGTGGCACTGCTATTCCTCATGGACACGTCATCGTGTGCTGACTCAGCGTTACACAGACAAGTTTGGAAGTCTCCTTAGGGTATGGGATGCATCAGGGGTGTATTGGGTGTGGCAGTTGTTTACGATGTGTGCACACTGCCCCTGTCAATGTTTGGTTCCTCTGCAGACATGTTGCATCACCATGGGACACATGACATGTAGCTGGGTACACCTGAATAGATGGTCAGACTTGTTGACAGTCATCTGTGATGGGATAGTGGATTGTGATGATGGCATCAATGTGTGTAACACTGCCCTCGGACACATACGGTTTGCATTTGCTTGACATGGTGTGGGACTTCCACATCAGAGGATCAATGGTGTATGGCAGCCTCTCCGTGAGCAGCAGGGGGTGTTTAGCTGTTAGCCGACACTTGTGTGCCAGTTCCATGGCTATCCCGCATTTGTGCTGCAGAAGGGGGGTTCCAGTGTTGGACCCACATGTTCCTCCACATGACCTGTTTATGTGTACTCCGAGTTGCCTCTGCATTCCCGAATACATGAATAATAAAGGTGTCCCTATGCCTTCAAGGTGCTTCTTCTCAGTCAATGCTGGTGTGTTGCCACGGTGCATACGGCATGTCTGGCATGGTTTTCCGTGATAGTGGCTATGTGTCTATGTGTCGAGTAGCAAGATGCAAGCTGTTTGTGTGGGATTAGACTGTGTATTGTGCATGATGTCCATGACTGTGTGGGTATTGTGACATGTGCCATCCCCATGCATCCAACGTTGGGCAGGCCACCATTCTCTGCATCCACCTGACTCAAGCTTGCAGGACATGGTTCTGCCACCTGTCCACACATACCTGGGTGCCCCCCAGGACACTCCACATGATCCCTGACCTCTGCGCATGGCTGTCGATGTACTCAATATGTCTGTCGGCACGGTTGTGCGGCCACCCCCTCAGCTGGTTGGGCCCATCACAGGTGTGTATGGTGCTCCATGTCTGTGTTGCCTAATACATTGTGACCCATGTGTGTCCTGTGCCACACTCAGGCCCCACTGTGTGGATGGTTGAAGTCAAATGAGAACTCAGGCATGGTTAGACTTTACACAACACATGTAAGGTAATAATGCAAAATGTAGGCATCATCTCTTAATCGTGTAAGTTTTTATTTTTGTAGGGGTACGTGGGGGGGGGGTATGACATGAGGGGCTTTCCGGGTCTGTGGAATCCAAAGTTCACTAGGGGAGTTGGTGTCCTTGCCATTGGAAATCCTCAGAGTCCATGCCACAGTCTTCGTCAACATTGGTCAGACAGTGACCAGCAAGTCCATGTGGCAGAGAATGTCTTTTGCTGCTGTGCTGCTGTTGGTTCAGTGGGCCAGGTGCCAGGCCAGGTGTCCTGGGAGATGGTGCTGTTGCGCTGACCCTCACGGTCTTTTCCGTGGACGACCCGCCCTCCTGCGGGGACCCTCAGAAGCAGGCCCTGACGATGTTTGGGATGCTCCGTCGGATGACTCCTCCTCCTCCTGATCCCTCCCTGTGGGTGGTGATGTTCTACGCCTGGTGGCACAGGGAGGGTTGCCCATGTTGTCGGCTATCCGACGGAGTGTACTGTGAATTCCCGTGAACACGGTCACGAGCTCAGCCTGTCTGTCCTCCATCCGCCCTTGGTGTTGCAGTAGACAGGCATGTTGCTCCGCATGTTGCTGGGCCTGCTGGGTCTTGATCTCCTCGAGGATGGACACAACCTGGGCCATGCCCGTGGTGTCCTGCCGGTATGTGTCCAGGATGTTTCTGACATGGGTGTGGTAAATAATTTAATTACCGGGACTTAATTTGATACAGAAACATAATAAAATAGCTCAGTAAATAAGAGGCAGAATCCGTGGTATTAGAGGTTCGGAATGGGCTTTATTCCAATGGTCGATTATAATCGGTTGCTCCAAGTTCCATCACCACGAAGGTTCAGGAAGTGAAGTACATACATTATTGACAAGAAATGACTTTTATAGAACATACATTACAATGAAGCGAATACGGTAGGCGTAACAATTGATAAGGAAAATGACGATTCACATGCGTAACCGAAAATGGGCGTAATAAGGACGAAAAAAGGAACATAATTGGTTATGATGTCATATATAGGTGGATCTATAAGATTATACTTGGCATAGATGCGCGCGCAGCAGCATGACGTGTGATTGACGTGCAACTAGGGGGTGAAGGGGACTTGACATTTAGCTCTACATGTGGAGACAAAAAGTCTGGGGGGTCAAGTCAACCTAATCCCAAATCATATCTAACATCCTATGTTTAAAGAACTATGTTATCCACAAAAGAAGGACTCTCGGACAGAATCTATTCTATACTGCCTGTGCGTGCGTGTACAAGCGTCTAAGTGTCTATATGAGATGCAAGGGGCAGAAACCTTCCATGGTAACAGGGCTATGAATTACTTGCATAAAGACGGAGAAGCCGAGCCTTTGCTCGGTAGCTGGAAGAATGTTTACTTAAACTACTAGACAGGAATGCGTCGGCTGAGGAGCGAAGCAGATAACTCGAAGGTGAAATACAGTTTTTGGCAGAGAATAGGCTGATGTCAGGCTTCGTGAGCCGCGCAGAGAATGAGACAAAGTTCATGGTCACAGATGCAGGCTCAGACTGGAGCTTTCAGAGGCAGAAGGCAAGAAGAGTTTGATGACAGAATCAGGGCCTACTTGCCTGGACTGTAAAATGGAGTAACTGAGCCATATAAAGTCGGTGGCCTTTCATACTTAGGAATGGAATATCCAGCCTATTCATGGCGGATCTGACAGAGGACATGTTGACGGTGGACGCACATGTGTTTGCGTCTTCATAACTGGAACTGGAGGGAACATACATGTACTTGTGATTCATACATGAAACCGTTGGGGTCCAAGATAGGGGACATAACTGATCAGAAAAATCCATATTTCCACATTCCCTCCTTGTCCCCTACTTGCCCGTTAAGAGATATAAATCTTCATCAATCCATTGATCTGTTCATATAACATCATTTGTTCTTCTTTCTTCTTCCGTGACGAATGAAATCTTGGTGGTGGAATACACGATGTGGCACACAGACCACAGATCGCTGGTCCACATTGTAGACATAGACAGCAACTGAATAGTATGAGAAGGCCAATACCTAGGAAGGATAGAACTCTCCATCCCCAGGCTGATATCACACTCCAAAACCACCCGGACCAAGTCCAAGTGCCTGGATTCTGGTGTATCTGGCTCACAATCTTATGAAGGCGAGTTATAGCTTTATATACAGATGGCGAATTTTCTGGTATGAATACGCAGCAGCTTGATCCGATGACCCTACAAGCTCCGCCCCTATCAGCCAGGATGACGTCAAGGACAAGACGATTTTGAAGCACAACAATCCGCATAGCAGACTGCTCTTCTGTTAAATTGCCTAAAGCGGAAATAGTTTCATTCACTACTGCTTCAAGGGTTCTAGTTAATCTACGTATCAGCTTACTATTAGTAACAGTACCTATATAGGGAAAGATGCCTTTATTAAAATCTACATACTTGTCCCATGCCGTCTCAGTATAATCGACAATTGGGAGATCTCTCCGCTCTCTGTTGTGTACTAAATGAATATTTCTATAATAATCAGGAGGAGCTAGGAAAACAGGTGGCAACAGGAATGCAATGTAGCAGGTACCATCCCAATCTAGAGGTAGACGCATATATGCAGTCTGACCACATATAAAGTAGGAGTGGCGAGAAGCTCTAAATGAAGATTTGCCTTGATCACTGAATTCTACTATAGTAGTGCATTTACTATGGCCCATATGTATGGAACCAACTTTTCTTACACACAATTCACCCTTCGCTGGGAATACTGACATGGTGGGTAAAACTAGTTCAACTTCGGATTCGACATTTAGAATCATGAGATTAGGTGTAAAATTACCTAATCCATATACTTCATTTTCTAGATCAGTTCCTGTTCCTTTGGGGCGACCCTCCTTGTCAGGGTAACAGACTTTGAGTAAAACTAGGTTCAGATTTCCCCATACCCAATGGTCTTGATAAACTGCTGTGTCTGAGTCTATTGAATTAATTAAACTAAACCATGCTCCACAGGAGCCATTATGTGTAAACGGATGTGGAAAGAAAGGCAGGACTCCTTTATAATTCTGATAGGGAGGGAGTCGGCCACACACCCAACAATTAGTAGCATTACTAGTCTGATGGGAATGATGTAACATACTAATGAAAGTGTTATTGCGCAGCGCAAGTCTATAGGACAATTCATGCGGGGGTAGGTCACTAAAAGAATGTTCAGCAGTAACATTGTAAACATTTCTGGCAATAGGGTAATATATGTGCAACAATATACTTGCAGTAATTATTAAAAGACTTAAGAAAAACAAGATTAATAATGTCACTATGCAATGATTACGCAGTGATTTACAATACGCCTGTCGTTTCAACATTTTTCGCGATTTTCCATGATTCAGGTCTAAGGGATACATGTCGGAGACAGATTCAACCGCTTCACCTTGGAGAGGACTTAAACAATCAAATCGTCCGACGGTCTAGGCCTGAGTTTTAGTTTATAAAGTTCCTGACTGTTGGCCTCAGCCAAAGGTAGTTTTGAGTCAATGGGTGAAGACACACGAGGTGGGCTATTTACATCTGCAGGAAGTCCATGAAATTTCTTGATATGACTTGAATGCACCCATCCTTTTCTGCCTTCAATCTTCACGGCTGTCCTTGTGGTCAGCAGGACCAACTTGGGTGACTTCCACCTGGGCTCCAGCTGAGTCTTTCGGTCAAAATTCCTCACAAGAACGAGGTCTCCCGGAACTACGTCATGGGGTTTCACCTCAGTGTTGTCGGGAAAGGCTGCAGCTACCTGTGAACGACAAGATTGTAGTGCAGACATCAAGGAAGCCAAGTAATCTGTCAGCATATTACAGTCAATATCAGTTATTTTGCGTGGTATAGGCGTCCCCCACATATTTGGTGGTCTGCCGAAGATCACCTCATACGGGGATAGCCCTGTTCGAGAGTGTGCTACCATTCTCATGTAAAAGAGTGCAACTGGTAACGCTACTACCCAGTCGACACCTTTCTCTCTGCATATTTTGGACAATCTGATTTTCAGTATCTGATTATGTCTTTCTACGAGACCTGCTGCCTCGGGGTGTCGGACACAGTGGAATTTCCACTGATATCCTAACAGAAGTGAAACATGTTTCATTAATTCGGATGAGAACGGCTGGCCGTTATCTGAGTGAACAACACGTGGTAAACCGTATCGTGGGAAGAATTCTCGAACCAACTGTTTGGCAGTAGTCGGGGCAGTGTAATCTGAAACCGGGTATGCCTCCGTCCAACGGGAAAGAGCACAGACAACTACGAGAACATATTTGAATCCTCGACATCGTTCCATCTGGATATAATCCATCTGGAGTACTTCAAAAGGGTGATCAGGAGGATGAAATCCACCTTGTTCTACGGGAACGCTTTTTCCTGGGTTGAACTGGCAACAGATCATACAGGTACGAACTTTTTGTTTGGCTGCTGCTCGCAAATGTTTATTGAACCAAATGTGTTGAATGCTGTCTAGCATAGCTTTTTCTCCTAGATGTGCTGGACTATGTACAGTGTTAATTATAACTTGGACCATTGAATCAGGAAGGAACCACACAGACTTTTCCTTCATCATCCATCCTTGGTCCGTTTGGATCCCTCCTAATTCAGTCCATTTCTTTATTTCGTCTGGTGTAGCATGTGTCTGTATGTCAATTACGTCAAGAGTAGGATCTTTAACTGTCATACAATGTGTCGGCATCGGGACTATTGTCTTTGTCATGTCGGAGGTTTGAGTTTGAGCAGTCTGTTTAGCTGTTCTGTCGGCTAGATCATTGCCTTGAGAAATGATATCAGTAACTTTCGTATGAGCCTTACATTTCATAATTGATATTGCAGTGGGTAGATGTATTGCATCTAATAAGGCATGAATGAGGGGTCCGTGCTGAATGTGGGCACCGTGGGAAGTTAAATAACCTCTCTCTCGCCACAGCACGCCGAAGTCATGTACAACTCCGAATGCATAACGTGAATCAGTGTATATGTTGACTTTTTTATTTGTGGCTTGAATACAGGCTTGGGTCAGAGCGATGAGCTCTGCGGCTTGAGCTGACAAGGTATTTATGCAATTTGTTTCAATGATTTCAGTGTCTGTTGTGACTGCGTAAGCGGCCACTAGCTCTCCTGTACCTGTTCTCATACATGAACCATCTACATACAACGTCAGGTCTGGGTCTGACAATGGGACATCGGTTAAGTCTTGTCTGGGTTTCGTCGTGATTGTAATAACTTCAGTACAGTCATGTGCTAGTGGGTCTGTTCCGATTACAGGTAAAAGTGTGGCAGGATTCAATGTGTTACAACGTCTGATTTCTATATGTGGCTGAAACAATGTTAGTTCGTACCCAGTGAGTCGCGCAATAGTCAAGTGTTGTGTTTGCGTTCTATTTACAAGAACCTCTACTGCATGTGGTACTTGAACTGTCAATGGATGTCCTAACACTATGGCGTCGCTCTGTCTTATTGCTAAAGCTGTCGCTGCCACTGATTTTAGGCATGCAGGCAAAGCCTGAGCTACGGGATCTAATGTACTAGAAAAATAAGCACATGGTTTGTGTGCTCCTGCTTGTTCCTGTGTGAGTACTGACAAGGCAGTACCCTTGCGCTCTGTAACAAAGAGTGTAAACTGTTTTCTGTAACATGGCGTTGCTAAAACAGGTGCTTGACATAAAGCTTTCTTTAGGCTTTCAAAAGCTTGTGTATGTTCCTGAGTCCAAGGGAGAACAGTCGATGTGGCTGCCTCCTGTGTTGTCAACTGAATGAGTGGTTTTGCTAGAAATGCATACTGAGGGATCCACTGCCTACAATATGAAGTGAGGCCTATGAAAGCCCGTACCTCCTTTTGTGTCTTGGGTATTGGCATGTTATCTATTAACTGAATGCGGTCGGGTGTAAGCTGCCTTCCCTCCTTGGACAGCGAGTGTCCAAGATAAACAACTCGCTGGACACAGAATTGCAGCTTAGAAGGGGACACCTTGTGCCCCTTTTCGGCTAGAAATTGTAAAACTGTCAGTGATGCTTTCTCACATTCGGGTTCGCTTCTCGCGGTGATCAGCAGATCATCGACATATTGAAGCAGAGCAGTGTTAACTGGCATGTGGATACTGTCGAGTTCTCGTTTCAGTGCTTGGCTATAGATGCTGGGGCTTTCTGTAAATCCTTGAGGTGCGCGTGAGAATTTAAAGCTACGCCCATTTAAACTAAATCCGAACAAGTATTGGCTTTCCGGATCTATTGGGACGCTGAAAAAGGCATTCTTGAGATCAATTACAGTAAAGAATGTTGCTTCGGAATCAATAGCTGTCAGTAATGACGAGATATCTGGGACCACAGGGAATTGTGGCACAATGCATTTGTTTAATTCGCGCAGATCAATAACCAATCGATATACTGGCGGGGCCTTTGGATCTGTTCGTTTAAGAATCGGAATTATCGGTGAATTACATACATTGGAGTCTGTTTCCACAACCACTCCTTGGGCAATGAGCTCGTCAATGATTTGTAGTAAAGCCACTACAGCATCTGGTGGTAACTTGTATTGTCGCATTCGTGGTAGTACCACTCCTGCTTTCAGTGTGACTCGATATGGTGTAATATTCATGCAACCAACATCAGTAGGGCCTTGTGCCCATAGATGTGTAGGGAAAGTCTGCAGTCGGGGATCCATGTCTCTAGACACATAGTGACCTTTAAAATCACGTAAAAACAATCTTACTCCTTCCGGAGAACAACATATTATAGCTCCTAGAGCTTTCAGTGTTTTTATTCCTAACAAGTTTTCTGGACATGATTTAGTAAGCAATAAATCTGTAGTTCGGGTCAAAGGTCCTATCGTAAGTGGAAGAGGCTGTGACACTTCATTAACAATAGGTTTTCCTGAAAAACCAAGGGAAATATTCTGTGAGCCTGAGAGGGGTGCCCCTGGAACTTCACTACGTTTTATGGTTGTTCGACTTGCCCCTGTATCGAGTAAGAATTTTCTGTCTTGGCCTAATAATTCACTATGTACATAAGGTCCTTCTTGATCTACAGGGATCTCGATAAGGGGTAAGTCAACTTCCCTCTCTAGGCTGGTTCATGCGTATCGTTGGTAATCAGGATAGTCGTACTGTGCGGTCTGGTACAGCTGTCGTGTTGTTGTTTGTGTGGCAGCAACGGGCAGCGCTGGTGCAGCTGGCACAAACTGTATAGACTGTGGTGGAGCTGGCATGGACTGTGCATGCTGCGGGGCTCCTTGTTCATTCTGATCCTGTCTAGGTGGCCGTGGTCTTTCTTTTGTATTACCTATGGCGATATTATGTTTCAAAACTGGACAATCGTGTACGTAATGACCTGGCTTTTTACAATAGTTGCATGTCCCTTTTACAGGTCCTGTTGAATCACTGGAATGTGTCGTACCCTTTTTATGTCCTTCAGCTGGAACTGTCTGGGAAACTAGCATTTTCATTTTCGTGTCTTTCATGCGTCTTTGTTCATGTTCTTGTTCCTCTCTAATTCTATTGTGATGGTACTGTAACATTTGTAACATTTGTGATGGAGTGTTACCTTGCCAGGTACTCTCGAATTTTAATACTCTATTCTTTACTTGGGGCAGGGCATTTTCTACTAATTTTGTTACAAACAGATGCGGGTATGATTCGCTACTTGCTTTTATGCCACTATTTATACCAAAACATTTTTCAAATCGGGCATAGTAATCACTAGTGTCTTCATCTTGCTTCTGCTTACAGGCTGAAATTGTACCCCAATCTTCCTTTTTCGTAGTTAATAAACGTGGCAGTACCTGTACTAATAAACCTGGTAGCGCTTTAGTTTTATCCCCAAGTCCTGCTCCTGCAGTTCGGGCCTTTTCTTCCGCTTCTAATACTGACCATTCTATCTTTTGGTCTCCTACCTCCCACTCTTTTTCCCTGAGTTTCTCATAAATGCCAGCAGGCATCAATACCTTTAATATTGTCATAATGTCGGGATAGGTATACTCTCCCATGAGTAACATGTCTTTAATTTCTCGGTGAAAACCCGCTGGATCTTTGTCATGACTAGGTACCACTTTCTTCATTTCTAACAATTCTATTTTCGATATGGGCGTATATACAAATACACGTTTAAACTCATTGTCCTCGCCTTTTATTGGGTGCACTTCTCGTAAGGGATTCTGTCTATCCATGTAATACGTGGTTCTTTCCTTGATGGGCAATGAGACGCGTTCTGAACATACAAAAAGAATATACTGCTTTCTTGATTCTAGAATTTCTTTAATTAATTTAGTACCTGTACCTCTCCATCTATTCATGAGCAATTCAGTCAATATGTCAGGTAAGGGACCAGGGTCCGAATGCTGACTCTGATATAGTATAAGGAGTTGTTGAATCATATAAATCCCAGCTAAACGCTGTTCATCTGGGGTGAGATTCAAAAATGTGCGTGCTACTGTATCATCACTATATTTTCCGGGACTGTCCACCCAATGGACAGCTGACCTAGCTAAATCTTGTTCATCCATAGAATCGAGAAAATGATAACCCCTTCGTTCTCGGAGCAATTTGTCGGCGGCTTGGAACGAATGCTCGTTAGACCTTATATTAATTATAGGTATTTGGAAATTCCTGTTATTATCTGGACATATCGGACGTATCGGGTCAATAAGACATCTATTACTATTACAAGATCTTCCTCTACCTACATAGGCTATGGTGTCCGATTGTCCTGCGGGCAGTCCTGATCCTTCCTCCTCGCTTTGTTCGAACTGGTCTACCGCTAATCTTTCTTCGTGTAGGCGTTCTATTTCTTTACGGATCTTTCGGCACATGGCTATTATACAATTTTGCTTATCATGTCTACCTTCTGATATATTCTGGCTCCATCTGGTAAGAATTTGCATTGCTTCCGGGTCTACCCCCGGTCGGTCTTGATTTCTGATCACACAATTTATGAGGAAACGTAACAGTTCCCCCTGTATCTCCACTTTCTGGTATTCCATAGCTCTGTTAATACATTCTGAATCTCGCCCTGTTTGGACAAAATGATATATATTATCTAGATGCGCAGTCATTCCTGGTAACTTCCCTAAATACACTGCGGCTCGCCTGATACGCAATGATGCCAGGGTCATTTCGTCCTCTTTGCCGGGCACAGGGTCATATCTACAATCTACAAGAAGTTCCTTAAGCGTACGGGCATTTATGAGTTTGGGGGTACGTGAATGTGCTGACTCTTGAAAGGTAAGTTTATTTATTCTGGGTGGCGTAGAAAAAATATTGGTAGCACCTCCCGTAGCCCCATCTGGGGTGTCGGGTGTGAAAGGATTCGTTGAACGCGACACAGCAACTATAGGTGTGGACACAGCTATAGAAGTAGCTGTAGGAACAGATGCAGAAACAGATGTGCTTGCCGGAACTTGTGACACGATCCGTTGCTGTAGGAATACGGGTACTGGATCTTGGCGTTGAACCTCCCTGGTAGGCGGTCTATGTGGGGCGGAATTAGCATACTCGGGAGCTGCGTCATCTAAATATGAGGAAAGAAAAACATCTTCTGCGGTTCTAGGATGCCCCTTAGGATGTACCTTTATTGGGAATAATGGGGGTGGCAAGTCTTTCGGTATTTCTGGATTAGCCTTAGGTAATCCTTCGGCCAGAAGGGGATACATACCATTCATAAGGGCATTTCTTTGTCTGTCTACTTGTTCTGATTTCACTCGGATACCTTCTTCAATTAATAAATTTTCTCGAACTTTATTTGAACTCTCTTTATTCTTTTCTTCCTGTCGGAGTGCTTTTTCTGTGCGTCTATGAGATTCTTTACGCCATAACTCAACGGCGTCTTTCTGTGACTGTCTGACTTTCCTTTTCCATAACTCTTCCTCCACTTTCATGATGCACTCTGCATCCCAGGTTCCCGCTGTGGGCCACCTCTGACTTTCTGGTAATTCTTTGGTGTAGTCTACCCATAAATCAAGAAATAATATAGCGTCTAAGCCATGTTTGTGATACATGAAGTGCCCTGGAGTGTCCCTAGGAGGAATAGGAACGGCTTCTTCGAGTACCCCTTTTCTTGTAGTGATCTGTCTTAGTTTCGAAAAGAGCGGCATATTGAGAACTGACCTGATACTTGATTTTGAACAAACTTAGTACAGTAAACACGATAATGAACAGTCATTCACACCACAATATGCAGAACGTACTTAAAACATTTAACATTTAACATTTAGCTGAACAATCGATAATGATGACGGTCTAAGGAAAACTTAAACACTAAAACATAATACTCGACTTTAACTGATTTATTCTGAGTTTATATACTTGATATACTAGATATACTGCTAAACAGTACAGATACACTGCTGAAACAGTGCAGACCGGATTTGTGTACCCAAACCCGTCTTGACCGGCACAACCTATGTGCACGTCAGAATGCCTCCCCAGTAATGGTACTCACCGGGTAGCTTCGGAAACGGAAGGCCTCGGAAACTGGACTGAACTTGAACCGGACTGGACTCGACTCGACTCGTCGGAAACTGGACTCGACTTCGGACTTCGGGGACTGGTGGGCCTCTGTATACCTCGGATCTTGCTCTCTCAGCTAGGCTCTGGTCGGGATACTTCGCACTTCTCACCGCCTCGTCTGGGTGTTGATCGCAGCCTCAGTCGCCCCCGCTTGACCGGAGGGAGCTACAGGAAAATCCTGCTGGTACGCGTTATTGTCCGTCCAGCTGTGGCAGGAGACCGGGCCTGCAACTCACCGCCGGCGCGTGAGATGAGAAAGTGTCCCTGTTCGGGCGCCATTCATGTGGTAAATAATTTAATTACCGGGACTTAATTTGATACAGAAACATAATAAAATAGCTCAGTAAATAAGAGGCAGAATCCGTGGTATTAGAGGTTCGGAATGGGTTTTATTCCAATGGTCGATTATAATCGGTTGCTCCAAGTTCCATCACCACGAAGGTTCAGGAAGTGAAGTACATACATTATTGACAAGAAATGACTTTTATAGAACATACATTACAATGAAGCGAATACGGTAGGCGTAACAATTGATAAGGAAAATGACGATTCACATGCGTAACCGAAAATGGGCGTAATAAGGACGAAAAAAGGAACATAATTGGTTATGATGTCATATATAGGTGGATCTATAAGATTATACTTGGCATAGATGCGCGCGCAGCAGCATGACGTGTGATTGACGTGCAACTAGGGGGTGAAGGGGACTTGACATTTAGCTCTACATGTGGAGACAAAAAGTCTGGGGGGTCAAGTCAACCTAATCCCAAATCATATCTAACATCCTATGTTTAAAGAACTATGTTATCCACAAAAGAAGGACTCTCGGACAGAATCTATTCTATACTGCCTGTGCGTGCGTGTACAAGCGTCTAAGTGTCTATATGAGATGCAAGGGGCAGAAACCTTCCATGGTAACAGGGCTATGAATTACTTGCATAAAGACGGAGAAGCCGAGCCTTTGCTCGGTAGCTGGAAGAATGTTTACTTAAACTACTAGACAGGAATGCGTCGGCTGAGGAGCGAAGCAGATAACTCGAAGGTGAAATACAGTTTTTGGCAGAGAATAGGCTGATGTCAGGCTTCGTGAGCCGCGCAGAGAATGAGACAAAGTTCATGGTCACAGATGCAGGCTCAGACTGGAGCTTTCAGAGGCAGAAGGCAAGAAGAGTTTGATGACAGAATCAGGGCCTACTTGCCTGGACTGTAAAATGGAGTAACTGAGCCATATAAAGTCGGTGGCCTTTCATACTTAGGAATGGAATATCCAGCCTATTCATGGCGGATCTGACAGAGGACATGTTGACGGTGGACGCACATGTGTTTGCGTCTTCATAACTGGAACTGGAGGGAACATACATGTACTTGTGATTCATACATGAAACCGTTGGGGTCCAAGATAGGGGACATAACTGATCAGAAAAATCCATATTTCCACATGGGAATATACCGGTTCCGCAGCCAACTGGTCAGGCTCGAGCCTCCGCCGTCCTCCACTCCCACCACCCCTGCCCACTTGCACCTGGCCTGCCCTTGTGCGCACATCGGGTCTCCGGGACCCCTGAGGGGTGGCATTGGCGTTGTCGCCTGCCTCCTCCTGGGTGCCCGGTACACCGTGTCCCTCCTGGCCAGCCTGGCTGCATTGTGGTGGTGGGGCAGGGATCCTGGGTGTCTCCTGGGATGTGGCAGGAGTGGGGGTAGTGGTTGGCCCAGTTGTACCTGACGCAGGTGCTGCAGGTGGTTGGACACCAGAGGGGCCAGGTTGGTCGGGGTCATCCACAGTGTGGTGAGAGTCGTCGCTGCCGGTGGCTCCATCATCCTGCAGAGCTGGGTCCTGTGAGTCTTCCCCCCCAGTGTTGGGGGATGATCCATGACGTTGACCTGTGTGTGAGAGAGACAATGTTAATTTTGTTCCATGCAACATCCATGTTTCAT
Source organism: Triturus cristatus (assembly GCF_964204655.1). Lineage (NCBI taxonomy): Eukaryota > Metazoa > Chordata > Amphibia > Caudata > Salamandridae > Triturus > Triturus cristatus. The sequence continues at coordinate 709,165,539 of NC_140585.1, forward strand.
TCGTTTCTAAGTTGGCACATTTCCTCTGGGAATTTGGATATGTCTTGTATTCCACTCACAGTGCACTTGTGCATGGGTATGTCCCTTGGCCACAGCTTTTTCGACTTTACCTATGTGTGGCACAGTCTTACTTGCTGCGTCAATTGTGACTGCAGTCAGCAGTGGAGTGGGCAGGTGTGGTGCGCCATGCATTGGCGCCTTCCGTGTTGCACTGTACGTGGGCACATGGAGTTGTTCCACACACTTATATGATGCAGGTAGCTGTCATTGTGCTCGTGCACAGGTTGAGACATGGCCCAGTGTTTTGCCATGGAGAAGAGAGGGGGATTCAGGCACTGGCCACCCTTGTCTACATGCACGCAGTCCACCTGCTGACGAGCAGACATTCCCACACACCCCAAGGCTGAATTGGTCTCCCTGTGTGTCCCTTTCTCACTCCCTCTCTGTCCCCCTCTCCCTCCCTCCCTGTGTCAGCCTCCTCCCTCTGTCCGTCTCCCTGTGTCTCCCTCCCTCTCTCTCCCCCTCTCCCTCCCTCTGTGTGTCACCCTCTGTCACCTCAGCCCAGCTTCCTAGGCACACACTTTTTGCAGATCTTTGAATGGCCCTTGGCTTATTGATGTGAGTTTGTTTCTGATCTCCAGGCACCCATTGGGTGTAGTGTCTGTGTCTGCGCTGCTGCTGTGGTGGTGTGTGCTGCCACTCTTTCACAGTGTTGGCTGTTCATTAGCTGCTGTCATGTGCACAAACGTGCCGTCACCCCCATGTCTTAATGCAAGGCGTCCGCCATTTGCTGGCAAGTCTTCCCTGTGTGGGGACACACTGTTTGTCTGGCTGTGACCTGGGCCATATGGGCAGAGGGCATTGTTGTCTGCTTCTGAGTTGCACTATGTGATTTTTGGGGCCCACACTCCCGCCATCCGGCTTACCGTGTCTTGTGTTGGTGTTTTCTGTGGCCTGTGAGTTTGCATTGTCCAGCTGGGTGCATGGGGCATGGTGGCGCCAGTGGCATGTGCGTGTTCATGGAGTGTGGTTGAGTCATGTGATAGCTTGGGGTGGTTGCGTGCCTGATTGTGAGTTTGGTTGTGGATGACGTTCCCCCCATGTGAGGTGAGTTGTTTGTGTACTCACCCGGGTCTCGGAGTCCTTCTAATCCGTCCACTGCCACCACCGGCAGTATGGCCATCACCCTCTCCTCCCAGGGATGGTATTGTACGCGTCTGCGGGGCGGCCCTCCTCCAGTGACGTTGGCCTGGTTGTGGTCGTCGGTCATTTTGGCTCGGACCCTCCTCCGCAGATCGTACCACCTGGCTTGGCATTCATGCCTGGTCCTTCTGGTGGACGCAATAGCATTCACAGCATCAACAATCGTCTGCCACATGGCTGTTTTTTCTGAAATGCTGGTCTGTCTGACCAATGTTCCAAAGAGGTGTGGCTCGACTCTGAGGATTTCATCGACAAGGACCTCCAACTCTCGGCTAGTGAACTTTGGATTCTTGTTAGTGGGCATGGTGAGGGGTGTGGGTGTGGATGGTTGTGGGTGTGTGGGTGTGGTTGTGCAGGTGTGTGTGTGAATGTGATGAGGGGGTGTTTGTGAAGGTGGGTGTGTGAAGGTGTGCAAGTGTAAGGTGTAGTAAAGGTTCAAGTATGGTGCTGTAGGTTGTCTGTGGGGTCTGGCAGCAGTGAGTCTGTTGCAAAGGCTCATGGTTTGTGTGTGTGGGCCCTTTTTATTGGTCCATTGGTGGGTGTGGCTGTGTTTGAACTTTGGGTGGATGTGTTATAAGGAGTGGTTGGATTTTGGGCCTCTGTTTGGGATTTTGGCAGTTGCAGGTCAGTGAATGTGTTGTTTTTGTGCTTGTTGGACATGTTTTGTGGCTTTGTGCCATTCGAATGGTGTATTCTTGTGTTGTTTTGCTTTGTCCTGGTTGTGTACGTGCATTTTTAGCGTGTGTACGGTGTGTACTTCGAGAATTTTGTTGTACAGTGCTGTCCTTGTGTCTGGCTTGGTACGACTCGTACATGCGCGATGTTGGGTGAAGGTGCTGGTGTTGGGGCCTGGGGTGTGCTCCGTCCTTAGAATGTTGTGGTGGGGTATGCTCCATACGTACGCGGGTGAGGGTACGGGTCGAACATACACGGTTGGGGTGGGGGTACGCTCCATACCTACGCGGGTGAGGGTACGGGTCGTACGTACACGGTTGGGGTGGGGGTACGCTCCATACATACGCGGGTGAGGGTACGGGTCGTACATACACGGTTGGGGTGGGGGTACGCTCCATACATACGCGGGTGAGGGTACGGGTCGTACATACACGGTTGGGGTGGGGGTACGCTCCATACGTACGCGGGTGAGGGTACGGGTCGTACATACACGGTTGGGGTGGGGGTATGGTCCGTACATACACGGTTGGGGTGGGGGTACACTCCATGCATACGCGGGTGAGGGTACGTGTCGTACATACACGGTTGGGGTGGGGGTACGGTCGTACATACACGGTTGGGGTGGGGGTACGCTCCATGCATACGCGGGTGAGGGTACGGGTCGTACATACACGGTTGGGGTGGGGGTACGGTCCGTACATACACAGTTGGGGTGGGGGTACACTCCATGCATACGCGGGTGAGGGTACGGGTCGTACATACATGGTTGGGGTGGGGGTACGGTCCGTACATACACGGTTGGGGTGGGGGTACACTCCATGCATGCGCGGGTGAGGGTACGGGTCGTACATACACGGTTGGGGTGGGGGTACGGTCCGTACATACACGGTTGGGGTGGGGGTACGCTCCATGCATGCGCGGGTGAGGGTACGGGTCGTACATACACGGTTGGGGTGGGGGTACGCTCCATACATACGCGGGTGAGGGTACGGGTCCTACATACACGGTTGGGGTGGGGGTACGCTCCATACGTACGCGGGTGAGGGTACGGGTCGTACATACACGGTTGGGGTGGGGGTACGGTCCGTACATACACGGTTGGGGTGGGGGTACGCTCCATGCATACGCGGGTGAGGGTACGTGTCGTACATACACAGTTGGGGTGGGGGTACGCTCCATGCATGCGCGGGTTAGGGTACGGGTCGTACATACACGGTTGGGGTGGGGGTACGCTCCATACGTACGCGGGTGAGGGTACGGGTCGTACATACACGGTTGGGGTGGGGGTACGGTCTGTACATACACGGTTGGGGTGGGGGTACGCTCCATGCATACGCGGGTGAGGGTACGTGTCGTACATACACGGTTGGGGTGGGGGTACGCTCCATACATACGCGGGTGAGGGTACGGGTCGTACATACACGGGTGTACATACACGGGTGTACATACACGGGTGGGGATTCGACTCGTACATTGGAGGGCTAGGGGGTGTGTTGGGCGCGTATGCGGGCTCATGTCTCCATGGTTGCTATGGGAGTTCGGTGCGGACGGTGTTTTTTTCCATACGGTTGTAACATCGGACGCACGGGATGGATCGTACTTGCGCGGTCGGACTTCACTTTTCACATTTGTACGGTAAATCGTCCGGGGACGTGTTGGACACATTTGCGACCCGAGGACGTGTGGGGATTTATTCCCAATGCGATTCGTATGGACTTTTTCCCATGCGAATCGTACTTGGCAGTTTGTACGGCACTTGTACGATTCGTACGGTAAAAAGACCGGATACGAGTCGTACGGGGAATTTTTTTACAGGATCGTAATCGGCACCCATGTGTGTGCGCAACAACAGTACATTTGACTTCAATCCCGTTAAGTATGATCGTCTGCGTGTGTCTACAGATACATTATCCCATTGTTATATGGTACGTTCTACTATGGACGTTTAGATATTCTCTTAAACCGATTGGGTTATGAAATATACCTAGGTGGTACTTTTGTACCTTGTGTGTTGAGTACTACGAGAGGGAACTACGAGTGTCTGAATACAAACACCCAAGAGCTACCCCAGCACGAATAATTGTATACCAATTTTCTTTGTGCTTTCCCCTACAGACAAACAAGTGTGAGTCACTTAGGGGTACCCTCTCCTTGGAAATTACAGATTTCAAGGATACCCTACTCTGGTAAAGAGGGTAAATACACAACTTTGGATCAGATTGGTCCTGAAGAATGCCGGTGTGACCCTACACTGTGGGCACTTTTAGCACGGCAGAAACATGTTAACACTTTGGCAGTTAGGAGGGGTGAAGGAACTCTTAAATCTCACCTATCACCACCATCCTACACATTTTTAAACCTAGATGGTGAGTCCAGGAATAAATTGTTGAACAGAGACACCGCCAAGCTAGTTTTAACCCCTTCGATGCTCATAACGGAATAGTTCCGTCATGAGCATCGGTGGCCCTGTGCTCATGACGGAACCATTCCGTCATGAGGCCATGGGCACGAAATACCTCTGCTGCAGACGCAGAGGGATTTCTATTTAACCCCTGTGACCTTGGGAGCTGGGGAAGAGCTTCCCCAGCTCCCGAGGCCCCCTCCCTGGTTCCTGGTGCCATGAAGATCAGCGCGCACGTCGCACTGTCTTCATTGCACAGTCGCCGAAACTGAAATGAGCCTAAAGGCTCATTTCAGTTTCACTTTCTATGTGCTCAGGGGGCTATCTCAGCCCCCCGGACACATAGAAAGAAGGGAGAGGTATCATTGGAAAGGGGAGGGCGATCCCCAAGCACGGATCCACCCACTAGACACCAGGGAGGGGGGAGCAGCCCCTTGGGCAAGGGCCTTCGCTCCCCCATACAAATATGGGCTAAATTCAGTCTTTCTGCCCCCCCCTGGGGGGATGATGGGGCAGTATCCCCCAATCTGCCCCCCCGGGGGGGCAGAAAGCCCACTAAACACCAGGGATTTTTTTTTGCACCATTTTTTTAGGGTGGGGGCTGCCCGTAACGAGCACGCCAATGCCCCCACCCCCCTGCCACCATTAGTCTTTCTGCCCCCCCGGGGGGCCAAAAAGCCCACTAGATGCCAGGGATATTTTGGGGCAAATCTGAATTAGGGTGGGGGCTGCCCAAAATGGGCATGCCAATGCCCCCACCCCTCCCCCACAAAAATTACAGCCTTTCTGCCCTCCCTAAATTTTCCCCAAAAACTCCCTGGCATCTTGTGGACTTTTAGCCCCCCCCCCCTTGGGGAGAAGATGGGGGCATTAGCCCCCAATCTGCCCCGCCGGGGGGGCAAAAAATCCAATAGACGCCAGGGTTTTTTTGGGGTGCAAATTTGAATTAGGGTGGGGCTGCCCAAAACGGGCATGCCCATGCCCCCACCCCCGCTAAATTTATACCCTTCCTGCCCCCCCTGGGAGGCAGATGGGGGCATTAGCCCCCAATCTGTGCCCCGGGGGGGGGGCAAAAAGCCCAGTAGACGCCAGGGATTTTTTGGGCAATTTTTAATTAGGGTGGGGGCATTGACATGCCCGTTTTGGGCAGCCCTCACCCTAATTAAAATTTGCCCAAAAAACTCCGTCGTCTAGTGGAATTTCAGGCCCCCTGGGGGGCAGATGGGGGCATCAGCCCCCAATCTGCCCCACCGGGGGGAAAAAGCCCTTTTGGGGGCAAATTTGAATTAGAGTGTGGCTGCCCAAAACGGGCATGCCCATGCCCCCACCCCCTCTCCCACAAAAATTGCAGCCTTCCTGCCCCCCCTGGGGAGCAGATGGGACAGTAGCCCCCAATCTTCCCCCCCGGGGGGGCAAAAAGCCCACTAGACGCCAGGGATTTTTTGGGGAACATTTTCATTAGGGTGGGGGCATTGACATGCCCGTTTTTGGCAACCCCCACCCTAATTAAAATTTGCTCAAAAAATTCCCTGGCATCTAGTGAGGGACCGTTTTTACCAGGAGACCCGGGGGAACGCTGGGTGGTAGGAAATTTGTGTCAGCCCAGTGAGGCCACAACTTTCCCACACAAAAATGTGTGAAAAAGTGGATTTTTCAGCTAAAATTGAGGTTTGCAGGGGATTCTGGGTAACGAAACGTTGGGGTATCCACGCAAGCCATACCTCCCTGGAATCCCCTGGGTGTCTAGTTTTCAGAAATGTGTAGGTTTGGTAGGTTTCCCTAGGTACCGGCAGAGCTAGGGTTCAAAAACTATAGCTAGGCACTTTGCCAAAAAAGGGTAATTTTCACTTCGAAATTGAGGTGTGCCGTTTCCTTTCGCGGGCACTAGGCCGACCCACACAAGTGAGGTACCATTTTTCTCAGAAGACTTTGGGGAACGCGGGGTGGGTAGAAATTTGTGGATCCACGCAGATTCCACAACTTTCCACCACAGAAATGTGGGGAAAATGTGTTTTTTGGGACAATTTTTTAGGTTTGCAAGGGATTCTGGGTAACAGAACCTGGTGGGAGGCAGTCAAGTCACCCCATCCTAGATTCCCCTGGGTGTCCTGTTTTCAAAAGTGTATAAGTTAGCTAGGCTTCCCTAGGTGCCGGCAGAGCTATGGTTCAAAAACTATAGCTAGTCACTTTGCCAAAAAAGGGTCATTTTTCATTGCGAAATTGAGGTGTGTCCACGTTGCGTTTTGCGCCGTTTCCTGTCACGGGCACTAGGCCGGCCCACACAAGTGAGGTACTATTTTTCTCGGAAGACTTTGGGGAACGCGGGGTGGGTGGAAATTTGTGGGTCCACGCGGATTCCAGAACTTTCCACCACAGAAATGTGGGCAAAATTTGGTTTTTTTTTACAATTGTTCAAGTTGGCAAGGGATTCTGGGTAACAGAACCTGGTGGGAGGCAGTCAAGTCACCCCATCCTGAATTTCCCCAGGTTTTTAGTTTTCAAAAATGTATAGGTTTGCTAGGTTTCCCTAGGTGCCGGCAGAGCAATGGTTCAAAAACTACAGCTAGGCACTTTGCAAAAAAAGGGTAATTTTTCATTGTGAAAATATGGTGTACTCACGTTGGGTTTTGAGCCGTTTCCTGTCGTGGGCACTATGCCTACCCACACAAGTGAGGTACCATTTTTATCGGGAGACTTAGGGTAATTCAGATTTGTAAAGCAACTGTTATTACCTATTGACTTGCGATGCATTTCTGCCTTCCAAATGAAAGACATTGAGTAAAAAAGAAGTCATTTTGAAAAAATACCGATAATTCTCAAGCTAGTATGAGTATTCCCAATTTCGAAAATGTGCAAATATCTACTGGTTCTAAACTCTATAATTTGTTCCCATTTCAGAAATACATAGGTGTCTTTCATACCGATTTTTCCATGTATACATTTTCCCACAATAATTGCTATATACCCGGTACATAATAAAAAGTCATTGCAAATTGCTGGGCAGTTTTTGACTCTCGGTTCGTCGGGTTCTTGGTGAACCTATAAGTTCTCTATATCCCCACAACCAGAAAGGCCCAGCGGATGTAACGGTGTATTGCTTTCAAAGAGCTGTCATAATTAGAAGAAGTTACAGGTGAAAACGTTAACACAAAAGGCTGTTTTTTTCAACTAATTTTCAAATTTTCCTCTATTTAACTGTTAGTTTCTATAAAGAAACCTTTAAGGATCTACACAAATGACCTCTTGCTGAATTGAGAATTTTGTCTGCTTTTCTAAAATGTATAGCTTTCCAGGATCCATTATTGTTTTCATACCCATTTCTACCATTAACTGGAAGGAGGTTGAAAGCACAAAAAATAGCAGAAGTAGGCTATGTCCCAGAAAAATGCCAAAACTGTGTAAAAAATGTTGGTTTTCTGACAAAATTCTGTCATTCCCTAAAAGCTGGGAAAATTGTGATTTCAGTCCCACAAACCCTTTTTTGATACCATTTGCAGGGAAAAACCCATACGCTTTCATTTGCAGTCCATTTTCCCAAAAAACAACAACATTTAGCGGTATTTTGGCTAATTTCTGGGGCCCCTCCAGGGGAATCCACAAACCCTGGGTACCTTTAGAATTCCCCATGATGTTGGAAGAAAAGGATGCAAATTTGGCGTGGATACCTTATGTGGTCAAAATGTTACAGGGGCCTAAGCGCGCACTACCCCAAATAGCCAAAAAAAGGCTTAGCATAGGGGGGGGGAAAAGGCCTAGCGAAGGGGTTAAACCTTCACCACACTTTTCTTTCGGTGATCCCAATGCATATTGATATATAATTTTCATTTCTTTTTCATGTTTGTATTGTCTTCCCCTCCCTTTTGCTCCACACCAGGTGTTGGTCTGCGCAGGGGTGTATTGTAAGCAAGCCCAATGATGAAGTATGTCACAGTTTTGTGAGTAAGGGCAGTATTTCTCCCCATAGCATGTGCCACCTTTTGATCACTTTTGGCACTTGATTTCTGTTCATATGCACAGCTCATTGGCCCAGGAGCCATGATAGCCAGTACAGCTTTAGGCACAATTTATACAACTATGGTTGTAGCCAAAATAATAGTACTTATGATGGGCTTTTCTCTTGTGGCATACTATTTACCACCAGCACATCTATTGTTTCTACCAGGCTCACAATTTTCATATGGACACATAATTCTGTTTGCTACATATGTGATGTAATGCCCTTGGGTGATGTAGGAAAGCCAAACTTATTTTGTTACTTAACTAGTTCTCCTTCAGGACTGTCACTAAACCCTAAAACCTATTGGTATTTAGCTATATAATTGGAAAAATATTCAATAAATTCACCATTTTGCTCCATATTTTCACATTTTACTTGGAGCGTTGAAAGCATCCACCAGTCCTTTCCCTCAGTGCTTAATTTGTAAAAGATTAAGTGCCAGGGCCCTTCTCAGGGGGGCCACTGCAGCTTGCACAACCCATTGCCGAGGCCTCTGACAGTACCTACGCAACTACTAACCATCACACTCTTACAAGCGTGACATTTCAGACTATTCCAGCCACCCAAAGCTATAACAATGGCTTGAGTGGTCGGTATTAGCATTGTTATTGTATGATGAATTACAAAACAACTGTTGTGCTCATTTTGAAACTAAACAGACCGCGCCACTATGTGGTGGACTGTCATAATAGGCGTTGGTGATAATTAAGTGCCGGTGCAGAGCACCTGAAACCACCAGCTCAAATTAAGCACTGCTCTTCAAGGACCGTGTGGCAATTTGATACTGATCAGGCGCGGCCGGTGGAGCGGTGAGGCAGGGCGGGGCGGGGTGGGGGGAGGGGATTCATCAGATGAAAGGATATGTAAAATTAAATAAAAAAACACTTACCTTGTTGCTCTTCGCATCGCCGAGCGAGCGCAAGGTAAGTGGTTTTATTTATTTTTTATTTTATTTTACCTATCCTGTAGTCTATTGACTTACCCCCTCCCCACCCCCGCCATCGCCCTACTGCTCTTATCTGTGCCGACCGCGCCTGATACTGATCCACGCTCAATGCGATCCAGGTATTACTAACTTCTTTCACAGATCACAAATTATATATCCATAGTTCATGCTGTTGGGGAGGAAGGTAAGCCAGCTGTCATGCCACCTGGTCTTCTGCTTCTTTGGCAAAGTAAAGTTCCAGGCTACTTAAGAGAAAATCACCAGTGAAAGTATCAGAGAATGCTGGTGTAAAATTCACACATACAAAATTATTGTCGTAGGTTACTTGGGTTCTTGCTTCCAGTTTTGTGTTTTCAGAGACGTTAAATGGGTAAATATTTCAGGGATGCTTGAGACCTACGGATGTAACAAAGTAGTACTGGAAATTCCCGCTGGCCGTGGTAATCCAGACGATATTCTTTGATGAGGCCAGGGTAAAGGTTCTGGGGGTGGTAAATCCATCAGAAAATATTCAGTATTCTGGCCATGAACCTACTAGTGTACTCTCAACCAGTAAGATGAGGGTGTTGTTCTTTAAATTAATGCTTACTGCTTTACAGTGGGTATGTGATAGTAACGGCATATTCAGCCAATGGTGGGTGGAAGGAATGGATTGCTGCCCTAGTGAGAGCGCTGCTTATGGCTGTCTAGGCTGATACACGCTAGGCGTATTTGGGGGATGCTTATTCTCATTTCACTCCATTAGAACACCTAGGTTGGGGTAGTGTTTTGTATTCTAATTTTTTTAACTGTAAATTAACACAGTATATTTATCTATATTTTGCTGTTGAACATATGACTTTAGAAGGGTCTGGATACAACTGAGCTGCGTATTTCCTGTCATTGATGCATGTAATGGACCATCCTACCCCTGAGCTAAAATAAAAAAGAGAAAAAACGCATGAGATATGTTCAAGTGGTTTACTTATTGTTGTTGTGATTAACAGCAGGGCAACCAACATGTGGAGTGTGTTTTCGTACTGCCTAATTAACAAAATAGGATTGTTGTAAAGATACATACTTCAGAAGGTACGAGACTTTCAGATGTGCACGAGAGAAGCTTAAGGTGTGTGTTCCCAAATGATCTGAAAAATTTGCATAATCTGAGCACATTAATCAATCAAGTTGTACTTGTAGAGCACTGCTTGTCACCCGCAAGGGTATCAAGGCACTTGTTTCAGGTCTCAGTCGAATTGCCAGGTCTTGAGCACCTTTATGAAGTCGGTCCATGAGGATGTGGTGCGGAGGTAGAGGGGGGTGTTTCCAGGATTTCGCGGCAAGATGAGAGAAGGAGCGTTCTCCGGCGCTTCAGCAGCATTTGCGAGGTATCTGGGCGAGGTGTGTGGAGCAATGGTTCCTGGGGGTTAGGAGGAAGTGCAGGCGGTGGTTAATGTCGGCAGGTCCTTGGTCGTGGAGGGCTTTGTAGGCGTGGGTTAGGAACTTGAAAGGGCATCTCTTACGGACCGGAGCAAGTGGAGATCTTTCAGGTGTAGGGTGATGTGGGTTCTCTTAGGCAGGTTGAGGATTAGTCTGGCGGCTGTGTTCTGTATCGTCTGGAGTCTTTGCATGCGTTGGGTGGTGGTGCCTGCATAAAGTGTGTTGCCGTAGTCCAGTCGGCTGATGATGAGGGTCTGCGTTACCATCTTCCTGGTGCTGATGGGGAGCCACTTGAAGATTCTGCGGATTATGCGGAGAGTGTGGAGTGAGGAGACAGCGTTGACCTTATGTTTCATGGAGAGTTCACTGTCGAGGATGATACAGAAGTTCCAGTCATGGTGTTTTGGTGTGGGAGCGGGTCTGAGTTCCGATGGCCACCAGGAGTCATTCCGGAGTACAGTGTGCCCTGCAAAGAAGACATCAATGTAACTTCACTTATTTGAGGCATGCTGCACGTACAGAGATATGTGCAATCTTTACAGGTTATTATTCACGTCTATCACATCCCTTGAACCTTAGGTTATCTTTAGATAAAGCATTGTTGGCACGAAGACCTGGGTCCCATAGTTGAAGGTGACCAGACATAAATTCATATGACTCCGTGAGGAAAGACAAATTGGTGTCAACTTTAGGTTAATACAGTGCAGATGGCTCCTGAGAGTCCTTGGTGATTTATGTTCCTGAGGTTATTTAGGGTAACAGCTTTTGAACTGGCTGAATGTGGTTTGGGCTGGACCAAGATAATGTCCAAAAACAACTTGGCCCTGTCAGCTAATCGGGAATTATGCAACTAAGATTGCTTGTAGTTTTCAAGGTATTCTGGAAGCAGAAATACATTATTCCATAATGCACTCAAAAGTTTAGAGATGAGGCAAAATACGTTGTTTCTCGTTCTCAAACCCAAAGAATGATAGAATGGAGGCAGGGTGAGATATGGCACATCCCTCAGAATGGGCTATCTGACATGCAAGGTCATCTAATAAAACCTAGTAAACCATAGCATTTCTATGCATTTTGTAAAGATTTGGGCCCATTCATTGGGCCTTTGTAACAAAGAGTTAAAGGCTAGTATTAGAATGACCTTTAAGTGAAGAGGACCGCTTCATCCTATTATGAAACAATTAGTGAACCAATGGCCACCCTGCTGCAGAACATATTACAGCACTGAACCTCCAATTGAATGCAATTCTTTCCCTGTGGAGATACCCTATACCATACACGTTTCACTCTCATTCAAACCTTTGTCTACCAAAACCATGATATCAGACTTGTACAACTTTGTTATGTGACTGTAGGATTGTTTTGTTCATATTGATAAAGTTTTGAAAACTCAATTAAAGGTAAGAAAAACATTTTTTTTTTCCTTTTTCAACCAGAAATGGGAAGTGGAGCCTCCAACAATATTTTAAACGTGGTTCCCATTGATAACCCGAATACTAGCAGCGTCAATACCACCAATCACTCAAAGGGCAATTCACCATCAAAGAGCCTCAGAGACACTTCACCAAGACACCCAGTTCTGCCGGCTGAACTCTCAGGCGATGAAGCAGATGATGAAATTGAGCATCTACTACAAGAGACCAGGAGAAAATTTGATGACAATGTAAGTTGGATAACTAAAATTATAATTGTTGTGTTCTTGTACGTGTCTGTTTCTTCAGTCTGGACAATTAGTAAGATTCTGAATAGACCCTCATGCATCAAAAAGGCTCTCTTGAAAAACAACGGTTCATGTGGACAATGCAATAGTAAATAATATTTTTGTAGACACAATGGCAAATCAACACAGACCTAGAATGCCAAGAGAGAACTTTAATACCACCAATAATAAACACAATTAAACACTTATTTTGGAACAAAAATACTGACTGTATTCTATATCATATAAACTGTGCTCAGTGTCCCAAGTGAAGAAAGAACCAACAAAACAAATTTCATAAATTGAGGTTTCTTTAAACATAACAACGACCATAAATTATTGCATGATACATTTCAAGTGCCTCCTTTCAACCAGGTAGGCTGAAGAATGGTTCTTTATGAATCTTAGTCAACGGCGTTTTGATCCCTGAAATACAAAGATATAAGGGACACCTGAAATAAATAATGGAGAGCTCACTCAATAGGACTGAATAAAATACCTTTAAAAATACATTTTTTGACCAGATAAAGTAGGGTGTGAGGCATACCTGATGAACTTATTAAAAATGAAAAACCAATTACTAGGGTTGATGATGTGCATACCAAATAAGTGAAAAGAGAGTATATACCCACATAGGAAAGCTTGGTACTGAAAATAGGGGGAAACAGGTGAATAATACCAACTATGGCCAATCAAAAAATTATACATAGCCAGGGATAAATATCTCAGGAACTTACCCTAGAAAAGGAAGGCGGCTTCCACCAAAACTGGGGCGTGGTATCAGAAACAATTTACACCCAGGCATGAAGGGATGGTTCTTATATTGCTAACCACATGGATACGTGTCAGGTGGGGACGAGACCGCTGTGAAAAAATTAAGTGGTTACCTTTATAGAATGAGAGAGAATTACAAAGTTATTTTGACCATTGCAAGACAGACACAACGATATCAGGCGTTTCAAGGATCTGATAGTTGAGGGAGACACATCGATCTGTCCACCCGATCTGCGTGCGGGCTGCCGGAGTCTTCCTCGCCAAGAGGGAATAGCTGTGCTCGTCTTGAGATACGGATATTAGTAACGTCATCACGAGCGTGCAGGAGCAATTTCACTCGGCTACGTAAAGGAACAAAGCATGCTGCTGTAAGAATGTGCTGCATTTTGTTAGGCAAGAGTGGCGTGCGTGTAGAGGTGAACTCAGGGCCTCGATGAAGAGGGACATGTTGCTATGGAGTTCCACTAGTGTGGTTCAGTTCAGTGCATTGTCCCCATGAACTGTTGTTTTTCTAGTTTACTATATGCCCTGGTTCCATATGAGTAGGGTTGCCCTTGTTCCTCAGACTTGTTCCTCATACAAAAAGGCTCTCAGCACTGCATAGATCAACAAAATGTAGGAGTACTTGTGGGATGAGGCTTTCTTTGTTTTAAAGATGCACATGTCATGATATGGCATGTGCTAGAAAAGGGATGACGATGGTTATGTGAATTAAAGAAGACCTGGATAAGACTATGGTAGATCATGATGGATTTGGATAGCAATGCATGAGGCTGAGTGGAACACCACACATCTTCCCTTTTGTACACAAACAGAAAGCACATACACAGGAACCAAAGTGAGGAAGAACATGAGAACAATAGCGAGAAATAATATAGAATGATCAACCATAAACAACTACTAGATACAATCTGTCAGGTAGCCAGGTTTCCATGTTTCTTGCAAACTCTTTTGGCACTAACTCTGACATGATTATCACCAGTGCCAGTCCTGACGGCTGACCGCCCCTCTGAAGGGTGTTTCTTCACAGACTCAGAATGTTGCTTGCTAGCAAATGCAAATGCTTCTGTTGCCCTAATCATTCTTTCAAGATTCATAATCCTCCCATCAGCCATTGTGATTACATTTCTAAAACGTTTGACGTATTTCCTCGGCTCCATAAAGTTCGATCATAGTCTGGCTCCCACAAGAGTCCAGATTCTGACCCAGTCTCTGATACCCACCTTTACTTCTCCAACAGAATGCTTAGAGTCAATGTTCCACTTTCTCTCATCCATCTTTACCTGCTCACACTTCTTCCAATGTTCCCTCTCATAACCCTTCACCAAATCCTTGTTCCATACCATTCTCCCAGGAAGGAGGTGGTGTTCGGCCTGCAACCTCTAAATAGTTTGAAGGGTGTACACCCAGTGGTAGAAGGAGGAGGAAAGCAAACACGATGCTGGACGGAGCGCTGAAACGTTTCAGACACTCACCCCCAGTCACAGATCTGGGTTGAATCCATCATCATTCTTTAGCTCACTTCGACACCCCAGTTCAGACCCAGCCATATACAAATCAGTCTTGATCCTGTTCCTCAAGGGAACAGTCCAGCCCGAACTGCCAAGCAAGATCTTCCCTGGACCGGAAACAAGAATGTGGAGGAACTGATATCCAACCATACACCTCTGGATCTCTTTTTTCCAATCTTGGCAGCTACATTTTGACAGCTGAAAACCCTTTAATAGTTCTGTTAAACCTCTCAATCATTCAGTTGGAATGAAAGACTGTTGACTTTTGGTGCACAATACAATACAATGCCAAAAAATCTTCAAGTTCCTAAAAACAAAGCTAGCTGGTACGGTTCATCAGAATACTGGTAGGATCTCTTTCATGCCTGAACACGATAACGACCCTCTTGAAATGTTACCAGCGCAAGCAATCTCAGGCCATCTGAAAAATGTATCTATTAACACAAACGAGTATGGGGTGAAATTCTCACCCATCAGAGGTCCCACAATGCCCATGGCCACAGCCTACCAGGGTCCATCATGCAACTCACAGCAAGCCATTGGAACAGTTTTGGTTTAAGAATCTTGCCACTCTCCAAGCATTCATATAACTCGCTGATTCTCCTTTCCACTTTCAAGCCCAGGACACTAAAAGTTAGTACTACTTTTTTTTCCTTGGTCTTAACCATTATCAGATGACCCTCATGAGTGATTAAAAACGCCTGTAAATGAGGAGTTTCTTTTGACTTCACCTTGATCTTTTCAAAGTCCTCTACGCATTCCTTTCTCTATTGAAGATCAAATCCACTCCTTTCCTACACAACTGCTACATCTCCTTAGTGTTCTCTGGTAGACAAGACATGAAAAGACTGTAGAATTCTATCATTGCAAGCAATGAAAGATCTACCTCCTGCCATCAGAGATGTGGTTGCGTATGCTTATACTCCCACAACTGGTACGACTGAAAAGAAGCTCTAATAATAGCTTTGCATTACCTCCAAAATCGTTTACCTGCCATAGATCAAATCTAAATGTTGGGGGGGCACACAGACAGATGCATGTGCATTTGTTGTGAAGGTAGGGGTATGCGCACAATTAGAAATATACAAAGATCCATATGAGTTTAGCCAGGAGCATATATTTGTATGTCTCGCTGTACACACAGGTGTGTATGTATGAGCATGATCAGCTTTGCAATGGGATAATTTTTCATATGGCAGTGAAGTGATGTTAATATGCATATGTCTTTGTGTTTGAAAGAGAGAGAAAAGTATGTAAGGCCATGCACATACAAAGTTGTGAATGAATGCCTTATATGTGGGAAGTGTGTGTGTCTGGTGTGTTGGTGATGCCTAAAAGTCAAAGATTATCTTTGAGAGTGCCGTCACGCAATGAGAACCTGTCAATTTAGTGTATTTTGGTACTTTCAAATGGGTTTATCAAAAACTTAAAACACAGTTTTATTTGCTTTGGTATAACTTACCCCAGTCCCCAGTATCAAGGTATGTGCAAATGTGTATAAAAGACTCCAAGTAATTGACTTGTCTATAAGGATTACATATCCTAAAGTTTTTTAAATTAAGATGTCAATTTATACAGATCCTGTCATAGAGTTCTGTAATAATAAAAAAAACCAACTGGGTACATAATTTTCTCATGAAAATTTACAACTAAATTCTCCTCCAGCAAGAAGGATTTCAGCAAATGATAATATCGAAGGTGGAAATTGGAAGAGAACATCTTTAGCCGGTCCCCTGTATTATCCCAACTGACATAATTGCTAATTTACCTGACAGTACCCAATATGAGAAGATCAGTTTTTAGAATTTTCATGTTAATTAACGCTTATTTGGACATGGAGAATAAGTTTAGATAACAGGTGTGCTTATTTTATGTGATTCTCCTTAATAATATGACAGAGTAAGCCTGTTTCTAAACAGCAATATATACCGTCTGCCTGCCTGTAAGAAATTCCATCTGCACATGCTGTTTCCTCGGTTTGTTTTCGCTTTTATAAAATTTGTATTTTTCACTGCATTCTGTTGTCAGGATCTTACCATCTTGCCACTAGATGTCACTCTTGAAGGCTCTTTGGAATCCAACCTCTACATCATTATAAGATAATATACATATCTACATTTAGTATGCTTAGTTTCTCTTCATATTCCAGTCCAGTTTTCTGTCCCACTTCCCTGAAGCATTATGGTCCTTGTTCCCTCTGTCATCAGACCTTCATAGATCAAGTCCTTATGGGGGTTCTCTTGGTTCCTGGATCCTATAGCTATTCCAACCCTTTTATATCTGTATTCTGAACCTTTCTCTTTCTTGGCGACATTTACTCCATACCTGGCTTTCCTGTTTCCTGCCTTGGGCCTTCTGATTCTGCTTCTCTTGCCCTTTGCAAGACCCAGTTCAGCCTTTGTTACATTGTTGGCTTCCTGATTATTTGCAACTGGTTTATTCCTTGCCTCTGGCTCTCTCCCTGCACCTGTGCTCTTCCTCTGAGCCTCCAGCTATTTCAGCGCTGCAAGCACAGAGTTCAGCAGCTCACAACTTATTCGAATGTTGTCTTCTCATGCTCTGTCGCATACCTACTACTGTGTTCCAGATTTGCCTTTTGATTCAGTTTCTGTCTTTTGTTATCGTGCCGCTCTGTTTCTGTGAGAGTCAGTGTTTCTAGTCGTGTCTGCACTCTTGCTGATCTGTCCTGTTATATGTAACATGCTTGCTTTATTTTCTGTGTATTCCAGTCTTGCACCAGACCATGATTCCAGTCTTACTTTTCCCTTGTTTTCTACTTGTTTCTGTGTTCCCTCCTCTGCTACCCTTTGTCTACTTGTGTTTTATATTATAATCTTGATTGTCATTGCTACCAAGTGTGCCAGCTAGGTTTCGAGACTTGTTTCTCTGGCACACAAAACCATGCAGTGTACTTTCTCCATAGGAGCTGCTGGGTGTCTTCCTGAACTCTGTGAGATTAATCTGCTCCTTGCCTTCATGTAAAATCGTTTCACCTCACAGAGAGATTACAATCCTATGAGCACACAAACAATAATTTATAATAGTTTATCTATCATTTGCCTTGTATTTCTTTTTGTAGTACTTGTGTTATCATACAGTTTCCTTTTGCAAGCTTGTCCATCCTTCAGTTTCAGCTTTCTGATATTTATATGTATATGTTTACCTCTTCTCTGGAAATTCCTTTCTCTTCAGAGAACACACACTCTCCCTCAGTTAGCCAGTTTTGTCCCGATCTCAGCCTGCCAGTCCTGCGTCACCTGGGGCCTCCTGACGAGGTCTCACCTACATGCT
Organism: Triturus cristatus; assembly: GCF_964204655.1. Classification (NCBI taxonomy): domain Eukaryota; kingdom Metazoa; phylum Chordata; class Amphibia; order Caudata; family Salamandridae; genus Triturus; species Triturus cristatus. Next base: position 709,183,452 of record NC_140585.1, read on the forward strand.
CGGAGTGAAATAGTGTTTGAGTCACACTCAGTGCTGTTTTGGGGTCTCAGCAACAGTCTGTTGGCAAGGCCTGGTGTATCGAGTACATTACATACTAGAATGTAAAGTGGGCTTTGGGCCAGCCTTCTACTCATGATTGGATGGCTTGGTTGTTTATTAAATTTTCCTCTACTAGTTTATTGGTTATCTTCCCTATTCTTGTGTTTCTCCCTTAACGGAGCATTTTTTTGGTGCTAGGTTCCTTAACTAAGTAATTGTCACAACTTACTGTCTGCTAGATAGCACATTGGGAATGGGAAAAAAGCCAGGTTTTAAGAAACTTTCTAAAAGTGTCCTCATATGAAGCTTGCCTTGTAGAGAGAGATTCCAGGCCTTCATACCGAGTACGGAGAGGGATCTGCCTCACCTGGTCTGCAGCCTAAAATTTGGAATTCGCAGGAGTTTATTATTAGCAGATCTTAAGACTGTGAGGATAATAGGGAACAAAATGGCCTGTAAGAAATTTGGGACCAGTTTGATGGAATGCCCTATGGACTATGGTAAGATATTCTCATAACTTTCTAGCAGTGGAACTAGTATAAGGAAGTTTAAGAACAATTCTGACTGTGGCATTTTGAACAACCTAAAGTTTGTGGATCAGGTATTTGGGAGTGCCCAGGTAATGACTATTACAGTAGTTGATCCTTCAAGTAATCAGGGCTTGAACTACAGTCTTCCTTACCTTCAAAGGAAGGAACTCAAAAAACCTTTTTTCAAGGATTTGACCAAGGGAAAATCAAGTCCATTATACTGTAGTAACCTGGTGCCGGAAAGATGGATTGTTGTCAAGTTTTACTACCAAATTCCCAGCTAGGGAAACAACCTTTACAACACAGTCATTACATCGCACTACCTTTACAACGCAGTCATTACATCCCAACATCCTTTACATCGCATGTCATTGCAATGCAGCCATTACATCGCATCTCACTACAACGCATGTCATCACAACACATGTCACTACAGCGCAGGCATTACATTGCAAGTCATTACAACAGATACCATTACAACGCATAGTACCCATACACTATCCAACACTTACCCTACTGTTGCACTCACTGGAGTGAGAATAGTAATTTTTACCCCTACACTATCCACCACTTACCCTACTGTTGCACTCACTGGAGTCAGACTAGTAATTTTTACCCTTACACAATCCGACACTTACCCTACTGTTCCACTCATTGGAGTTAGAATAGTAATTATTACACCTACACTATCGAACACTTACCTTAAATGCGTTGTAATGGTATGCGTTGTAATGGTATGCGATGTAATGGTGGAATGCGTTGTAAAGGTAGTTTCTAAAAATGCGATGTAATGGCATGCGATGTAAAAGAATGTGTTGTAAAGGATGTAGCAATGTAAAAACCGCGTTGTAAAGCCATGTGTTGTAAATGTATGCGTTGTAACGTCATACATTCTCCCAGCTATGTCTGTGGGAGAAGGGGGGCTTAGTAAGATTGTCCAGCCACCAATCAAGGGCAGAGAACTGATTGTTATTTCCTAATTAGATACATTTTATTTTCTCCATGTTACACTTTTAATAATGACATTTCATCTATCTGATGACTTGGGAAAACAGCTTTTAAAGTTTGATTTGCAGCTGGAAGAATTCTTATTGAGTGACAAAATCATTTGGGTGTCATCAACATATGACCTAGTGGAGATACCAAATGATTTGATAAGAGTGAAATGTATACATTAAACAGTGTGGGGCTCAAGGACCAACCCTGAGGGACACCGTACATCAAGTTCTTTTTCCTTTGATCTAAAAGGGCCCATGCCGTATCATATTGGATGCCGCTGACAAATCAAGAAGGATTACGTGGCATTGTTTGCTTTCTCTAGCATGACCTTTGATAATTCAGAGACTTCCCGAAGAGCAGATTCAGTGGATTTCCATGGTCTAAAACCAGCTGGATAGAAATGCAAAAGCTTAAACGTCTCCAGGTAGTCCACAAATTAGGAGTTAACAAATGTTTCTAGCATTTTTGCTGGCGCAGGGAGCAGGAAGCAGATAAATAGGCTTACAATTGGAGACTGTCTCAGGATCCTCAGTAGCATTCTTCAACAGAGGCTTTACTGGGGCTAACTTCTACCTATCTGGCACAGAGGCTATCGATGAAGACTTATTTAGAATTAAGTTCAGGATCAGGTTAATAACCTCATAGTTATCTTGAAAATAGACCGCGAACAGAGATCTGTGGGCGAATCTGATTTACAATGCAAGATAGCGTGTTCAGAATGTTCCAATGTGATATGGTTAAAGTGAGTAAAAGTGACAGTAAGAAATGTCCCCTCTGGAACGTTCTACAGCTCCTCTATTGATTGCATACTTAGAATGAAGCCTGCTTGAATAACTTCAATCATTTTTTCAAAGAAATCAGCCATCTTGTCACAGACTTCCTGAGCGGGATCAGGGTCGAGTAGGCAAGCTTTAGAATGAAGAAAGTCGTGGGACATTTGAAAGGTTGCATGCGAGTAATTTTTTGCCAATTTAGTCTTAGTGGATGTTGGACTTGCCCCTTTTTGGCTAAAGTCCCTTAAACCTTTCGTCTTCCTCCTAGACCTTTTTCTGACATTGTGGTGCTTACTTAGATGCTTTGGGCACTTTGCCACTGCTGATCAGTGTCAAAGTGCAAGTGCTCCCTGTATAAATTGTTATGGTAATTGGTTGTCCATAATTGGTATGTTTGTCTTACTAGTAAAGTCTCTAGTAAAGTGCACTATGTGTGCCAGTGCTGGTAATGCAAATGCTACTAGTGGACCTGCAGCACTCATTGCGCCACCCACACAAATAGCCCTAAAAATAGATCTCAGGCCTGCCACTGCAGTGCCTGCACACAGTTGTTAACTGCCTTGTTGTCCTGACAAGTGCACCCACTTGCCAGGCCTTACCCTTCCCGTTTTATGTACATCAGACACCCCTATAGTAGGCCCAAGGTACTCCCCTGGGCAGGGTGCAGTGTATGTGAAAGGTAGGACATGTACTGAGGTGTGTACCATGTCCTGACAGTGAAATACTGCCAAATTAGTTTTTCACTGTTGCAAGGCCATCTTGCCCATAGGACAGAATGGGGAATTATGTGTCCCATGCTTCCAGCATATCTTCCCATAGGCATAGGATGGAGGGATTTAGTTTAGTGTGCCTGAACTCAGAATTTAATAACACATCTTTTTGTAAAGATGGTTTTTAAATTGTGTGTTTAGAAACCACGCTTTTAGAAGTGGCTGGTTTCCTGTCCTAACCATCCTGCGTGCCTCTGCCTGGTTATGTATTGACTGTCTGGGTCTGGATGTGACAGGGTCTAGAGAGGTCTCCGGACACCAGGGAGTAGTAGGTGAGACAGCACAGGCTGGTCTGCATTTGGTGTAGTGGGAGGAGTAGCCCCTTTGATGCGAAGAGACCTGTGCTGCTGCCACAAAGGAATGGCTTCACATCCTGCAGAGTGTCTGAGGCCCATACCCTCACTATAAAAGAAAGAAGGTGTGAACTGTCAGGAAGACACCCAGAAATGGTTTAGACCAGGCTAAGAGCCCCCTGAACACAAAGACTTCAAAGGCATTTAGGGGTATAAATGTGAAAGCTGAAACCCCTGAACTCAAGACTGAACTCAAGCCTGAAGAAGGATTGAAACTACTTCATGATCAAGAGGTCCCTCTGCCAAGGAAGAACACCTAAAGAGACTGAAGAGAAGGACTGCCCTTGCTGTGTGTTCTGGGGCTGGCCTGCAGTTTGCTAATTTGACTAAGGAGAGGACAAGGGTCTTTGCTGTGTGCTGTGTCCCCCTGCTTGAAAGGATTTTCTGTGTGCTGTGTCCTGAAGTAACTTGTCTCCAAGGGCCCGAGAGGAGCTCGCTCCCTGTTGTGTAAACTCAGGAACATAAAAGTTTCCAAGTGTGTCTCAGCGACACTGTGTGTGTGTGCTTTTTGCAGCCTGAGACCTTCGTGAGAATTGCCCCGGGAACGTATGCCCTGGAGCAGTCCTGTGCTCTACTTCAATCGACAGCATGACCAGAAGTGCTGTGATCCTTATCACCATTGGCCTGGACCGTCGTCCCAAGGGGGGAGCCATGAGAAATCACCGCCGCCGGCCCGAGCCGAGACCTGTGAACCTTCACCATCGTGGGTCCGAGGTCCTTTGCCCAAGATCAACGGAGTCGCGCCGGGAGCCAATCAGCTGCGAGGCCTTCGCCTGGCAGCCCGACTCTCACTGCGGGGAGCATCCGCCGCCAACCCGAAGCCGCACAGCATGACGCCCAAGCCGCGAGGAGAGGAGAGAGAGACTGCACCCCCCCAGGTAACGCTCAGCGAGCGTGCGTGTGTCGCCGCCTGGGGCAGAGTGCCTGCTACAAGAGACTGCTCTCAGCCTTTCCCATCTTTGCAGCGCGAGCCTCCGCTCAAGTCAGTATCGCTGCCCGTACTCGCCGAGGAGTGGCAGTACCGAGGTCGGATTGTGGAGCTGCATTTTGTTTCCTTTGTAACCGTACTGGGGGCATATTTTGGCACCCGCTGACTGCGAGTCAGCAAAGAGTGGCACAGAGACCTTCACTAGCACCGTGATTGTTGCCGGATTGCATTACGAACTGCATTATTACTTGCCTTACGATCCGCATTAGTACTTGCATTACGGGCTGCATTATTACTTGCTTTACAAACCGCATTAGTACTTGCATTAAGGCCTGTCTTATTACTACATTATGAACTGGATAGCATTGCATTAGGAATGCATTAGATCATCGTGAACTGCTCTTTAATACCGCCAGAACCTACAAGTGATTGTTGGCCTAATAACCGGCCCAGTGAAATATTACAAATACCCATAAGGTGGATATTTTTGTCGTTTGGTCTCATCGTATTTCTTCTTGATAAAGATACCGCTATTTTCCTAAATCAGTGTGGTGTCCATTTGTGGTGTTATCACTGTGTTACTGGGAGTGTGGTTGCAAATACTTTACACATTGCCTTGGAGATAAGCCTGGCTGCTCATGCCAAGCTACCGGGGGTGAGCAGGGGTTATCTAAGAGTGTGTCCCTCCTTTCCCTGACTAGAAGCAAGGGTCCCTATTTGAACTAAGGTACCTACCTCAGCCAACTAGAGACCCCCAGTTCTAACAGTGGAGAAATATAGTTCCTTTACTTCCTTAGTAGATACATAATAACTTCCAGTAGCTGATTTGTAAATGACCATGTCTTCATTACAGCGCCAGCTGTCAACAGGTTGATCTTTCTTTGGCCAAGGAGTGATAGAAACAGGGAGGTGAACATTTCCAGTCGTTCTAATGACATAAGCTCTAAGGTGCTAAATGGTCAAACTCATCAAGAAGACATAAAACTGTCTAAATCCATAGAAATATCCCCTGTAATTAATGAGGAGGGGCAGGTAAGTTGCTGGGTGAGGCTAGTACCTAGCAGTTTACCCCCCTTCATGTAAATATGGGCAGCCCTTTCTGCAGCGCTTCCACTAGTTCAATAGGAGTACATCACCAGCATTAGAGGAATAAACCTGTGATCGGACCAAACCTAAACTTTAGGTTGGCCCGCTGCAAGTAACTGCAAAGTAGTAAAAACTAAGTCTAAAGTATGACCAGCTGAATGCATAGGACTGGATACCAACAGAGAAAAATTATAGGTAGCTAAATTATCACTAAGGGTCCTAGCCATAGTTGTTGTCCTATCAACGTGACCATTGAAATCAACTAAAACGCTGAAATTCACATATTTTATCCAATGGCCCTAACAATGAATTGAGTAGCAGAGAAATAGGTCCTGGAAGGTAATATACAGGCATGTCTGAAAAGAAACCACGTTGGAATGTTTTTAAACAAAATCCCAAACTTTCTGCTCCTTCCAAACTATGTATGTGGAACACGGAAGAATTCATTGAATTGCGAAAGATGATTAATACAAAGGAAGTGAGCAAAGGAAGCCTGTCAAAGTGGTGCATAGAGTAACCGCCTGGAATCTCAGTTTCTATTTTTGTCTCTTAAGTATTCTGACTGGCTGTTGTGTGTGTCCACTGCTAATGTCAGGCACTGCTTTGCAGTGCATTGGTAGGAACTACACTCTCTCCGTGCCTCCGCTCCTATCCCATCCACCCTCCCTAATCTATTTGCCTGGAAGCCTTATTGGCAAGCTGCCGCAGTAAGATGGTTTTCTGGCCAGTCCGAGAAAAAATCGTTTGCTTTTGTTCCACAATCAGACGCTCAATTTTAAAGCAATTCCATTTGAAGACCCCTACTGCATATGCACATGTGTTCATGTGGCCATCTTCGAATAGAATGTTAAAAAAAAAATGCATTCAAAGATATACATCATGGATGTGTGTGAATCTGCAACGGCCATTATTTCATGCATTTTGTAATATTTTAAAACATGCCATTCCAAGATGGCTGCCACAAATGTGCGGACATTCATAGTAGCTTTCGATGATAGCGGCAAGCACTCGCAACGCCAGTAGGCTTCACAGTGAACTCTATCTACCAGCCAAAGCTGAACACTTGAACCAGTCGGGGCTCCAGCCTAGCTTCGCTCATCAACCTAAATAAAATATTAACAACTAACACTTTGTAAACAACCCCCCTACATAGAAAATTACCCATTACTTTGTGAACACCTGTCATTATACACAACACTGTGCCCTGTAACAAGTGGGCTCAATTATATGGTTGAGGAGTTGGACAATTATTCCTCACAAATGTCTCACTTGACCAGGGTTGAAAATTGAAGGCAAACACTATTAGGGCACCCCCATCTCGTAAAAGGAAAAATAAAGATTGGCCTTAAATTATTATGCATGCCTGAAAGAAGCATCTCCATACGTTTTTGGAGAGCTTATGCAATTTTACCCGAAATGTTCAACTTCAAAAACCTAATTTATCTATCTACTATGGTTAAGAGAAATGAGAAATAGAATATTTTATACTTTTTGAGCCAGAGTGAAAACACATATATTATCATCTTCTAGACTGTGGAGAAATCCAATTGTATTATCTTAAAGCCCAGGAGTGATTATTTGCCGGTGCCCCGGATGCAATGTATCAGTTTTAGCAAGACTTCGCACTGCCATAAAGTCATGCAGAGTGACGCATAATGTAGTAAAGTCTTGAAGGGGTATATACTTTCGAGCAAATAAAATACGTTTTACGCTGGAAAAGTACTTCTTTTAGCACAAACAGTGCTGTGCACTGTTTGTGCTACTTGTTGTCAAAGGTACACCGGTGGTTTTTGATGTAAAGTCCAGTCTACTAAAATTGTGCATAAGAAGTAAGGTCTCCTTGAGGCAGGCAGAAAGTTGGAGAAACCTTTTTATTTCTCCTAACATTTCACACATTGATTTTGTGCTGCATTGAACAGCACACGTCCAATGGTTGAAATGTTTTAAAGTTTGTCTAGGAATAGGATTTTGTATTTGACGGGTACTATTCCAGTCCAAAGCTATTGTAGGCATGACACACACATTCCTTTGCACCATGATGCAAAGTGTGTGCCTGGTGCTAGGTAACCTGTTTGTGCTCCAGCACAAGAGAAGACAGCAGCGCAGGCCATATTTAATAAATATGGCCTGCGCTGATCCATCCAAAACTTTTGTTGCTGTACTGTGTTATGCTACCATTTATTACATCTGCCCCAAAAGATTCAAAATTGAGGGGAAGGACATCAAGAGGCCCAGCTGACTTGGGCTTGCCTTCTTCTGGCTGAAAGGTATTCCCATACTGTTGAATACCCTTCTTGTATTCTTGCTGGAAGGCACTAGAATGTCTTAGCAGGTCTGGAAACTAAATTTAGACTTCAAGTTTAGGGAGACCCGTGTTTTCCCTAAAAGTATTTACAGAATCTGCAATAGGCATTTTTCAAAACAAAAAATATATCATATGTGGGAAAGGGGGAGCAGGAACACTTTAAAGAACACTGGAAATAGCTTTTTGGTTATCTACCAATGGTGGTATAGCTATACCCTTTAAGAACCCATTCAATTTGCCTGAAAAAAAGGTAAGGGGAAGCACTGTTACTGGAAGCTAAAGTATGCTTTGAAAACTGAAGATGAACTAGATGGTTGTCCAAACATCTTGCTGGCATCTGTTCTCCAAAAACTTGCTTCAAGAACTGTTGTCTCAAAAGACCCTCAGGGATACTTGGGTCTAGGCCTGCTGAGAAACAGATGCTTTGTCAATTTGCTCCTTGAATACTTACAATGTTCTGTATCCAGAGAGCCTTCTGGTCAGTGAAGAATTCCCAGGTGACTGAACTACTGGGAAGCCTTAATGGGCTTGTCATAGGAATGTGGGACAACATGATAGATCCTTTAGAATATGGTAGATGAAGGTATAACTGCCAAAAAGGCAGATGCACTGTCCACCAACGTTCTTGTCCGTCCGTCCCGGTGGAGTGGCCAACTGCCGAGCATGGCGAACGGGAACTAGCGGAGCTCCAAGCCAAGCCCTGACACTTTGCTAATAATCCTGACACTGGGCGTTCATCTCTACTCTGGATACAGAGTACTGCGCTGCAGAGACGCCAGGGAATATGGCGGCGCTTCAAACAATGAAATCAAGCGCGGAATTGTTGAAGGAGGAGAAGCAACTCACCCGACTACGCAGCAGCACTGGGCGAGACTACCCAATGGTACTGGAGGGGAAGCGCCGTGGCAACTGTTGGAGGTGCAGCAAAGACGGCAACGAGAGGCAGTGATTCCGGATCCTGACAGTACTGGACACGATCGAAAAGGAGATCTCGCATGCCCTACGAAACCCGAGCTAAAAGTACGGAGTATACTGTGGTGCAGGACAAAATGACGGGCGCTACTCTGTCGGGAAGGCAAGCATGTAAACTGAGCCTGCTGAACTGAGGGAGACTGTGGCTGCAAGGGCGCTCCTGCGAAGATAGGGATGCAGGCAGACTGCAGGAATATATGGAAAGCTGTGGAATTTACAAGTAAAATGTAACCCCTTCCGTTGTCACTGACCCGCGTCACTTGACAACTTGGGAAATAGAACCCCATTGCAGGAAACTGAGGAGCACATACTAGACATCGCGGTTTCACCTTATCTTCTTGGTGGAAAGAACGTATGTGCTGCCATCTAATTTGCAGCGCAACTTTGTCAGACGCCCCACCGCATACAGTCTGAGCAGTGTACAATGTTTAAAGGTGCTTGGGCTGGTAACCAGAGCATGCTACAGCAGAACTTATGCGATGTGTTGGACACCTGTGAACCTACTGGGTGAAATAGTATGCCAAAAGGCATATATGGGCACCACAGAATCGAACGCATGGCGCATTCTTCCTCATATCTCACGTCTTGACTCCAAACGGTGCGAAGCACGGTAGGAAAGAAAGCTCTACTGCCAAATACACACTATGTTCAGAGGAATAGCTACTCCATACACTGTTGCACAGTGGAGAGGGTCGGAATAGTGTAGTACCAATAGGTGTATTTTACAGGCGGAACAGGGCAAGCGAGGAAGAGAGAAACACGCACTCTTCTGAAAGGCTAGAGCCACATTCCAGGAGGTTAAAAAGTCACTTCAAACCCATAATCTAAAGTATGCACTACTCTTCCCTGCCCGCCTAAAAGTTATCTATGGTCAGAAAGCCTTGTTTTTGATAACCTGGATGAAGCAATGGACTGGGTAGAAGTTACTCTGACACCAAATGTGACACTGGAATCATCGCGAGCAAGTCAACAGCGACTGCCTTTATCATAAAGACTACCAAGAACAAGCAGACTAAAGCAGAACAGCCAGAAAACTCGAGCTGTGTCATATCAGAACCCTACTCCGGCACAGATCTCAGTAAATCAAATGGACGCTATAAGAACTGCAGCGACAATGTTAGAACAAGACACGACATCTATCGCTGAGTCAGTGAATTCTTCAGAAGACCACACTATCCATTCAGACTCTGAAAACAGTTTAGCGTTGTTCCCCCTGGTCACTCCGCAGACTGCAAATGAATATAGATGATGAACGCTACGAATTTCCAATGTTGATCATATACCTTAACAGATGAGTATACATTACAATATAGTATGATTGCGGATGCGCCCAGTGTAACCTTGTCTCTCTACTACGATGGGGCCTGAGCTGGAGCACCGCATTTGTAAATGTTGTACGTACTATCATGCACGTACATAGATTGGTGGTTACCATGTCCCCCGTGACAACTGCATTATGCTACAAAGTTTACAAGTTTCAGGTTGAGCTTGTTGTCATTGTTTGGTCCTCTAATGTTCTAAGGAGGAACCTAGTATTGAGAGTTTTCATGGGGTATATATATGCACAGACTCAGATATTGTCCAGTCTTCGTATGGTCAGCAGGGAGGGTCCGAGACCCGATACTTAACACCACATTATGCAAAGACTAATGGCTCAACCTGGTTGGGTTCAAACTGGAATGGCATGGTGAGCAAAAAAACGATGGATTTAGGCCCAGATCTCTGTACTGGGGTGAATGTATGACATTGTTCTGCATACTGTCCATCAATTGTTGTTTTTGCATTTGTCACCCCAAGTGGGACGGGTATGCTCAGACGTGAGTCCCGTGCTCTCCATGCCACTGGAATCAAGCTATCCTGGCTGAAGAGGGGTGAAACCCCGAAACCGGTCCTAGGATGCTTGGTTCCAGTCCAGGGAGGACTTGGCTTGGCAGTTCGGGCTGGACTGTTCCCATGAGGCACAGGGTCAAGACTGATTTGCATATGGCTTGGTTCAAACTGGAATGGCATGGTGAGCAAAAAAACGATGGATTTAGGCCCAGATCTCTGTACTGGGGTGAATGTATGACATTGTTCTGCATTCTGTCCATCAATTGTTGTTTTTGCATTTGTCAACCTGGTAAATATACGTGCCTGTCCTGCAATGTAAGGGATTTTGGCTCTGTCCACAAGAGACATAGAATACTTGCACAACTCAACCGCAGAAGGGCGCATATTGTTTTTCTTCAAGAATCCCATCTTACGCACAGAGAGGCCATAAAGTTACAAAAGAAATGGAGAGGGCAATTATTTGCCTGCGGTGCTGCAATATGGTTAAGAAGCAGTACCCCCTTTTCGCTGATAGAACAAAGAATAGACTCGCAGGGTAGATCTGTACCATTGCATGGTATCCTAGATGGGGAACATATAGTATTAGGCAGTGTATATGCACTGAACTCGGAACAGGATAAATGTTTAGGAATACTCCCCAATGCTCGGACAGGTTGGGATACTTACCCTTGGATTATGGGGGGGATTTTAATGCCATATTGGATGTGGGATTAGACCAATCGCACCCTCAATTACAGAGTACTAGTTGCAAAAAACAGGCAGACGCACTTAAGGGATGGGCGGACGGTTGAAACCATGATGACGCTTTGCATAAGTGTAATCCAGACAGTAAAGAATACTCCTTCTTGTCACCACCACACGGGTTACACACGTGTATAGACAGAATATTTTGCTCTACACGTTTACTTACTCATGTAACGGACACTTAGGGAAAACATCATCGGATCACAACCCACTTGAAGTTACGCTAACATGGGGGAAAATTCCCACACCAATACCTACCTGGAAATTGCACCCTTCATTACTCGAAGATCCGTTTTTTCATACTTCACTTTCCACAGCAATTACTAATTACTTTGCAGAAAATGCAGGCACTGCTAGTACACGCCAGATGGAGTGGGATGCATTTAAAACTGTAACAAGGGGGACAGCTATAAGCACGCAAGTGGGGACCCGGTCTCTTCTAATCCGGAACTAACGGCAGTAGAAAATAGCCTAGGCGAATTAGAACGTGAGGCAGGAACAAATGATACAAATAGAGATAAACTGCAGGAAGCGCTCATAAAACATGCTGAACTACTGGAGGAACTTCGCATTATAGACCACCGCGCATATAAACAAAAACAGGCTGAGGCGGACAGGGCAGACTCACTCCTAGCTCGGATTATTAAAGACAAACCGGGGATTACACCTATTGCTGAAATTACCATGCAGGAGGGACCCCGAGCCCACACCCAATTAGAAATAAATGCAACCTTTAAGAAATACTACAAGACGCTATATGCAGCACCAGTAGAACCTTGCGAAGCTGACTATGACTCCTTTTTTGAGAATTTACAGTTTCCATAATTAACAGCTGATCAAAAGACAGAACTAGAGGAACCAATAACAGCGGAGATTAGGGAAGCAATTAAACTCCCTCGCAACAAAGCGCCAGGTATGGATGGATTACTAATAGAGTTTTATGCAAAGTATATAACGTTATTAGTACCTCACTTACAAAGCCTATATCAAGTCTCACTTGACTCAGGCTCCCTCCCACCCACTACAATGCAGGCAGTGGTGGTTTCGCTGCTGAAACCGGGCAGGGACAGTAAGGATATGGCAGGATATCGCCCCCTCTCACTGTTAAATACGTATTATAAAATTTTTAAGCAAATTATTAGCAAACAAAATCCTCCAATTTATACCTAAATTAATACATATGGATCAGTGTGGGTTTGTACCTGGAAGATGCACGGCCCTTAATATTAGACGTCTGCACCAAGTCATGTCGAGAGCAGCAATAACAGACAACAAGCAAGGGTGTGTATCTTTAGACTTACGCTAGGCATTTGATTCCTTACATTGGAGCTACATGTTGCATGCAATCTCGAAGTTTGGCATACCGGATGCTTATGTTAGATGGGTTGGTCTCCTATATACGAATCCAAAGGCTCGTGCTTGTACAGGTGCTCATATTTCACCACAATATACAGTGGGAAGAGGTAGTAGGCAAGGGTGCCCGCTGTCACCTTTATTATTTATACTAGCCCTCGAGCCACTAGCTATTAAACTACGTACAGTGGCGGAGCACAGAGGAATACGACTAGGAAATGACACACATTTTATCTCTGCATATGCAGATGATCTGATATTATACTTCAAGGATCTTAAAGCGGACCATGAACCGGTCCCTACCACACTCTTTAAATTTCAATTACTGTCTGGGCTAGCCCTAAATGAGATCAAGTCATATTTCTTTACAGACACCACACAGGTAGATCCGCTATGGTTTGGCCATTGGACATTCCAAATAGCAGCAATCACCTTCAGATACCTAGGCATTCAAATATATAGAAAACCTGAGAACATCCTGGATGGCAATTTATGCCAGGCAATCACTGTACTTAAAGCGCAAATACCATTTTCGACGTCACTGCCAATGTCAATAGCAGGGAGAGTGGCTATTGCAAAAATGGTGATGCTCCCCAGATTGCTTTATTATGTTACGAATCTACCAATTGTGGTCCCTGCCCAAGTATTCAAAACGCGAGATACTCTACTGGTTGAATTGATCTGGGGAAGTGGGCGCAGAAGAATAGGTCTGTCAAAAATTCAATTAGGCACAAAAAAGGGGGAATGGGGGTCCCTGATCTGAAAGCATACTGCTATGCAAGCCAACTGCAGCGGCTTGCGCATTGGATTGCAGGGCGCAACCTGCAGGGGATAGCTGTGTCTAAACGTGAATTGGAGAGAGGGGAATTGCATGAGCTTCTGTTACCAGACAGCAAAATCCCAACAAATGCGCCCCCATTATTAACTATTGCATTGAAGTACTGGAATACAGCACTTTGTTATACGAAGGCATTAGTCCCCTATGCTTCCAACATACCATTACTGGGTCTTCCTATACCGCTAGGTACAGTAACATTCCAACATACAACTAAATGGACGGACGAGGGCGTAAATACAGTGGGAATGTTATTCATGGATAATACATTAATGACTCATGACACATTTGTAAGGGAGCAAGGTGTGCCTAATACATCATTCCTGCTCTATGCAAATATTAGTAGATATGTTCGGACAACATGGGCACCAAATGGGGCGGAACACCTGACACACGAACTAGTACACATGCAGTATCTAATGGGGAATGGTAGCCACCTGACCCGATAGTTGTACTGGGGAATCCGAAGACCTAATGCCACCTCATTACAAATACTTTGAGATAAAAGCAATGCTGATATGGGCCGAGAGCTGACGGACAAAGAATGGGGATATGTTTTGGAATATCAGAAAAAGGTGTCACGTAATCCAAAGTTTAAATTTATACAACTCATGATAACACACAAAGCATACTTGACTCCCCGTCAACTAAGTTTGATGTTTCCAGATACAGTGGACACATGTCCTAGATGTCGTGCCCCAAATGCAAATTTGTTTCATATGTTATGGTCATGTCCAAAAATAGCAAATTATTGGGCAACACGACAAATCATATTAAATATGGTTGCCCCTAGGGGTGGAGGAGACTCACTAGAATGTTGTATATTGGGATTGAACCCCAGATGTAAGAAAAACGGCCCTACAAATAAATTTGCAAACATGGCATTGTTGTTCGCTAAACGAACAATAAAATTGCGCTGGAAGGCGGCGAAACTGCCCACAATATTACATTGGTATAATGAGGTGGTCCGGTGGGGTAGAGCCGAAAGTGCAGAACTCAAACGTGAGTAACAGAGTGGATTACGAAAAAAAACTATTGCATTAGAATTGAATGTAATGCTAGAAGAATTTATAACGACTGAGTCACAGATAAATTAGGAATTACATCATTATACATTTACTTAGAACGGGTCATCAGCATAAGAAATGTGAACAGGTTGATATCTCATTGTATTATATTGAAGGAGCTTGCTCACGGATATGTGCTTAATGCCTATAACTGTACTGTACAGTAATGCTGACTAAATCAGACAAATGCAAAAAAGAGCTGTGCATGGGAAAGGGGCGGGGGTGGGACATTGGTTTGTTAAAGTTAATAGGGAGAGGGAACTGATCAGCTTATTATAATCACTATGTTATACTGTATAGACCGAACCGTTGGAACTCTCACAGACAATGTACGAAAGTGAAAGAAAGGAAGACTATGCAAACCATTGGATATTATCACTGTCGAATCATACTATTTATATATGTCTATGATTACTTAATTGACTTTCTAATATTGTTCGGATATAATATATGTTGTAAAGAAGCTGAAACTGATAATTCTAAGAAAATCAATAAAATGTGTTATAAAAAAAAATTGATCGTCTGGCCCGTTTAGTAGTCTGAGAACCACAGGATTTCTGCAGGTGAAGACTCTGCTAACTCTGTAACTGTAAAACTCTTGATTCATTGGTCCATCCACCACTATGACTGGCAGGTCACAGTGTTGGTAGACCTAGGTAGGCTCAATGGACTGTATGAAATCTGCCTTTTCTGCGCAGTGACAGCAGATTTTTGTACCTTTTTCTGGACTCTATTTCTGCTGAACTTAGAATTCTAAGAACTGTTACTCCTGCTAAACGGGAGTAATGTGCCTGTGCTCCCCCTCTAAAGATGGTTAAATTTTCTTACCTTAATAGACTTATTTAACTTGTCTATAAGTCCCTAGTATGTGATTTAGAAAATGTACATAGGGCCTTGAACTTCAATGTCGCCTGTGGGCTGCAGTTCTTATTGTGCCACCCACAGAGTGGGCCTGAAAAACATGACTTCAGGCCGCCCATGTGTAGACTCATAGCAGCAGCTTGAACCCAGTTGAACAGACCTGTTAAAATCACCCATATGACAGGGAGGAATTATAAATATAAAATGTCACCCCTAAGCACACCTTGCTGCACACAAGTTAGGGTGCATAATATTTAAGAGTGCATAATATTTAAGAGTAGAACATTTGTGATATTATAAATGGCATGCCCTCTCATCCCCCGTGGCTAGACCCAAAACAACATTTTCACTGTTCAGGCTGTAACTGATGCATGGAAAAAGTCAAAGTTTAGATTGTACACTTAAATCTAGAAATTTAGACCTGCACCAGCTACAGACTCAATTCAAAGACTTATGCTTATATTTATTTAAAATTCAATCTACTGGTGAAGTAAGGTCTTTTTTTCATACGTGGGAAATGTTACCCTAGCCCTTCCTAAGGCTGCTCAAAGCTAATTTGCATTATCTCTCCAGCAACTTCCCAGCCTGTGCATGGCCTGAACTAGCTGTGAACGAGGTGTGAAAACTGCTCCCTGAGCAGAGACAATGGCCTGGGTGGGGAGAGTTCTTTTTCTTCCCTTTGCAGGATGGCCATTTAGGGTGAGCCCAGGAACTTCATAAAATTCAAAGGGGCCTGCATAGTCACATGCAAATGTTAATTGATACCTGGAGAGCCCCTGCATTTCCCCCATAGACAGGCTAGTGCTAAACACAGTGGTAAAAAAGCTCCTCCAGACCAAATTTGAGCGACCACAGAGGAGGGGACTGATCATTACCCATGCCACACACCTCGACTGGCACACATGCTCTGCATAAGGATAGAAGGGTTTCCCTATCTTGGATGTTGAGAATATGGTGCACTGTGGCATTGTTTACAGGAGGACAAACAGGAACTGCTGAAAAAGTGGTTAGGGTTACCCCTATGAATCGTTTTGGTTGGGGAGGGCCTATGAGTCGGCTTCAACAGCTTGCTGGTGCCAAGCACAAACGTGGTACCCCAAGGCACCATCCTTAGAACTCTTTTTGCACCTGAGGAAGATCAGAAGAGGAATTGATCTGGTGTCTGTGACCAGAGAAGAGCCCTGAAGACTGGACCTGCTTTCTCTGTTGTAGACAGGACCAAGAAGTGGCCTCCAAGGGCCTGCTGGCTGACCTGTGTGGCTACAGGGACACAACAAACTGTAAGAGGCCTTTTCCATAAAGCACGCAGCTGACCAGTAGCAATTGGACTCAGACTGGACCCTTCTGTTGGCCTCTGTCTGACACCCTGAGAGTCTCTAAGTGCTTCCCTTCTGTCCTCGGGCCATAGAAATGCCATCCTGTGATAGTTTGGGTACCAGAAGAAAGTTTGAAAACTTTGAAAAACTTTTCCTCCAGAGCTCCAGAAGGACCTGTTAGGGGAAAAAGGATCTGACCGACAGTTCCACTGCGTCGGATTGCATTTCAGCTTAATCCATCTTAAGGCTCCCAGTACCTCTGATCAAAACCACCTAAGTCCCTTTCTGCGTTGGTGATCCAAAGCTACAGAGATCCGGCTGGACCAACCTACTCTAGGAATCCAGCCTTCAGTTCCATGGCAGCAGCAACAGTTTCAGCAGCAAACCATTTGCAAATGATTTGTCTTCTCAAAAAGTGACAAAGTCCCTTTCTGTGTTGGTACCTGGAAACGTTTTTGACTTTTTAACATGCAGATTTTCATCCGGATCAGTCTACTTGGTGGATTTGGTCTGGGCTCCATCGCAGTCAGCCTCAAATTGTGCCTAGGTCCTGGTCAACCGCTTCCATAGGCTACCATTGGGGCGTAGCGCTTTTTGGCGCTATTTTTACTTCTTCGGTTCTACTTGGTGGATATTTATCATTTTGGTGCCATTTTGTTTATTGGAGTTTACTGTTTTGATACTATATAAATGCTTTATGCATTGCCCTACCTTCAGCCTGTCTGCTCTGTGTCATAGCTACTAAGGGGTTGAGCTCAGGTTAGTTTAGTGACTTGGAGATATAAGCATGACAAGAAGTGTCATCATTTCTTGAGGGGGGCAGTTGCGCATCCCAAAATAATGAACTTTATTACAGTGACCATGGTTGAATTTCCCAGTCTGCGACTGCCATGTGAGGCATGACAGTCCTTGGCAGGAAAAACAATTCATGGCCCTAGCTGCAGGGAGAAAGTCCCTAAACATCAGGGCCATTGGATTTTAGGTATTTCAAGAACGCAGTCCCTCTGGGGACTTTACTTGTGAAATACAAATATTAAATTCTGTGTGAATGAAAAAACATAATGCCCATTGGACATTCAGGTCTGCCGTAAGTGTGCCAGCGTACCAGCGGATGCATTTAATATAGAGAGATCACTGCCAGGCTAACGGGGATCTCTCCATATGGCTTGTAACCCTGTTCTGATCTGGCAAGCTAGCAGGCCCTCCACCAGTGACTCTGTTGAATATTTTATCACCTTATTAAATTTGCTCCCTGAAGCCTGATGCACCTGTATACTGAGAATTTCTTCAAACTGTTAACCAGTTGGGAATTGCAGTTGACTTGAATATGAAGAAAATGTCGATTTGCTTGTAGTTTCAGGAACTCACATACAATTTACTATGTTAAGTAAGAGAAGTGAAAGTCCTGATTAAACCTAAAAGGAAGCCATCTTGGAATGTTGATTTTGCCTTAAAACATAAATCCAATTCGCTGTTATTTTCTGCAGTACAAAGTACCATATTTGTGACTTCTGGAAGACTTGTGGATACAAGTACATCCCTCTGACAAAAGCAGAAACTCGCTCAAGAGCCTCGTTCTCCACGGTGTATGCAGCAGACTGTTGAACCAGAAGGATACTTCTACCAAGCCACTTCTCTGGGTACATGAGTTGCAGTCGTCGCTGATTGCCCGAGATTGTCCCAAAACATCTTGGTAACTCTGAGGTTTGCGCAGGGCTCCCATTCAGTGTTTGAGCAAATACACACAGCAGCACACGGGTTTTCTCTGGGGATTGCACTGCTCCTCAGGCCTAGCTACCTGAGGTCAGGCCTAGCTACCTGAGGTCAGGCCTAGCTACCTGAGGTCAGGCCTAGCTACCTGAGGTCAGCCAAGGTCATCATTAGTGAGATTGGTTTGCCTTTGTAGGTCCTTCTCTTTAGGTGGTGTGGGGGCTGAATCACAGCCCTCATCAAGACAGTGACCGCTCTCCTTCCAATAGCCTCCACTCAGATTCTTACCTTAGTCATACTACTTACATGTAGACATTTAGCAAAAATGTCCGCAGATTCCTAACTCTGTCGTGCAACTACATGCCCTGTGGACGGAGGCGGCTATGTTCACAAAGGCACAAGTCATAATTGTTCTAGGAGTAAACAAAACATAGGAGTTCGCATGCTGCACACATTATACAATGTGGCGGCATGAACTTTAAAACGTGCCACCTCCTGAAGAGCATTCTTGTTTGCAAGGAGTAGTTGCAATTCTACTCCGAGCATAATGCATAAACCAGGACATTATTCGAGATCATGTTGTTAGGCTGCTAAATATTGAAAACCCATTTCAGCAGACAATGTCTGTGTGAGTCTCTGAAGGACAATTGCAATCAGGCCGTACTGCCATGTTTCAGTCTGGCATTTGTGATCCTTCATTGGCAGCCATTTTAATTGGAAAAAATACTTTTTTTTTCAGAAATAATTTGCCATCGTGTTGTGACAAAACAGTCCTAGCAGAGGGTGACATGTCTGGCCTACTCTTACATTTCTTTTCGTTTGTAATTATTGAGAAATCATCTCGTTGACAGGTTACCTGCCTCGTTTCTGAATTTACAGCCGCAATTTGCCGTTCCATATGCCAGCATGCCTGTTCTTCCGATGTTGACAAACTGCCATCTGACATGCCCATCTGAGAATAAACCAAGGAATCCACATGGGGATAAAGAACTGTATATTGCTGCAGAGCATGCAAGAAACTGGGTATAAAAAAGTACAAATTGAACTGCAACACAAACTGGAGGGTTCGTGTTTTTTATTTTTCCTGCTTGTTTAACAAAAAACACACACGCGTGTTTGTAAAATTACGGCGTAAGACAAACTGTTGACCTACTTATTTGTGTTTTTGACAGAAATGTGTTATGGCAGACGGCAAGTTAATTGTTGAGGAAGGGGTGTGCGGGTTTTTGTTGATTTAATGGTCTTTTTACTGTGTGCCCCATCTGTCTTTTGGTTAACGTGTCTCTCCATCTGTAACAGTATCAGCCTAGAATAAATAAATGGAAATAAATGGAACCGCACCAAGAGTCACTCGGAATGAGCTGGCTTTTGCCCCTTCCCCCACCCCTCAACACACACACACTTTATTGTAATTTGTTGAATCTACCTTCAGCCAGACCAAACAAGCATTGGCAAAGCCAATAGGTTTCGCCTTAAGTATTAAGCTGATTTGTATATAAAAATGTTCCTAGTTGTATTAGTTTGAATTAAGAAAATAAGTATATTTAATATGCAGAGAGATACAAAAAAATCCACAAAGCTAGACTATTCACCAGCTACCCAAACTCTGGTCTCTTGAAACTGAAAAATGGGGAGGAGTGAAGAGCAAAAACTGCTTGTTTTTTTTGTTTAAGAATTGAAACAGGTACATATGCATAGATATAGATGGATTCTCTGGAGTTTTTTGCGGGGCAGATCCCAGCCAACAAGCTCACAGCAATAAACTCTTTAAGTGAATGAAAGACCTTGTTCATCTTGCCGATGCTTGAGAGCTCATGCTAGTTGCTGTCAGTTCATAATAAACCCGAGGCCTAGCTTGCACTTTCACCAAACAGTTTCAAGGGCATGCGACCTTTACGAAGCTGAGAAAGTTTAGTAAGGTGCTGAAGTGTTTCCTTAACCCTTGGAACAGCAGACCTTGAGCAGTGAGAGAAGAGACTGGGACAAAGATCTGCTGTCCTTCGCAGAAATGCAGTGGGCACTTCAACACATTTGCACAAGCAACAGTATAAAAATAAATGCACAGAAATCTGTCTGTGTCCAGAACTGCGTTAAATGTACCTGCGCACTACATTGCAATGAATGATGACTGTACTCAACTTAACTTGTATATGTATACTGGGATTCGCTTGTATCTGAAGCCTGTTTTCTGGTTCACTAAAAAGATTTACATTAAAAAACGCACAGAGTAAAGCTTGGCTGCTTGACCACGACTGTATGGCCCTGCGAAGGTGACACTCTCCAAATAAAGCCACTTCAAGGCATGGCGCAGCAATGTGAATTTTAATTAAAGTATAATGTTACGAAGTTAAGAAAAATCGGTAGAATAGTTAAAAACATAAAAAGAATCTAAAAGGGAAGCTGGATATTGTTTTTAAACATAAAAGTAAAGAATTGGTCCACGTGGCATAGGAAAACTTATAAACTTTGTGCTACAAAGTAGCCTTGGAGCAACAGAAGCCACTGGACAAGAAACCTGCACAGCATAATATCCAGGGAGTTAATCTTGTCCATTGAACTCTGCTATGCCGCTATGTGTAACCGTGAAGAATTACCCTGGTTCTATGCATTCAGAGACAGAGCATGTGAGACAATGAAGTGGCATAGACTTGGTGCACACAGCAGCCATCGAAGCCTGCTTTCTGAACTCTATCTTACTTTTCAGGGCTCACATGACTTACGCTGTTTAGCGCTATGAAGGACTGTGTAGGGGCAAAAAAAACATACACACTAACATAATTTAGCAATAACACTCCAATCACGGAAGCAGTTCACAGTGACATCAACAAACATGGTGCTCACCGGGTGGGTGTGCTATGTGAATAAAAATCCATGTGCACGTTGCATGATTATTATGTCAGATCTGAATCTGTATACATTAACAGTTGACATTTTATGAAAACGACATTTCTGTAACAAACACTTCACGTGTTTCTATTATTTCTTGCTATACTTGTGCTCGATAATCATTCCCAATGTATGGAGCCGGAGGAGGAACTGATCCCCCTGCGCTCCACGTGGGAAACAAGGCGAAAGATATGTTAGCGAACATCAGAAAGCAAAAGGAAGGCCAGGCTGGGCCTTATAGAGAGCCGGTGTGATATCAAATTGGAAATGCATACGAGAAACCGATGTTCCAAAAATTAAACGACACAGAACCCTGATAATATACATTAAGTCACTGAAAAGAAGCAGATGCAATTCTTATGTGCATCTATTTACAAATGCAATTATATACTCACCAACATGGGCTGCAATGAGTTGTGCAGTTGGATCAAGGTGACTGCTGCTCATAGTTAGTGCAGCGTGGGCTGCCCTAGGTGCAGTGCCTGCTAAAGGTCCAGATGTGAGTTGAACTTTGTGATCAAAGAAAGATGTGAGCCACTCATCTCCTTGAACCCCCAAAAGAGAACTAATATACATCCTTGTGTGCCCAATTCCTAAAACAGGTGTAGGCACTTACGCAGAGACTATCTTGCCACTTACCACCGCTGCTGGAGACATGGCTGCGCAGATGGTGATGCGGGTCCCAGCAGCTGCTCTGCTCCAAGGGAAATCAATTCTGCAACAATTCTTCCCTTCTGCACACCCTCGTGGATCTTAAGGTTTCAGAGCTGAAGGCTGCCCTCATGCCCCAGGTTAAGCTAAACAGGCAAGTGGTCCTTCCTCTTGGGTGCCAGGATAGGGTCAGGTGAAATATTTAATTCAACTTCGCTAGCAGAGTGGGGAAAAGGAATCATTACTCTTCAAGTCTGACCGCAACATGGCGACTGTTGATTGCTCATGCCAATTACTTCAGAAGAAGTGCCCCGTAGAGAAAAGAGGTTCTACTCGTGGCGCAAGCAGAGAAGCGGAAGAGGTGGATCCCACCTGTGACTGAAAGCAGAAAAAGTAAAGTCACCTTTTCTCTGCTGCAATACTTTCCAAAACAAGCAATGGAGTATATAGAAAAAATGAAAGGAACAAGTTAAATAGAAGTAAAAAAAAATGTATTAAAAAAAGATCAGCTGGAGAACACACACACTCAGAGTACTTTAAAAATCAAAAAGCTAAGCTGCCGGTGCAAACAGTGATGGGTGTGGGGGGGCAGTAAAACGTTGAAGTTGAAGGAGAAATGTGGAAGGTAAAGAAATAGTACCTCAATGACAGCATGAGCAGCAGAAGAACATTAATCGATAGGAAGAAATCTGTACTCCGTTCATGTGCCAGATTTGAAATAGGAAGTGATGCATGACGTGCGCTGGTCAATCAGAAGCCAGCAAAGAAGAACAACAATGGAGCCAACGAAAGGGAAGCAAATATGGGCTTCAAGCCCTTTAGGTAACATATGCCCCTCGCAAGTACAGCACATGCGGTATGAAGGCGACACCTAAAAAGAGGGTAGGTAGGTCTAGCAGGACAAAATGTTTAAATAAAATGACAAACTTGCATCGCCTTTTGCAAATTTGTCCAATACAATTTAAGTACCACTAATAGTAGAAATCATTAAAGGATCAACAAATAAATGTATAATGTGGCGACACATCTCTTCTGTTGTACATAATGTACACTACTTCCAGGTTTACTTAGCCCAGAGATTTTAGAGCCACAAACTTTCTTATTTGGAGACTTGAATATACATCTGGAGGACAGTACCTTCTTTATAGGGCAAACTATGATTGAGGATCTCAGAAGTGTGAGCTTGGGACTAATGAATTAGGGATCTACGCATAAAGCTAGACACTTGCTAGATTCAAGCTTTGCAAACAAACATTCATTGGAGACTAGGCCTGCTATGCCGTTAGTATCATTGCAAAGTGCTTTTTTCAATCTGGGATGATAATGATCTGGCCAAAGCAGAGGATAGGGTTCAGAGATTGTTGAGGTCATGGCCACGGTTAGATATCCCTAGCTTGAACAGCCAACGTAGGAAATCATGGTCCATAATAATAGGGCATGGGTTGCAGTTGGATCAACCTATAATAGATACCTGGTTACGGGATGCATTAAAAATGGTGTTGCCAGCAAAAAACAGTCGCAAAGTCCTATGCAAGTCTCTAGCCCCTTGGTTTACAGAGGCACTGTGGAACAAGAAATCAAGCTGTAAAAATCTGGAGAGAGCCTGGAGGATTGAGTATGATGAGGAGAGTAAACGCATATATAAATAGCCCTCAAAAAGCATCATGGACTCTATAGAGTAGCCCGTTCTTATTATTATCTGGATCACATTAATGCAGCTAAAAGAAGCTCAAAACTCTTTTTAAGGTGGTGAGCGAACTCTCTGATCCTAATAAGATCCTCCTAATACCAGTACTATCACAACTAGACTGTGAGGAACTAGCCTGTTTCTAGACCGAAACAAAATAAAAAGTTGCATGCATCCAGATGCCATTAAACAAAGAAGGGGAAGATCATTCTCCATCATATAGTACCCCGAAGAATGTGTCTATTTAAGACCTGATGGGTCGAGACCCTACGGGAGGAGGAAGTAAACTAAGGTCATGAAATACGCTGGATCTGGCTGGATTCTTGTCATTATTGACATCAATCAGCCTCACCCGAAGGGCCCGCTCTGGTGACTAAAATGAGTGCCCTAGACGTGGATAATTTCCAGCTCCAGGTGGGGCTTCTTAATTCCTCGTTAGAGCAGGGAAGGACTCCATAGGCATGGAAACATGCCATTGCCTGACCCCTTCTAAAGAAACCTTATCTGGACCCTGACAACATGGCTAACTAAGGACCAGTCTCTTTGCTTCTCATTATGGCCAAGATAATAGAGAAACAGATCAATGCACAACTTTATATTTTGTAGAGACAGAAGGTGGCCTTCATCCGTCTCAGTCAGGATTTGGGAAAGGACACAGAACCGAGTCATCCCTGTTGTGAGTAATGGAACATCCTAGACAACTCCTAGACAGGGACGAGGCGGCAGCACTGATCTTAATCGACCTCCGTGCGGCCTTTGATACTGTTTCTCACACAACGCTTCTTGAAAGACTGAGTTTGGATTGGAGGGAACCGCTCTCTCCTGGATGACATCTTTTTTAAGGGATCGGTCATTTCAGGTGTTTTCAGCTACAGCCTCTTCCAAACGACACTCCTTGATTTCAGGAGTTCCTCAAGGATCATCCCCAAGTCTGACACTATTTAATATCTATGTGCGCCCATTAGTAGACTCAGTGGAAAGTTGTGTTCTCACTTTATTTTCATATGCAGAAAACACTTATCATCTTTTTATTGTCATCTGCACAGAGACATGGAGACCTTGAACTCTGGACTGCGGTTGGTTGTGGAGTGGATGGACGACCAGTCGCTCAAGCTCAATGAAGAGAAAACAGAGATCCTTGTAGTAGAAAAACAACTTTTCTTGTGGGGCCCTAAATACTGGCCGAAAAGTTTTGGCTCTCTCCTGGTGTCAGTATCAAACCAAAGCGCCTGGGTATTGTGGTGGATGGCAAGTTGTCCATGAAACCACAGGCGACAAAAACAGCTCCTACGTGTTTTGCCATCTTGAAATGGCTGTGGAAAATTATATGGCAGCTACCAGTCTCTGTTCAGAGAACAATGATTCAGGCACTAGTAATATCTGGGTCGGATTATGGCAATGTATGATATCTAGGAGCAGATAAAGCTGCTATCAAACGATTGCAAGTAGTCCAGAATTCAGCAGCAATGTTGCTTTTTAGGCTGCCAAAAAATGCCTTGGCATCTGGTCTCCTACTGGAACTACACTGGTTAGCAATAGAAAGAAGAATTCAGTTCTAGACCCTGTGCTTTGTGCATGAGGCCAGAGCAGGGGTTGGTCCAAACTACCTAGAAGAATTGGTGAAAGCTTACCAACCTTTCCGGATGCTACGCTCTAGTGAACGTTCTGTGTGCATTGTTTCTCAATAAAATGCACACACATTGAAGGCCAGTCCTTTGCATTTCAGGGTCCAAAATGATTGAATAAGCACCCTGAGTTCTTGAGAAACTGTTCATCATTACCGCTCTTTCGTAAGCAGCTTAAGAGATGAATGTTCTGATATAGCGTGACTGGAATAAAGCTATCCTGATGTTGTAGCTTCGGAAAACCCCAGTGAGATAGCTGAGCACTTTATAAAACCCATATGATGATAATGATAATGATGATGACTTCCTAGGATTGGATTCAAGAGAGAATTGCATTAGCTACACATGAAAGAGCTATGCTCAATAAGGGAATCATTCTTAAGGCATGCAGCGGGTCTACCTGTGGACCCTTCCATTTCAGTTTTTGTCAGCCTGGTTGTCTGTACTTCTGTTTAGAATTTCCTGTACCACTTTTTAAAAACAGTAGCATTAGGGTGCTTCAAACACACACAATAGCAACATTTTATTTTTTAGTTTAGAAAGCTTTATTGAAAGTAATATGCATAGTAAAAAATCATTACAAAAACAATGGCAATAAAGGAATGTGAAAGATAAATTACAATTTGCAAAGTATGCAATACAATCCCAATAAAAAGGGACATAGTAACTATACCAAGGAAAAAAAGCTTTTTAAAGGTACTTTGAAATTCGGGAGAAGGAAAGAGAAAGAGAAAGGGAAGGGAGAGAAAGAAACAGAAGAGAAGAGCAATAAAAAAAACAAATTTCAATATCACAAAGTTCATAATAAAATAAAAGTAAAATGCAATTCAATAAAAGACAGCTGAAAATAAAAAGTGAGAAAAGGTGGACTTCAAGGAGCATGCTTGGAGAGGAAATCAGTTAACGGTAACCATAACAAGTCTTTTTTGATTAATAAAGGTACTGTGGTAGCAAAGGTACGATCAAGTCTGTGATGATGACACAACCGGTTCCACCAGGCATTATACAAAAGTTTTGCAGTGTCTTTCCAATTGGTTGTAATTACCTGAAAGGAGATGGCTATATATAGATCAATAAATGTACGTACAATAGCTACATTTTAACTTGGTGAATATGGCATTATTCTTATTAGTTGAATTAATTTAAGCAAGTGTATCCCTTTGGAATCAAATTGAATTAAAGTGGTTGGTCTGGAAACTAGCATCAGAAATAAGACCCCAGCTATCCTGGACCATGACAAAGGCTGCATGCAAAGATGAGCGGACTAAACTTCTGACCTTGACAAACTAAGTACTGCTGGACATTTGTGGTGGATGGGAGACAGGGCATAGGCAGGGGGCACTAAGTAGCCACGGGAGAGGCTGAGAAAATCCCCACTCATTTGAAAAGAATCACATTCAGTACTGGTATCATACATCAAAGGCAGCAACTCAAAGCTGCATGTTATTGAATTTGGAACAATAGACCTCAAATAGAAATGTCCCACTCATTAACACCTCTTCTATTTCATTGTCTTAAGAACGTTTCATTTGCAAGAAAAAGTTTGGAGACTGAAGAATTATCCTTGTCTTTTGAGAGCTTTCTTCACAGAGATGGCACCCTCTACACATGCTTCACTCAAGACGGTGCTACTTTCTACTTTGACGACCAAAAAGTAAGAACATTTTTATTTCACTATACGTACAAAGTTATAATATGCTGCTCATGAATTCACACAGCCTAATGTTTCATGACTTATCAAAAAACCATTGGCCAACAAAGTATTAATGGATATGATACTCCTCATCTGGCATTTGTGGCACATTAATGGTATGTAGACTTAATTAGACAGAAACAAATTGAAAGAGAGACAATATTTGTTTCTATTTGGACTAGCAGAGCAGATCAAACATGCATATTGCTAGATGTGTAAAACCTCAAAACTGATTTGCAAGTATGCAATATTTGCTGTACCAGCGCAATTTCATTGCACACTTACATCTATTCCCTGAGGAAAATTTGCATTTGAGTAGTTTTAACAGACTGTGGCTGGCACAGATTCTAACATATACCTCATTCACACAGGAATGTGCTGAAATCCCCATCTTCGCTTCCCTTATTGCAATCTTGAAGTGCAGTTCAAGTTTTAAATTTCCACTACCAACTTAGGGGCAGATATGCAATTGTAAGCATTTTTATTGACAGACTCTTGAGCCCTTTAGCTGCTGAAACCTTTCCACCCCCATGCTTATTCCCCAATACCTTTTTTCCTGCAAAACATATCCACTCCAAAATTTCGTCCCATTTCCCAACATGATGGGGATTCTAAATGTACTCCGTACACAAAAAAAGGAAAGCCTCTCGACTGATGAACTCCTAACATGTAAGAAGTCAAATTAACTAGTCTCAATATATATCCAAGTGGAAAGTGGAAAGGGATCTACACCCAGGTGAATCGGTGCATCACATGGATATATTAGTAGGATCCTCACTCTAGTACCACATTCTTGTAGCAAATTCCACCAGGGGATGTCATCATTCAGTCCTTTTTTTTGAATGGATAGTTTATAAATCTAACTCTGTTCCTTCTCAAATAAAATTATTTCCACATTACTTGTCTCCGCAATGACATGTTCCAAAATGACCCCTTTAAGGTCTTTTACAGAGTGTCCAGGGGTGATGTATTGTTCCTTAATTTTGGTTGAATTGCGTCTACACCCGATGTTACTTCTGTGTTCTCAGATTTTTGTGCTTATTTTTCGAGTCGTCATGCCTACATATCATAGTTTGCATGGACTGGTTATCCGGTATATTGCGTGTTAAATGTTGCCCTTTGTATGTCTTTGTAAATGCAAAGGAGTGTATAAGCCTAGGGGAGAGCTCCACCGGGCATTCCAGTACTTCTGTCAATACCTTTCCAAATGGTGACCAGTAGTTTGCTATCACTGAGCAGGACTACACCACTCGATGAAAGTCTGCATCTGGGGTGCACATCGAGCATAGTCTGATGTGTTCCATTTGCCCGCTTTCCACAAATGTTTGTGGCGGAGGAATGTGACATGTAGGCAGTGGAGTTGGATACGCCACGGACAGAATGAGATGGCAAGTACCCAAGGGGGCCATTGGAGCATCCCTCCTGTCTGCCTCATCTAGTGGTCCCACCTTCCCATTTCTGTTTGAGAGCAGCAACAAATTTATTGGAGCAATTCATTATTAATGATTTAAGTATTTGCAAAATTCTTCCTTACCCAGAGCACCCTGGAGCAATTCGGCCTCAAGCAGGTTTCTATTTGGATGGGTCTGGAAGATCCTTTTTGTTGTGAGGATAGTGTATACCTCAGTTGCTGGTATTTATGAAACTGCGTGGTTGAAAGCAAGAACTGGGTTTGTAATTCTTGGAAGGATTTAATAGATGACCCCTGCCACACGTCTCCCAGGTGGATAATTCCTATCTTGTCTCAACAATGGAATCCCTCTAAGTGTGATACTTGGACAAGCTAGTGCCCCCCTCCACAGTGGGATCGGTTAGGTGGTTAGTTTCTCACAACAGAGTCGTTTTAATATCACATCATCACTCTGGTGGACTCGTGGATGTAGCGGCGGAGAGGGACCCCATATATCACAAGAAGTATATTTCAAGGCCCAAAACAGAAAGCTCCATCCTGTAGGCTGGGTCTCCCTATCGTGTACTCAACCAATCATTGATGACTAATAAGTTAGTAGTCATCATTAATTGGTTGAGTTAGTTGAGTAGAGGATGACTAATAAGTTATTAGTCATCAATGATTGGTTGAGTGGAGACCCACTAGTAGACACAAATATCCGCCATCCCCATGCCTACATCATACATCGATTGGCAGTAATTGTCCCAAGTGATACAGGGTGGCTGACCCACCAGAGGAAGGCTCCGATCGATGCCGTGAGGTCTCAAAGCCAGGGTGCAGGGATATGAAGTGGGAAATTCTGAAAGACCTATAGAATTTTTGGCAAGATGATTATTTTAAATCGGGCTACTCTGCCAAGAATCTGAAGTGGTAGGTTTGCCCAGGAATTGAAATCTTGTTTCATTTTAGAAAGAAGTTAGGGGAGATTGAGGAACCAAGTCAGGGTGGGTTGTACTGTGACATGTACGCCAAGGTAAAGAAAGCTGAGATGTTTGATC
The DNA here is from genome assembly GCF_964204655.1 of Triturus cristatus. Taxonomy (NCBI): domain Eukaryota; kingdom Metazoa; phylum Chordata; class Amphibia; order Caudata; family Salamandridae; genus Triturus; species Triturus cristatus. The sequence continues at coordinate 709,212,913 of NC_140585.1, forward strand.
AGGATCTGTTTGTCAATTAGTAGCCTCTGACCCTCTCATGAGTGGTATCAGGAGAGACTTGGCCCAGTTAGTGTGGAGTCCCGACGCCTCTCCATGAAGGGAGAGGTTCCGCATCACGAGCGGGCCCGATTCATGTGAGGTCCTTAAGTAAGGGAGAACATCATTGGAATACAGTGCTATTCTGTCATCCTCCACTCCTTCCATTACTAGTCCAGCATCTTTGTATCACATCTAATGAGTCAAGTGAGCGGGTCAACATTAAGGCAAAGAGCAAGGGCGATAGAGGACAGCCCTGCATGGCTCCTCTGCGGCTGGGGAAGGAAGCGTTCCATTAACACGCACCTGTGCCGAGCGTGAAGAATATAGTAATTTTACATACTGGGTAAATCTAGGTCCAAAACTCATGCATTTCAGTACTTGATTCAAGAATGCCCAACCAACTGAGTCAAAGGCCTTCTCAAAGTCGATAAGCAGGAGCATGTGTGGCTTGCTGAATCTCAGCACGTCAGGCCAGTGCCATATGTAAGCATCTAATACAGTGCTTTTTACATATAGAGCAGTGCACTTGAACAAAAAGAGCGTATTCAGTCCTTTTAAAATTCTTCCAATCCTTTATTTTTCAAGTTTACATGAGGTTTTTTTCACAAACACGCAGCCAACGCGTTTCGTTCAATTCGGCAAGTAGTCAAGAGAACTTCTTCAGGGCTCTTTTAATTCACAACAAACAGAGGAAAAATTCTTCAGCAATAATCAGTTCATGAGAAATTAGCAATAGTTTATGTCGATTCTTTTCGGTATATATGCCATGAATATTTCTTATATCATTAGGATTTTTCTGCCCAGGTCACCTCAATAAATGACCGAAGAGTGATAAACTTCAGAGGGATTAATGCCCCCAATCCCCAGTGGGATAAACTCTGCTGTGATTGTTTCGCTCAAAGCAGACGCCCGTTCTTGGTTCCGTATACGTGAAGTTTATCACTCTTCAGTCATTTATTGAGGTGACCTGGGGAGAAAAATCCTAAAAGGACTGAATAAGCTCTTTTTCTTCAAGTGCACTGCTATACATGTAAAATATTTTGGAATCCGTGAATCAGGGGCACCAAAAGGCAACAGCTGCTGAGAAGTGTGCACGAACCATCCACTCAATAGGACCGTAGCACAGTTGTGAGGTGCATTTTGCTTTAAGTCCATTGCCTCAAGCTCTCATCTAATACAGTGCCTTGTGCTGCAGCACGGCAAAAAGCAGCACTGATCGGAGTGAACTAGGTCTGCAATGACTCAAAGAAGTATGCAGGCAAGAGCCTTGGCAAATAATTTAAGTTCAGTATTGATTGGTGAAAGTGACCTGTAGGAAGCACAGGATTCTGGGGGATGCCCTGGTTTGTGTAGTACCTCGATGGTGGTGATGTCCAGTTCCGTTGGAAATGTCCCTGTGGCCTCTGCCTCTAAATACAGCTCCAACAACTAGATTGTAAGAAGCTCCCGGTGTTTATGGTAAAATATGACCAAAAAGCCATCCGGCCCTGGGTTTTGCAAGTTCATGTTAAAAAAGAGCATCCCCTATCTTCTCTAGTGTAAGGAGAGAGCCCTGCTCTGCCTGTTGACGCAGAGAAATCCTTGGAAAGGGGATGCCCGCCAGTATCAAGATGGCCAATGTATCCTGAGGTAACGGGGGAGAGGCATATAAGACCCAATAGTATTCAGCAAGCATTTCTGAGATTGCCAAGGCCGTATTTTGTTTCTCTCCTCTATTATCGAGGATTTCTGCCACTAATCTAGAGAATATGTGAAGGTGGCCAGCCAGTAAAGTAGCTGACTGGATTTTCTTCAAATTTGTGGACTTTGCGAAGAGAAGTGCTCTGGTGGGCCTCGTCTGAGGCAGCTAGGCAAAGTGTGCTTGGAGAGAGGCCACTGGGGTATTTCTTTTCAAGGTGAAGAATCTGGGTCTATAGGGTAGTCATGTTTGTGCTTTTCTCATTCTTGACTGCAAATCAGGGATTTGGCCTGACAAGTCACCATGGCTGTACCCACAGACAAAACAATGCTAGTGGAAGAAACTGAGCCCTCATTAATTTCGAAGTATGTCCTGATCTCTTCTCCCAAGCGATCTGAGTATTGGTTATCAACTAAGAACCAGCTGTTAAGCCACCAGATTGGCCTACAGCTGCTGCAGGGGTCCCCATTTGGAGAACAACTGGAGAGTGATTGGAGATGCCTTGAGGGAGAATCTCCCCTGCTGTTGTATGGAGGACATCTGTAGCAAGTAGCAACAGCAGGTCAATGACAGAAAGGGTTTTGTGGACCGTGTATATTCTCCACACATCGCAGAGGTCTAGGGAGGTCATCCAAGACTTAGAGTTACCTATGCAGTGTGCTGTAGGGCCCACATGGAGTTGTATTCAGGATTGGGGACTGCGTTGAAATCCCTCCCCCAATGATGGTCTTCCAAGACAGTGTTATGAGTCTCAATGTACTCCAATATAGGCCAAGGTAGCTGCATAACATTTTACCTACATTTGTCCTACCTTGCTCTACATAATGGCTTTGGTGCTGACCTTTTTCCTAATTACGTCCCAAATAAATGTTGTGTAGTTTTCTCCGAAAACTAGCCTAATTAATTATGCATGAGGATTCGTAGTATCATATCTTAATCCCCTGACTAGGACAGACACAGCAGGGTTACCATCTTCTGTATAATAACTTTGTACAAAAGTCACCTCTATCGTCATCTTTGGACAATAGGCGCACAGTACCATGATACATCTAGATAAAAACCCTGAGGGTACCTTTTGGGTATATAAGACACACATCTTCACTGGGCAAACCAGAGGAGAAGCTTCCATGCTGACATAAGACAATGAGATTCCTGCCCGAAAAAACTCCAGCAAGCAATGTTCTGAAAACCCTTGCGGTGTGTCCAACTCGAGATCAAGATGGGGTCCGTCATTTCCCAGGCCTCCCTTCCTGCACATAAACAATCTTCCCCTGCACACAGACACCCTTGCACCATGGCCAAGGGTACCTGCGTTGGTGCTAGGCTGCTAAGTTGAGCGCAGGGGGAAATGCAGGGCTGCACCATATTCTTGTAAATATGGTGCAGCTCTGTGTTTCTGAAGTGGCGGAGTGAGGTGTTAAGCCAGGAAGGCTAACAGCTCACTATGCCACTTCCCTTGTAAATATGCCCCATTGTTTCTAGTATGTGAAGGTTTTACTCAGGGGCCTCCAGGCTCCTAGGAGTGATAGTGTTGCCTCTACGCTGCAGGACCGAAAAGGGGGGGGGGGGATCAAGATTTTCAAACTTTGCAGACTATCCCTTGTCCAGAGTCCTACACTCCAGGCTGTTTGCAGGTTGGTCCATCTGGTATCTCATTGAGTGTTCCATCGGATTGTTCTGGGTAAGAAACCCAGTGCCGTGTGCCAGTGTGTCTGTTTGCCGTGGTTCTGTCTCCGCTTCAGAAGAGTGAGGAGATCCTCAGGGTAAATTGCACTGCTGGCGAGACCTCATTTTTTTCTGTGATCGAGGGTGAAGGGTGTTCAATTGTAGTTCCCCTCTGTCTCTGTGCCTTACCCCCCAGGCTCCATTTGTTACAGGTGGGACTAGCCAACCCTTTTTTTGCAATTTGGGTAGCTGTGGATTTTGGGCCCTAGCCCAGCCTGCACCGAAGAAAACCTACAAAACCTGCATATTTCTGAAACCTAGACACCAGGGATACTCCAGGGTGCTGTGACTTGTGTGGCTCTCACCAGGTAATTTTTCCCAGATTCCTTTGCAAACTCAAATTATGTCTAAAAACACATTTTCCTTACATTTATGTAACAAAGTTCTGGTATCTGCAGAGAGTCACACATTTCCTACCACCCATAGTCTGCCCCGCATTTCTCCCGATAAAAATTGTTCTTCACTTGTGTGTGTGGGCTTAGCACCCCCAATAAGAAAGAGCCCATCCCATTCAAATGCCAACTGGACTGAAATACCAACCACACTGGCAGTCAACTACCCATCAGCCAACTTATTATAAAAACATACCTTTAGCAAATCAATGCACACTTTCCAACAGCCTCACATTCCGCTAGCCAACAGCCAGGCATTCCACCAGCCAACAAGCACGCATTCCGTTAGGACCCTTCACATCCTATGAAAGTCCATGAGTTTCACGGACAGGTGTGGGGGGCTAATCTGTTTGCCTCTATTTAAGATTTGTTAATTGTGTTTTCCAGCATAAGACCAGCTGCAATGTTTGAGCAAATAATCATCTTCTTTCTCATCTGTCCACGAAGCATTTGAAGATTAGATTCCCTACTGTCTCATTTTTGGAATAATTTAAAGTTCATAATGTAATTTGGCAGTAAGTTGGTCTGTGCTGGTTGAGACACTCTGGGCATTGGAAAAAACACCCTGAATGGATATTTGGCGTTTGTGATGCCCATCAGGTACCTTAGATTCAGGCCGGAAGACTAGGCAGCTAGGGGCTGACACCAATGTTAGGTTCACAATTGAGGTACCTGATCGTTGGAGCTCCGAGATGCTGTGCTGGTTAATGGAGAGTATATATGTTTTCAAAATTTCAGAATAATGTTTACAATTGTATATCTGACATTTCTATTATTTTAAATAAATCCAATACGTTTTAAATAATTCTCCCCTTGAAAAGAAGTTGGGTCAAACATTTTTTTATCCAAATACACGTTTGCTTAATCGGCAGAGTACATTGTTGTGTTAATGTTTTTTAACAAATATTACCTGATTTTAAATTCGAAAGAGTAAGAGTAAAACACGGAATGTAGCTTACATTTCTCAAGGGCAGAATCGGTTTCAGGCTGAACGTTCACATGGGATACAATCCTCTGCAAATAAAACTAGCACTATGTTCCTTCACTTTGGTTCTCTGTGGAACAACAGGAAATAGATATACCTTTTTATTGGGGATTTTTTTGTGCCACCAAAGAAGGTACTTAGTTAACATCCTTGAAACACTTAAATATTCACAGCTACAAGTTCAAGTCTATCAATACTTTATTTAAGCAATTAGGTCCATCAAAGTATAATGCAGTTTAACAATTGTAAAATTGTAATGAATGTATACTGTATATACGCTACATTAAAGGAAACCCTTCCTGAGTAAGGGAACCAGTTCATAAAAAGGTCGAGCTATAGACAGGACGCGGTAAAATTGTGTGAGCAGGTGAATAACGAGTTCTTGATGGGACTACAAACGTTACAGCAATTACATGTTAGGTTGCCTTATCGCATGTGTATTAATTATTGTTCCGCGTTGGTGTGTGCGTTGATATTGTTCAGGATTCAGGTTGCACTTAAGTGCAAGCATTAATTATGACCGGAGGAGGCACATCCAATGGATCGATTAGTAAAGTGCTGCATGCATTAACTTGTGGTCAAGGCTACCTCGAGAAGTAAGAGATCCTACGGCTGATGACTACTCAAAACAATGGTGATTAAAAAGCCCAATATTTAGGCTAAGTGTACTAAAATCAATATGCTGGGGGATGAGGCATACCTAGTTATTGTTACCGTAATGTTGCAGAAGACTGGTAACATTAGTTATTCCAGACGCCCGACGGAGGCAGGGCAAGGCGGTAGAGCAGGGGATTGGGATTCAGAAGGGTGGTGGGCCAATTTAATTTACGGCCGCAATAGTCTGGCCAAGCTCGCCTTGCAACCGGCTCGTGGTGAATTCTTAGTGGCAGGGGATAGTGTTGTCTTGCGCGTCCAACCTTATAGAGGTTTTTCTTGGTGGTGACGTATCCATGTTTGATCTTATGTGGGTCTAATGAGATGGGCGGTATGCAGTGTTCTGGTCGAAGGTGCTTTGTGCTGTAGAATCCCGAGAGCTGGCTCTAGCGGCGTTGCAAAGTCGAAAAGCTTAGCCTGGTTCGGGGTGCCGGTCGATAAAGTTCGGGGCAGGGAATGATGAATAAAAGCGACGATGACCATGACCTACTGGCCTGGCTTATCTATCAGCATGCTAGTGGAGTATTAATGCCATCAAGAAATGTATGAGTTTGCACACGCAGGCTCATGAAACAGAGATTATATTGAAACAAATACCATGCATAGCATCTTACAGCCCAACAGGGGTTAACGGTAAGGTTGAGTCTCTTAACATTTTATTCACTTTGGTCAGGAATTTAACCAACCGTGACCTTATTTGGGGATGGGAGTCATTCAGTAGGAAGTCCACAGCTGTTTGTATTGTCCGGGTCCCTTGTTTGATCAGTAAGTGGCAAAGAAGCTACAGTTTCTAAGCTGTTCCCCAATACATACCCAATTTACACAACCACAAAATACTTAAACACTGACTTTTCTCTGTCCGTATGCATTAAATATTACTTTAAACTTATATACCTGGTGTACTGAAGGTTTGTAATAATTGGACCCATTTTGTCTTTTTTTTCATTTCAGACATTGATTTGTCACAAAAATTAATTCTCTTTTCTGATGAGCTGTGTACTGATTTTCATAAAAAATGAAATGATCTGATAAACATTTACATTTGGGATTTAAAGTGATGATGGAGTGTTGGGAACAGCATGTAATAAATTGAGACTCTACTCAGAAAGGTATTTTTAGATATAAATCTAAATTTTTGACTATGAGAAATTACCTAAATGATTCCTGGCAGCTGTCAGTGCCTTTACCACTGCGGATTTCTTCCCCACCTATGCCCAAAAATCCACATTACTAAATTCCACACAAAGGAATATGAAGTCAACATTGCAAGGTGTGTTTCGCTTTGTAAGTCTGTGATCGCACAAAAACGTGTACATTTGTGGGTTTTTCCAAACTCCGGTCTGACATTTACTCCATCCAAGGGCTTTAATAACTCCTTTTTTCGGGACGGGAAGTGGAACGGATCACTCCCAGATTTGGGGTTGTAGAGGAATGGCTTTCACCATTTGGAAAAAAAAAAATTCCCTGTTTAGAGAATACGAAAAAAGAGTATTTACACAGTGGCCATAGCTCAAACTCTTATAAATGTGAGAACTATTTCACTTCAAAGATGCAGCCGCAATTGTCCGGGGTTGCTTGAAAGTTAAAGCGTGCATGGCGAGGAAAACATGTCGTGCCTGCAGGATAAACCTATTGAAGAAAAGAGTGCGTACAGACTAAATAAGATATACCATGTAACAACAGAAGTAAAAGGGCCAGTCCCCATGGGAGGTTACAAATGCAGACAAGGCGGTACCAAGGAGGGACTAACAAGCCTAATAACACCTTGCAAGCCAGCATTTACAAAGGACAATTACAGAAGCCAATGACAAATATGGGTCGGAGAGTGGGCGGGCTCCAAAGCCATACTCCAAAACTGCATGCCTCATTGCGCCCATGCGCGACCCAAAAAAAAGTCACCAGAAGCTAACAGGTGAGTAAATAACTGCAAAAACGTTTAGGACACAATTTAAAGGTTGTTGCAATGAGACTGTAACCAACATTTTGTAGGTATTTGTATCCAACATGTCATTTAAACAAAGAATATTTTCATAAAATATTTCCGCCATCAGGAACCTGTCAGTAGGGCAGTGCTACTGATGGGTGGCCATGGGACCAAAGTCAAATATCCCCATGTACTGGAGAACTGCCAGGTACGTTAGACTTTACTTTGCAAAGAACACTGCCTCTTTGGTGTTCAGTCTTCAGAATGTTTTTTTTGTGTGTTTTTTTAAAAGTCCTGCCACCAAGTCCGTATTGCAAGGAGGGTAGGGCTACCATAAATTTTCCATTGAATTATAGCTTCAGCCTTGGAGGTGGAGCTGTATTTACACAAAATGCCCTATTAGCCAATGACCAGGATTAAAGGTGTCAGGCTGCCACAGCCAGGCCAGCATAAGTCGGGAAAATCGAGAGCTTGGGACGGAGACGCAAATCGGGAGCTGGCCAGTCTCTCTACCCACTGCTGAGAGGTGCCAACCTCCATACAATTGCTATAAACACATACCCTCTGATTAAACAGATAATGTCCCCAGGCTGGATCAGGGTGGCAATCTCATCACACACCAAAATGGTAACGCTGCCCGTCTTATCAGCAACCTTGCAAGACCTAACTTCATGGCCATCTTTGATTTTGGTAACCATGCCTGGAAAATGAGTAAAAAGAAAAACAAATGGGTGCCAATACATAAATACATTCACTTATACCGAATGATCGCTGCCAGGTGGGTAATTCAAAATCATCAGCACTTAGGTCAGCTGATTCTAGAGTTATCAAAAGACTTCTTGAGGGCACTACTTTTCCTTTCTGGCCAATGCCTTTAAAAGTCATTGTTTGAGTGTCAGAGTCCAATCTGTTCATTTAAACAGGCCCAACAGTACCCTCCGCAAAAAGTAGGTTCTTGCTTAATGAAAGCCCAGGCCTGTCCAATTAGTATCCAAGTCACATCGGTCATCTATTATGTTACTTATCAGTTGGCTCATGCCACCAAGAACACCATGTACCAGTCTGCTGCTTTCTTTTTTATAAATCCTTGTTTTCAGAAGTTTTAGTCCAATTGGTTTAGTTGATGTAAATCTGGACTACAGATGCCAAAGCACTGACCTAGTAAACGTTGTCCAATTAGCAGTGTGTCATCTGATTACTGTCATTATGAGCATTTCTGAGAACACAGTCAATTTTCATTGTAAAAAAAAAAACCTTGCTCTGTCTCCTGAGTATTAATTGGCCGCTCATGTCGGACATCCAAAGATGGAGGCTGGTTAACATTCCAAAGGGGGGGTGAAAATGCTCAGATTTAGGGTTATTCTATCTGGTCGGCGAATTTTGGTTTTCTCTTTGTCAGTGAAACTCGAGATTTGTTTCAGGAATGTATAAGGTTACAATGCATACATTTACAACGCATGCCTTTACAATGCAATTTTTACATCGCAACATCCTTTACAACGCATTCTTTTACATTGCATGCCATTACATCGCATTTTCAGAAACTACCTTTACAACGCATTCCATTACATCGCATTATACCTTTACAATGCATACCATTACAATGCATACCATTACATTGCATTTAAGGTAAGTGTTGGATAGTATAGGGGTAATAATTACTATTCTAACTCCAGTGAGTGCAACAGTAGGGTAAGTGTTGGATAGTGTAGGGGTAAAAATTACTATTCTAACTCCAGTGAGTGCAACAGTAGGATAAGTGTTGGATAGTGTAAGGTACTATGCATTGTAATGTTGTGCATTGTAATGACTTGCAATGTAATGCCTGCGTTGTAGTAACATGTGTTGTAATGAAATGCTTTCTAGTGACATGCAATGTAATGGCTGCGTTGTAATGACATGCAATGGAAAGGATTTTGCGATGTAATGACTGCTATGTAAAGGTAGTGCGATGTAATGACTGCGTTGTAAAGGTTGTTTCCCGGTGTGAGTAACCAGAGTAGGGAGGCTTCCGGATAAAAATCGCCCTAATCCAATAGAATCCGGTACTCTCAGTATCCTCGTATAGCTCAGTGGCTTAGATGACAATGGCATTCTCTGAACCGTGTGGCCCACAAAGATGTCAGCAGTAAGTGCTTTAACCCACTGATGTTTTGTTTAAATGACCTCGTGCAAAGATCCAACACTTGAAACTCTGGAGGAAAACAGATGCATAAACATCCCCACTCGTGCTACGTGACTGGGCATGGTGTTTTAAATTGGAAAACTGAGAGGAGTGACACCAGTCCTTGTGCCCTTCATCCAGTGACGTCATGGGAATTATAATGTAGGACTATTGCCTGCCTTGACTCCGGTAGACGCTCGAGTGCAGGGAGTCATCCAGCACCCGTATCTGCAATCAGTGGAAATGCATCTTAAAAAATGCATTACTAAGAAGAGCGTATACAACTCACGCTATGAGCTACGGGGGAGGGGGCAAATTACACAGACAGAGGAAGTGCATGCTTGAAGCTAAACAGTTAGCAGCACGGTGTGGGAATTCTAAGAATAAGCGTGACGTGGCACCCGGGAAGAGTAGGAGGGGAAAGTGAAAGGAACAGAAGGTAAACACGTGTGAAGGACAGCGTGGAGTATTGCAGCATACGGGGCAACTCACCAGCATCCATTACAAGAAACAAAACCTGAGCGACTAGAGTAAATATGCCAAAAAACAGCCGAAGTTGCAGCAAGCAGCCATTGAACCAGACCAAAAACCAAGCATTTCCACTGTCAAACCGATTAATCTGTGCCGTGCTCGCTGCTACCACGCTGATTGATCAAAGGCGACTGGAACATTTTGCTGAGGAAATGAAAGTAAAGTTATGCGCGCGTGCTGAAATCTTATGCGCGGCAGCCATGAATGGCATTTACCACAGTTAATTATTGTTTCAAAAGCAAACGTAATGCAAGAATTAAATTTTCAAATTAAAACGCGTTTTCCTCACCTGTTTTCCGACGAGTGGTGGCAGAAAGTAAACAAGCATTTGCAATGCAATAGGTCTCTCATTTATAAGAGTTTGAGCTATTGGCATTGTAAAATTACAATGCCTTTTATTTATGTTTTGGTTTTAAAACAAATAAAAGGCATTGTCATTTACAATGTCAGTAGCATAAACTCGCATAAAAGCAGTGTGAGGCGTGCAGCAGTGTGAGGCGTGCAGCAGTGTGAGGCGTGCAGCAGTGTGAGGTGTGCAGCAGTGTGCGGCGTGCAGCAGTGTGCGGCATTCAGCAGTGTTTCGTGTAGCAGTGTGAGGCATGCAGCACTGTGACGTGCAGCGGCCTGCAGCAGTGTGCTGCGTGCAGCAGTGTTTCGTGTAGCAGTGTGAGGCATGCAGCACTGTGGCGTGCAGCAGTGTGCTGCGTGCAGCAGTGTCGTGCAGCATGCAGCAGTGAGTAATGCAGCAGTGTGTGGCGTGCAGCAGTGTGCCGGTTGCATCAGTGTGTGCCGTGCAGCAGTGTGTGGCGTGCAGCAATGTTTCGTGTAACAGTGTGCGGCGTGCAGCAGGGTGCGGCGTGCAGCAGTGTGCGGCGTGCTGCAGTGTGCGGCGTGCTGCAGTGTGCGGCGTGCTGCAGTGTGCGGCGTGCAGCAGGGTGCGGCGTGCAGCAGTGTGCGGCGTGCAGCAGTGTGTGGCAGTGTGAGGCGTGCACCAGTGTGAGGCGCGCAGCAGTGTGAGGCATGCAGCAGTGTGAGGCGTGCAGCAGTGTGAGGCGTGCAGCAGTGTGTGGCATGCAGCAGTGTGAGGCGTGCAGCAGAGACACATGGAGGGTGAGGAGAGACACGTGTAGGGTGAGGAGTGACACGTGTAGGGTGAGGAGAGACACGTGTAGGGTGAGGAGTGACACGTGTAGGGTGAGGAGAGACACGTGTAGGGTGAGGAGAGACACGTGTGGAGGGTGAGGAGAGACACGTGTGGAGGGTGAGGAGAGACACGTGTGGAGGGTGAGGAGGAGACACCTGTGGGGGGTGAGGAGGAGACACATGTGGAGGGTGAGGAGGAGACACATGTGGAGGGTGAGGAGGAGACACATGTGGAGGGTGAGGCAGAGGGTGAGGAGACACGTGCGGAGGGTGAGGAGACACACGTGCGGAGGGTGAGGAGAGACACGTGTGAAGGGTGAGGAGAGACACGTGTGGAGGGTGAGGAGAGACGTGGAGGGTGAGGAGAGACGTGTGGAGGGTGAGGAGAGACACGTGTGGAGGGTGAAGAGAGACACGTGTGGAGGGTGAAGAGAGACACGTGTGGAGGGTGAGGAGAGACGTGTGGAGGGTGAGGAGAGATGTGTGGAGGGTGAGGAGAGACACGTGGAGGGTGAGGAGAGACACGTGGAAGGTGAGGAGAGACATGGAGGGTGAGGAGAGACATGGAGGGTGAGGAGAGACACGTGGAGGGTGAGGAGAGACACGTGGAGGGTGAGGAGAGACATGTGGAGGGTGAGGAGAGACATGTGGAGGGTGAGGAGAGACATGTGGAGGGTGAGGAGAGACGTGTGGAGGGTGAGGAGAGACACGTGGAGGGTGAGGAGAGACACGTGTGGAGGGTGAGGAGAGACACGTGGAGGGTGAGGAGAGACGTGGAGGGTGAGGAGAGACACGTGGAGGGTGAGGAGGGTGAGGTGGAGTGTGAGGAGAGACATGTGGAGTGTGAGGAGAAACAGAGTTGGAGGGTGAGGAGAGACGGAGGTGGAGGGTGAGGAGAGATGGAGGTGGAGGGTGAGGAGAGACGGAGGTGGAGGGTGAGGAGAGACGGAGGTGGAGGGTGAGGAGAGACGGAGGTGGAGGGTGAGGAGAGACGGAGGTGGAGGGTGAGGAGAGACCGAGGTGGAGGGTGAGGAGAGACCGAGGTGGAGGGTGAGGAGAGACCGAGGTGGAGGGTAAAGAGAGACCGAGTTGGAGGGTAAGGAGAGACCGAGTTGGAAGGGAATCAGAAGTGGAGGAGAGAGAGAAGTGGAGTGTGAGGAGAGACAGTGGTGGAGTGGGGGGGGGGGGAGGATATCACTTTTAATTCCTCTCCTAGTGTAAGGTAACGCCCCCACCCCACAGGCCCTGCCGGGGCCGAGAGCAGATCACTGTTCGCATCAGCCGTCACCCGAGACCGCTCCGTACTTGTTGGTAAATAGAGGTTCACTATCTGTTGATAATGGGATTCACTTGGGGGGCTGACTTACCTCCTCCACCCCCAGGGCCAACACTGAGAAGGCATCAGAGACCTGGTGCTGCCTTTGCTGCAGTACTGCGAGAGAGAAGGAAGGGGGGGGGCGGGCAGAGGAAGAGGAGTGGGGTTAGAGAAGGGACCGGTGGGGAGAGAAAGAGGAGAGAAGGGACAGAGACAGAAAAGGAGCAAGAAAAGAATTAGAGAGAGTAAAGAGGAGAGTTGGGGAAAATGAAAACATTACGAGAGAACATGTAGCAAAGAGGTGGAGAGAGAAGATGGGAGAGAGTAAGGACGCAGCCAAGAGATAGGGCAGAGACAAAAAGAATCGAAACAATCCAAAAGTATTTTCCAAAATCGTAAATAACCATGGGCCAAACAACTGATCTGCAATGAAGCATCCGAATCCGGTATATCATGACGTTAACCATGCAATAAAAAATAAATTTAAAAAAAATAAAAAAACACCAAAAAGTCACGTATACACCATGTTGACCCTTTTCCATGCAACGTATTCTAAAACGCCATTCTAATTCATACATTCACAGCAAACCTGTTCACAAGAGTGACAGAAAATGTGGTATTAGTGTTACATTTTTGTTTACATCCATAACCGCTCACTTATGCAATTAAAGGATTCATGCCCACACGGTTAAACAAAACGTACTGATTGGCCTTGCCGTGAAGGAGAAACACGTGTTGACACACACTCCCGATCTGTGAAACGTTCACCCCACTTTCTCGAAATTGAAACCAGTGCATGTGTCCGACGAACTTCCTGCCGCTTATCTGAATGCACCAGTGGCAGAAGATAGTCACCATCTTGCAACAACACAATTAAAGGGAGGCATGTCTGTCTCGCCCCACCGCCACATGTCTCTGAGTCTTACTGTCTCATGCGAGATCTCCTTCTAGGAGACAGCTGACACCGACTCTTCCCCTGAGACAGTACGGGAGATGCGTGTGTGTGCATAGTGTGTGTGTCTATATGTATATATCTGTGTGTGTATGCATGTGTGTGTGTTTGTATGTGTATATGTTTGTGTATGCATGTGTGTGTTGGTGTGCAAGTATGGGTGTGTCGTGTTCATTTGTCTTCATGGATGTGTACACATATGTTTGTGTGTATACCTATGTCTGTGTATGCATGTTTGTGTGTATGTATATGTGTTTGAGTATGTTGGTGCGCGTGCTTGTTTATATGTGTATGTGGGGTTGGTGTGTTGGTGTGCATGTATATGCATATGTTTATGCATGTCTGTGTGTGTTTGTATATGTTCATATGTGTGTGTAAATGCATGTGGTTGTTTGTATGTGTGCATAGTTGTGTATGCATGTGATCAGAGGGAAGAGTGCACTTGAGGGCAAAGAGGAAAACATACAGGGAATAGTATGTGAGGGCAGAGAGAAAAATACAGAGGGAAAAGCACGTGAGGGCAGAGAGAAAAATAGAGAGGGAAGAGTCCACGTGAGGGAGGAGAGAAAAATAGAGAGGGAAGAGCTCATGTGAGAGCAAAGCGAAAAATTCAGAGGGTAGGGCGCATGTTAGACCGGAGATAAAAACATAGAGGGAAGAAAGCATGTGAGAGCAGAGAGAAAAATATAGAGAGAAGAACACATGCGAGGGCAGAGAAAAAAATACAGAGCGAGGAGCACATGTGAGAGCATAGAGAAAAAATGCAGAGGGAAGAGTACATGTGAGGGAAGAGAGACAAATACAGAGGGAATACCATGTGTGAGGAAAGAGAGAAAAATGGAGAGGGAAAAGCACATGTGAGGGCAGAGTGAAAATACATAGGGAATAGCACATGTGAGACCAGAGAGAAAAACATAGAGGGAAGAGCATATCTGAGGACAAAGAGAACAAGTACAGGTTATGCCAAGTGGAAGTGATCGCGTTTGCGATCAAACATCAAAGCGGCGAAAGTGAAAGTAATCGAGCAGAGCATCAAAGGGCTGGGTGAGAAGGGAGGGGGGAATGCAAGGAGCAGAGGAGCAGCTGTGCACGTGCACGCCATCGTGCACTCAAGCCCTAGGCCAGCAAAACCATGTGGGTAGCACTTTTGAAAGCCCACTTACAAAATGTCTCAGCGAGACCTAAAAATATGGAGAAATGTGACAATTGTATAGAGGTAAACAGACAACAATCAGATAACACGGATGCCACGTAGGTACTCAAGTCGTACTCCCCACCGGTAGAGATGGAACAGCGTCTGGAATCCAACGTCTGCTAGCATGCGGGAGTGGAGGCCCAAGCCAGAATCCCCCCATAGTGCCTGGTGCTTGCCTCTGAACGGCCCTCTACCTCAAGCAGCAAGCTGCACCAACCTTCAAAACTGAGGAGATCTCTGAACTGTCAGAGATACTCCTCAGGCCATCAGTTCTCATATTCTCCTAATAAGAAGTATAAGCAACACAGATAATTGACGTCCATGTGAGCATTTGGAAAGTAAGGTTCTCAATCAATTAGTGGATGAATCTCATGATAACGATACCGCTGTTAGTGGACATGAGTTGAGAACTTGATGGATCGCACCCACCATCAGCAGTATGCTTATGATGGGATTTATTTATTTATCCCCTGAACTAAGAATGGACGGTAAAAGATCAATTTGATCCGCCTGAAGGTGTCTGGGTGAATTCGAGCTGAGGGAAGGTGATTATGACGGGCTCGAATAAGAGCTCTGAAGCCGAGGCCGAAGGCAGTGTGGGATTCTCACAAAGCCCGTCACTGGGTTATAAAGGTGTACATCTGATCCTTAGCCTCCCTGTAGAGTGCACAATGCAAAGACCACCTAAGTGCCAATTGTAAATGTGAAGCAATGAGAAAGAGTGTGAAGGAGGTACACCACTATTGAAACAATCACCGTGGAAAACGAAAATAAAATTCAGTCTTTACAGATGAGCGAGTGGTCTGTCTGGTGAGTGTGGCTTAAGTGGAGGAGATGAAAGGAAGCATATGTGGGGTGTGCGTAATGTGAGTGACTTCCTTACACATAATTACACACAATTTCAGAAAAATTACGAGCAAATGTAAAATGCAAATCTGCAGTTTTCCGCTATATTTTAATATGAAATGGTTGCGTCATTTTTTGGCATGCGGATTCATTTAAATAAAGCATGGCGAACAAAAGCTGCCCGTGTTCTGTTGTTCATAGACATTTTTTTACAATGACTGGCTCATTTTGCTGTACATCTTTACAGCGAATGGATCATAAGTACATAAAGTGATGTAATGGCGTATGTAATGTGGGGAATTTCTTATAGCAAGCATAACCCGAATTTCTCAAAATTATGCAAATGACACCCATGTAATTTAAATTTCACCAAGACCTAGGAAAGACATTGCTGAAGAAGCAAGAGATGACGTGTGGGATTTGTAGATGAGGATTTTAGAATTATGTAAATTTAGATTAATAATTTTTGGATTATGTAAGGGTCGAACCGAGTATGAGTGTGAAGAGCAAAGTGCTAAGAAAGGGAGTGATTGAGACACTCCTAAGAACACTACCCCCTTACACAGACCTTAGTGAAGTTGAACTCACAGCCTTGCATTTTCAGAATTGAAACATATTCATCGTAAGTATTCACAACACAATTGTTGTTGTTTATTTATTTGATACTGCTAAGAAGCACTGACAACAGGCCTGGCTTATTTTAGGTATATCTACGGTGTGTTATCAGTGCCTAATATGAGCCAGTAGTTGGCACTCATTTTTGGGGACTAGCACTTATATTTCCACATTAGACTTTGACTCAGAGAGAAAAACACCAAAGGGGAAGAAGGAAGGTGAAAGCTGTGATAAAAAAGAACCAACACGAATGAGATAAAGGTGGTGGATGAAAGAGGCATGAACCTGGAAACAAAGCTACATAGCTACATCCCACTTCAAGCGTTTGCAGTCTTTGGGTCCCACAGAATGGAAAGAAAGCTTCAGGAAACTGTTTCGCCTTTCCTTCTGTACACAGTCAAGTGCACAGTTTACAGAAGGTAGGTTCATACCTACCAGGCAGGAGCTTCCAAATGCTTATGGCAGCATACGTAATCAGACGACCAAGCAGTATTTGTCTTCAATCATCCTAAATGCTGTAAAGTCGTCCAGCAGAGGTAGGATGGTGGCATTACCTTCGTCTCGTGCATCAAGCACATCTTCCTTCATGGTTTATCAGAGTGCACTAGCCTTGTGTGCAGCAACCCACGGAAGCAAATTACTTTACCACCTCTCACTCCTTCAACCAGTGACAACCAATACAGGTATATAAGGGACAATTCTGGCGAGGACCAGAAAAGGCAGAGAGAGCGGTGACCCCTGCTCTGATGCAGGCTGCAGCCAGTGACTCAGCACAACCCTTCCTCTCTGTCCGCTTGGCTCTGCTGTGAAGCAAGCAAGCCCAAGCCCCGTGACTAATTGCAAGGGAGGGAGGAGGAGAGCAGAAAGAGTGGGGTGGAGGGGTGTTGGAGACAGGAGCAGGGGCGGCCTTAGGCATGTGCAAGCTGTGCACCTGCACAGGGCCACCAAACCCCAGGGGCCACCACGAGGAATCGGATACAATACATATTCGTGGCGGCCCCTGGCAGGGATTTGGCGCATGAACGACTGAGGCGTGCTAAATCCAATGTAATGCACGCTGAATGGTTGTTCTTATACTCTTTTCCTTTCTAACCCAGTCTTGTCTTTGTGTGGGGTCGGCCTTGTTTCGGGCTCTTCTGGTAGGTCTTGTGCTTGTTTAGAACTTTTTTTCCAGGAGAATCGAGCTTGTTTCAATAGTCCAGATCTGGCACAGTGCCCGCGAGTCCTGCAGCGAAGGGGTTACAGAAGCACCACGCATCACTGGCGGCAGGAGGGGTGGCAGCACCCGTGCACGGCGTGCAGCGAGCAGCACCGAGACCGGCCGAGGCCATGCACCGGCGCGCCTAGAGACCCTGGGCAAGAAAGGCCGCCTTGCAGAGGATAGCATGCCAGTGTGCAACCTTGGGTGCCAGCTGCGAGGTGAGCAGCCCGAGGGTCAGGGCATGGGGAGGGGGAGTGATGAGGTCATCGTGTGCCACTGCAGAGTGAACCCGAGGGAAGGTGAGCCATTGGACGAGGGTGTGGGGAGCCCTGGGGAGGAGGGCAGATCAGGCGTAGGAATGTATCCCAGCCCGTGGGGGTGAGGAGCCGGGGGCGTGGGGAAGGTTGGGTGAGGATGTTATTGTAGATGGTGTGTGCTTTGGGTCTGGGTGGAGGTAAGCCATGTGAGGTGGCGAGCTGGAGGTATTCTGGTGGTCATGGGAAGGGAGGGCATGATGAATCGTGAGAGAGAGCCTCTCTCTCACGATTTATTTCTGAGAGGGCGCGGGTCGGAGAGGTGGTCACCGTGCGCCAGGGGTAGGGAGTGGTACAGATCGGCGCTGTATGTTGAGGGAAGAGTGAGTCAGGAGTGCAGGGGCGGTGTTTACTTGTGGCTGAGGGGAGGCATGGTGACTTTTGGAGGTGTAACTTGGGAGGCACGGTCGTATTGGGGGAAGAGGAGAGCAGGGTACGAGGTGTTAGACGTAATGTTAAGGATTCATTAAAATGATTACAATTACTTATCAACAATCATGAAAACAGAGTATGAAGCTGATACTTGTGATCTAATGAGTGGATCTGCCTGCACAAATCTTTTAAAACATCGAGTGTTCGAATGTACTTGGCATTTGGTTATGTCTGTTTATATGGTGTTGAGGCAGACATGAAATGCAAGCACCTATGGATGGACGCCTGGAATAGGATGGCAGTGCCTACCCATGTTAACTCAATCTAATGCCCTTTTGCAGAGACCTTGGTAGGAGACTGGCTTCTTGATCATTTCTTTAATTACATTCCAGTGCTTGTCATGGGACTAGCAGAGAAAACTAGTTTAACTAGTCCTCAGTTTGCAATTGGTGAAGCAGCCGTCTCTGTCCATACTAGGGGCATAGTTACCATTGGTTCAGCAAGTACAGTGGTACTGAGACCCAAAACCCTCAGGGGCTCATTGAACCCTGATAATTGCTATATTTTACTTCCTGAGCAGCAGCCAAAGGGGCCATTTTCCTTGCTTATGCCACGGCCCATGGGGTCATTGGTACGCTGTGCTAGTGATTCCTACGTCTGCTTGAAAGTTGTCTCCTGAATGGATGTTCCTTGCACATTAATTTTGCTTCAGTGAACCTCTAGTGCCTTTTCATAGCCTTAGGACTCACTGTAATTAATCCTTGTTTAATAGGTGCTCTGAAAGCGAGCAGAACTGCTTGCTGGAATATGGCACTATACAAGAAACCTTAATTAAATATATTGTATTTTGTCTTTTGACAATGTGGTAAAGTGGACAAGTCTTTGGTTACCTGTAGGCTGTCTTCAGGATCAGTTAGTGACGTACTGAGACAATTCTCTGTGTGCCATGATTTCAAGGTAGCTTACTCTCTTCCTGCTAAGGTCACTTCCCAAATAGATCATGAACTATTCTCCAGGCTCTACTGTTCTCAGTGGACTGAGAAAACAGACCTTGTATGCCAAGTCACATGATCTACCCTATAGTTTTATAACACTCTTCAAATGAACCTTCCATATGTGGCTAGTCCTCATAATGTGTCATACATGTAGTGGGAAGGGTAATTACTATCAGTCAGTCAGTAATCTTTATTCGGATATTAAAACATCCAAGCAAGAACAAAACAATTACAAATTCCAGCAATGCATTAATATAACAAAATATCCTTGAAATATTTAAAATATGACAGTTCATCAGGGTTTATCCGAGACCTTAATAGCTAAATACCTCTGACAAAGCAGCAAAAACGAAGTATTTATAAAGTGCAGAGTTTTAACAGATTCAATGCAGGTGACACCAACAACATGAGATTTTAAAAATGCATAATCATAACCAAATTAAGACAATAAGTTATAATGTAAACTATATCATTTTAAAACATCATAACGCTTCCCAAGTTCAATAAACCGTTCATTTCATAATTAGGTTGTGACCTTAGCTAAGTCTGCAATAGGGACCAAAATATACATGAAAGCTTTAGGAAAACAACTTTAATCATAATACCCGACCCTCTCTACCCTAGAACAAAGTTGTTTACACCTCGCATCTAGTCTTCCTTAATTTTGCAGCTAGTCTTAGAAAATTCACTGTGCAGAACAACGTAAGGGGATCCGAAGAAAGTTTTAGGTATAAGAGTGCCACCCTTACCTGGGTAAATTTATTCTTTCTTAGAATAGTTTTTTAAAAAACTGCCCTTGGGTACTCATATAACGGACAAAAAAATACAAAATGAAGGGTATCCTGCGGAGATCCCAGATCGCAGCCGCACGGACCCTTTGACACAACATCTTTTGTGTACCCTGCGGGGATGGCTAAAATATGGTGTAAAAGATCTAATCTAAATCTGATCATTAAAAATCTGTCATTTTTGTTATATATATACGCCAGGTAAGGTTCTAAGCCTACTACAGATTTTGTTAAAATGTGGGCTCTCACTGAACCTTTCAGTATTTCACTATCTTCTCGTGCGCAAATTAGGCGCCTAAGGTGTTCAGCTTTTATGACAGCTTTTACCTGGGGCATCAAGGTCGTGGGCTCATCAAAGTAGTTTACAAATCCCAGCCACTTCAGAGTGTCCTTCACATATTTAAGCCAGGGTATCCGGAGTCCTTTGTCCCTGTTAATGCAGTCCTTTATTATTTGTCTACTTAGACTAGCCTCAGGGTTGGTCCAGATTTTGATCCAACACATTATTGGTTTGGTGCTTATCCTGTCGCTAATGTAAGGAAGCCCTAGCTCCTCATGGACAATGTAGGCAGGTGTACTTTGAGGAACTTGCAAAATCCTTCTAAGGAACTTATTTTCCTCCAGTTGTATCGGGGAAGTATTTCGGAATCCCCATACCTCGCTCCCATACATAGTTTTAGAGCAACAAATTGAATTATATAAATGCAATATTTCATTCAGTGACCAACGGCCTAATCTCGTGGCTCGATTCATAATTGAGCCCATTGTGCTCGTTTGTTGCTTACATTTCTCTGAGATTAGTGAATTACAATTGAGGAGTTTGTCGAATAATATCCCTAAATAATTAAAGACCTCGACCTTCTCTAATTTGTGTCCCCCAATTTTAAAGATAAAATTCTTTGTTGGTCTTTTTCCTGCTTCCATTATGTATGATTTTGTGAGATTAGGAGATAAATCTAGATTTGCCATAAACCCACTAAAGCCGTCGATGAGAGACTGAAGTCCCCTCCCTGTGCGGGATAAGAGGACTGCGTCGTCCGCGTATAAAAGGACGGGTATACTTCTTTTGCCTACTCTTGGACAGTCTACCCCCAACTCGACAAGTGCTTTATCCAGACCGTTTATGTATAACGTAAATAAAAAGGGCGCCAAAATGCAACCTTGTCTCACACCTCTAGTACATGAGAAATGTTCGGTAAGGTTCCCCTCATTGCTGTATCTGACCTGAGCTGTTGTATTTAGGTGTAATGTTTTAAGGATGTATATCAGTCCTGAGTCGACCCCAAGCAGCTCAAGAATCTCCCACAACTTCTCGCGATTCACCCGGTCAAAAGCTGCTGTCAGGTCCATAAAGGCCATTACTATCAATCAGTCAGGGTTTGTAAAGCTCAGCTGCTTCACACATAAGGGTCTCGAGGCGGTGTGGGATTCATGCTGCTGGATCATGCTGCTTGTTGGTTGAACAGCGAGGTCATGTGGTCCTTCCTGAACTGCTGGAGCGATGGTGAGGCTCTGAGGTGCAGGGGGAGGGTTTTCAGGTCTTCACTGCCAGGTGGGAGAAGTAGCGGCCTCCACTGTTTTATCAGCGGCTGCATTGGGTGGCTGCTAGGGAGATGGTTCTGGAACATATTTTCCTGGTAGGTTGGTGGAAATTCACTCGTTCATTAAGGTATGCTGGTCCTTCATTGTGTAGTCCAGGGAAGACATGGCTTGGCAGTTCGGGCTGGACTGTTCCCATGAGGCACAGGGTCAAGGCTGATTTGCATATGGCCATGTCTGAACTGGGGTGGTGTGGTGAGCAAAAAAACTATGGATTTAGGCCCAGATCTCTGTACTGGGGTGAATGTATGACATTGTTCTGCATTCTGTCCATCAACTATTGTTTTTGCAAGAAAATAAAAATGACACATCAAAATCTTTCAGCAGCCGCCACTGCTGATTGTCTTCTTTTTTTCCCTACCCACTGCTAGCCTCGCCCGCTGCATTGCAAGCAAAATGAAGAGAATTCGAGTACACAAATCTGGTTATTCGAAACGAAAGAGAAAAGTGGCTCAGCAGGCTTTGGTAGTGTCACAGGAAAGAGCAATCCTGAACTTTATCACCCAAGGGAAACCTAAAGATGGAGAATCCTCTGGCCAGAGTACTGCTGATGCACTAGGTAAAACAGGCGCTGACGACCATAAAGAAGAACAAAAAAATGATGATATCCATGAGCAGAATGATACCCATGAGCAGACCAATGAAAATGAACAAGGTGACTCTGAAATTGATACAAACATGCAGCAATTACCAACTCAGGATGAGGATTATTACAAAAGACCCTCAGACAGAGAAACTGAAACATCATTCATCGGTCCATCAACATCTGGCATTCTGAAGGAGGTTCAGAGTTTACAGACGGATGATGCTGGGATTGAAAAGAAAGCCAAAGAGCAAGACCATGTTACAAACCCTTGTTCTGAATAGGATTTATGTGATTGGAGGGATCCTACTTTGTGGCCGAACTCTCTTACGGACGCGCAACGTGTTTTTATTGTTGAAAGGGGTCCCTCCAGAGACCCAGATTCTAAAACAAAGTATTCAATTGATGAGCACTCAAAAAGTAAACGTCGTTTTTCTGTTACCATGTTACTGGTCATCTAATGCCTTTTCTGGACGTTTTATTAAAACACCTTCCTGAGCTCCGCCCCGCCCGGACCCCCTCTTCCGGGGCCCCCTACCTGCGCTCCCTGCACAGGGCCACCATGAGCCTAGAGCCGCCCCTGACAGGAGAATGAAATCAAACCATCGCGGTGCTCGTGAAAGGGCACCGCGCCTGCCATTACACATAATAGAAAGAACCTGCCAATCTATGCGGAGAAAATATCCAGTCCTGGGCCCAGGCAGCTGTGAGGAGCAGGAAAGGCACAGACAGCAGTGCCCTCTGCTCCGAGGCAGCCTGCAGCACAACCCTCCCTCTCCGTCCGTCCACATGGCTCTGCTGAGGCAGACTGGAGCCAGCTGACTGACAGAGAGGGGGCGTACATGAAAGTCTCCAGTTACAGGCACAGGCTACAGCATGAACAAGAAGGGCTGGGCGAGAACGGAGGGGGGAATGTGAGGAGCCTGAATATACGTGAGAAAAAGAGGAGGAGAAGGGAGATGCAAGCAAAGCATCAAAGGGCTGCGTGAGAAGGGAGGGGGGAATGCAAGGAGCAGCTGTGCACGTGCACGCCATTGTGCACTCAAGCTTTAGGCCTGCCAAACCATGTGGGTAGCACTTTTGAAAACCCACTTACAAAATGTCTCAAAGAGACAGCTTTCGCTGTCTCAGCGAGACCTAAAAAGAGTTCTCCCACACGGCATCTGAAGAGGGAATGCGTATGGAAACTGTGATTGTCTGATGCGCCTAAGTCTTGAACGGACGTGATGTATGGCCAAAGTGAACGAGTGAGAAGGCACCAAAGAAAAGCGACATAGGAGTGAGCCAATGGTAAGTAGGAGGAGGGAAAAACCTGGTATAATTGATGCCAACAGGTCTTGGAGACAGCACATGCGCGCTGATACTCGACCTAAAAAAACTAAAGGTGCTTTCAGATAGGCTATACAACCCTCCGAGTCTGCTCTTTTTTCGCATTACTCAGACTCCTTTGTTTTTTTACTAAACAATGGTAAAATACTCCATTGGGATACAACAGAATTCAGACTATCTCCATTCTTTTTTAAAATTATTATTATTATTTCTCAGTGTATTCACAGAGAACTTCAAGAAATCTGTGATGGTTGCTGACTTCAGTGGTATTCTAACACGACTATTATTCAGTGCTGAAATGTGACGCAAAAATGTATTTGCAGCTGTTCAATTTAGGGGCATGTTTACAAGGGAAGTGGCAGAGTGAGGCGTTAGACTTCCTGGCTTAACGCCTCACTCCGCCACTTCAGATACGCTGGGCTGCACCATATTTATAAGCATATGGTGCAGCCCTGCATATCCCCCTGGGCTGGCGCTACAATTACCAGGCTAGTGCCAACAAAGGCACCCTTGCCCCATAGTGAAAGGGTGTCTGCGCGTAGGGAAAGATTGTTTATGTTCCTGCACATAAACAATCTTTATATGCCGTTTTGTAACTTATATATGTGCAGCAGCACAGAAGCTACAAAACGGCATTTAAAAAAACTTATTGTTTATGTGCAGGAAGGTCCCCTTCCTGCACATAAACAATCATTGGCCTTTTGCTGTTTACATGTGTGCTGCACAACGCAGCACACATAAGCAGTAAAAACGAGGAGAAATGAAACATTTCTCCTCGTTGCACCAGGGTAAGACCAGGTTTTCCCTGGTCTTAATTCTGGCGCAGCCTCCTACTTACGCCTCCCTTGTAAATATGGGATAGTGTCAGAATCAATGGGTGTTGCGGTGGAACGGCCACAGCAACACCCATTGTCCTACCCTTTCACGCTAAGCATTGCATGAAAGGCGGCCTTAATTACAAGGCAACTTTAAGCCACGTTAAGTGGCTTAAGGCTGCCTTGTAAATAAGGCGAAGCCCCTACGGCCAGAGGAACGTTGTAAAAAGTGATGTTCCTGTGGCGATAAGGGCTTTTAAATATGCCCCTAAGTTGTTTTGTTTTGAGTTGACCGTGAAAAATTATTTGCCTCTGACATTATTTTGGGGAGTGTTTTGTTCCCATTCTCACACTGAAAACACAATTATTCAAGCCCTTTTATTGGAGAAAATTTGCAACTCAAGTGTTGTCAGGCTGTGAAACTACCTGTAAATTGTTGCAAATACCAACAAACATGAGGGGTGTTCACAAAGTGTTACAGTAGAATGCCCCCAAATCTGCCCATTGACTCACTGGGAAAATTCGCCATGCTAACGTCATTTTCATTTGAGCAAATTCCATTTGCAAGCAAAATCAACAATTCCTGATTCGTTTAATCAGGAATCTTATTTTTCTGTGCAATTTTTGTGTTGCCTCTCTTTTCGAGATCCGAGACAGAGTTTGCTGATAGTGCCCAGTCGGGAGCTCCACGTACAAATCTGGGACATGCATCCTAGACACAGAAATCAGTCTTTTCTGCTTATGCTGTTAAAGGTAGAACACCACCAGATGAGTGTGAGATACAGAGGGGCAGAAGAGCTAGTGATTCTACTGGTTGTGTTTGGGTGTGTGCGAGCTTTACAGTCCTTGTTAAGGGCGTTGAAGGCCCACACGAAGGTGGATGCAGTCACAAATTAACCAGATGCATAGGAGCACGCACTTGCCATGTTGCTCTGTCAGCAATTGTGCAGTAACATAACTTTTCTCTTTTGTGTAGGCTTTACCATATCCAGAAGATGTATTACAGGCAGTATTAAATGTCCATCACGTCCTGGGTTATGCCTATTCAGCGAATTCCCACAGGGAATCCTTGCATGCATATATGCCTTTATGAGAGTAGCACGTGGACAGGCTTCATTATTGCCATGGGTCCTTGGCCCTATGCAAATGACGGAATAATATATTTTGAATAACTTTGCTGCAAGAACAAACACACACATTGTATTACAGAAAAGACCAATAGAAGTGTTTTTTTTTACAGGTGGTATTATTTTGATCCTCTGGTCCCTGGCAATGTGTCTGTAAATACTGTGCTCAACATTGTTTCATTCGTGGCTTCAGTGTAGTCGTGATAGGCGGTGCAACATCTTTTCAGTGTCTATACAGGACAGGATCCTTGCTGTTGATGGTAGACGAGCCAGTACCTGAAATGCTGGTACTATGCAGCACTGCGTATGCTGGTAGAGCCTTGATTTATGAGGTGCCACTTCTGTAAGACTGTTTCAATAAGTATTGCAGTCCTCCTACTGTACTTCTGAACCATTGGGCAACACTATCTTCACTCTGTATGTAACTATAAATTTGGAGACAAAGTCATCATTTAATGTATTTTATTTTTCCTTAGGGTCTGGTACCATTCCCACAGGAGATGTACAGCCAAGGAAGATTCATAAGTGGATATAATGAGGTATATATTTTGCATGTTAATAGAAAATAAATGTTTCAGGCTTAAAAGATGAGATAAACCAATGATTGGATAGAACAATTAAGATGCTATTTATCGTGTTAAACACAAATGCTCATTCAAGTAGAACCCTGATCAAGAAAGAAATGTGACCTAAAGAAAATGGGAGCAGTCTAATGGCTACACCATTTTAAGCAAATATTGCAAAAATAACATTGAATATTGCTTTGTAATCATTAATGTATCCCTAGAACGAGTGGTGTACCAGCTGATCTGGAATAATCTTCTGAGGCCGCTGTTAAAAAAACCCATAAGCTCCAATAGTTTTAGATCTGTTGCAGGCCTCCTCTTTAGAAGCAACGTTTTAGATAAAGTAGTGACTAACCAACTACAACCAGGCTTCCAGTTTCAGATTTTGAAATATGTTGCTAGGTTAAGTGTTCATACTGCTAGTTGATTTGCCTATTTTCTAATATGTACTTGTGGGTCACAGCAGCATTGAACCACTGACTTCAATATTTCTCTTTTGTGGACATCAAGACAAAACAACCTCCAGTTCTAGTCCTATGCCGATGACGCCCACATTGCTTTTAACAGTAAATCTAGGTCGAACACGATCCATCATAAGTCAATTAGATTAAAACAGAGTGGTATAGACCAACCACTGGTTGCAAAGTACCAATCCTGTGGGCATAATGCCCAAATTGTTTGGTCAGGCCAGGCCTCAAAATACAAAGGTAAAAAACCTAGTGTCAGACTGGAACACCATCTCTCTCAGCAGGTCCTGCTATTTCATCCAGTGTGCCTGAAGAAAAAACATATGGTACATCACACATGGGGATATAGGATAGGCAAGCCCTTAGACCACTAAATTCCAAAACATGGGGTTGTCTTGCAACTGACCTAAAAAGAAAAAGGACACATTTCAACCACTAAGAACGTCCTGCATTGGCTATCGGTGGAGGCAAGATTACACTAAATATGCCCCTGCTTTTTACATAAGTTTATGCCCAGCATCATCCCACAATATCCTACAGATAAGATTAAAACCTACAAGCCAAAATTGCTGTTTTTCCATTGAAAACTACTTGTCCCAAGCAGCCTATAGGCACACTGCCAGAGGTAGGAGAGTTTTTAAGATTTTGCTTTGTTTTTAAGTTCCTCCCACTTGGACATTGAGACCGTAGGTAGTCGCCTAGAGACAATTTAATCATTGTAATTGCCTAATAAATGTTCCTAATAATAGTAATGTAATATATGGGAGTTTGCAATCTCGGTATAAAAGCCCATTTCTAATTTATTTATTCCAGTCCAGTTGTGACATCTCTAGACACCCGTAATAAAGAAATGGAGTAGCTTCTCAACTGTAATAAGATATTAGAGTGGAGTTCTGACATCAGAATGGCTGCTGCCAGAGATAGTAGCTAGGGTTAAAGGAAAATGTATTTTCCTTCTTCTATTATGTTTTTCTACAAATAAAAAGTGATCAGTAGAAAGCTGATATTTAAAGCAGCCATATTTTGTTGTTTTTCTATGCTATAGGCCATTACCAAAAAGGTAGCTTCTGTGCATGTTTCTATACAATCTGGGTCACAGCATTCTTTTTTAATCTGATCCCCATTAATCTTATTCTAATATAGCTTTGCAAAAAGTATTAACTGCTTTTTAGTGTATTTTATTTTGGCGTATTCATTCCACTTTTATTCTTCATGTGCGCAATTAACATGAAAGAGCAAGACATCAAGGATTTTAGTGGTTTGCAGAAAGGGTGGTGTTTTGATCATGTATTATAAGGAACAACATACCCTGTGCCATACATTAAAAGGATATTGCAAGTTGCCTTCGAGCTCCTTATAAAGGAACTCCGCCTTTGGCCTTGTTCCTCTATGGTCCAGGACCTCCTTGGTGACTTGCAGCATTCTTATAATTTCCAGCAGACACTACTGTATCCCATACGGTGAACTATTCACAGGTTGTACAGGGCTGTGGTATATCTATAAAGGGTGCCACGCTAAGTTTTATACTGTTTCAATGATGCTTCGCTTATTACATTGAACATGGGGTACAACCAAGAATTTTCAGATGAAAAAATGTGTGAGGTTTCACCTTTATTTTCACTATATTGTTTTAGCGACATAAACCTAATAAAACATTCTGAGTAACAGATGTTACCTAGCCAGACTCTCAATCCCATCAGTAATACATTATTTGCTTCATTAGTGGTAAAGCAAAACAGAAAGAGGAGCACTGGGTAGACCCTTAGCGTAAGCACGCTGCTGATTGGCAGTCTGAGATCTTTGAAGCTGTTATTCTTTAAGTACCTGTGAGTGTGTATGTAGTAATGTTTGTATGTAGGGTAATTGTGTAATTGCCTTTTGTACTTTTATGTGTGAGAATGTCATGTCCTTTTTGGATGCTCTCAAGGTATTTAACTATGATTGTAATCATTTTTAGAATGGTGACCATTTTCATCCTTTTCTAATACTTTTGGTGATGGATGGAATGCTTGAATTAATCTCAGCCACTGATAATTACTCAGATCCACGTCCCAGTCTATGGTTGTCTTGAGTGGCATGGTGGTTGAAAAACAATAGACTAGAATGTGGCTTGAGTGATTGCCAGTGCCTGAGATTAGTTCAAGCATTCCATCCATCACCTTGTTATTGCAGTTGACGCCCTAAGTGTGATGAGAATGCCCAGACTTGGGTCCCATGCTCACTGTGCTGTAAGACTCAAGCTACATTCTACTGGCAGTTCAGGGTGGACTGTTGTCAAGAGGAGCCGAGTCGGTACTAATTTGCACTGATTTGAAAATATTCTCAGCCACTGGTAATTACTTGGGCTTCAACACAGTTCATCGTTGTCTAGCGTGGCATTGTGGTCAAAAAATGATGGACTGGAATGCGGCCCAAGTGATTACCAGTGGCTGAGATTAATTCAAGTATTCCATTCATCACCTTATTGCTGCATATTTGTTTTAAAGCAGCAAAGTTTTTGTACCAGACCCTGGCTTTTCCAGTTGAGAGGCTACATATTTCTTTTTATTATCAACTTTCATGTTATTTCTTCAATAAAATGCAGATGACCTACTTGAATATTACAGGAGATTTGTCAAGGGGTATGGCACCACTGTTGAAGCTCCCTTGACTGAGCTGGCTTCCAGGAAGCACCCCAAGAAGGTGAACTGGACTGACACCTGTCAGAAAGCTTTTGATGACCTGAAATCTGCCATGTGCACAGCGCCCGTGCTCAAGGCACCCAACTTCTTACAGGAATTCGTGGTGCAGACAGATGCTTCAGAGCATGGTGTTGGGGCTGTTCTCTCAGACCTAAATCAGGAGGGCCTAGACCAACTCGTAGCCTACATTAATAGCAGGTTACTTCCAGAGGAACAGAGATGGAGTGTGATTGAGCATGAGGCATTTGCTGTAGTCTGGGCACTGAAGAAGTTGAGGCCCTACTTGTTTGGGACTCACGTCCGGGTTCAGACCGACCACAGGCCCCTCAGATGGTTGATGCAGATGAGGCGTGAGAACTCAAAACTGTTGAGGTGGTCCATTTCCCTACAGGGGATGGAATTTACAGTGGAACACCACCCTGGTACAGAGCATGCCAATGCTGATGGTCTGTCCATATTTTTCCACCTTAGTGAAGAGAACTCCCAGGAGGGTGGGTACTTCTCCCCACTTTTCAGCTGGAGGGGACACATGTTAGACCTGGCATCCTTGGCTTGGTTTTTCCCAGTATCTTTGCCTCTGCCTCCTGTATTTTTTGCTATGTTCTGATTTTAATATTTGCTAGTCTAGATGCTTTGGGCACTTTGCCACTGCTGATCAGTGCCAAAGTGCAAGTGCTCCCTCAGTAAATTGTGAATATGGATTGATGTTTCCATGATTGGCTGGGTTGACGTACTACTAAGTCCCTAGTACAGTGCACTGTGTGTGCCCAGGGTCTGTAAGTCAACTGCTGCTAGTTGCCCTGCAGCACTGATTGTGCCACCCACACAAGCAACCCTTAAAAAGGGTCTCAGACCTGCCATTGCAGAGTCTGTGCGCAGTGTGGTATTGCCGTGTCGATCTAGCAAGTGCACCCACTTTTGAACCGATGAAGCTTTTTCAAATGAAATGGAATAAAAATGGAATTAAATGAAGTTAAATGAATTATCGTTTTGAATTGGAATATCATTGAACACTTGTGCTGTGGTGAAACTACGCTTCATTACTTTGTGAAGTGCACCCACTTGCCAGGCCCTAACCTTCCCTCTCCCCTAAGGTAGGCCTAAGGTACCCTAGTGGGCAGGGTTCAGTGTATGTGAGAGATAGGACATGTCCTGATGTGTGTGACATGTCCTAATAGTGAACTACAATGAATTACATTTTTCACTATTTAAAGGCCATCTGTCTCATAGGATAGAATGGGAGTTTATTTATAAATATACCTTCCCATTGGGACAAGATAGGAATGTACATTTTAGAATGCCTGAACTCAGAATATAAAGATGCATCTTTTGGTAAGGTTGATTCTGCATTTTAGAAAGTGGGTATTTTCTTGCTTAGCCATCCTGTGTGCCTCTGCTAGATTGTGGATTGACTGTCTGGCTTTGTAGTGACAGGGGCTGGGGATGTGCATTCATTGTAGACAGCCACTGGGGGGGTTGAGGAGTTTCCTACCTTTCCTAGATGAGTCAGGGCTGGGCTGAATAGACCTGGGCTGCATTTAGAGTAGGGGGACATGCTTAATCTAGGCAATTCAGGGTTTGGTACCTCATCTGTCCCACAGGTGGGGAAACCAATTTTGAAACTCCTGCGCTCCGGGAGGGCAACAGCACTTCTCCGATCCTGTTGTTCAGAGACTGCCATCCCGGGCTCTCAAATGGCTGAAGTCCTAAATGCCGCAGTAGACGAGGGCTGGGGGAGTGAAGATTTTGATATATCTACAGTGCTCACTACTTCTTCCAAATCGAATCTTGGCAGTAGTATTGTGTACCCTGCCACAATCCAAGAATTAACTGTGATAGTCTACTCATGAGAAAGTGCTCAACAAGGCGTTTTCCCCTGCTGATATTGCCGACGCTGCTTTGGTTTATACAGTTCAGGCTTTTGAGTCCTGCGGGCTTGCTGGTCAGGATTCATTGGCAAATTTGAACCAGCGAAACGTCGACCCTTTGAGTACTGGTCTCGGCAACGTGGGCAATGGTGACATTGAAAACTGTGCAATTGGTAACAAGGGGCAGATCAGGGCTTCCGGTGGCAGCGGGAGTGTTACCGTTGTGGAATCCATATAGCTCGAGGGCACTGATTTCTCTTCCGACGTTCACGTACAGCAGCATGAAACCCTGTCTAGTCCTAAAAGCAGATCTACAGCCTCGAGCAGTATCAAAAGTAACACCTCGGAGGGGGGAGAGCTGCTAAAGGGAATGGCCCCAAACCAGCCATGGTAGGCAAAGGTAAAGGTGGCAAAGGTCGGGGGGTCGGAGTCAAGGCACAGGTGACAGAGGTGCTGGGACGGCTTAAGGGCTCAGCGAATGCAACAAAGATCGGCCCATTGCGGAAGTGGGTCTCTTCTAAAGGCGAAGTTAAAACCATTATATCTAGATTATCTAATCCAGGGGACCCTGGGAATATTCTAATGACTACCTCGCATAAAGGTTGTCCGGATTTGGCGGCAAGTACTTCTATTAGTACCCTCGAGGCTCCTCTTGTTGCTTGCCGGGGCACTGAGGATTCGCATGCTCAGGACAGTTCTCAAATTGGGACAAATGGCGGAGGTCAAAACTCTCTGCTAATGCCAACAGCTATGGAGACAGCGCAAGCCTTGGGGTCTACCTTTTGTTTTCCTACGTCTCTAACTCCATCTTTGACCTCTCCCATGCTTCTGCCAGTATCCTCCTCAATATCATCTGTAAAAGAAATAGGAAGAGCGAGTTACATTCAGCATATCCACCCGGCCGGTAGGGAGGGTGGGGATGATGAACCTTCACTCACCGGAATTATGCAGGCGCTCGCCATTCAGAGAGCGGAAGCACAAGACTACTATTAGCAGGCTAAGGTCGACAGTATTGAAATCAAGCAAGCTCTGTCAGAAGTGACTGTTCAGGTGTCCCACTTAACCTCTGAGGTCAATGATCTTCAACAACGGGTGGCAGCCGCGGAGGAGGTTAATATCCAAACGGTGACCTTGGCTAAATTTCATGATTCTCAAATGTCTATCATGCAACTCAAGATCAATGATCTTGAAAATCAGAAACGGCGTCAGAATCTGAGGATCTTTGGAATTCCGGAAAGCAGAGAAGGCTCTGACCCACGGGCATTCATTGTAAATCTGTTTCAAAAGGCCTTCCCTGATTTAGCAGACTGGGACATGAACACACAGGTCCAGCGAGCACATAGATTGCCTCTATTCCTTCCACAAAGTAGTCAAGCCAAACCAAATTTTGCTAGGCCCATTTTTGTGTTTTTGGGCAATTTTTTGCTTTGTCAAGTGATTTTCTTTAAGGCACGCCCCACGGCTCCTGTTAAAATAGACACTATGTCTATTTTTGTACGCTCAGACTTGTGTAAATCAACTATGGATAAACGCTGGCAGCTCCGTCAACTGATGGATCCTTTCAAAGATGTATGCACGCAGGTTTTTTTACAGGAGCCAGCTCGATTAAAAGTCATTAAGGATGGTCTTACACATTTTTTTTTCAGCGAGCAGGAGGCTAAAAAGGCGCTCCTTAAGTGGCAATCTACCTCCAAAGACTGCTCTGATCCTAGTGATGGCTTTAAAGGGGGAAAAGAAAAAGGGGGAGAAAAGAAAGGGAAAGAAAAAGGAGGAAGGGAAGGAACAAGAGAAGGCAGAAAAAAGGGATGATCAATAATCAGTAATTAGCTTTTTATGCTTGTGTAAACTTTTTGTTGGATGTTACATTGGGTATTGCCAATTTTGGTCAATTTTGGGCTTTCTGGTGTTTTTTTTTTGTGCTTTCCCTTTGCGCTATGCTATGTTTATTTGACGGTGGTGTGGCTGGGACACGGTGGGCTCGGGAGGGTTCCTAGGGAGGGTGGCAGGGTGTGCGTCTTCTGTATGCTGTCAGTCCAGGACAGCAAGGAAGGGGGAGATTCCTTTTCTAAGGTACGGGGTGGGGGTCGAGTGGGTGAGGGATGTGTGGAGACTGTGGTGTTGCTAATCTCGGTCACTTTTTTTGGGTTAGTGGGAGGGAGGGGGATAAATAGCCAAGTCATAGGTAAAAATGCACAGATAGAGCACAGGACTAAGGGGTTGACATATTGGTGGATGAAGATTGGTCAGAATAAATAAAACTTATATAATGCCTTGTGTTAAATTTATGAGTTGGAACATCTCTGGGCTGAATCAGGCCAATAAAAGACGCTTGGTCGCAGAAGAACTTAAGTTGTTTAAACCTCATATAGTTGGGCTCGCTGAAACACACCTGGCTTTAACAAATATGACATGATTGTGTGCACCTCACAGTCAGCATCTATTTGTGGGGCGGCTTTATTGAAGTTTAAACAATGTACAATATCAGTGTTGCGTACTTTAGCCAATTCCAAGGGAAGATGGGCAATTGCCCAACTCCTGATGTTTGGTCACAAGGTTGCGATATGTATGGTTATTGGCCCTAATGTCGACTGCCCTGAGGTTATATCTTTTTTGTGCTCTAAACTACTGGAATGGGCTGGGGATCCGGTAGTTATGGGAGATTTTAATTGCATCTTAGATTTTAAAAAATGACACTACGAATACTGCAACACGATTTCAAATGGGTCAGATGAGGGCAGCTATATACGACTTGTTGCACATATATCAAATGAAGGACGTCTGGAGAAAACTTTATCCTACAATACCAGGGTACACTTTCTTCTCAAATCCGCATAAAAACTATTCCAGGATTGATATGATCTTCACTAATAAAGCTATGCTGGAAAATTCCTCTATGGAGGTGTGCCCGAAAGTCACATCAGACCACAACCCAATTATATTTACTGCTTACTTTCAGCTTGAGGGTAAAGAGCCATTTAAAGGATTTCTCATTTTCCAGGCACCTCCTTAGTAATCCTGACTATGTAACTTATATGCAAGGAATACTGAGGGAATACATAGAGAACAATCAACACACTGCATCTTGCGCAATAGTCTGGTATTGTCTGAAGGCATATGTTAAAGGGGCAACACTTCAATACATCATTAAGCAGAATCAGCTTAATGCAAGTGTGGTAGAGAATTAGCATAGGTGGTACACTGAATTAGAGCAGTTGCATGCTCGAGCAATTGCCCTTAAGGATGCTGGTGAATCATTGATCTACCCTCAGCTTATTGAAGTAAGAGCTAAGCTTAGAAGAAGGCTCAAGGATAGAGTTGCTAATAGTTTTTATAAGTTTAAAACGAGGCAATATGAATATGGAGAATGGGTTGGACGGGTCTTGGCCTATCAGCTTGCAGATCAGAGGGCAAAATCATATGTTAAGTAAATTAAAGGAGCAGATAGATTAGTTTATACTAAATCACAAGATATAATAGAGCAAATCAGACTATTTTACGCTGATCTCTATAGTGACTCAGCCAGTTTTACTCAGCAAATAGCTATTGAGTACATACAAGAAAGCGCATTGTCTGTCTTGGATTCCTTTCAATCTGATCAATTGGACAGAAATGCGGATCTTTCAGAAATTTTCTTAGCAATTAGTGCATTACCTTCTGGCAAAGCAGTTGGCGAAGACACCATTCCTCTTGAGTTTTATAAAACTTTCAAGGATATACTGGTACCGTTTTTTTAGAGCTGGTTAATGGATTACTATCTGGTGGGGATGCACCCGCCTCCTGGAATATAACTAATATCATTGTCTTTCTAAAAAAAGGGAAACCTGTGGAGGATAGGAGCTCATACCGTCCAATATCTCTAATCAATGCAGATGCTAAAAATATTTCAAAAGTTCTTGCTTCTCGTCTAGCTTCTCTGTCCCATTTACTGGTATCTGAACAACAGCACGGCCTTGTTCTGGGTCGGGATACAGCTGCATACATTATTACAGCTATTGCTGCATTTGATATAGCCGGTTACTCAGACCAGTAGATAGGGATGCTAATGTTGGACGCCGAGAAAGCTTTAGACCGAGTGACCTGGGGGTCTTTGTGGCACACAATGTCATCTTTAGGCCTCGGCCGGAGGTTTATCTCGGCGGTACAGAAACTATATTACAAACCAACCGCTGCTATTCGGCTCAATGGCCTTGCGTCTTCCTTTTTTAGTATCCAGAGGGGTACGTGGCAGGGATGCCCGCTATCCCCACTATTATTTGCTCTTTACATCGAGCCCTTTATTAGGCATTTACTCCACAATACTCTTATTTTTCCGGTAACTTTTAATGGCATGGTTTTAAAAGTCACTGTGTAAGCAGACGACATTGCTGTATACACCACGAAACCGGTGGAAACCATGGCTGTGATAACTCAAGAGGCTCAGCGTTTTGGGTCTTTTTCGGGCTACAAGCTTAACTTAAATAAGACATCAATTTTAAATTTTGATCCTGAATCATCCCCACTCTTGCTAGGAATTACTAAAACTACTACATATCTCGGAGTCTGTCTCAGCTCTCACACTGAGGATATTATTACATTAAACTACGAGCCTCTGCTCAAAAAGGTTGTTGCAGATATGCGCAGTTGGCATAAGTTGCCACTTACTATTATTGGGAGGTGTAACGCAGTAAAAATGAACATTTTACCAAAGTTTCTCTATCTTTTTCGTACTATTCCATTGAGGGTTCCTATGTCATTCTTTAAGCGATTAGACAGTGCTATAGGCAGTTATGGGGTTACTGGCGGGCAAGGAGAGCTCTCAGGCTTATTAAGCTAACATATGTACAAGGTGGCTTCAAGCTTCCAGATTTCAAAGCTTATTTTTGGGCCGCTTTTGTAAATCGGATTCAGAGCTTACTTAAGGGGCCAGGCGTGGGCAAGATCTGGTTTGCGCACCAGCTGGCCTGTGGCCTAAACACAGGGTTTGTGTTGTACAAAATGGCCAACCCAAATTACTATAAAATGGTTCGCTTTAAGATAATCAGACATTTTGCCCGGATCTGGCAAGGTATATGCAAAGCTTATGCATTACCAGAATTGCACAAATTTACTTTTCTTTGGGGTAACCCGCAACTGTCGGATATATTTTTTGACTCTGTGGGGAAGAGGGTGGCAAAGTTGCGGCATAACACAGCTCGGGCAGCTGTACGATGAGCAAGGTTTTAGATCATTTGCATCATTGAAAGAAGAATTTGGGGTAGCACATAATTCATTTTTTAAATACCTTCAAGTCAGGGATTATTTTATTCATGGAGAGGGTTTATCAGTTCTACCCTGTCCAACCGAGGTATTATGTGCAATGTTTCAGATTTCTGGTCGGGCTGTATTGGGAAAGTTTGCCAGAGATTCTTATCGGCTGCTAAAGACGATAGCTTACAGATTGTAGTCAAATTAAATCAGATTTTTGTAACTGATATTACAAAAGAGGAATTACATGAATCACTGGTTATATTGAATACTGCAGTTACCTCTATCAATTTAAAGTTGCAGCAACATCGGGTTATGTTTATGTTGTACTACACCCCAGAGGTCAAGTGGGCTACGACTCATGCTTCTTCTAAATCATGCTGCCCGAAGTGTAATAAATATGCCGCTGATCTTCGACACATGTTTGTTACATGTCCAAAGCTGAACATGTTCTGGGTTGAGGTTACCCGCGAGCTGAGTAAGTTATTAGGTAATGATATTCATTTAACCGAGAAAGAAATCTTATTGGGGACAGTAGCCGATCCAGGCAAAGTACCGAAGTCTATGGTTTCGATTATTATTAGTATGTGCTCGCTTATGTATTGTCAGGTTATGGATCCAAACACAGAGTCTGAAAATTACTGAATTTGGGGTATTGTTGAGGGGGGTATCTGAAATGGAATTGGCCTTAGCAAAAGCTAGAGGTCCACGCTCAAGGACAACATTTGAAAGGGGGAGACGCAGCGTGATTGAGCCCTCGGACACTGGAGAGCAGGACATTGAGTGGCTGTGCGAGGAGGAGGCAGTAGCGCGAGCGCCATCAGCGACTCGAGGACACGCCCACTAATACCGGATATAGCTGTAGGCGAAGTCCCGGATGCGGGACGCGCGCGGGTGGCGCCGGGCTAAGCCCGGGCAAAGAGCGGGCCGTCTGTGGCCGTCGGTGGCCGAGGAGGGCCGGGCCGGGCCACCCCCCTTAACTTTCAGAGACCCAGTAAGACACTTTGGGACATCTTGTTTATTGCATTCCACTGTAGTTCACTGACGTTTGGAAAGTGTATTGTTGTGTATGCTGTTAAATGGCTGGGAAAGGGAAGCGTATAGCGGGGGGAGCGACAGTGACGGGTACTTTAGACCAGTTTATTACTAGAGCCGTCTCGGTTCTTGAACATGAAATCGCTATTACCGAGCGGCGCCTTTCTTCAGAACCAATGTATGCCAGACGTTCATCTATTGGCACATTGGCTCTGGTCAAATCTCCAACTAGGTTAGAAGGACACGGTAGCTGTGATTTGCTTCAGCAAGGTGATATCAAAGCAAGTCCCATCTTGTTATCGGATAGTACGAGAAACAAGGAAGCCAATGGCGTGCCTGCCTTGGCAGCGGAGGGTCCTTCAAGTTCTGAAGTCGCTTTTCCCCAGACAAGGGCCTGTAACAAAGTATCTAGATCTGCTAATCCTAAGAGGAAACGTGGTGGGGAAGTCCAAGGCACCAGGCAGTCGAAAATTTCTAAAACAACGAAAAGTTCGACTAAGCCAGGTGCCTTAACACCTGATGACTGTCTGGTGATGGGTGAAGCTAACAAACCTCTTCCCGACATATCTCATACTTGAGACATGATTTCACAGATTGAGCAGGTGGTTCGATCATTAATACTCCCCCTCCTAGAAAGGGTAAAATTAGTTAGCGAAAGAATCGAACGTTTGGAACAAACGATTCTTGATAACTTTTGTTCACTAAAAAACGTTGTTAAACTATCAGCAAAAGATGGAACCAAGTCTAATTCTTTATCCCTTGACAAGTCTTTGATCACCATACCCCCTCCTTCTCTTAAACCTGTTGTGTTACCTAAGGTCAGCTTAGACACTGGTCCCCAAAAGGTTCGGGCCAATAATCATCAAAGCTCTGGGGGGGCTGGCCGGATAAGTAATGTATCCGTGGATAATTCCACTAAGGATGCCACGGGAGTGAGAGATGCCGCATATCCTGCGACTCATGGAAAACCTCCTAAATCTCCCTTGGCTCATATCCATCTTCCCCCTGATTCCCTTCCTTATGTACTAACTGGTGTCCCCGAATTAAAGGGTGGTAAATCTGAATCTTTCCAAGAACTCAAAAATAAAGTGACCTTTTGGTTAAATAAGAACCGACCAATCCCAAACAACATGAACGGGAAGATTTTATTTGTTAGAAGGGTCAGCTGGGTGGGTTCTAGACCAAAAGATGTCCTGGGTGACTCCATAATTGTAAACTTTAAAGACAGGTGCATAGCGAGTTTTATCTGTGACTGGGCATTCCCAGGGACCAAGCCGGGGATTGAGGTGCATGATTTAAACTATTTTTATAATTGGGCCCCTAACCTTGCGGGTAGAACTAGACAGGATTGGGTAGCAAGAGGAATGAGCTCTGGGTTTACCACCCAAACCGCCGTCCATCTCAGTGGTTTGAGCATTCTAGATGATCTGGATTGACCGGGGATGAAAGGGTCTAACTTAAAAGCCCCTAGGGATGCCTTGGTAGCTGGAGTCGAGTTTGCGGGTGGCCTAGATGTAGCTTACTTAGCCTCACCCAGGACGTCTATCCCGCTTAGTGACCCTAATATAAATTTGTATGGGGTGAACCGGAGGTCGTTTGATGTTAGTTACAACGTTACTTGCCAGGATACAACGTCTGGACTAGGATTAGGCACATTGATCTCTTGGAATGTCGCTGGTTTGAAGGCTAAGATGGATTCTCCCGAATGGCTTGAATTCATAGGTAATTATGACATTTGCCTCTTCCAGGAGACCTGATCTAGTGAGCCCCTGTCTCTGCCGGGCTATTTGAACTTCCATGTCCCAGCAATCAAGGGTCACAAGGGCCGCCCTATGGGTGGACTAACTACCTGGGCTCAACAGGATCTATTTCGTAAGGTTAGTGTGATATCTACAGGGTCTCCTGATATCCAACTGGTTAGGTTATTTTCGGTCCCTATGGGCGGACTTGACATCTATAACCTATACCTTAGAGGGACCAAGGGGGCTAGGTCACGGGTCTTGGACACTTTGGATTCCCTTATAGACGTGCACTCAAGTGAGAGGAGAGTGATCATCGCGGGGGACCTGAATGTAACGTTCGAACCCCTCTTGGATCCGGACTCTGATTGG
This sequence comes from Triturus cristatus, assembly GCF_964204655.1. Lineage (NCBI taxonomy): Eukaryota > Metazoa > Chordata > Amphibia > Caudata > Salamandridae > Triturus > Triturus cristatus. The sequence goes on from NC_140585.1 coordinate 709,252,145, forward strand.
GGTCTTGACCCCGAGGAGGACCGGCTGTGGGGTATACCCAGTTTGGCCCTTGCTCCAATTAAAAGATGGACAGAGGTGGTATTGCAGGTAAATGCCACGAGAAAGGCCTAAGGGCATTGAATGGCAGGATGCTGGGGCATAAGAAGGGTGTTAGTACTTTTGATAATGGCCGCTCTAAAAGTAGGATAGATTATGTACTCTGTTGTATGAAGTTATGGCATTTCATCAAAGATATGGTGGTTGAACCAAGAGTAGAGAGCGATCACAACCCCATTTGTGTAACACATCGGTGGTGGGGGAGTACACAACCAGCAGAAGAGGTAACGAAACTTGCGCCTCCTGAAATCGTCCCTCTTAACGATATGCGCAGACTCAAGTGGCGAGAGGTTAAGACCAACAAAAAGGTCATTGCTATTATCGACACCGAGCTAGCTAGAGTAATGCTGAAACTAGAGGGTGTTATGGCCACCGAGGAAGGTAGTGCTCAAGTCACCAGGCTTCATGAAACTTTCTTTGAGGGATTGCGTAGGCATTTCTTGAAACCTGTGAAAAACGGTAAAAAGGCCCTTCCCAAACGATTACGCTGGTATGACGGTGAGTGTAGAATGGCCAGAGTCGATCTGGCTGCAGCCCTTACTAATGGTGACAAGGCCCGTGTCCGTATGGCCAGACCAATTTATAAAAAATGTCTTGGCCAGGCAAAAAAGAAATGGGATGAACTTTACTGGCAGGATTTGAAGAGTGCAAGTTACGCCAGGGACTCCAGATTGTTTTGGAATGTCATTAAGTGGAACAGGGGAGGTCTGCCTGACAGACCATCAAACCATGTATCCCAAGAGGAATGGTTGAAATTCTTTAAACCCCAATATGCATGTAACCTTTTACATAATCCCCCTAGGGTGATATCCTATGTTTTTTACTCCCAAGGTCCTTTTAGTACTGATGTTTTAAAAGTTCTGGGATCCGTAGCTACCGGGCGTGCTCCAGGATTAGACGGGGTTCCATCTGATGTCTTTCTTCACAATAAAACTTGTTGGAGCAAGTACATTTCTTTAGTGGCTAATGCTGTGGCCAAAGGTGCCTCAGTCCCTAAATCATGGAGGGGGGCTGTCATAATTCCAGTATTTAAGAAGGGAGATAAGGCTCTTCCTGGAAACTACAGACCTATCAGCCTGATAGATACCATCCAGAAGATCATCGGGAGGATGGTTTTGAATTTGATGTTAGATTGGATTGAAGACAATAGGATTCTGTCCCCTTTTCAGGCTGGTTTTCGCAAACTAAGTAGTACAGTGGATCAGGTTTTTCGCTTTGTCCAACTCCACTGGAAGGTAGTTATCCTGGGTAAAGGTAGTCTCTACGTCGCTTTTGTGGACTTAAGAGCTGCCTTTGATTTAGTGCCTCGCCTGCGGTTGTGGGCAGTGCTTGAAAAGCTTGGGCTTCCCGTAGAAATTTTGACCTTGGTAATGAGGTTACACGAGTCTAACTTCGCAAAAATACAGTGGGGAGGTCCTGGTGATGTCACCCTTGAGTTCCCGGTAGAGCGTGGTGTGCGCCAAGGTTGTACCATGGCCCCCACGCTCTTTTCAATATACATTAAGGGGATAGTTGAACGCATGCTTAGCGTTAATATAGATGCTCCTAGGCTGGCCGGGGTTCTCACACCGATATTGATGTTTGCGGACGATACGCTAATTGTATCAAAAACTCCGAGTGGTCTGCAAAGAGCTTTGTTGGTGTTTGAAGACTTCTGTCTTGGCCACGGTTTGGAGGTAAACGTGGCCAAGACTAAACTCATGGTTTTTAATCCACATCCAAGCTATAGAGCGGGAAAATTCTTTATGAATGGTCAACCGCTAGAAGTGGTTAACAACTTTGTCTACTTAGGCATGCACGTAACAAACGACAATAAGTAGAGCAAGCATATCGAGATGGCCGCCATGAAATTTAGGCAGATTTCGGGAGCCCTATCGAGTGAGCATAAAAAATCTCTCACTAAACCCATTAAACCAGTGCTCCAAGTTTATGAGGCCAAGGCCCTAAGTTCTGTATTGTATGGGGCTGAGCTATGGGGCTTCGAACGGTTAACTTCTCTATCTGTTGTTGAAAATAAATTCTTTCGCAGTATAACTGGGCTCCCACAGAGTACACCTTTGGTCCCCCTAAAATACGACCTAGGCAGGAAGGCCATCATGGACCTAGCCAAACTCCATCCGGTCTTATACTGGTGGAGGCTCTGGACCACTCCGGAGCTTTCTCCATACGCCAATGGTCTTTTGGATGTTATAAAATCTAATAAGTTCCATAAGATTAGATGGTTGAGGAATCTCCGTGAGACCTTGATAGATTTGGGTTTGGAGGGGCTGTGGAGTGATCCAGCGGCTGCCTTGTTCCCTTCAAAGAGATCGTTGGGAATGATTTATTGGGAACGAGTGGATTATCAGGTCTGGAACAGAGCGAATTGCTCAAGGATGACTAGTCGGTACCTGGAGGCAAAAGTTTCACCCGCTCTGGAATCCTACTGGGACCTGATCGCCAAACCTGGCGACAGGAAACTCTACTTTCAGTTAAGAGCCGGTTCCTTACCACTTAGGTCCCTTACAAGTAGATGGTCTAGTGCAGGTGTTGAATTATGTCCTGCTTGCGGTTTGCAAGCCGAATCAATTGCCCATTTTCTGTTTGTTTGTCCTGCATATGCTAATCCAAGAAGAGTCTGGTTGTCTCCAATGTGCAAAACTCTAGGTACACGGAGTAGTGCTGTTGCTTAAGAATTTTATGCACAAGTTCTTTACCGATTGTCTCTATCGCTCTAGCTAAATATCTGGGCTGGGCATGGTCTTTAAGAAATAATGTTCCCATGTACATACCGGTAGTTCCCCCATGAAGCTACATTAAGTTGGATTGTGTTTTTTTTATAACTGCTGTTTCCCATCTTTCTTTTTGTATTTGCTGTTTTCTTAATATCTTATTTCACCTTGTAGTCTTATGATCTGTTTAATGTTCTTTTAACTTAATTTTTTTTAGGTATTTATTGATGGCCCCAAGTATTTTATAGGGCACTTAATAGATGTTTTTACTTTGTTCTTTGTTTGTGTCTTTTATGATCTTTTAAAATCGAATAAAGAAAATTATGATAAGAAAGGGTTTGGTCGTGTCTCCAGTGGGACTAGTTTTCATATGGTTTACAATAGACTGTTTGATGTCAGCTGCAAAGCATTGGGCATTGTATTTCTTAATACTCTCGCTTATTGTGCTCTTTTTTTCTGTGTTTTGAAGACAACATATATATTGTTTTTTCTGTGCTATGTATGTCTAATGTATCTAACTGATGGCTAATAAAAACCGTGGCTCAAAATAACAAACCCGAGATGATACTTTTTTATTCTCCCGATCTTCATGTTAATTAACATGACTACTAAAGGTTTAAGGCATCTATAAATAGCATGTTTGCCTTATCTCTTGTGAGCTCAGTGATTTCTCTGTTAAAATAAACAGTGCTCTGAAATTTCAAAAAGCTCCTACTGGTGACCAGAACCCTGTCGTAATTCCAAATGGACTGTGACCAGCATCCTTTTAAGCCTGAATGTTCTACAGTTGAATTCCCTATCCTAATACCTAATTTCAAACACAGAGGCCCGGATTCTAAGTCAGTTGGAACGAACTTACCACGTGAAATTTAGCTCCACCCGATTCAGAGTGGGAAGGTGTTTCCATACCTGGTTATTTTTACGTGAAGAAACATACCTCTTCTTTCCATCCGTTAATACCAGCATGAAAATCACATCGGGCTTTGGCTGAAGATGCATCCAAGCTTCGTTACCCATTTTTGTAAAGGGGGCTGAACTTAACAAGGGAAAAGGGCCAATTATTTGTAAGAATGAAAAGCGACATGCTAATACAAATGTCATAAATGAATGTAATGGTCAAATTAAAAATCACATTACCATTAACACTCTTAATGAGTCTACTATGAAGGTAGTACCAGTTATTGATTTGTGTATATATTCTTATTTAATGAGGTTTGATTTTAGTCGTTGTTACTAAATATTGTGAGATCATAATTATTGCATTTGGTATATGGGTTATGCTTTGCTTGGCTGTTGGGTGACTTATGACTTGTGGAGTTAACCAGAACTGGTCGATTTATTAGGTTTTCAGTTTTAATAAATACCTCTAACTACACTTAAGTGTGGCTTTGAAAGTGAATTTCAGAGGTTTTTTAAGCATACGTTAAAGTCAAATAACAAGTGTATTTCTTAGGGTTTGATGAAATGCCATATCCAAATTCTATAAAAGAACACTCTTCCCACTGGCTGTCACTCAGCAGGTTGGGTGCAGGGCCTGCTACAATCTCTAAGTGGAAGAGGTGTGGTGCCGCGGCCAGGGCGACTGACTCCGGGGATCACGATTTGATCCCCGGCGGCAGATTAGCCCAGCACCATGTGACTCTGGGCAATAGCTTGCTCAATCTTCCCGACGGCCCCCAGCGCCTAGAGACCCTTACGGGTGATTGTTCGCGCTTTACAAATGTGGATATTATTATTATTATTATTATGGGAGGCCAATTCTTGATGCGTGCAACAGATGTTATGCACGGGGCATGACCTTCAGCCAGGACCTGCACCATTCCTGCCACGTGAGGACAACCCCTGCAAAACATGGACTAAAACTGTGAGCTGCACTCGTGGTCAGGCCCTGCACCCAACTTACCGCTAGTTGTTTTGCAGGGCCTACGAGTTAAAAGATCAATTCTTTCATTGAGAATTTTGGGTGTTTCTCAGAAACATTTTGTTTTTCTTTTGGAGTTTTTGGGGGGATTTTTTTTAGATTTAGAGTTTTTTGTTAACTGAACTTCAGAGCAACTCTGGTGGCAAACAGCAGTCCGGAAATAAATTGCACAGCTGGTTGTTGATGCGAATCCCTTACTTCCTCACAAATATTCAGACGTGAAGAGAGGAAGGAAGTAGGAATACAGAAGATCTGGACTGCAGTTGGCAGGAGTTAAAGTCTCTAGTTCGCACAGGATGCATAAAACGTTTGTTCAAATGCCACAAATGAGTAACTTCTGCAGAATATAATACTGCAAAACATTCCATGCCATCTAGTTGGACGTCTGGTAAACCATTACACAATATCAGCATTAGGTAAACAGTTCTTTGAGGTCTTACCTGCTTTTCCACAGGTACAGACGCTGATAAGCTCAGAACGGAACACTTTCAGCACAAAAAACAAGAGTGGTAAGAAGGTACAGGCAAACAGCTCTAAACTCACAAATATCTGGGTAACTGAAAGAAAGAACAAAACAAAGGTAAAGGGTGAAATAAGCAAGGCGTGCACTAGTATGAACAAGTGAGAACCTTACAATACACAAACATTACTGGGCAAACTATCTAATGAATCAGCCTTTATAGCCCTGGAACCTTTCCTGTGATATCTCCTCCTTGACCTGCATATCTCCTGTGTCCCATCACTATACAATGCCGCTGCCTTCATAGGCCCGTTTTCCCTTTTATTTGTGGGCATATAATTGTTCTGTTTCCCACCTAGTGCGTCATTAGTAGCTTTTTTCTCTGTCTTTCATCAGAAGGTAGCTGAATCTGTTGTGATGGAATGTGAATCCTTACAATACCCACTTATAAACTTGAAGCCTTTTTTTATTGGTCGACTTTTCTGGAGTGGTCATCAATTTTTCCATTCCTAGTTCAAGGGTTCTCGAATACACATTTTATTTTGTATTCAATAGCGGAGATTTTGAGGTGAGAATTGTTCTCTTCTTCGTGCTGCAGCACCCATTCAGGAACATTCTGTGGTTGTTGGACATCATGCATAGCTGGTGCTTGAGAAGTCTTATTCTGTTGTGTGTGTATATATATATATATATCTATATATATAAATTCACTGAAAAAACCATAGGTTTCAGGGGTGTTTTAGTTAGCTGGACTTTTCACTTGTACAAAACCATTGAAATTCCCCCGTTATAGTTAGTTCAGTTAACTATAACTCGCGCGCCCGTAATGCACTGCTGATGACGTCACATATTACATCACTCATGACATGGTCAGTGACATCACCCATGACATCACTGATGACATCTCAAATGACATCACTGATGACATCACTGATGACATCATCCAGTGAATGTGTGTTTTTCTGAAAATTAAATATGTTTTATATATGTATATCTCAAGGTCGATGGAAGAATAAATGGGTATATAAGTGTCTAAATGGATGATTTGTTTTTGAAAAATTGATTGTGTAACTGACTGATTAAGTGTATCATAGTGAATACATGGCTTAGTGAGTAATGTTTAAATATGTAAATATCTGTATCAGTCTCTCACTTTGTGTATAAGTGGCTGCATGGGTTGGTGAGTAGCTACATGAGTGTCTATATAGGTTATTAGTTGTTTTTTTGAGTATCAGTATAAGTGTCTGATGTCTGTATGGTTCGGTGGGGGGTATTACGTAGTGCATAGGTGCATGAATGAGTGACTCACTGTTTGTATGTGTTGAAGACAGCATGTGTGCAGGACTGTATGGGTGGATGAGTGTGTGCATGGGTGTGTTAGTGAGTGAATGACTGTCTCAATAGTGTCTTTATGAGTAACTACATATGTTTTAAACTAGTATATAAGACTATTGGTGTATATAAGTGAGTATATGTGAGAGTGAGAGATTGGAAGAGTTCCTGTATGAATAAGTATTTGTTTCTATAAGTGATTGCTAAACAGACTAAGTATGTGTAAGATTCTGTAGAAGTAAGTGGGGTGGTGTGTGTATAACTGTATATGCAAGTAAATGGATGTTTGATTCTTTATTAGCATGAGTGACTATGTGTGAGTAACTCTATGGATGAGTGGCGTTGTGTAACAGGATGTATAGGTGTATGAGTACATATGATGAGTGAGTACATGTATGAGTGACTGTATAGGACTGTTGGTGAATGAGTGGATGTGTATGTGGATCTTAGAATTACTGAATAGGTTGTTGTAACTGATATTGGTATGTGCATTGTTTTGAAAATTTTAGTTTCTATTTTTGAATGTGTGTATCAAAGGTTATATTAGGGTGAGAGGAGGTCTGCCACTCTATCACAAGGATGATGTCATCAGTGATGTCATCAGTGATGTCATTTGAGATGTCATCAGTGATGTCATGAGTGATGTCACTGACCATGTCATGAGTGATGTAATATGTGACGTCATCAGCAGAGCATTGCGGGCGCGCGAGTTATAGTTAGCTGAACTAACTACAACGGGGGAATTTCAATGGTTTTGTACAAGTGAAAAGTCCAGCTAACTATAACACCCCTGAAACCTATGGTTTTTTCAGTGAATTTCTGAGGTTTTTTAAATGCTAATTCCTAACTATAACGTGCCTGAAACCTATGGTTTTTTCTGTGAATTTCAAAGGTTTTTTAAATGCTAATTTCTAACTATGCCTACAGAGATAGGACATGTGAAGAAAGAAGAAAAAATGCACAGAAAGAAAAAAAAAGAAGTGCAGAAAGAAGCAACAGAAATCCTCAAAGACGAAGAAAAGTGCAGGAAGAAGGATAACGTGCAGAAAGAACAAAAAGAAGAGCAGAAAGAAGCCTTGTTGCAAAATCATCCTGTACCCTCAACTTTTTCAGACGGATACTGGTGGTAACTGAGTCTGACTAACCAGTCCTAGAGCCAGTGCTATGTTAAAAGACACTTAGAATACAGTGAAAACACCTACATACACTAGGGAACATTATGCGTTGGGGTCCCCCTGTGATTTAGTTGATTAGCAACCCGCACACCTTTTTGTTCAATGTTCTATTCATTTAATCCTTTTGGGGTGCAAACCTGGAGAGTGCCCTGTCCCATGGCACGAAAGAATATAGCATGATGCTGATGCACAATTGCGTATCAGTCCCAGGTTGCGACACCGCGTAGTAGATGAAAAAATCATCGTTCAACTGAAGTTCATTCGATTTAACCACATTTTATTGAAATCTTTTGCATATGAAATTGGTCATTTCGATTTTCAAATGCATGTAATATGCTAAATAGCCTTAGTTACAGCATGCCGAAAGAATCCATTAATCATGAAGTAATTTAACCCAATGCATTTCGGGCTTCTCGCCCTTCGTCAGGGGTAACTGTAAAACATGGAAGAGACCACAAGTCAGAATGACCTCGAAAAAGCACAATTTCAAGTGATTTTTAAATTAACAAAGTCTAACAAAGTCTAAACCGTTAACCAATTCAATAGCAAAAACACTGTGATGGATATAATGTCAAAACACAATCGTCCCGTTTGATTGTATATTGAATACTACCCCCCATAATACAAATAAAATAACAATGCAGAGAAATAATAATGAAATCATGTTGCGACACGATTAAGGGTCAAAATGTAAAGCATACAACACCTCCACAATGCCGCACCCGGCGTTGCCTACCTTAAAAACTCTTAATTTATCGTATGGAGCGGCTGACATGGATACTGTCTGTTTGAAAAGTCAGTTTCACCAACCCCGTTTAAATATCAACTAACTCCACCCCTATTGCGGCCACGTGTTTACCTCCGAATGTGAAAATGAAAAAAAGATTTAAACATGTGATTAGCATGATCTCCTCTGTAAGCCCCTAGTATATAATAGGGCAGGGGGATTAAAACTACCTCTTAAAACAGGCCACAGGGCGTTTTTGCACACGTTAACTCAGGCCCCGTCCCCTCCCTTCACCACTGTGTAAACACGCCCTGTGTCCGTTTTTAGTTGGGAGATTAAGTTCATTTGAATCCTGAGGGTCCCTAGGGTCCAACTAGCCAACTAGGTACCTCCAGTAAGTGCCACAGAGCTGCGTTGCAGAGAGGTGTAAAAAGTGGCACGGCCTGGACCACCTCTCTGCAATGCAGCTCAGTGGCGCTTACTGGAAGCACTTGGTGGGCTAGTTAGCCCCCAGGGGCCCTCAGTATTGAAGGGAAATTATATCCCCAATTTAAAACGTGCCATAGTGCGTGTTTGCACACGTCACCTTAGGCCCCGTCCCCTCCCTTCACCTCTGTGTAAACGCGCCCTGTGGCTGTTCTAAGTTGAGAGATTAAGTCCCCTTGAATCCTAAGGGTCCCTAGGGTCAAACTAGACCACTAGGTACCTCCAGTAAGCGCCACAGAGCTGCGTTACAGAGAGGTGTAAAAAGGGGCTTGGCCTCAGAACACCTGTCTGCAGCGCAGCTCCCTGGTGCATACTGGAGATGCCTGTTGGGCTAGTTGGCCCTCAGGGACCCTCAGTATTGAAGAGGAATTCATTTCCCAACTTACAACTCGCCAGGGGGCGCGTTTGCAGAGTGCTGCAAGGAGGGGGCGTGGCCTCCGGCACGATGCCAGTCTTTTATTTATTTTAATTTTTTTTTTTTAATAGAAACCTTTATTACACAATAAAATACATACAAGGGCCTACAACCACCAAGGCCGGCCGCTACAGAGCCCGAGGGCCCGCAATGCAACGCCACACATTCAAATGAACCAGAAGCGAAGCTCCCGGCAGTTCGTGAGCACATGCAACCGGCCGTGGCCATAGGCCAAGGGCAATCGGAAAAGACAGTTTCATTTTCTATTAAATGCAAAACACACTCAAGGCAATGAGAGTCCGAAATAGCAGCGTGCGCTTCCCAGGGCGGGGGACAACGTATAGTATCCAAAGCAGTTCTTGACAGGACGTGGCAGCGGGGGGCAACGGGAAGACAAAACATAGAACACACTTCACACAATCCCGCAGAATGCGTGGCTAGGGGGACAAAGCAATATCGACCTCTAACGGCAGAGGCGGGGTGCAGATATGTCCACGATAGGAATTCCATGGACCCCATACCTTCGTCCACTTCCCAGGCCTGCCTCTCGCCACATACACCGTCTTTTCCCTAAACATACACCAGTCCATATTCTCCTTCCATACCGCGATCGTGGGCGGCCTCGGGGAACCCCACAGCTGTGCTATGTTACGCTTAGCCACCATGTACCCCAGAGTCACCCACTGCGTCTGTGCCACATTATAGTCATTCGGTTCCCAGACATTCAACAAACACCTCCTAGCCTCTGGCGACAGAGCGACATGCGTGACCTCCTCCATTACGGCGAGGATACCGTTCCAAAATCGCACAACCTCCGAACATTCCCATAGGATATGAAGAAAGGTTCCCGACAGGCCACATCCACGCTTACACATTTCATCCCTCGAGTAACCCATACGTAGCAAACCGGGCCCCGTGACATACACTCTATGGAGGATCTTCAGCTGTACAAGTCGTAAGCGGGCCGGGATCGCCACCTCTTTCGGGAAGGCCACCGCCGAGACCCAGTCCTCATCGTCCAGTTCCAAGCCGTCGCCCGTCCATACCTCCCGGAGACGGATCAGCAAGTCCGCGCGATCATTAATAAGTTTTTTGTAGATCAGAGAGATAGTGCTGTCAGGCACATAGCCATCCAACACTCTATCCTCCAGCGGGGAATATTCGGGGATAGCAGCAGCGTCCGGGAAGACGGAACACATCGCATGGTAGACTTGTGCACACGGGAAGTACTCTCTATCATTTAATTTGTATTCGGTTTTAAGCATTTCAAACGTTTTGAAAGACCCCTTTGCCCAAAGATCACCCACCTTACATATACCAATCATATCCCATTTCTCAAAGCCTTTCGTTTTCCACAAACAACCCAGCCGCCCGGAGGCATACAACGGCGTCGCCCGAGTCAAGCGATCCCTCCACCCCATCGCAGCACTCGCCGCATGCCACACACGTACCGCGACCCGCGTGGGTCCCGTCAACCGCGCATCCGGGGTCACCGAATACAGCGCCCTGTTATAATCCCCGCCCGGAAGCAGTAATTTATCCATCTCGAAGGCCGGGTTTAAGGCAGGACCATATATCCCGTGGTTCACCGCCGCCAATTGAGACGCCCAATAGTATCTTTTAATATCGGGGAGGGCGACCCCCCCATCGTACCAAGGGAACGTCAACTTGGCGAGAGCGATCCGCGGCCGCCCGTCCCAAAACAGTTGGCGCTGAAGACCCTCCACCTCACGAAAATAACGGGCTGGCACGACATCTAGAGTGTTTTGCAAAGCGTACAAGAAGCGAGGTAGCGACATCATATTAAACAATGCCGCCCGTCCGAGCGGCGAGAGCGGAAGTCGTCACCACCTCGCGACGTCGGCCTTCAATCGCTGGAGGGGAGGGAGAAGGTTTCGCTCATAGCGGACCGCGGGATCCAGAGAGATAAAGATTCCCAAATATTTGAACCCCAGTGTAGCAATCTGGATAGGACAATCCCGCGGTAGGAGGGGGGCCTCACCCGAGAGGACGTAAACACATGACTTGGCCCAGTTAATAACCAGGCCAGAGTTGCGACCAAAGGAATTCAATACATCCACCAATACAATTAGCGATTGTCGGGGAGAGGTAAGGTACAGAAGGATGTCATCCGCGTAAAGGGAGACACGGTCCTCAAACTCCGGCGTCCATCTAATACCCCGCAGCGACGGCTCCCAACGCAACCAAGCGGCGAGAAAGTGCAAAAAGAAGGGGTGATAACGGACAACCCTGCCGCGTACCTCTCCCCAGTGCGAAGGGAGCCGACACCCTACCATTCACCACAACCTGAGCCAATGGGTCAGCATACAATAATTTTACCCAACCAATGAACTCAGGGCCGAACCCGAATTTCGCCAACACGGCCCAAATATACGGCCACTCCAAAGTGTCGAACGCCATAGTGGCATCTAAAGATGCCAAGATGGCCGGCTCACGTATAAACTCCGCTCTAGCAAGCACGCCGTGCAACCGCCTCAAATTCAGGGCAGTATTCCGATGGGGTATAAAACCGGACTGATCCTGATGAATCAGGTCACCCACGACCCGAACCAGCCGATTAGCCAATACCTTAGCCAGGATTTTGGGTTCTGCGTTCAACAGCGAAATGGGCCTATAGGAGGCGCAGCGATCTCGCGGCTTCCCCTCTTTGTGTATCACAACTATGGTGGCGAGACGTTGGTCAGGGGGAAGGAAACCCACCGCACGTGCTGCGAAAAACATGTCCCGAAGATACGGCGCTATCTTATCGGGACGCAACTTATACAGTTCAATGGGAAGACCATTAGGACCCACAGCCTTACCAGATGCGATCGAGCGAATGGCCAGAGCGATCTCATCTGACGACAACTTCGTCTCCATCAATATTGCATCAGCCTCCGATAGGGTTGGCAATGCAATGTCTCTAAGCAACAGATGAGAATCCTCCTCCGAACGCACAGAAACCGGAGAGTATACCCCGCGGAAGTAATCCGCGAAGCAGTCAACGATCTCCACAGGGTCAGTCACACGCACTCCGTCCATTCTCTCCACCACGGGCACCACCCTGCTCGCTCTCTCCTTCTTATCCAACCAGGCAATCAACTTTCCGGCCTTATCCCCCACATCATACAGTCGTCCTTGGTGCTCTCTACTCATCCCTTTAGCGGCTTCCGTGACTAGCGCTCTATAATCCGATTGTTTGAGGCGGAGAACGTGCAATTTCTCATCAGTAACTCCCCGCTCCAAGTCCTCCTCCATTTCAGCTATTTCAGTTTCCAGGCGAACCACCTCTGCTCTCTCGCACCTCTTAGCATGGGAGATAAGGGACAAGGCCTGCCCCCTGATCACCACTTTATAAGCCTCCCATAGGGAGACGGCCGACGACACCGACCCCACATTATCATTAAAGTAGTGATCAGTGGACTTGACCAGTTCCGCGCGGATCTTAGGGTTACGTAGATACCAGGGGTTAATGGGTGCTACTCTCCCCTCTGCCCCAGGGACAACCTTCAGTTGCAACCATATGGGGGAATGGTCAGAGATACCTCGGGCTAAATGACGCACCTCCCCAATCATCCCAGCTTGGATCGCCGGCATAAGCATGTAATCAAGTCTCGAGACTCCCATGGCCCCCCGAGTGAAAGGTGTATTGCGCCTGTCCCGGGTGCATCAATCTCCAGCAATCTACAAGTCCCAAAGTGTCCACAAAGCCACCCAACCAGGCCTGAGCCCTAGGGAGATCCCTGGGGGGGCAACGGTCCTCCAACCCGGAGACAACAGCATTAAAGTCGCCCCCCAACACCAGAACCCCCCCAGGGAGTCCCAGGACCAGACGCCCCAAATCAGAGAATGTAGCCGTCTGTAACCCCGGAGGCACATAAACAGCAACGAGCGAAACAGTCCTACCCTCCCATCTCCCCACCAGTGCCACGTAGCGCCCCCTATCATCGTGAAACACCTCGTCCACCTCCAATGGGAGAGAGGCCGTAACCAAAATGCCCACTCCTCTAGAGCCAGAAGTGAAACCAGAGTGAGCGGCGAGGCGATAGCCCCTCCTATTTAGGGCATGGAAGGAGTTACCAATCAAATGTGTCTCCTGCAGGAAAACAATGTCGGGCGAAATCCGTTTCAAAAACTGCAGCACCACCCCGCGCTTGATCCTGTCCCCCAATCCATTCACATTCCACGAAAGGATTCTCAATCCCCTACCCCCCACCCCACTCCCGTGCATGATACCCACATCCCGGAAAGCACAACACGGACAAGTCAGCAGAGAACTTCACATTGCCTTGCGAAACAAACAAACAGTCCCCAACAACCCCCCTCCCCCACAATCCCAAAATCACAACTCCCCCCTCCCTGCACCCCTGCTTGAGCCCGAACAGCCCCCCCCAACTCGCAGTGTGCCTGTCGCCCTAACATATACCACAAAAAGAACCCCAGAAGGAGGAAAGGGCCCCAATAAGCTCCCCACAACCTCCAGGCATTTGAAGGGCATATTGTGTCAAACTAGTGTCCAGTTGAGCCAAGGTACCAAACGTCACCAGTCTAGTCCATCACCAGGGACCAAGTTCTAGCCCTGCTCCACCAAATCCTCTCCGCTCTCCGCCATCCGAGTGTCTCGATCCTGTCCCCGAGGCAGGGCATCCAACCAGTCTCCAACCGCCTCCGGCCGGTCGAAGAAGTGTGAGCGACCCCGGAACTCAACCCGCAGCTTAGCCGGGAATAACATTGCGTATTTCAGCTCCATGTCCCTCAAGCGCCGTTTGACGCCCAAAAATCCCAGCCATTGTTTTTGGACCGCTTGCGTGAAGTCCGGGTAAAAGCTGACATTAGAGTTCTCAGACTTCAGCGGCCCGGCCACCCTCGACGCCTGAAGGATAGCATCCCTATCCCGAAAGTTAAAGAGTCGAGCGATTATAGGCCGCGGGGGAGCACCCACTTTGGGGGCACCACCCGGAATCCTGTGGGCCCGCTCCACCACAAAGAACTTGCTCAATCCCTTGGGCGCGAGACGATTGATCACCAGATCCTCCACAAAAAGATCAGCAGCAGATTCCTCCGATCTTTCCGGCACTCCAATGATACGAACATTGTTCCGTCTAGCCCTGCTTTCGGAGTCCTCAAGTCGACGATCCGTCAGGTCACTGGCTAGCCGCAACCTACGGACCTACGTCTGCAGGGCGGCCACATCCACAGTTAGGCTGGACGCCGCTTGAGTCAAGGAGTCGACCCGTTCGTTGGTTTTGGACAGGTCTGCCCTGACCAAATTCACATCGATCAGGACCGCGTCCAATTTATGAGCCAGGGTATCAAACCGCTGACCCACAGCAGCCTTCATCTCCTCAATGGCGCCCATGACGTCCTGCAGGGTCAATTCTGACGATGGGCCCGAGACCTCTTTAGACCTCTCAGGCGATTTATACGAGCCACTAGGGGATCCCTTTGTCTGCGCATAACGATCCATGTTGTTGACCTGAGTATAGGCTCCCCTCCGGGTTGACTTGGGTTTCGACTTGTCTCCGTCTAGTCTCGCCGCCATCGTCCGGAGGCCACCAAGGTTGGCACCCGCCAGCACCAGGGACAGGGACCAGGTAGCTAATTCAATAGAACACAGCAGTCGCAGACAGGAAGCCCGTGTATAGTCCGAAAATCAGGCCAGTAACTCCGCCATCCGCGCTCCTCTGAAACACCAAGGTCCCTCAGCCGGTCTCAGAAAACAAACTTGAAAACGAAAGTGAAAGTGCGGGGTACGTGGCAAGTCAAGCCCAGCATGCCGCTGTTGTTCACTTCGTACCCGGGCACCTCACCAACTCGAGATCGGGGCCAAGGCAATAGCAGGCCGCAAACTTCGGAGGGCAACCATTCGGATTCCCGGCGTCCGATCTGAATTTGGAAAACGGGTGGCACCTCAGCGCAAATTCATCAGCAAAAGCCCGTCAAATTAACCAGGATTTAGTCAGGATAGACGTGGGAGGTTGCGGAGGCCCTCGAGAGCCGTAAGCCTACGCGGCCATCTTGGTTGCGCGCTAGGCTCCTCCCCCCTTAATTTTTTAAGAAGGGGGCTGTGTGGTTCCCCTTCTTATTCTAATTTATTGGCCCTGGTGACCCCATCCCCCAGGGCCTGTCTCCTAATTATATTTTTTTGACCCCAATCCCCAGGGCCGGCCACTTTTTTTTATTATTTTTAAAAAATATATATTTATAGACACACCTAGGACATGCTGGACAAACCGTACGTACCTATCACTATGACGATTTGCATGATATTCATTAAAAGGCGACTATGCATACAATGAATCCACGTGGAATGTATTTACACCACTAGTGAAGCTCTGACATGTCTGATGCCCTACCGTGCCTAATCCCGGTAGACACCCTTGTCGTTTATTTATACAAATATGGGTAGCTATTGACGGGCACATTTAATACACATGCACACCAAGCCATTCAAAGGGGATTCGACAAAAATTCGACCAAAACTATGCAAGAAACCCCCCTCACGGTTAATAAAACACACATCCACTGCCGGATGTGTAATACTTTTTATTTTACTCTCTGGAAAGGGGACGAACATCACTTGAGAGTCACAGAGCGGTCCTGGCAGAGCCCAATGCTGTGTTACACCCACCATTGCCTGCTGAGTGCCACACACCTCTGTGTTGTATTCCACCAGCTAGTGCATATGCTATGACACTCTCTAGCCCATGTGCACTGTAACACCACCCCGTGAATATGTCATGCCACACTTGTCTTCGCACGGGTTATATTGCCCCATCTAACGTGCCTTCCTCGATGCCTATGTTATAACGCACAGTGCTATGCCATACATATTACAATCTGGGATCATATCTTTGTCACAGTGCATATGCAACGTTACACTCCCCAGCACATATTTTATATTACAACTTTAGAGACTAGTTAGGTTACACAACACTGCCCTGTGCATATTACACTCCAAGGCGCATATCGCATAGCACGCGCTAGTGCCTGTGCTATCTCGCGCTCTCCAATGAATCTGTCATTGCGCACAATGTATTGCATATTGTATTTCACGCCCGGTTCATCTTATATCACACTTTTTGGTGCATAGTTTATACCATACACTATATCTAGTTTTCATTTTCAATCGTGCTCTCAGGAATATGTTCTATATAACACTGTGTTCACCTACCCTTTTCACGGGCATTACATTTTGCGATAGGGGGTGGAGGGTCAGGGGGTGTTTCTGCCAAGTGAGCCCGGAGTCACAGTCACAAACGTCCTCTTCTTCCTGAATAAAAGTGAGATTATGCTGCATACTTGTTCATATTTTAAGTAGTTCGCACAGACACACGTTTTAAAAACAATAAAGTTCCTAATACCCGCCTTCTCTGAACAGTTAGCTTGCTGCCCCATCCCCCTCCTCCCTATCCTCTGTTGTGTGAATCCATGGACTAGCCTCCTCCCTCCTGCCATGCATGGCCTGATGTGCTGCCACTGCCCTCAATTTAGTATGATGTACCAGTCCACTCCTCCTGCCCTCCATTGCCCAATTCTATGCCCCATCATTGACCTCCTGCTTAAACTCTGTGCTTAGCTTGCCGCCCCTATTCTCCTTCCCCCTGCCCTCCGATGTCTTTGTGCATGCCCCTGCTCCATCCTTTTTGCCCACCATGTTCCATGGACCTGCCACTCCTATCTACTCTGAGTGTTCTGTTGAGCTGCCACTCCCCTCCCACCTGCCTAGCATTGTCAGATGACTGTAACCTGCCCCTGCCACCTCCACCCTGCCTGTCCACATGCCATGCCCCTATCCTCTTCCTCCTGTCCTACATGGTCCATTGTACTGCCACACCCTTCTGCCCTCCCTGGTCTGTTGTGCTGCAACTGCTCCTCCTGCCTGCCCCGTGCGGTCTGTTGTGAGGCCCCTTCCCCTGAACTTTCTTGTCTGTGCACAGGTCCTGACCCTCCCTTCTATCCTCCATCGTCCTTTGTGCATGCCCCTGCACCCTCCTTCTTGCCCATCATAGCCATTGTGCTGCCACTAACCCTCCCACTTGCCATGCATGGTATTCTGTGCTGCCATGGCCCCTCCCACCTTCCCTGTGTGGTCAGTTAGCTGCCCCTGACCCCCCCCACCTTCCCTCCATGGTCTGTGTGTATTCCATCACAGTCTCACTGTTGCTCTTCATGGTGTGTCTTGCTTCTAGTGCCCATCCTGCCTGACCTCCATGGCTATCTTGCTGCTCCTGCCCTGCCCCCTTGCCCCCAGCCCTCTGTTTACATGTGCAGACCCCTGCTCC
The DNA here is from genome assembly GCF_964204655.1 of Triturus cristatus. NCBI lineage: Eukaryota > Metazoa > Chordata > Amphibia > Caudata > Salamandridae > Triturus > Triturus cristatus. The sequence goes on from NC_140585.1 coordinate 709,269,753, forward strand.
CTCCCTCCTGGCTTGTCTGTTCCATTGTAATGCCCCTGATCCATCCCTCCTGCCCTTTATGGTCTGTTATGCTGCAGCTTTCTCTCCTGTCTGTCCATTATGGTCAGCTAGCTACCATTGCCTCTTGCCCCTCTGTTCTCTGTTGTCCATGTGCATGGTCCTGTCCCCTCCCTCTTGCTTTCTATGGATTGTTGTGCTGCACTCCCGTCCCGCATGCCCTGTGTGGTGTATTGTGCTGCTGCAAACCCTGATGCCTGCCCTGCAGGGTCAGTTTGGTGCACCTCTCCATGTCCCTCCTGTCCTCTGTTATCCAAGTCCATGTCCCTACCCCATTTCCTTCCATGATCCAATGTACCATACTTGTGAACATTTTGAACTTGGTAAGAGGGAGATTTTGAAAAAAAACTGGGGTATTGATTTTCCCCTTTGAGTTACATTGAAAAAGAGGAGATTGTAGACAGGAGACAGATCAAAAAAAGCCCATTTGAGCTTAAAAACATTGGACGTTTCCTGGCTGAATCGGGTCTGTTGGCATGTATGGTTGTACTACCATTGCCTCTTCCTTCTGCCCACAATGGTCTATTATATTGCCACAGCCTCTCTTGCCAGTCCTGTATTGTTGGTTTGTTGCCCCTGCCCCCCTTTCCACTGCCCTCCATAGTCTGTTGTGCTGCCACGGCCCTTCCTGCCTGCTCAGTGTGGTTAAATTGTTGCCTTTGCACCCTCCTACCTGCCTTCAATTTTCAGAGTCCGTGCCCCTGGCCTCTGCCTCTCAACAGTATCCTAATGAACAACTAGATTGCTAACATTCTATATTTATTACAAAAGTGTGGAACGCCTGACGTCATCTTGATGTAATCAAAACTATAATACCTAGAGCATTTCCTTTAGAAATTACATATATGAGAGCGTCTTATTGGCATCAAAATTATGGTTAGTGCTCTAAAAGACTAAAATAAGGACATATTTTCTGAGTTTTCAAATAGCGACAAAGCACTTTTAAATTATTTGTTATCTTTATGTTTTTTTATCCAGTTGACCACTTAAATGTTGCACTTAGGGGAGAGGATGTGGTGTTACTTCCAGAACTGCAGACTTTGCAACTGGGGAACCAGGTTGGAGTTTCTGCTTCAGCTCGACATTCTGTGATTCTGGTCAAATCACTTAGTCTCCCCATGTCTACAACCAAAATGAATTTGTTCTTGTGTGATGTAACCAATGCTCATGTAAAGCACTCCAATACCTGACAAGTCTGCACTATATAACACTGCAAAAACACAAAATAATAATTGTTTTGCACACTTCTGTCATTGGGCTATATTTGGGCTACATCTGGGTGATTTTGGGCTACATTTGGGCTCCTTTGTCTCCGGTGGCCATCTTGGGAGATTTATTTGTTATGAAGTTTCCTAATTTCCTCATGTACTGCAGTCTCCTCAGTAGGAAATGCTTTCAGTTTTTTACTTTGATTCCATCATGAAGGTATTCAGATATGTCACACATTTGCCATAAATTCTGAATGTTAGCACTCTAGTTGCTCACTAGATCACTGTAGTAAAACTACTGTTCACCATGGAAGTCTGCTCCTGGTATTAAAAGTGCAAGTTTCAGTCTGCATGTCAGAATTTTTTAATGAAATAGAAGAGGATTTGAGAAGTCACGCAAAATGTGCCCTCATTTTCTTTCTTCAGCATTAATCATAATTTCTATGGCAAAATGAACCCCCTCATTGTGTTCCTTTTTAAATTAAATGTTTTAAGTGTTACCAGTTTATTCCAATCAAGATGGCTTCAGGTGTGCCATACTTTTGTCATAATGAAGACAGTAAGCGCTCTAGTTGTTTTTAAGAACACTCTGGGACATTCTGTCATTGGGCTATACTTGGGCTACATCTTGGTGATATTTGGGCTACATTTGGGCTCTTTTGTCTCTGGTGGCCATTTTGGTAGACTTATTTGTTATGAAGTTTCCTAATTTCCTCATTTACTGCAGTCTCCTCAGTAGGAAATACTTTCAGTTTTTTACTTTGATTCCATCAAGAAGGCATTCAGATGTGTCACACATTTGCCATAAATTCAGAATGTTAGCACTCTTTTTGCTCATTAGATCACTGTAGTAAAGCTACTGCTCACCAGGGAAAACTGCTGCTGGTATTGAAAGTGCATGTTTCAGTCTGCATGTCAGAATTTTTTAATGAAATAGAAGAGGATTTGAGAAGTCACTCAAAATGTGCCCTAATTTTTCTTTCTGCAGCACTAATCATACTTTTTATGGAAAAATGAACCCCCTCATTTTGTTCCTTTTCAAATTAAATGTTTTAAGAGTTACCACTTTAATCCAAGCAAGATGGCTTCAGGTGTGCCATACGTTTATCATAAGTAGGACTGTTAGCGCTCTAGTTGTTCTTTGGAACACTCTGGGAAGCTGCAGTAGAACACAAAGGAATCAACTGACAGTCTCTGCCCTTGTTGGATGTACATGTTTTACTGAGAATGTCAGACTTCATTCTCACATGACTGAGAAAGATAATGTGAATTTACAGAAAATAAGCTCTCAGTTTGGCTTGTAGATCACCTTCCAAACCTCTGTGGGAAAAGCATGAGAAAATATTTTTCTCTCAATCATGATATCCCAGCAGAAGGCTTTTTCACATGGTGAAATCACCTTAGAACATACCACAATTCCTAAAATGAGTATGGTACCATCAACAAATGATTTATAATGTAACTAAAGTCTTAAAACCTTCTATTAACTGCAATGCTTTTTAATGAGGTGCTATCATGTATATTGGTCCCAAGATGGCTGCCAACACTTCTTGGATGAAGTGCTGACAGCCAATCAGATCTCAGGATGAGATGTGTGGTTAGGCTCCGCCCACATATATATATGATTTTACTTTTGATTTTCTCAGGAACTACTGAACAGATTGACTCCATATATGCAAAAGGCACATCCCTGAGCTGAGGACTACCTCTCTGCCAAATTTCAAGTAATTCTGTTCAGCCGTTCGGGCTGTACCTTGGACTAAATGTCGCTATGGAAAATTGCATGGGGAAAACGCGTTTTGGGACCCCCCTTTTTTCTCGGCCCCCGCTTGACAAATCACCCCGAGACTTTCAGGGTAGGAGCGGAGCGCCCCACCTATTTTGAAAATTTTGCAAGGATTCGTCAACCGGCGCCAAAGTTATTCCAAATAGAATGTTGCGGATTTCCTATGGAAACACGGTCCTAACTATAACTATCTACTGGTGATCGCCAGTAGATAATATATGTATATATATATATATAAAATGCTGTTCGCATTTTGCAAAATTAATTCCCTTTTGTATTTTAGATGCCCCTGACAAAGGGACTGTGATCCTGAAATGCATTGGGTTACTTTTAATAAATCGTGACATTTGGAACTTCATGGCGCTCCTGTGTTTGTGTGAACATCATCGTAAAAAACTGAAATGAGTAAAATGAATTGAAAAAATTGAAACTAAGAAGGATTAAACACAAGCGTGGAAATTTGAAAAATGTAGGAGTAAACTAATTTAATTTAATTCATTTGATTCATTTAAGTATGTGGCTGTGCAGCTTGGTGGAATCCTAGCAGGTTCCCCTCGTGTTTTGTCTAATATATATACCATCTCAGTGGCACTATGACTGTCTGTATCAGTGTGGGAGTGGGTGTCTGAGTGGCTGTATATGTGTGTGAGTAGCTGTATGGGTAAGTGAGTGACTGTGTGAGTGGCTGTACGGGTGGGTGGGTTAGTGTGTGTGAGTGGCTGTATCGGTGAGTGGCACTATGTGTGAATGAGTGTGTGTGTAAGTGGGTGTATGGGTACGTGAGTGGCTGTTTCGCTAGGTTTTGTATGAGCAAAATCTGAACCTAACTATGTTGTCCCTGTAATCTTTGTTTGTTTTAGTGAATTTGTAAGGTTTTTTAATGTTGTTTCCTAAATGTAGCACCAACCTTTGATAGTGAGTGTGTGAGTGCATGAGTGTCTCAGTAAGTCTGTGAGTGGATTGTGAGTCAGTGTGAGAGTGTCTGAGTGGGTCTGTGAGTGGGTGTGTGTGGGTGTCTGAGTGCCCTCTGTTTTGCCCTGTTCAGTTCATTCTCTGCTCATTTTCTGCCTTTTTCTGCTCACTTCTGATCTTCATTTTGCCTCTTTCTGCTCGTTTCTCACTTTTGTTTTGTTTTATTTTATTTTGCCTCTTTCTGCTCGTTTCTCAGCTTTATCAGATCTTTATCAGACCTTGACCAGACCATTATTTTGCCTCCTTCAGCTCATTGCTGACCTTTATTTTGCCTATTTTTCCACCTTCTTGTGTCTATTTTGCCTCTTTCTGCTCGTTGCTGACTCTTATTTTGACTCTGCCTGCTCTTTGCCGATCTCTATTTTGACTCATTCTGCTCATTGCTGACCTTTATTCTGCCTCTTTCTGCTAATTTCTGACCTCTATTTTGCCTCTGTCTGCTCGTTTCTCAACTTTATTTTGACTCTTTCTCCTCTTTTCTCCCTGGGACCACGGGGGCCTCAAGACCCTCATGTTCCCAGTGGCTCCCTTCCTCCTGCAGGAGCCAGCTTTGCTCTCACAGACAGGGAGATGCTAAACATGAGAGCAATCATTTAATCTGTTTCCTTGCTCGCTTGACAGCGGGCAGGGAAACCTCCGCTTTCAGCAAGTGAGAACATTTTGTCAGCTCTCGCTTGCTGCCAGTGGAATTTTTGCTCTGACATGGCAGGAGCTGTCAAAGCTCCCACCGATTCACAGCAAACAGCTAACTCCTGGGGGTGGACACCACAGCACATAGCAGGAGCAGGCCCTGGGGGATGGCGGTCCCTAGGGCCAATGTTGCTCACAAACAAATGGGGGCTTTCATTTGCTTTCCCCGGGGAGGTGATGGTCCCCCTAGGCCGAGAATGGCCAAGAGGGAGCCCGACCAGCTCCCCTCCTTCTTAAATAAAAAGAAAACCCCAGGGAGGTGGAGGTCCCCAGGGCATGGGGGTCCGTGCAACCCCCTGCTCCATATAAGGGTGTGTCCATGTAGCCCCCCTAACATTTTATTTAAAGCGCCGGGGAGTTGGTGCTCCCCTGGGCTCAGGTGGTTCCGCAAATTTCCTCGCCTCTTATTATCCCCAGGAAGGTAGTGGTTACCGGGGCTCATTTGAGCCTATGGAGGGGGGCCCCATGCACCCCCCTACTTTTCTTATAAAATGTCCCCGGGACCTGGTCCAGCCAGGGGTCCTTTTAACAACAAGCGCAGGAGCCCATACTTGTGTTTTTTTTTTGTTGTTTTTTTTTTGCCATGGATTTTGACTTTTTTCTGAGTCCCAAGTTAGCTACCAACTCTGCCTGGATAACGTGTTGACAGCCAGTCCGAGCTCTGCATTTCCCTCCTCGAGCTCGTTATTATTCACGAATTAGCCGCGACCACAGATATCACTATTGAGATTTTCTTAAATTTCCTAACAACTACTGAATGGATAACTGAAAGCATGATCTGCATAACCAAATCTACCTTTCTGCCAAATTTGGTGTAATTCCATCCAGCAGTTCGGGCTGTAGACGTATCTAAAGAGTCTATGGGAATTAACACTGGAAACACACTTTTTTTGACCCCTCCCTTTTTTCTCTGCCCCTGCTTGACAGATCACCCTGAAACTTTACATGAGCAGCAAGACTCACTATGACATTTTATGGGAACGTTTTCTTGAAGATTTGCCAAATGGTGCAAAAGATATAGGTACGTTGAAAACGCCTTTTCTATGGAAACTTGTCCCTAACTATAACTACCTTCTGGCAACCGCCAGTAGGAAAAATATATACAATCTAGGGATAGATATCGATATTTAGATAAAACAGAGTGGGTGATAGCAACTCTGTAGTTATGAATGGGGATAGGCTTCTAAGGAAAACACAATTTTGATTTTGCTTATTATCTTGGCACCATTTGATGCATCTGCAAAAAAATTAAATTGAAATTAGAAATTAGTTTCAGCAAGTCAATCTAATTTTAAATTTGCTCTCTTCTACATGTATATGTATAGCCTTATAAATATAAATGTGTATATGTGTGTGTGTGTGCGTGTATGTGTGTGTGTGTGTGTATATATTTATATATACATATATATATGTGTGTGTATGTATATTTATATATATCCGTCACACTCTCTCCCCACTTACAAGAGGTATTGGACTCTGTAGGCCACCAGAAACTGGTGTACCAAAAGTGTCTTTTTTAATTTGTGATTTATGAAATATCATAGATCCAAAGCGTTTTGGCTAGTCCCCTTGAGCCTTGTTCACAGAGAGAGAATATATACATGCAAACAAATTAACATAAAAAAACATAATACATCCTTCTGTAGTCTTTTTTTCTTACATACTGAAATCCGATTTTTTTACAAAACAATATTTAATTTCATAATAATAAATGTAAAGTGCATTGATATTATCAAATTATTCATCACAGCTTACAATCATTACCCTTAAGCCATACAAGTGAACATAAATGTGTCATGTGTCCCCCTAACCTGTTAATTGTTGATAGCAATTTTACTAATGAATACTCATTCTGGCATTTACTACTAGTCTACAGTGAAACTAACATGAGAAAATCGTGTTTACTACTTCACAAATTGCTTATTCCAATGACTTGACACATGGAAACATCCTTGTTCAGTCAGGAGGCAATTTCAAGGTGATATTACCTCTCTGCAGAGAATTACTCCCTCACATCCTGATTGTTACCTACTGTTGGACTTGGCCCTCTCTGCGGGGTCATCCCCAGGCTTTTTGCCTTTGCCCTCCACTTTTTACTGAATTTGTTTTTGTTGGCCTTATGACTCTGCACACGTTACCATTGCTAACCAGTGCTAAAGTGCTTGTGCTATCTCTCCGCTAAACATGGTAGCATTGGCTTATACCCAATTGGCACATTTAATTTACTTGTAAGTCCCTTGTAGAGTGGTGTACCATACACCCATGGCCTGTAAATTAAGGGCTACTAGTGGGCCTGAAGTACTTGTTGTCCCCCCACTTAGGCAGCCCTTTAAATATGTCTCAGGCCTGCCATTGCAGCCTGTGCATGCAGTTTTTAACTGCCATTTCAGACTGGCAAAATAAACAATTTGCCAGGCCCAGACCGTCCTATGTCACTCTTAGGGTAGCCCCTGGGCAGCCCTCGTGGACAGGGTGCAATGTATTTAAAAAGACATGTACTTTTAGGTTTTACATATCCTTATAGTAAAAAACACTTACATTCGTTTTTCAGTACTGCAATGCCTACCTCTCCCATAGGTTAACATTGGAGTTATCTTATTCGATTTTACAAGTGTAATTTTCAAATGGGAACAGATACCCCTTCATGTTTGGTGTCTCTGGACTCACAATTGAAAATCCTAGCTTATGGTAAAGTCTGATTTTAAATTGCAATTTTAAAAATGAAATTGGCATTTTCTTGCCTCAGCCATTTGGTGCCTGCAGCCTGTCTCTGAGTCACATGAATGGATGTAGCTGACAGTTGGGCTTTGTATATTCTTCCTAGACAACCTCACACATTGGGGTGCTTAGGTATGACTAGATGGCCCATCACTGGCAGGATGGGAGGGAGGAGCTGGGCCCAACCCCACTTACACCTGAATAGGCTGTGTCCTGTCTCCACCAAAAGGGCTGCATACCTCTTGTAGTTAGTCTGGATCCAAGGCCAGGAAGGGAGGGCATCAGTGCATTTCAAAGGTATGCCTTTAGAAGCTTCTTCTCACTTCAGATGCACAACTGGGTATAAATACTGGACCTCAGACACCAACTCTTCAGTACACTTCGGGCTGTAGATACTTGGCCAGGAAGAAGGACTGCTGTTCTGCTACAAGGAGTGCCACTCTGCTGAACTGCTGCTCTAAATGAACTTGCGACCTTCTGTGCTGACCTCCTGTGCTGACCTACTGCCTGTTGCCCTCTTGCCTGGGGAGGTAGAACTGGACCTGCAACTACATCTTGAAGCCAAGACACCAGAGTGACTCCAAGGTCTAGCCTGCTGGCCTCCTGGACATAAAAGGCTCCCCAGCATCCTGAACCATCACCTGGACCCAGCTGCAATGAGTTCCTGACCCTCCAGTGGTGCCCCTCAGGTCCTGGACCTGGACACTTGGTGTGGCTCAGAGAGCTTAAATCAAGCTATTGGGCTCTGCACGACTGTGAACGATCCTGTTTGCACTGACACCCCGTCTCTCAAACCACATATCAACATGAAGCTCCATCAGCCTGGCTATTCACACTGCAGCACCGACTGCTCATGGGGACCTCCTCTGCGGAGCGCCAGCAAAGCCCACCCGCCCGTGACGACCGCCAGCTCCTCACGTTTTGCTGACAGCATCCTGTGACACTCTCTTTGCTCCTCGCGGCCCTCTACAACACGAACAGTACTCTTGGAACGAATTGGAGAAAGTAAACCTTCAGCAGGACAAAAATAGGACTGTAAACGACCTGCACTCCATCGTGTTCGGCCTGAACCTTTGACTTTGACACAGTGCAGCATAACCAGATACCCGCGGTTGACGCTTTATGGTTTTAGGAGTTTTTTTTACACTTTATTCTTTAAAAATTCATAACTCCAATTCTACTGATTGCTGCTTGACCAGGGCTCACATCCCAGTCAGCCAACAAACCAATTTCTCATTCTTACCATTTTTTTCTTTTTTTAAAACAAATAACATTGAAAAATCTCCATGGCTTAAATCATGTATGTGTGGAACGTAAAATGCTAAGTAATACTATTTTTAGACTGGGGATCATCACCCACTTAAGGCTTCGCCTCTGGTGCATCAAAGCTCCTCCCCACACAACACAAAAATGGCTAAAAAAAAACTAAAGTAAAGCGATCTACCGGAAGAATATTATTGATTGAAAGTCAGACATACTAATGGAAGGTAACTGTGTAAATCAATGAAAAGTAAAATGAATTATATTTTTCGGAAAAGGTTTCTGACTCTCGAATCAGTTGCCTTTTGGAAAAAACTTTAATGAACAGGTTGAAAGCTCATAAAAGAAAGGGTTCACACTTAGAGATGGAGCCAAATCAGGCTACTGTGGCACCTTTTACAAGGGATTTGTAAGTGTGTGCATCTCTCCCAATGTGCTGCACAACACCAGAGAGCATCCTATTGGTGAAGCCGGTGGTTCTCTCCTATACTTAATTGGTACCAAAAAAAACAAAAATGTACCAGGGCCATTGTCAGGAGGCCACAGCAGCTTTCACAACCCATTGCTCCCACGAGTGCTGCCAATTACAATACTATCACTACTAGCCATAACACTCATGCAAGTGTGACAATTCAGACTTTAAATATACATTAAAATGACTAATACATACCGCCCAAGCTATTCTTATAGCTTTGGGTCGCAGGTATTAGTGATTTTAATGTATATTTAATTATCAAACTACAGCTGTTGTGTCCCTCAAACAAATAAAACAAACAGCGCCACCATGTGACAGTCTGTCATAAGAACCGGTGTTGACAATAAAGTGCCGGAAAGTGCAGCTATAGAACACCAGAGATCACCGGCTCAAATTAATCCCTGAACTTCTCCCCTAGGAGGCACTACAAGCAACCACCTAAATGACCTTTGAAAAGAAAACTCCCCTGAGCATGTTGATATAGTGATCATTCCTACACCACTGCACGGGAATTATGAAGAATGATCCAGAATGTATGATCAATGCTATGATTCCAGAGTTAACCCCTGTAAAATTACGAACCGATATAATGTTCTATAACTATGCTAACCTTTGTCCATACTTGGCACCTGATGTTTGTGTTCTGCACTTCTCACATTGTTAACATAATCTCTTAAAACAGGCAACCATCAATTCGGGCAGCAAGGAGAATGCCAGCATTTCTGGTCCTTACTATGACGACAGCGAGCGTTCCAGCCAGTGCTACATCCCAGGAAGAGGAATGGTCATGACATACATTTTTGAAGTACGAATCTGCATCATAAATCATAATCTTTCCAATGATACAATGTAGTGCCAGGATACCCTGTCGGGTGATAGTTCGCTCTGCAAATCTCTATCATATAACATGTCTGAAAAATCTGCAATGCTGTTTCACCTAACCTGATAGATATATTGTTTTGCAGTTTGTTAATACTGAAAAGCACAATAATTGCTTGTCAGAATCAAATTATTTCTGTTTTGATGAACCTTCGGTACAAGTCAGCGTAACGCTGGCTTTAACTCTGGTTTTGTGCTTCATCGTAACAGACCAATGGGGATATTCTCAAGAACGTGTGATAACCATTGCAAAATTAGCTTAATGCAACACTTCACATCACAGTCTATCGCGGGAAAATATCTCTGTGTTAACGTGCTATTCCCAAGCCGGCGGCACCATGCGATAGTCCCAAGACAATGCGTCAAATGACCACGCTAAAATCAACACGACTCCGCAAAAAATGCGAAACACCAACGCGAAAAAAGTTGCGATGCCCCAAATCGCAATACAAAAATCAGCGACAACCAGCCACTGGCCTGTAATTCTCACGCGTCATGCGGGAAAATGCACTATAAAAGCAAAAGAAAAGGGAGAAAAAAAGAAACTGCGCAGCACCATGGATGCACCCGGACCAAGTGCAGAGGACAACCCGAACCCCACAAGCCCCACGGAGGACCAGCCAGGAACCCCGGGGTCGGGGAAGGGCAAGGAGAAGACTGGGTTCCGCTCACAGGAGGACCGGATCATCGTCACGGAGGTGATAGAATACTACCAAAAACTGTTTGTCACCTCCACTGCGTCATTGGAAACACAAACGGAAACATGGCAGTCCATCGTCACCAATGTGAATGCAGTCGGAGTGTTGAGGAGGTCAAGGGGCGCTGGCATTAATTGCACAGCCAAACCAAGGAGAAACTCGCCTCCAACAGGAAGGCAGCAAAGGCGACTGGAGGTGGGAGCCCTGCACCACAGGAGGAGCTGGAGGAGCTGGAGGAAATGGGGGCCACAGTCATCAGTGTGGAGACGGTGGCAGGATTTGGGGGTCTGGACACAGCTCGATATGACCTGACCCAACAGCAACAAGGTGAGTAATGACCAGGGACTGGGGGAGATGGGCACAATGGCACACATGCACAATCATGTGCAGCACACTGCACACCCTCAATGAGTGTGGAACGTGTCCCTGATACCCTAGGCACACTGCAGCACACATAGAAACACCAAGTAGGCCCCCGTCCACAATGTGCACAAATGGGCCCCCCTCCATATCACCAATGTCCCAACCTATCCATGCACATGTGCTGAATCCAGAAAAGCAGCGGCTCTGTGAGTCACACTGACAATGCAAGTGACACTGCATGACAGATAGCATGGCTGCAGTCACAATACATGCAATCGTGCACAAGACGATTTTGAGGGGGCTGAGTGTGGACCACATCCGTAAAGGAGCAGGTCACACTCTGACTCATCCACGTGCACCTACAACCCATGACTTCAAAAACACATCTGCAGACAAACAATGCACAAGAGTACAAAAACCGTCCAAGAGCACTAATGACTCAAGTCGCAAACATCCCAGCACCCGAAAAGCACACAAGTCAAAGGCACACCGACTCAAAGGGATAAGGGTCCGCCAAATTAGAGCTCCAGGGGAGACTCGCCAATAATGCAGCACGCACAGTACATCATCATTGATGACAATGTTGTACAAACTGCAACCCTTAAACCACAGTACAGAGGACCCAACTGGTGCCGCTCGTGCGTAGTAACTAGACAATCACATCTGGCATTGCATGACACTGTGAGATGATAATGTATGAGTACAACCTCACATCCGTCATGTAGTCGAAATGTCCACTGTCTCCCATCAAATAGCCATCTTCACCAAAACAGCCAAAATGTACACTGTCATGCAGTCTGAATGTAAACATCTCCAATGCGTGAACATACATGGAACACACTGTAAACTTGCATCTCCCCGTTACATTGCAGAGGGACAATCAACACCTCCTGCAGAGCAGACCACAAATCTCTACAGTGATGATGAAGAAAACACCCTGCACATTTGCCCAGACACCCTGCAACGGCTCATGGACAGCCTCCGCACACCACCCCCAGGAGCAGGGCAGCCAAGCTGCATCACGGTGACCCCACACCCTGCACAGACCACACAGCAGGAAGCACACACCACCACAGCTGGCTCACAGGACCCCCATGACCAACACATGGAATTCCAACACCGTGTGTTAGGGTGCCAGGAGAAGATGGCTGATCAGCTGCGGGTGCGATTCGACCTCATGGCAGCCAAACTTGATGACATACATGGGTGTCTGAGTCCCATCAGGGACCACCTACAGTCCCTAACGGACACACAATGTCCGCACCATGCTCACCAACAATCCTTGGCTGACCTCGCTGGGGCCATTACTTGGATACAAGAACTGTCTAGTCAGACAGGCTCCAGCGTTGACAGCACAGAGTTGGCACAGATGTGGAGGACAATGTAGACCATGGAGCCGATGCCGGCTGGAAGTAGGGCTGCCACGGCTGAACACAAGCGAGATGTAGCTGGGATGTTCCATGCCTTGCAGATCCTCATATAGCCATTGCTGCCACAGAGCCTGTCCCAGAGAACTGCTACTGGAACTTCGACACACACATCTCCACCCCCTGATGTGTCATTGGCATACAGTGATGCAACCCTATCACCTTCGCACCCTGATGTTTCAGTGCCCCACAGTGATGCAGCCATAACACCACCACACACACCTGACACATCGGACACAGAAGACGTCTCAGAGGAGTAAGATGTGGAGGGTAATGACTGTGTGAGGAAGGAGGCAGTAGCATCCCTACCCGCCACATTTATTTTATTTATTTATTTATTTCTGCCATTTGTTAAGCGTGAACGAATACCCGTAGGCGTCTCGGCGCTAGACCTTAGTAGCTGTCTCTTCCCGAGGTATGAGTGACATCGGGAGACAAGGGTACTATCACTGATTAAACAGCCAAGTTTTCAGTTTCTTCCGAAACTGTAAAAGTGAGGGACAGGTTCTAATATGTTGAGGTAGGGTGTTCCATATCTTTGGAGCTGCGACTTGAAACCGACGGTCACCCCAGGACACTGTTTTGGAGCGCGGAACCACTAATTGGTTCAGAGTTGTAGAACGAAGCTGTCTCGACGGTCTGTAAGGTATAAGCTTCTCCTTAAGGAGGCGTGGTCCTTGATCGTGAAGCACCTTATAGACTATACAAAGTGATTTGAAATTAATCCTGTTTTGGATAGTCAACCAGTGGAAAGTTCTTATGGTGTCAGCGATAGGTGCAAACTTGGGTGTTCTGGACAGGAGACGTGCTAATGCATTTTGTATTGTCTGCAGTTTTTTTGTTACCCTAGCTTGGGCATTTAAAAAAAGTGAGTTGCAGTAATCTAGTGATGAAATAACTAGAGAACTGACCAATGTTTTAGCGGCAGTGTCTGGTAGAAAAGGAATAATTTTCCTTATCATTCGGAGTTTATGATAGGCTGTGGCTGCTACCTTGTTTGCATGTGCCATGAAATTAAGGTGGTCGTCAAAAATTACTCCCAGATTCCTGACCTTAAGGGTCGGGCTGGGGGGAGTACCAAAGGCTGGTGGCCACCAGGATATAGGCCAGATCGGGGAAAGATATCCAAAAATGAGCACCTCCGTTTTATCGGAGTTAAGTTTCAGACAGTTGTCTGTCATCCACTCTCCGATTGCCACCATTCCATTTTTAAAGCGTTCTGCCACCTCCTGTCCGTCACCTTTAATGGCCAGCACCAGTTGCGTATCATCAGCATATGAGGTTAGGCTCATCCCGAATGCTTTGATCACACCCGCAAGGTCCGACAAATAGATATTGAAAAGTGTCGGACTGAGGGAGGAGCCTTGAGGAACCCCACAACACAGTGAACGCTTGGCCGATTGATATGGCCCCAGTGTAACCACTTGCGTTCTGTCGGTCAAGAAGGAGGAAAGCAGGTCTCTCGCAATGTGAAGAATCCCCATCCTTCCGACATGGTCCACTAAGATCTTATGGTCGACCGTGTGGAAGGCTGCCGAGAGGTCTAGCAATACAAGTAATGCTGTCCCACCCTGGTCACGGACAATTCTGATGTCGTCCGCTGCCTTGAGGAGGGCGGTTTCCGTTCCGTGATACTTTCGAAAGCCAAACTGTGTGTCATCCAGTAGCTGATGTTTCTCTACGTATTCTGAAAGCTGCTGGTTCATGGCTTTCTCCGTCACCTTAGCTAAAAAAGGGAGGCTTGCTATAGGTCTGTAATTCTTTAGTTCCTCCTTATTTAAGTTGGATTTCTTAAGCAGGGGCTTAATCAGTGTGTTTTTTAAGGAGTCTGGATAAATCCCAGAACTAAAGATGGTATTACAAACATGAGTAAGAACTGGAGCGGTTACATCTATCACATTGGAGAGCACTGAAGAAGGGCAGGGGTCCAGGGCCGATCCGGTTTTGATAGACCTGATAATGGTTTTTGTTTGCTCAGTGGTGAGAGGCTGAAAACTGGACAAGATGTTTCCTGAGGTGGTGTGAAAGGTAGAGGCTCTAGAGGTGATGGTGGTTGAAATGAACGCTTGGTATATATTGTTGACTTTGGAATAAAAGAATTCAGACAGTGCGTCGCAAAGTGGTTGAGACGGGGACGGATGTAAATCTGGTACATTGCCAGATAAGGTTTTAGTGATATCATAGAGTTGTCTACTGGAGTTTTTGGCTTTTTCAATTTGTTCTGAAAAGAAAGTCTTTTTGGCGGCAGTGATCATGATTTTGTAAATAGATAAAGATTCTTTATATTTAATCTTGCTTTCATTATCGTAGTTTCTACGCTAATGCCTTTCCCTGTTCCGACTCAGTTGTTTTTGAGTTCGCAATTCCTCTGTGTACCACGGTGCGGTTGGTGAGCTTCTGTTTCTAGAATGGAGTTTAGTACGTACTAGCTGGTTAGTAGCGGCACCTATCCATTCTTGAAATTGACGGGTGGCGGTATTGGGATCATCAGATATCTCTGGGCATGTATTGTCCAGTAGTAATTTTAATTCAGTATGGTTGAGATTCTTCCATACTTTAAAGGAGCCTGGCGCTATAGCTGTGGGCTTCTTCCTCCATTGTTCCTTAATAGTCAGGCTGCTGAATATAGCGAAATGATCAGTCCATGACATAGGAAGAATGTTTATTATGTGCAAGTCCTCTACGTTGGAAAATATACCGTCCAATGTATGTCCTGCCTGATGGGTGGGAGAGGTGACCAGTTGTCTGAGGCCCATTGTGTCTAGGTCCGATGTAAGGGCGGCAGTATCTTTATCGTTTTCTAGATCTAAGTGGAAATTCATGTCGCCCATTATAGTTGTGGAATCATCCGTGGCTATCAATTCAGTTATCACGTGTAAGTTAGTCAGGAAGGCTGTTCTCGACCCAGGGGGGCGGTAAAGGAGAACTCCCTTAAAATTGAAAAGAGCTGTGAACTTAATGTTGAAGTGCATAGCTTCACATGAAACACTGGGAATAGGTGATGTTCGGACCTCGAACTGGTCTCTTGTTATAATTGCCAGACCCCCTCCCTTTTTACCGACCCTATCCTGTCGATAGGCTTTATAGCCAGGAGGCAATGCTACCACTAGATCAGGGGCTGATGCATCATCAGTCCACGTTTCAGTGATGTAGAGGGTATCTAAGTTGTTGTCAATAATAAGGTCCGCTATTTCTTGTCTGTGTTTACCCAGTGATCGTGCGTTAATGAGGGCCATAAGAATAACCACCTCATTAGCATCAATTTGCATTTTAGGCTGGAAGTTCGCATTGTCAATGAAGATCGCGCTGTTACAGTGGGGGCAGATAAGGCTGGCGACCATAGGTGTTTGTGATAAGTCGTGTTTGGTGCATCGAGATGAAGAGGTAGGTTGGAGCTTCATCAAGGCCATAGGTGTATAAACTAGCTTAGGGTATGAGGGGGCTGGAGCAGGGTTCTTGGCCATGGGCACGGGCCAGGCGCGGACGGGCGCAGACGGGCTTGCCTTTGGCGCGCCTTCGGCGCGCCTTAGGAGCGCCCGCTGCGCCCGCCCGCTGCGCGGACAGACGTTCATGTCCTTATATCCGGTGTGAGGAGGGTGGGAGGCGGCCAGCATCTGCAGCGCTACCCCTCCCTCACCCAAGATGGCCGAACCCCTTCTCCCCAAGCGCCAGGAACTGGGAGCGTGCGCTGGGAATCGGGCTCGAGGAGCGAAGAGACGTGCAGGTAGGTTTCCCTTCTACCAACAATGCCCAGGATGCAAATACAGTGTATCTTAAAAATTTTCACTGATTAAAATTAGATACAAGCAGAACAAAACCCCCGGCTTCCGCCTCAGGGGAGAGACATCTAAGGAGGTCAGCGCGAAGCGCTGTACAGGTGATTAAATACTCTGGGAGGGTGGGAGGCGGCCAGCATCTGCAGCGCTACCCCTCCCTCACCCAAGATGGCCGAACCCCTTCTCCCCAAGCGCCAGGAACTGGGAGCGCGCGCTGGGAATCGGGCTCGAGGAGCGAAGAGACGTGCAGGTAGGTTTCCCTTCTACCAACAATGCCCAGGATGCAAATACAGTGTATCTTAAAAATATTCACAGATTAAAATTAGATACAAGCAGAACAAAACCCCCGGCTTCCGCCTCAGGGGAGAGACATCTAAGGAGGCACATGGCCTGTCCCTGCCTGGTTCAGCCCTATGCATCATGCCCTGGAACAACACCTCCCACTGTCCCCCAGAACACTCCGCGACATTCACCTGGACCCCGACATGGACTGCCAGATCTGCTCTGGTACCAATGACGCAGCAATCCGGCTGCGGACTGAACTCTTCCTCTTCAGATTAACCTTGCATTCCCCCAAGGACTCTGGTTGGCCCACCACTGGGCAACCATGCTATATGGGCTTGAACTGGCCATGTACCCCTCCAGCTCCGACAGTCCCCAGAATGTGAATAAAACATTCCAAATCACACAGATGTGTCATATATATGTTCACTCACATATACAATTATGGATGAATGTAGGGACATTGATTGCACAAAAAGATACACCCTGGTAAATGTCATAAATGCGCATGTTTGACCCTGACCCACATGGCCAATGAGATGACTGTGAAGGTGTGAACTAGCTGTGGCCTCATTGTACATAAACAACAATCTCACAACCCCCCAACGTAGCCCCACATCCATGATTGGGCTGTGTGTAGAAATGTCAAAATCACGCCTGAAGTAGTGTCCCCATCGCATGTGGCTACAGAACATCTCTTCGCATGACCTACTCACACACATCAGTGTGGACACAGTCTGTTTTAATGGATCACATTGATCCACATGGCAAGAAGTTGTACACCATACTCACATTGCTGAAGACACGTAAGAGCATAGGTCTACCAGCAACTATCCCAAACACAATGTCTGGCCCACAGAGGTGGAGCAGCCAATAGGGATTTACCACCAATGTACATGTGGCAATCTGTCCCTCCCTGTGCACGGACAATGCTCATTGAGGCACAGGATTTGTCATACTAATCAACACTCATCACAGTTGTACACTGGTGAAGTTGTGTAGACTTCATTAGCATCTGCGTGTCAGTACAGGCAGACAAATGCTTAAGACACAGGCAGAATGGGAACGTGTTGAGGTGCAAGGAATGGGGAGGCAAAAATGAACACATATACTTACAGATGGCAACGGTCTTAGCCCACCTTGCCTTGCTGGTTGAGTCACGTGATGTTTGGCGTCTGCTCATTGCCCCGTGTCCGGGGATACAACTCACAGCCCATGGGATCTGCATGGAGCTGTACCACCGGACTGCGCTGACTGTGTGCTATGCTGAAAGTGAGCAGGTGAAAGGGACCAACAAGGTCACATGTCGTTGTTCATTGCCATGTGTGTAGTTTCCCTCCAGCAGTATGTCAGATTTAGGAACGTTGATTAACGACGCTGTGCAGCTCCGCCCATGGTGCTGCATCTGACAACATGTGTAAGTGCACGCACATGCATTCTGAGTACGGGCGAATGCATACATGTCCACTGTTGTCCTGGGATGTGTGACCATTCCTCCACGATGCAACACGGTGTTGGGACCTGTGCTCTGGGTGTCAATCAGTTGTGGCTGCAGGAAGGTAGTTACTCGTCCATGAATGCGAGCGCAGCTTCATAGGCAATCAGTTTGAGAAGTACGTTGTTCTCGAGTTCAAGGAACACGAGGGAGAGCCAATCCATTAACTGGTCCGGACAGATGTGCTCCGTCCACGACGTTTCACCAATCCGCCTCGATGTGGTCACTGCACACGATGACTTGTGCAATCTCCCATTCACTACTGCCAGCACAGACGCCACAGATCAGGGCATCCCATGCACGGCTATCCCGGTTGCACTCCTGTTTGTGGGCCAACAGGGGGCGCATACTCAAGTCCTAATCCAGTTCAGCTACCGTTGTGTTGGATAGGCAGACCTCCATGGGCGACTCGAATGTGCATGATCAACAGTGGAACCAGGGCTGGATGCATGTGACGTACGCAAGCCGGAAACTCAGACGGTGACTGATTCGCAACACTGCCATTGGCAGAGCTCCCAACAGATACAGCATTCGTGCACGGTACAGTTCCACGTGACAGGAGTTGTGCATGTGCCCGGGATTGCCTGCCAGTGTGTTTGTTGGTCCTGTACCACCGGCACTTCTCAGACCGGCGGCAGTTCTGTGGACGATATGCCACAGCTCAGAGAAATGAGTTGTATGTGTGTTCTGCGTTTGGTCGTATGGGTGTTCTGTGTTTGGTCGTATGTTTTTTTTTAACCAATATGTTGGGGGCATGCCATGCAGGTGTACCTCGAGCAGGGACAAGTGTGTGTGGGGTGTGGAAACGTTGGTCTTTTATTAGTGCAGTTCGTGGTGTGGGAGTTGTCGGAGTTTGGTATGGTATCTAACTCGGGGGTGCCAGGCGCATTGAAGACCAAGGTCGGAGGTTCGGATGTCCTTCCGCCTTTTGTATTGAGACAAAGGAGCTTTCATGCCTAATTTTAGTCTGACTACTGCTTGCATTTCTGAAATGTGATGTGGCCTTCGTGCTGAAATTGTTGCCAGGCCTTAGATTTAGGGTGCACCAATTGTGAAACACACGCAACAGTTGGCATGTATGAGCCAAGGGCCCGATTGTCCTCACGCTCCTTGTTGTCTCTCTCTCTCTTTCTCTCTCTCTCTGTCCTTTGATGAGTGCCTGACACACCTTCTTATCTTGGATATTGTCCTACAGGCTGTCACTTACAGATTGTCCAGGGATGACCCGACATGACTCTTACAAATAGTTGTTTGGAGAGAAATTTGATAGTGATATTTTGTTCGGACATTCAATGGTGAATGATTGATTCTGCTTTTTCTGTACTCACATGTCTGTTAGTTGTGAGTCTGTGGCATCAGGCAAATGATTTTGTTCATGATTTTGTGACGTTGATGTGCAATATCTTGGTCAATGGGGGGTGGTCTGAGGAGGGGTGGCGGTGGGTGTTGTGGCCCTCTTGGGGGTCCGAGGTGCATGATCCTTGACTGCATGGCTTCTGTTGTTCTTCAGGTGTGGCTGTGGGCTGGGCTCCCTTTTCTGGTGCTGGTTGTAGTCCGACTTTGCACCAGGTCAGAGCAGGTGTTAATTTCCTGCTGCTAACACGCCTTATCGCATGTTTTGGGTTCTTATCGCAGATCTGGCTGGTCGTTGAGAATGTTGAGGTGTGGTGTTGTCGCGGCTTTTTGCTCGGGAACGCCTACTCTACATCTCATTAATGATAGTTGCCGGGATCACCCATGGCGATGTTTTTTGAGGATGCTATCGCCGGAAAACTGGTGATATCGGCTGTTAGCACCAGCTTGCGAATGAGGCGATAAGTTTATCGCGACTTTGGCTGAGATAAAGTGACGATAACTCGGCGATTGGTCCTTGAGAATATGCCCCCAAGAGTGGAACACTGAAAATGCATCGCTCCTCCCTGGTGTTTGAGAAAACAATGTCCCTGGACTTCTTTCAAGGCAGTACTAGTATATGATGCTAAGTAATGGGGGCAGGAGTTACGCTGAGCCTGCCTTGGTGATGTACCAATAAATTTAGCATTAATAGCGCATGGTCCTACAAAGAGCAGGGCCTTGGGTAAATAGCCAGAGCTGCTCTCCTTTTGTGACGATCCTGCCCAGTCCCCATGTTTTAGCACTAAACGCCAACACCGAAATGTAAAACATGAGTGGAAAATATTGCAGAAATTGCTGGATCAGTAAATACATTGCGTGCTGCTGTTTCTGCACTCATCACAATATGTCTGGAGATTTAAGCGAATAACTGGTGGCTAGAGGAAAACTATGCTCATCATATAACAAAACGTAAATAACAATGAAAAAATGTGAAAAGTAGAAGTTGGAGAAAAATGTGTGGGAGCACCAAGTGAACACATTTCATGAATAAATATTTTTTTTAAACAAATTGCAGAGCTGAATGTACATATTTGGGACGACTGTAAGATGGGGACCTGAACAGTATTAAATACTTGAAAGGTTTGAGGGATTGAATGTGGTTTGTAAGAGGTTTAAGAGATTTCCACTTGAAGAGTGCCCCCAAAATTCCCAAAGTGCGGAGCAGGATTGGGTGATGTGGACTGCCTTTAATGTGTTTGGAAGCGCTGCCTGCACACATGATGTTTATCACACAAAAGCATGTCCCATTGCCAATCCTGGGAAAAAGTAGCAACAAATATTGATTTCTGTTTTGGGATACATAAAGGAGATGAAGAACTGAAAGTGAAAAACAGCATGAATGTACTCTTCAGATCTAAAATAGTCCTTTACCATTTTTCATGGGAGCATTTCCTGAAAGATGGAACAATACACAAGATAGCCAGCAGCATAAGGGGTGAGAGTTAGAGCCCTCTGAATGGCACCAAATCCGCCTCCATGCATATTTTAAAGTACTGATAAGAAATGAATACGTCTTGCAGACAGTGTGCTGTCACGCTTGACCTAAAAAGGGTTGAGCAATACGGTGGTAAACTCCCCGCGGTAAATGTCAGAAAGATGGCAAAATAGCTTAACAGCAAAACATGGTGCAGCAGTAATGCTTTTCTTGGCTGTAGCATCCTATATTTTCATGTAGATCAAGTTTGATAAACACGGGTGATTGTTTGCATTTTTAACACATGTTCAGTCACAGAATAATCGTGCAAATAATAATAATAGATGTTTAGTCACTGTAATAAGGGATAATGTTTCACACTAACAACTGTTATTGCATGAAATATGCTCTCCTGCAGATGCGGCCCATATAGCTCAGACCTGCGGTACTTATTAGACAAGTGGCCAGACTTTTCCCCCAGTACATAAGGTTAAGTGGTGGTGATGAGTGAAGGCTCCTGCCAACTGGCAAATCCATCTGAAGGTAGTCTCTGCCCCTTACCAACGATGGGCAGGCTTGGAAGGCCTCGTGCAGGTTGAATGAACTATGCAAATCTGTCTCATCCTTTACCCTACCGACTATAAACATATCCAGTGGCAGAAAGTTGCACACCGCCGAAATGTATGTAAGTGATTCGCTGGGGATCTCCCCACAAGGTAATGGCAACAGAAGCCTTACCCTTGGCAATGTTTAAGAATCACATTTTCTCAGACTATGTTCGGTGGCTAATTTGTACAAAAGTTAAGTTCAGGTGCCCAAAGTTGTTATTAACAGCCCTCTCTTGATAGTGTCGAATGTCAGGGTTGCACTTTCTGTCTCTTCATGTCACTCTTGACGATTTCTGTCTTTTCTCCTGCTTGCTGTGGTTCACAGTATGATGACGAAAAGTGAGATCCCGAAAATGAATGTCAGTGTCCTCTATATATCCAACGCAAGCACACATTATGCACTGGTGATACCGTGCGCTCCTTTATGCCTTACAACAACTTAAAAATGCTAAACGTACAGGTGTTTCTATTTCCTATCAAAATTAATGACATATATCATTTTCTGATTTATTTCCATAGGGGAGGACAAATGTATGCAAGTACTTTGATGACAATTCAGGTGCTTGGCTTATATTACCTCTGGATTGGGAAATGAACTTGAACTTCGTTAAGCAGAGAATCCAGCAGGTCAAGGTAACAGAGAAAACTGGACTTGATGAAATAATTTCCCAAGTACAATGTTGATGGTTTCATTGTGATTAGGTCAGTTAGTACAGTATACTTATTCAACTTTTACTTAAATGCTGTAAGGATAGGTTGTAATGAAAATAAAGCTCTGAATTTTTGGGAGCCTTTTATTACTTTAGTAAAGCCTGTAAGGGAGCTGATTGCGTCTTGTGAATGTTTAATTATGCAAGGCCCTTTATTAAGATACAGCAGCTGTGTCCACCAAGATCACTTGCAAAAATGTGCCATATCTTGCACTAATAGATATATAACAACTTTATTTTCTTATGACCTGTGCAAAATGTAGAAAGTTATGCAGGGCTAAAAGGGGAGTTAGGGTGAGGCTCTTAGCAATGGTGCATTAAGGAGGGACATACGATTATTTGGATCCTGTGCTCTTGTTGACTTGGACCTGGAACATAGTAGGAAAACAAAACCAGGAACACAAAGAAAGAACATCTCAGAAAAGGAAGAAACAAATGCACATGGTAGAAAGTCTCCCCACTGGTGTATATTTGTTTATTTGATATATTCACTATCGTTGCAAAGGGGTTCATGCATCCTCGTTGTAACTTCTGTGTGCTCTGTTCACAATCCCTGACGGGTCAGAACAGCCGAGATACTCGGTCAGTGTCCCAAAAGTCTTGTTGCCTGAACATGAAGTACCTTGAAAAAACAAGCGATGGAGCGTGGCCGGGCAAGATGGCCAAGCGGTCGTAATCCAACTCGGCTCCCGGTCCACGCGAGGTCCTGGTGAACACGGATGCGGCTACCGGCCTCGGATTGCGCCGTAAACTGCACTGGCTGTCTGGGAAGGATGTGAGGCATCTCCAGAGCTGCTGCAGAACTCTGAGCTGCCCGAGAGCTATGAGATCCGACTTAGGGCTGCCGTGTGTGAAGGGTCGGCGGTATTTAAGATGGTGGACTGAGCGGTGCGGCTCCCGGAGCCTCTACTGAGACCCAGCGGTTGGAGCGATAGCGGAGGCCCGTCTGCAAGGTGCGGACCCCTTTCCTTTTGGCATAGCGGCTGCGGCGGGAACAAGTGTAACGGCGAGTTTTGTCTGTGGATCAAGATGAGGCCCCATAACGCTGTGCCTGCCTGACTTTAACATGGCGGCTGTACTGCCTTTCGTGGCGGTTCCCGCCGGCATTAGCGTCTTCGCCCTCGGGGCTGCCCGCTCCTCTCACGGTGGAGACTACCTTTAGGGCTCTGGCTAGGGCGGTGCCTCTACTACGTATTTACAGTGGGTGCCGTACTGGGACTGCCTTGTACTCCTGGAATTCTGCTCCTGCCTGCTCCTGCCTTGGTGCTGTGCCTGCGCCCCTCCCCCTCTTGTACCGCTGTGGCAGCTCAACTCCTGCTTCGAAGTCCGGCAGTGACCAGTGGGGGCTCCTTGGCCGGATCGCTCCAGACTGGGGGAGTCTTGCTGCGAGGCTTCATCTGCCCCTTGGAGTAGTTGCACAGGCCTGCCCATTTCTCTCCAGCGGGGCCACATCAGTGGCCTGCATCGCCGTACTCCCCAGGAAGTAGCAACATCAGGCTTCTGCGGTGAGTGCTCATGGTGCCGGGGTCTCCAGCTAGGGAGCCTCTGCCTGTAGCATTCTCACGGGGCACCTGCATAATTATCATACCCTTGCTCCAACTGTGCGCCACGGGGGTCTAAGCCATATGGCGCCTAAGAGGACGACAGGCAAGACACCAGGCAAGGTCTCAGACTTCTTTGTGACTTCGGATAAGCGATCCATGTTAAGCGGGGACGCCAGCCCTCCCACAATGGCCCCCACGAAAGCAGATCTTCTCACCATGTTCAAAGACTTCAAGTCGGAACTCCACAGCGACATCAGTCAAGACATCAAAACTTCTATGGATCAGCTGCGCTCCGATCTGTCAGAACGCTTATCCTCCCTGCAACACGATGTGGACTCTGTGGGCACTAGGGTCCTTGACCTCGAGACGCAGCAACAGGAACAAGCACAACTCTCCTCTGACCTTCGAGATGAGGTCTGCTCCCTTAAGGACCAACCACAGCATGCGCAGCTAAAGATGGAGGACCTCGAGAATAGGGCACGGAGGGAGAAAATACGGGTCAGAGACCTGGAGGAGGGCGCAGAAGGGCCTGATCTGGAGGCCTTTGTGGTGGGTCTCTTCTCCGAAATCCTGGCCCCACAGTCTCTTCACATAAAATTAGATAGAGTGCATCGGGTGGGGGCTTTGCAACATGGAGAGAAGAAGCGCCCCGTGACACCCTTGCAAAATTTCATTCCTATAAAGTAAAAGAAGCCGTTCTTCAGGCTGATAGGGGAAAGGACTCCATCTCCTTCTCCTTTCAAAACCATTCCTGCACCATTTATCAGGCTGTCGCACCAACTTCTCTTGAACGGAGACAACATCTTAGGCCAATTACCACTAAACTCCGCAACGACAAAATTCGGTACAGATGGACTTTCCATTTGGTCTCTCTTTTGAATTTCAAAACAAACGGCGCCATATCACTGATCTGCAGGAAGGGCTGGATCTTCTGGGCCTTTCCCCTGAGGAGTGTGCCCCTTTACAGAGCAAGGCTGGAGTATCTTCCCGAGGCCCTACGTCGACTCTTGCATGGTCGGCTGGGTCACGCAGGAATCATCGATAATCATCTCTCAGTCTCTTCCACGGTCTGACCCTTCCAATCTTCTGTAAGTGTGCCAAGGTGACGAACGCCGTTGGGAATTTGGATCTCTTGTGGTGGGGCCGGCTCCTCCAGATGCACTGAGTCAGCCTTGTGGCTTCTGCCGCTGGTGCAGGTTGCAGTGAAATCGTGGACGTTGTGGACTCCAGATGTAAGATGAATGACCGCCTTTCTCTCTTCTCTATGTTGCAGTATGTTGATTGGGAGAAGGTTGTGTTGCTTCTCCGTACAAGTTGTTGTTTACACTGCTGATTTATATCTTCTTCCTTACTGCTGTAACGTACTGAGGCGTTCGCCTCCGCATGAACCTTTAGTATGTCCTGCCTTCTCTCACTTGTTTAGGTAGCCGCACAATTATGCTTTTGATTGAACCATTCACCGGGGCGGGCGTGGATGGGGTCCTCGGACCTGTTGTTCTCCCTGATCCCTGAAGGATCTGTTTGACCCCATAGGGGTCCAACGGCAGTGTTGGTATTGTCTCATGTTCATGTTTGTTTTTATTTTGCTAGGGAATACTGGGTGGGGGTGGGAGGGTAGTGGTGGCGGCTTTTTACTAACTACGTTGGAGAATCGTTCTGGCTTTCGGAGGGATACACTTGGCGAGCTATGGTATATCGTGTGGCTCGGCAGATGGTTTGGGGCCATTGTTCTAGGGGGGCTTTCGACGCCTGACAAACGCGGTAGCTCTTTATTCTTGGAATATGCCAGTTGTCATTGGTACCTGGAATGTTAAGGGCCTTAATTTTCCCCAAAAGCGTCACAAAGTCTGGAAATATATTATCGACCACCACCTCGATATTGTGGCATTGCAGGAGACACACTTAGCCAGAGCTGAAGACACGTGCCTCAAACACAAGCATTTCCCACTCATTTACAGGTCCTCAGCCCAAACGAAGCACAGAGGGGTGGCTGTCATGTTTCGCGCCTCCATGCAATTTCAACCGTTAGGGGTCCTTAGTGATAAAGATGGTCGAAGGCTTATGCTTAAGGGGCGCTTGAGAGGGAAAATTTGCACTTTCGCTGTAATATACTCTCCCAATACTGGTCAGACGGCTTTTTTACATGCATTCTTGGGGAAATTGACGAGTTAATAGAGGGGGCCTTTAATCCTTATGGGGGATTTTAATTTGATTTGGCAGACTGACCTTGATAGCACGCATGCGCAGCGTTCCACTCTGGGCTCCTTCACGGGGGACACGTAACAGCGCTTCCAGGATCTGGGTCTCTTAGACGCTTGGCGCACGCTTTTCCCGCAGACACGCGACTATACATTCTACTCCCATGTCCACCGTACATACTCTCGACTTGATTATATCTTTATTAACCAATCCCTGCAAGGTGCCCTACAGGATGCCAAGATCTTCCCCCTATCGGTGTCGGACCATAGCCTAGTCTCTTAGCCTTACTTGGTGCGGGACTGCCCTGCTTACTTCTAGGTGGTATTTTCCTCCCTCACTTCTTCGAGACAGGGAGTCCTGTACCAAACTGCGGAAAACCATTACTGAGTTTTTCGCTCTTAATAGACCGGCGGACACATCTGAATTCATCACCTGGGATAGCAAACTCAGAGCTATATATGGTAACAGGGCAGAATTCACCCTCCTTAAACTGCGACACCTTTCCTATACCCAGGGCAAAAAAATTGGTAAACACCTTGCCAGACAGTTGAAAGCTAAACGGGAGCGCGACTATATTGGTGGTATTAGGGGTCCCATGGGGGAACTTATGCACAAAGAGGAGGACAAAGCGGAGCTCTTTGGTTCTTTCTATGAACGCCTTTATACTGGGGACATCTTGGACTCGACCGCTCAACGGGATTACCTCCTCTCGCTGCCTCTTCCCCGGGTGTCGGCTGCATGGAATGATTTGCTCACTGCTCCTATAACAGTAGAAGATGTCATCGCAGCCATAAAAGCCTTGAAACCCCGCAAAGCTCCTGGGTCGGACGGTTTCACGGCTCTCTTTTATAAGACATTTGCCCCAGACTTTAGCCCTCATCTTTCCCGTCTCTTTAATACTATGGCGGAAGAAGGCACTTCCTCTGGCACCATGTCAGAAGCCCTAATCTCGGTCATACCTAAACCAGGGAAGGACCCACAACACTGTGCCTCTTATAGGCCAATTGACCTTCTTAATTTGGACGCCAAATTATACTCCTCGATCTTAGCCAAACGCCTGAATGACCTCATGCCCATCCTCATTCACCCCGACCAATCGGGCTTCATCAAAGGTCGGCAAACGCACGACAATACCCGTCGAATTATTCACCTGATCGAAAAAGCTACCAAGTGCCACATTCCTGCAGTGCTTGTTGGCTTGGACGCTGAGAAGGCCTTCGATAAGGTCGACTGGCCATATCTTTTCCACACACTTACGGCATTTGGTTTTTCCCCTAAATTTCTCACCACGATTAGAGCCAATTACCTCCACCCTCACTCCAGGGTGGTTGTGAACGGTGTGCAATCATCCTCCTTCCACCACTCGAGAGGCACTAGACAGGGGTGTCCACTCTCGCCCTTGCTATTTGCCCTTGGTGCTAGCGATTAGGTCCAACCCCGGCATTTTGGGATTGCCGTTCACCTGTGAGTCCCATAAAATTTCCCTATTTGCAGACGATGTCTTGCTCTCCCTTTCTGAGCCCGCTACAACACTCCCTCACTTACAGTCGGAACTTGCATGCTTTGAACAGGTATCGGGCTTTAAAATAAATTTGACCAAGTCATACATACTCAACCTCACCCTTCCACCCACCGAGGTTCTCAAAATCCAGTCTCTCACTCCGCTGTCGTGGGCTACCTCCTCCATCCACTACTTGGGTGTCCACCTGATGCCCAGGATTGAGGGGCTCTATGCCACCAATTTCCCCCCAATTCTTGCGAGTATCCAAGAGGATCTTACGAAATGGAAACCTCTTTTCCTGTCCTGGCTGGGATGTATACACGCCGTGAAAATGACCCTACTACCTAAGCTCCTTTATCTATTTCAGGCCCTGCCTATCGAGATCGAACGTGACTTTTTCCGGAAAGTGAAGGCCATGATCCTGCGCTTTATTTGGCAGGGGGGATGTGCCCGCTTCTTACTCTCTCCTGCGTCGCCCACATTTAGAGGGGGGAGTTGGACTCCCCGATATTCAATTGTATTACAAAGCGGCGCAGTTGAGGGTTCTGGTAGAGTGGTCAAAGGGGGAATCGGAAAAACATTGGCTACACATGGATTGCAGCGTGACGGGGAGGACCATCTGGGATCTAGTGTGGCGCCCCAGACGGGATAGGCCTAAAAATACATACATCAGCACTCCCACGCGCGCCACCCTGAAGGTGTGGGATTCCGTCTCGGGCGATGACCGGTGGATGTCGTTCCCCTCCCCCTTCACACCACTCCATTTCAATCCGGCATTCCCCCCAGGCCTGCATGAGGGACCCTTTGACGCCTGGAGATCGGGAGGCTGTTTAGCTCTGACGCACCTGTTCCATAACTCCGAACCTCTCACTTTTGACACCTGTAAATGGGAATATGGAGTAGCGGCTACAGAACACTTCCACTTTACTCAACTGATGCATTGGGCTCTTATCCCTCAAGTACGGGAGGCTGCCACTCGACCCCTCACAAAATTCGAAGCTTTTCTCACTAAGACATCCTCCATGAAAGGGGCTATTTCCTTTGTATATAGCTTTCTGCTTAAAACTACTCTAGCCCCGCGCCCACGCTATATGTCTATGTGGGAAGATTTGATTCACTGTCCTATATCAGATGCTGAATGGACACACGTGTGGTCCGATATTACCCGTTTAAACCATTCTGTAGAGCTCAGGGAGGCACACTTGAAGACCTTGATGGACTGGTATCTGTACCCTTCCAAACTGAGACTGATTTTTCCCGCCACCTCTGACAGATGCTGGAGGGGATGCGGGCTCCTTGGAGACTTTTCGCACATATGGTGGGATTGTCCAACTATTCGGCCCTTCTGGGAGGAAATACTAGCACGCATACAAGATATGTTGGGTTATCCCATCCCCAATACTATGGCCGGTGTCCTTTTGGGGCTTCGTGACTCTACCTTTGAACACCAGACTCGGGCAGATAAGAAGATCATGTGGCTCTGTATTGGAGCAGCTAAAATTACTTTGGCTGCTGCTTGGAAGAGGAAGGAGGCTCCGTCTATCTCCCTTTGGCACGTGCGCCTATGGAAATTGCTTAGCTTAGAGCGCATGGCTGACATCTTCAGGGATGACTATAAGAATTTTTAATTCAGATGGGGCCCCCTAGTCTCTTTCCTCTCACGCGGCTTCCCGGCAGCTTTCTGTCCCTCCAACATAAGGTCCCTTCATCTCTTGCAATTCTGATTCGAGTTCTTGTGTCAAGTGCTTCCATCATTATATGATTGTTGCCGCCACCACGGGGAGGGTGGGGGTGGGTTTTGGGGGAGGCTTTTGTGTTTTCATTTTTTGTTCATTTCTATCTGAGATATGATTCTGCATGATTCTATGCTTGTTTCACGTAACACATGTCACTCAGATGCCTTGGAGCATTTATTGTTGCAGTGGGAGGTTGACTTCCTTATATCAATGGTCGTTCTCAAATTGGACTAGCATGGACAGCTTCCCAGCTCCCTTACGTTCCGATACTGTATCTGTTAAGTAGATCGCTCTCTAAGGATGGAGCTTCAGTGTATTGAATACTACATCTTTTTTACTCCGCCCAACTGTGCTGATTTAGTGCACTTCCCTTGCGTGGGATGTTGTGTTGACATTGTCTCGGATTGTATGTTGCAAAACTTTAATAAACATATCTTTGACAAAAAAAACAAAAAAACAAGCGATAAGAGGCGTTTGGCAAAACAGGAACAGTTCGCTTAATTAAACAACGCAGCCAGGGAGCACAGTCACAGGCATAGAGTCTGAAGACTGTCTCAATTTACAATCGGTCTAACTTAGACTTTTATACAGTTCATTGAATGCAATACAATGTTTCCGGGGATCCTTTTTTGGTAAAGAAGGTGTACCTCTGTTTTTAAAAGCCATAAATTAAGGTATTGGATGAGGAATCCAGGTGGGCCTCGATCTTGTGTGGACACAATATGCCCAGTGGGTAACGTGTCCAGATGTCCAGCATGGTGAGCATGTGATCACTGTATGTACTGTGTGTGCTGTGTTTTGATTGGCTAAGAGTTCCTAACTTCATGTGACATCTGACTGTATGGTGTTTTAGGAAAGCACGCACCCATCCGCCCATATGTGCTTTATTGGAGCCAATCTCCCTGGACCATTGTGGTGTCTCTGCCACAATCTGTGGGATTGTTCTGGGAATTCATGTTTGCATGATTTTCTGCTAGCTACGTACCTCCCCACCTGTGATCTGTCAACCAGTGACATTGGGCCTGGGTCTCTGGGCCTGTATAAGTACATATTTCTGTGGTCTGGGTCAACGCAGAGTTCACAACGGGTAAATTTGTCAATAAAGATGCAATTGCATTTTTATACATGAATCTATCATTCATATTGAAATCAACTTTTTCAAAATTAACAGTCTCATGGGTGGGTGATTTGTGCCTGATGTTAGCACTGATCAGGTGGTTCACTGCGACGGGTGTATGAGCTGCCTAGACAAGGGAGAAATACATTGAGCCACAGGGGAAAGGCAAGAGAGCCCATGTGACCATCAGCTGAACTGAACGACTGTTTTAAAAGGAACTCTTATGGACCATTCCTGGACCATTTTTGGATCTACAGTGGACTCCGAAAGCAGCTCACAATATTCCAAATGATGCCTCCATGATGAATCTTCCATCGTGTCTTTTTTCTTTTCACTCTTGGACCATCGCGATTTGATCAAATTGGCACTGTTATAGAATTGATTCTTGGTGAGCCATACTGTGTTACGTGTTTTGTCAAGTTGTATGGACGTCGAAGATCTGAGCACTTTATTAAATGGGTTTATATTTTCCTCCAAAAAGAAACCTCAGGATTACATTAGAATAATAGGGCAGGTCTCGGTTTCCAGACCTAGCATCCCAGACTCATATCTGATATCCAGATCTAGTAGGAAGTCTTCTTGAGAAAAAGTTGTATGGCTCTAGCACCGGAATATCTTGCGTGTTGTTCACAGAGCTTTGAATATATTTATTTTCTTCAAAGTCAACAAGTAGATTACTTTCAAGACTATAGTTATGTGCTTGTGCTTCTTGGGGTTAAGTACAATAGTTGCTGTTCCTCACAGTAGCAAAGATCTTGCAACTTCCACTTAATGGCTAGAGTTCTGTAGAAGGAGTACCAGAGAGACTTCAGTTGGCATGGCTTGCCATTAAAAACACATTTGACCTAGAATATTAATGTATTCTCACAGTGAAATGGAATAATGAGGTTCCTGGCATTACTCACTGACCACTTGGCACCCCCCAGCATCTGTGGATTTCTATTTTACTGTAACCCTACAACATCAGTGTTGAGCTGCTCCGACAAAGGCAGCTATTTCTCTTTGAGCAGTGGACATGTTCCAGAGATTCAGTGGGCTTTATCTTCAGGCTAAATGTCACCCGACGTGCAATAGAGCTGGGTATCATCTGCATATCTTTGTTACTGGAAGCTGTGTGATTCAAAGATTTGAGCATATGGGGATAGACACATCTTTTTCACTGAACGGGACAGCAAACATCACTTTGAACTCTCATGTCAGAATTGAGGTGTTATAACTTGCTGATATAATTCAAATTTGGGCGATTTATTTCTAGTAGAAAATTCAACCTATTCTAGTGCTGTTCTAGCCAGAGAGGAGCTTGGTGGGGATTTGGTGGCTCACCTAGTTGTAGGTAAATGTCAGATTGGGGTGCTTCAAGGCTGAAAGAAGATATTCACCAAGCCCATTAGGAGGTCCTCTGAACTGCCTGTTAATCAAGGCTACATTGCTCTTGCTGGCCTGTGGTTGTGGATAATGTAGGCCTCATAGAATGTTTGGAGTTGCTGTGATAATTTCCTCTTACGGATTTTGCATGGGAAAAAGTAAGATGGATATGTATGTAGTAGACAAACAAAATATGAAAACATAATAAGCGAAAGAAGCAACAGCACATGAAACATATTTGCATGCATCACAGACCCAGTTAAGGTAGGTCTGTAGGGAAATACTAGGGCTTTCCAAAGTTCAAATTCTGCCACTGAACTTGCACAGAGTAAACAACTTTGCGAAACTGCACAGTTTAGGGACTAGTTTGCACTTTTCGTTTGGCAAAGTTTCGCACTCAGACGGTTTTGGTGGAGACTTTCCTAACTAGAGAGTAGGTTTTGCAGTTGTATTGTCATATACTGCATGAAAGAAAAGCTTCACGAAGTAGGAATTGATGAAGCTGGACAATTTCACCCAGTTCTACTAGTTATTCACATTCAATCACTATGTTATTGAACCTTTGTTGCTTCACTAATGAATTACTTTGAGATATGTCCTATATTTTATTCTCAGGTTCTGTCTGTAGATGCCCCAAATACTTTGTAAAATTGTAAAAGATGAGATAATGATACTCTCAAAGTTTTTACTAGTAATAAGGTAACTGAGACTTCTGGGACACTTTTTGACTTTTATATATCTTTTACATGACTTAATCCCCATTTTTAAAAAAGGCAATTTATTTTGGAAAATATTCCTCCATTGTGAAATGGCGCAACTACTGTGATCTTAGTTAAAACAAATAAAATAGTATCTCAAAACAAGTGCTGAATATGGGAAGCAATTTTTAGTAATTTCTTTTGAATGGCATTTATTTTCCCTAAATAGAAGCAGGGGAAACATAACATGAGGAGCGGGGGAGGGAGATGTGGCTTCTGCTGCTGTAGCTCCTCGCTGAGGGCCCTGCATCACAGTCATACTGCATTTCTAGCTGTTGTATGAATTCATGTTGCCCAGTTAACAGACAATCAGAGTGGCTACTGGGATATGAAAGAGAGTGCAGATGTGACGGACGGAGACGCCCCTGGCTTGGGCCATTAGTTAAGACAGGTTGGAAAATGCATCAGTCTAAGGAAGGGTTGATTTACAGAGCCACCGGGGTACATAAGGCAACTAGACCGCCGCTCTCCTCAGGGTCATTGTGTAGCAGCAGGTAGGAGCCTGGTTATCTGTCTTTCATGCCCCCCCACCCTTCTTGGAAACAGCCACATCTGGACTTGGAGGAGAACACAGGAGGAAGAGCCGACACTGACATGGTGTGAGGAATCGGTTTAAGCCCCAGAGCTATTCACCAAAAGTCACTGAGGGGGTACCATCCCACCTGGACTCCATTGGCTGTGAGGTGACTATGCTTACCAATTGTGATGGTCAAGCACCAGCAAGAAGAGGGAAATGACAAAGCAGCCCTCTCCCCTTGCAAGGTGAGATAATTGGGGCATTGGGACTCGGAACAAACAAGCACTAGAGGGAGTGGGGCCCTATTGGAAGACCTGGAGTTAACTCCACATGGTGATCGAGAGGGAGCGTTGATTGCAGCTCTACGCTCCTAGTTTTGAGGGGATGCCCACTGCTGAGATTGTGCAGATGTTTCACACTAGTACTTTCTGAAAGTATGCTTGAGGAGTGAAGGGACCCATGCGAACTACTATATGTTAATTGTGATGCCTATATGAGGTAGACTCTTAGTGGAAACACCTGGATTCTAGGATTGGGGGTAACCCCTCCCCCGGCTTGTTTCCATTTTATACTTTTTCAGGATATAGGTCACAATATAAAGCACAGCGAGCACAAAAATTCTTGACACTTAGAAGAAATAGGCAGGGCAATGGCTACTTGCCATCTGGTCTTTGTGAAACTAAATTTTGAACTCATTGTCATAAACGTGACAAAGTCTATTTAAGACACTGCTCACTAGAAACACCAGAACAGCCTGCATGCACATGAATATGATGGGACAAAACATTCAAGGCACAAACATTAAAATCAAACATCCCCTTCAAGGAGTTTAGCACAAGAACAGCTGCATTGGCGAAACCTGTGTAATCAAGATAGTCCTCACCACATAGATTGATTGCAGATGTGGTTTATTAGTGAAACGTATATATTAATTCAGCATCAACCGTCCAGTCCGCTCACCAGCTCTGGATCAAATGTGTTACACCTGGTTTAACATTCCATGACATAGTTAAATTCTACAGAGCAACATTCTTAAGTAAATTACAACACATCTCCCTTACAAAAAAATAATAATAAATGACAATTAAAACAGAACATTGTGACAAAGAGAATAAATTACAAAAAAAATTAACAACATAAAATGAGCCTATACATATCAAGTCTAATTATCATAATGATACTACATAGTTCACTGCATAAAGTAATCCCTGAATTTCTTAGGAAGATTCCTATCTCTTTGAGGAAATCTCTTAGCATCAGAACTTTTTCCTGAGATATGATTCTCATCAAAATTACGACCACAATCCTCAAGATTGTCACCAATGTTATAACCACCATTCCCAGCATTGTGCACATCCGTGGACTTCTTCAAACACTTCACCAACCTAGACATATTCCACACACGGCCAGTGTTGACCTTACAACATTTTTCTTAATGAAAACAATTGTGAAAGGACCAATAAAGGTAGTTCTACCCTTCAAGGTATGTTTAGGATTTTTCACCAAAACCCTATCGCCAACATTCCACTTCTTACTCTTTACATGCATCCTGGAGTCATAGTCAGCTTTATACATGCGTTGATATTCCAATATTCTTTTATGCCTTGCTTCTTCAGAAACTTCTACACCAGAATGCACAGGCAACCAAGACGGATTTAGTTTAGAAACAGCCTTCCTACCTCTTAAAGCTTCAAAAGGAGATAATTGAGTGATGGCATTAGGTGTAGTACGGTGTGCCCACCATGTATCCCTTAAAACACTACTGAATGAAATTCTAGAATTAAGGGCACGTTGAGCACAATCTTTGACAACTCAATTCATTCTCTCAGTCAAACCATTCGCTTGGGGTGCATATAACGCTGTTTTCTGATGAACAATATTTTAATCCTTAAGGAACTTACACATCTCATGAGATACAAACTGTACACCATTGTCTGTAATTAAAAACTTAGGTATACCTTCAAAAACAAATATATCTTTGAGAAAGTCAATAACAGTCCTGGTGTTTGCAGAAAAAGCACATTTCGTAACCACCCATTTTGAGGTGTAATCAACAAGCAGGATGACAAAACGCTCATAAGACGGCAACAACTCAAAGGGCCCCATGATGTCTAATCCTAATTTTGACCAAACAGCATCCGGAATCTCAACAGTCGATAACGATGCACGACTGAGGACGTGCGACTTATCACTAGAAGCACAGGATACACATTCCTTGACAACATCCTCAATCCTGTGATCCATACCAGGCCACCAGTATCTCTCCCTCACTCCAGCTT
Organism: Triturus cristatus; assembly: GCF_964204655.1. Taxonomy (NCBI): domain Eukaryota; kingdom Metazoa; phylum Chordata; class Amphibia; order Caudata; family Salamandridae; genus Triturus; species Triturus cristatus. Next base: position 709,304,982 of record NC_140585.1, read on the forward strand.
TAGTAAGGGTCCGTCCCAGTTGACCCTCATGAGCTGTATTGATAATCCTGTTTCTAAATTCTACTGGGGGAACAACTCGCTCACCTCTCATAAGATTTCCACAAATAAATGAAAGTTCATCTCTGACAGATCAATATGCTTTCATCTCTTGATCTAAAGTTTTGTATTCTGGCCAACCTTGATTAATCCACAATCTGAGCGATGCCAAAACGCCATCTCTATTCACACCTTCTGACCATGCTTCATGCGTCAAAGTAGATTCAGCAACCCAAGACACACACTCAACTTCATTGTCACTAACCACCTCCTCCACAGGTAATCGAGAGAGACAATCTGCAGACTTGTTGCTGAATCCTGGTATATACTGTACTTGGAAATTATACTCTTGCAAGCCTTCACTCCAGCGTTTAATTCTGGGTGTGATATGTTCACTGTGTCGACATGAGAATATTTGAATGAGAGGACGATGTTCTGTCCTAACTAGAAAAGGAATTCCCCAAAGACAGAATTTGAAATGTTGTACAGCCCAAAAAACACTCAAAGCTTCTCTCTCAATACAGGAATAGTTAGTTTCTAAGAGCTCTAGATGCAAACGCAACTGCTCTTTGTTCTCTTTGTTCTCCGTCTACCACTTGAGAGAGCACTGCACCCAACCCCTTGAGGCTGGCAGCAGTAGACAAGCACCGTTTTCTTATTGACATCAAAATGTCCCAGTGTAGGCATTTTCCCAATTTCAGCTTTGATTACATCAAAAGCCCTCTGACCATCATCAGACCATACAAAATGTGATGCCTTTTTCAGTAATAGGTTCGGTTACAAATGCAAACCCCTGCACAAATTTAGAATAAAATTCAGCAAGGCCCAAAAACGACCTTACTTGTTCTTTATCTGTTGGCGTGGGGGCATTTACAACACACTGTGCAAGTTCAAGTTTTGGTTGAATGCCCTCACCTGAGATCACATGAACTAAGTACGAAACCGTTTCCACCCCAATGCGACATTTTTTCTTCTTCACAGTTAGTCCTTTTTTTCTCAGTCTCTTCAAAACCTCAATCAATGTTTTGCCATGCTCCACCTCACCCTTGCCATATATCAGAATGTCATCTTGGAAGAACATAATATTACTTATGCCCTCCACAACCTTCTTCATGACCCTCTGGAAACATGTCGCTGCCGATGCTAAACCAAAAGGCTTGTTTGGAAAGCGGTATGCTGCCAGAGGCGTCACAAACAAAGTGAGGTGTCTCAAGTCTTTATGCAAGGGAATCTGATGATATGTGGACAATAGATCGAGCACACTGAAAACACGGGCCCCTTTAAGTATACTGAGAGACTCAGAGATGTTGGGTAGTGGTTGTCGATCCACCCAAATCCATTCATTTAAACTTCTCAAGTCAACACACATTCTGACTCCTGCACCACCATCCTTTGGGGCCAAAACAATGGGGGCCAACCATTCTGAAGCTTCTATCTCTTCAATGACCCCCAATTTTAATAGCCTCTCAAGTTCAGATTTGAGTGGTCCAATCATCATGTTTGGTACTTTCCTTACTTTGTGCACACAAGGCACAGCTCTGTCTTTAAGGATGATTTGGTGTTCAAATCCTTTAAGACAGCCTAAATTATCAGTAAAGACTTCAGGAAATGTTTTGAAATACTCACAATTTTGGTTTTCAAACACACCTTTGTCATTCTCACAGTCCACCAACATGACTTGCTCCTTGGGATCCTTAGCATTAGGATTAAGCATGATCCCAAGATCGCGTTGATGTCTCCACCCTAATAAGTTGTCTCCTCTCTCCGCTACATAGACTTTTCCCACAGTATTTCTGTTCTTGAATTGAATGCAGGCTTCAACATATCCTAAAACTTTAGTTTTTGCGGATCACTGACATAATATCGACTACAAAAATATAGACTTACAAAAATATCGATGCCAAAATATAGAATACCAAAATATCGAAGTCCTATCTCCAAACAGGAAATTACAAAAATATCGAATCCAAAATATCGTTGTAAATAATATAGTTAGTCAAAATATCGAATTTTTTAAATGTTTTAAAAGTAATGTTAAATTAATGAAATAATACATATAATTAACTGACATATACTTAAAAATACTTAAATAACAGTAAACTTAATGAATAATTAAAGTAAGTAAAAAAAAAAATTAATACATATATCTTAACGTGATATTAATTAAAAATATTCAATATTTTCTGTGTAGGATAGCGGGCGCGTAAAATTTACTATTACCACTCCAGAGAGTGCAATAGTAGGGAAAGCGTTGGATAGCGGGAGGGTAAAAATTACTATTCCCACTCCAGAGAATGCAACAGTAGGGAAAGCGTTGGATAGCGGGAGGGTAACATTTACTATTCCCACTCCATTGAGTGCAACAGTAGGGAAAGCGTTGGATAGCGTAGGGGTAAAAATTACTATTCCCACTCCAGAGAGTGCAACAGTAGGGAAAGCGTTGGATAGCGGGAGGGTAACATTTACTATTCCCACTCCAGTGAGTGCAACAGTAGGGAAAGCGTTGGATAGCGTAGGGGTAAAAATTACTATTCCCACTCCAGAGAGTGCAACAGTAGGGAAAGCGTTGGATAGCGGGAGGGTAACATTTACTATTCCCACTCCAGTGAGTGCAACAGTAGGGAAAGCGTTGGATAGCGTAGGGGTAAAAATTACTATTCCCACTACAGAGAGTGCAACAGTAGGGAAAGCGTTGGATAGCGTGAGGGTAACATTTACTATTCCCACTCCAGTGAGTGCAACAGTAGGGAAAGCGTTGGATAGCGTAGGGGTAAAAATTACTATTCCCACTCCAGAGAGTGCAACAGTAGGGAAAGCGTTGGATAGCGGGAGTGTCAAATTTACTATTCCCACTCCAGTGACTGCAACAGTAGGGAAAGCGTTGGATAGCGGTAGGGTAAAAATTACTATTCCCACTCCAGAGAGTGCAACAGTAGGGAAAGCAATGGATAGCGTAGGGGTAAAAATTACTATTCCCACTCCAGAGAGTGCAACAGTAGGGAAAGCGTTGGATAGGGGGAGGGTCAAATTTACTATTCCCACTCCAGTGACTGCAACAGTAGGGAAAGCGTTGGATAGCGGTAGGGTAAAAATGACTATTCCCACTCCAGAGAGTGCAACAGTAGGGAAAGCGTTGGATAGCGTAGGGGTAAAAATTACTATTCCCACTCCAGAGAGTGCAACTGTAGGGAAAGGGTTGGATAGCGGGAGGGTCAAATTTACTATTCCCACTCCAGTGAGTGCAACACTAGAGAAAGCGTTGGATAGCGGTAGGGTAAAAATTACTATTCCCACTCCAGAGAATGCAACAGTAGGGAAAGTGTTGGATAGCGGGAGGGTAAAAATTACTATTCACACTCCAGAGAGTGCAATAATAGGGAAAGCATTGGATAGCGTAGGGGTAAAAATTACTATTCCCACTCAAGTAAGTGCAATAGTAGAGAAAATAATAAATGTATTTTTTTTGTTTTTTTTTGTTTTTTTTTTAAAACCTTTATTTCAAAATTCAGGACACAGCTATTCAGCCGACAGCCTGAAGGTTCGGCAGCATTGAGAGTTAGATACAGTGATGTGTCCCCAATACAGTTCAAAGAGTAATGCATAGGTCCAATTTTAAATAAACACAGAAAAAACTCACAACAAACCCCAGCAAGGCAGAACATTGAAAGCCCATGGCGAAAGCCCCCAGGGGAGGCCGGACCCCACTCATCTACTAGTTACAAGACTGTATACGGAGGAGGAAGGGGGACAGCAGAGGCCCAAAACGGTTCCTAAAACCAAACTGTGCTGGAAAGTAGGTCAGGGGGAAAGCTGTTCCTCGGGAGGTTCCAGATCCGGGGCAAGACATATTCCCCCCCTGTATTGGTTCCACCGCCCCCAGATGGCGTGCCACTTCCGGGGGCGACCTCTAGAGCAGTAGACCGTCTTCTCCCTAAACATGCTCCAGTCCATGTTCTCCTTCCACGCGGTCAGTGTAGGGGGTCCCGAGGAGCCCCACAATCGCGCGAGATCCCTTTTAGCTACCATGTTACCCAGAGTCACCCATTGGGTCTGCGCCTCATCGAGGTCAGTGGGCCCCCAGACGTTCAGGAGGCAACACCGCGCCTCCGGCTGTACCGCAGTGCCCGTCACCTCCCCCATAACTGCATGGACTCTCCTCCAGAACTCCACAATGACACCACATTCCCAAATGATGTGCAGGAAAGTACCCACCATACCACATCCCCTTCTGCACAGGCCGTCCTCCGAGAATCCCATGTGGACCAGCCTTGGCCCCGTCACATACACCCGGTGCAGTATTTTAAGCTGCACCAGCCTCAGACGCGACGGGATCGCAACCTCCTTAGGAGAAGAAACCGCTGACTGCCAGTCCTCATTATCCAACTCAAGGCCATCCCTAGTCCACTGTTCTCTCAGCCCCAAGAGCATATCTGCCCGGACGTTAATCAACTTCTTATATATGAGCGAGATCGTGCTCTCGGGCATATGACCATCAAGGACTCGGTCCTCAAGGGGAGAGGACTCCGGCACCTTCTCACCCTCCACGAGGACTGATCGGAGGGCGTGACGCAGCTGGATATACCTGAAATACTCTGAGGGCCCTAGCTCATACTCAGTCTGCAACTCCTCGAAGGACTTCACCCTCCCCTTATGCAGCACATCTCCCACCTTGGATATACCTATCAGGTCCCACTTATCAAAGCCCTTCGTATGCCAGAGTCTTCCCAATCTCTCCGATTCAAACAATGGGGTAGCGAGGGTGAGCCTATCCTTCCAGCCCAACGAATCAGTCGCCATCTTCCATACACGCACCGCCACACCTGTGGGCCCCGTGAGGGACGAGTCTAAGGACCGCGAATACAACGCCACGAAGCAGCCACCTATCCAGGGCATACCCAGGGCTGAGGGCAGGGCCATAGAACCCATGGTTGATCGCGCTCAGCTGCGTGGCCCAATAGTACCGTCGGATGTCTGGGAGCGCAATGCCCCCATCGTACCATGGTAGCGTCAACTTTGAAATAGCTATTCACGGCCGCCCATCCCACAGCAACGTCCGTTGGAGGCCTTCAACCTCCCGAAAGTATTTGGCCGGTACCCAGTCCAAGGTGTTCTGGAGGGCATAGAGGAAGCGGGGAAGAGACATCATTTTAAACAGGGCCGCACGCCCAACAAGGGAGAGCGGCAGCCTCCGCCAACCTTCAACATCTCGCCTCAAGCGCGCCAAGGGGGGGAGCAGATTCCTCTCATAGCGCACAGCAGGATCCATGGATATAAAAATCCCCAAATACACGAAACCCTGCTGGGCAACCTGTATCGAACATGTTCTAGGGATCGGTGGGACCTCTCCACTAAGAACGTACAAGTACGATTTGCCCCAATTAATCACAAGCCCCGAGTTCCTACCGAACGATGCGAGTACGTCACAGACCACTATAAGTGACTTCTTAGGTGAGGCAAGATACAGTAGGATATCATCGGCATAAAGCGAAATACGGTCCTCGTGATCAGGCGACCACCGAAGGCCCCGTATATCCGGGTGCCAACGTATCCACGCAGCCAACGGTTCAAGGGCGAGGGCGAACAACAGAGGCGACAGGGGGCAACCCTGCCGAGTACCCCTACCAAGCTGAAACGGAGTAGATGCCCGACCATTCACCACAACATTCGCTAGTGGCCCCTCGTACAGCAACCGAACCCAACTCACAAAACCGCGACCGAAACCAAACTTGGCCAGCACGGCCCATAAGTATGCTCACTCCACCGTGTCAAAGGCCATCGTGGCATCAAGAGATGCCACAATAGCCGGTTCACGCAGCGTGCCCGCCCTGGCGATGATGCCATGAAGACACCTAAGGTTTAATGCTGTGTTTCGGTGCGGGATGAAGCCAGATTGATCCGGGTGGACCAAGTCGCCAAGCACCCTACTCAAATGGGTAGCCAGGAGTTTGGCCAGAATTTTCGGCTCAGCGTTGAGGAGTGAAATGGGCCGATAGGAGGCGCACCTATCTCGGGGTTTACCTTCTTTATGTATTACCACGATCGACGCGAGCCGCTGATCCAACGGAAGGATCCCATCCCCCCGCGCCTCCAAAAACATGGCGCGCAGGTGAGGGGCGACCCTATCCGGGAACAGTTTATACAGGTCGATCGGCAGTCCATTCGGTCCAGAGGCCTTACCCGAGTTTAACGCGCGAATCGCCCCCGCCACCTCGTCAACCGTTATGTCACCATCCAAATCATCCCTATCTACGTCAGAGAGGCAGGGCAACTCGATATCACGGAGGAGCTCAGACGAGTCCTCGGGCGGCCTGTCCGACACAGAGGAATAAACCCTACGAAAATACTCGGCGAAACACTTCACAATCCCCTCAGGTTCCACGATCGCCTCTCCCCACTCTCCCGTCAACTCTGGCACCACTCTATTGACCCGTTCTTTCCTGTCCAACCACGCCAGGAGTTTCCCTGCCTTATCACCAACGTCATACAGGCGGCCCTGTTGTTCCCTACTGAGGGTCTTAGCGGCGTTCGTAACCAGGTCCCTATACTCCGCCTGCTTCAAGCAAAGCTCATGCAGTGAGGACTCTGTAACCTCCTCCTCCATAGCCCCCTCAAGGGCCGCGATCTCCTCCTCCACTTGCCGCACCTCGCCATCCCTCCAATTATTGGCAGCCACCACCAGGGAAAGGGCTTCCCCCCGAAGCACGGTCTTAAAGGCTTCCCACAGTGACACCGCCGAGTCCACGGTTCCCAGATTGTCCTTAAAGTAATTATCCACTTTCTTTACCAGGGCGCTGCGCATCTTGGGGTCTCGGAAATACCATGGGTTGATGGGGGCCACCCTCCCTCCTCCCTCCCGACCTAGATCCAGCCGGATCCACACTGGCGAGTGGTCAGAGATACCGCGTGCCATGTGCCTCGCCTCGGATATCAACGAGGCATGTGCGGCCAGAGTGAGCAGGTAATCAATCCTGGAGAGGCTACCATGCGCCCCGGAGTGAAACGTATATTGACTCTGCGTGGGGTGCCGGAGCCTCCAGCAGTCTATCAGACCAAACGTATCCAGGAAATCTGGAAGCCATTTCTGAGCCCCCCCTGTGTCCCTGGGCGGGTATCTATCCAACAGTCCGGAGCCCACAGCGTTGAAATCCCCTCCCACTACCAGCATTCCCCCCGGGAGAGTCAGCAAAGCCCTGCCCAGTTCGGCAAGTGTGGAGGCCTGCAGGGCCGGCGGGACATAAACCGAAACCAAAACCAAAATCCTTCCTTCCCACCTCCCCGCCACCGCCACAAACCTCCCCCTATCGTCAACAATGGTGGAGTCCACCTCAAAAGGCAACGATGCTCTAACAAGGATGCCCGCACCCCTGGACCCAGAGGAGAATCCCGAGTGTGCAATGAATTTATACCCCTTCCTATTCAAGGCATAGCACATATTACCTATGAGATGCGTCTCCTGCAGCAGGACAACATCTGGCATTGAGCGTTTCAAAAATTGCAAAACAATCCCCCTCTTGATGCGATCCCCCAAACCATTAACATTCCAGCTTATAACACTTAAGCCCCTACCCCCCATCCTCAAACGGAAAGAGGCCCACCCCACACCCGAGGAGCCACCATGGAACAGCCCTGAGGATAATCATCATGCCTTGCAGAAATAAACCCCCAACAACAAACTCAAAATCCCCAAAACTCCCCCCACCCTGCACCCCTGCTGCAGCTTACAAAGCCCCCCCAACTTGCAGTGTGCCTGTCGCCCTACAAAAACAAAAAATCTACAAAAAGTACCCTAAGGGAGGAAAAGAGCACCCCTCGTCCTCCCGCAACCCTCCACAGTTACTGCACTCTGTTAGAATCTTCAATTATGGTCAAATCAAGTCAGGCCGGCTCTGAGATCTCAGCCCTGTCCATCCCGGCCACTGTCTCCATGCTCGGCTGTGTCATCCCCCGTCCGTCGCCGGGGCAAAGCGTCCAGCCATTCGTCGGCCATCACAGGAGAGTCAAAAAAGAATGTCCGATCTTCATGCACCACCCGTAGTCTGGCAGGGAAAAGCATGGCATACTTCAGATCCAGTTCCCGAAGTCTCCGCTTCACCCCCAGGAAGCTCTGTCTCTGTCTCTGCACCTGCTGGGTGAAGTCCGGATAAAAATTCACCGACGCATTCTGGAAGGGGACTGGGCCCGTCACCCTCGAAGCTTGCAGGATAGCGTCCCGATCTCGAAAATGAAAGAGCCGGGCGACAATCGGCCGCGGCGGGGCACCCGCCTTAGGCCGCCCGCCCGGCACCCTATGGGCCCTTTCCACCGCAAAAAACTTTCCAAGGCCCTTAGGCTTCAGATGATTGAGGACCAAATCCTCCACAAGCAGGTCCGCCGAAGCCTCATCCGAGGACTCCGGGACCCCGATGACGCGCACATTGTTGCGCCTGGCCCGGCTCTCGAAGTCCTCCAGCCGGCGGGCGGCGAGGTCACTCTCGGCCCTCAGCTTCCGAACCTCGGTCTGCAGATCCGCAACATCATCAGTGAGGCCCGTGGTCTTGTGGTCCAGGTTCTTAACTCGCTCGTTCGTCTTGCCCAGGTCCGAGCGGATCAGATTGACATCTACCAGGATGGCATCCACCTTATGCGCCAGAGCCTCGAACTGTCTCCCCATCGAGGTCTGCATCCCGTCGAGCGCGCCCATGACATCCTGTAGGGAGAGCTCCGGTGTCCCAGGCGAGTCCTCCTTCTGGGCATCCGGCGCCTGGCTCGATCCACTCGGCGATGCTTTCAGGAGGGCGTAGCGGTCCATACTGTTGACTTGGGAATACGTTCCCCGCCTGGTGGTCTTAGTCTTCAGCCGATCCCCTTCTGCTTTGCCCGACATAATGGACTCCGGGCAGTCCAGTGCAGTTAAGACTGTTCCCTCTCAGCGAGAGGGATAAGGAGTGAGCAGCCCGCCGAGCGTCCTTGGGGTAATAAAACCACTCAGAGCTCTACAGTGTCCGGGCAGACAAAGGGAATGAAATCGAAAGTGAAAGTGCGAGGACCTCCGTCCGACAGTTCACACCTCGCCAGGCCGTTGTTGATCAACTAGGAGTCGGGCATCCTGCCAACTCTAGCCCCTGGCATCCCCGGGAGTTAGGCCGCAATCTTCCGCCAGTCGTAAGTCCGGTTCCCGATGGGCGATCCGACCGCGGGTAGCATCAATCGCCTCCCTGACAACTCAGCAACACGGTGCCATGCATACCATCAGGATTAGAGACAGGATAGTCGACGGAGGGCGCGAGGGTCTCGGGAGCTCTAAGCTCACGCGGCCATCTTGGTCAAGCGCTAGGCTCCTCCCCTGTATTTTTTTCTTTAATTAATTAATTATTAATACAAAAACAAGTATTACAATTAATTACCAATCACACAAGAATTGTTCATTTATAAATACCAATACATTTTTGTTTAATTAATTAACTATTAATAATTAATTAACAAACAATTGTTTTTCAATAACAAACATTAATAAATGCAAATAATACCAATTAATAATTAATTTATAATATATTAAGGATATACACAAATTATTTAATAATTATTTTTTTCCAATTATATTACTTCCCACCATATTCCCCTATAAACACAATACCCGCTACAAATATTAATTGAATACAATTAACATAATCATCAATTAAACTATTAATACTAATTAATTACCAATTAATACTAATTATTTACCAATTAATAATTAATCAACAACCAATTAATTTGCAATACCAATTAATAATTAACTAATAATTAACTAATAACAATTAAATTACTTCCCACCCTATTCCCCTATAAACCCACAACCCGCTACAGAAGTAAAACGCTAAATTAAATTAAAGATATATTAATTAACAATATACACAAATGAATTAAATAATTATTTATTTACAATTATATTACTTGCCACCATATTCCCCTATAAACACACTGCCCGCTACAAATATTAAATGAATACAATTAACATAATTATCAATTAAACAATTAATACAAATTAATTACCAATTAATACTAATTCTTTACCAATTAATAATTCATCAACAACCAATTAATTTTCAATACCAATTAATAATTAACTAATAACAATTAAATTACTTCCCACCCTATTCCCCTATAAACCCACAACCCACTTCAGAAGTAAAACGCAAAATTAAATTAAAAATAATTAATAATTCCTATAAATTAATTTTTAATAATCTATAATTAAATTACTTCCCACCCTATTCCCCTATAAACCCACAACCCGCTACAGAAGTAAAACGCAAAATTAAATTAAAAATAATTAATAATTCCTATAAATTATTATTTAATGTACTATAATTAAATTACTTCCCACCCTACTCCCCTATAAACCCACAACCCGCTACGGAATTAAATTACAAAAAAATAAAAAAACATAAAATTCATTAATTTAAAAATATTCTAACATACATTCCAATAGTAATACATACTTTTAACACATATACTAACACTTAAAACACTATAAAAAATTCGATATTTTTAACAACTATATTATGACTGTCGATATTACTTACTTCTATAATATTGCAATCGATATTTCTTACCTGTTTTTCGATATTCTTCACCACTATATTTTTGCAAGTCGATATTCTGTCCATTCGATATTAAAAACTCGATATTCTGGCTACTCGATATTTTTTTTTCGATATTATGTCTAGTTACCAGTTTTTGCACCTCCATAGCTAAAAGGACTTCTGTCAGGAGGAAGAAGTATGGCGCTATCCAAGCCCACAAACTCATCCCACTGCTTGTTGCCTATCATAGTGAATGGAAAACCAGTCAGTCAAAATATTGCTTTCAGACATAGACAATTTACCTGCATCTACTTCGCCATTATCATTGTCAACACTCAAGATCACAGTACGTACAACTTCAGTATTTTTCTCTGCATTGCGAGTTGACTTACAAACTCGAGCATAATGTCCTTTGACGCCACACTTCATGCAAATAGATTCTCTGGCATAACAGTGAGGACAATTTGAGAAATGGGAAGAACTGCCACACCTAAAGCACTTCGGTTTAGGTGGATCTTTAGAGCTCTTTTCATTCCCAATCCCACTAAAAGAGGTGGAATTGGGACGAATCTCCTGATCAGTCTTAGTTGGCAAACCCTTAGAGAAATTACGCATACGTGAATCTTTCTCAGAGGTTCTAGATTTTTCAGAAGGAGAAACCTTAGCCACATTCTCTGAATTTTCTAAATTTTCCACTTCAGTCAAAGCATGAATATCACTGGATCCTTCCTTCTAGTCATCATGATTTTTCCTCATTTCCTTCACCCATGAGGAAGTATTTTCCATACCCTCAGCAATTGCAACAGCTTCAACGAACGTAGGATTTTTAGACAAAAGCTTCTCTTGCACACGAGTACTATTTGTGCATCGCACTAATTGATCTCTGACCAAAGAATCAGAGAGATCTCAAAACTCACAGTATCGTGCTAAAGTTTTAAGAGAAGGAATGTAACTCTTTACTCGTTCGTTGGGACCTTGGATTCTGGTAAAGAATTTATGCCTCTCGAGAACCACATTAATGCGAGGACCAAAATACCTCTCTAACATCATCATGGACATTTCATATACGTCATTTGATTCCCCTTCCCCAGTTCCAACAGGAATAAGATCCATAATACAATAGATATTTCGTCCCTCAACGCCTAAGTTATGTAATAGAATAGCTTATTTTCTAATAGCTGAACATTTTTCACCTCCAATGGCCACAATGTAAGAATCAAATACATTTCTCCACCTTTTCCATGGAAGAATAGGTTTACCTTTTTCAGAAAGGAATGCTGGGGGTTGGGACATACTTGTTGAAGAAGCCAACTGGAATTATGTAAAGTATAATGCAACAAAAGTGTGAAAATATTTAAAATACTAAATAACAATAAGGAAGATTATTAGTTATGTTTGACTTGTTACGTAACATATGGCTAAACTATGACACGTGAAGAAAACAACAAGTTAAAACAAATAATGTAGTCACAGTGGTCAGGGTAAAAAAACTAATTAAAATAAACAATGTAGTCTCCGTAGTCTATAATTGTTCAAAAGTAGTCACTATAATCTGAGGTGAAAAAAAAAACCAATTCAAAATAAAGAACGTAGTCTGGAGTAGTTTAAAAGTCACAAGCAATCCGTTTAGTTTGGTCAAATTATGTAAATAGGAGTATTACTGCATTACCACTCGTAGTGACTTGAAAAACAAGGTGCCCCAGAGTCGAACCTGCAATCCGCGAAACTGAACTTCAGATCAGTTTCTCAAAGTGTTGTTTACCATTTCCTTTTTTTTTTTTTAAATGGCAATCGCACAAGGTCGCGTTACGCGCCCTCGACGTGATGACGTTTTATAAATGACGTCCTCTCAGTGATGCAAGCAGACGATTGAGGATGTGCAAGCAGAAATGATCGCCAATCGCCAGTGTAATAAAGATAGTCCTCACCACATAGATTGATTGCAGATGTGGTTTATTAGTGAAAAGTATATATCCATTCAGCATCAACCGTCCAGTCCGCTCACCAGCTCTGGAACACATGTGCTACACCTGCTTTAACATTCTATGACATAGTTAAATTCTACAGAGCAACATTCTTAAGTAAATTACAACAACTTGTTTCATAAACTAAAACCAATGATTATGTTGATAAACTAGGCTTTATACTGGCAACCACACAATCTACAAAGGATGTGTTTAAAGTGCAAATGAATACAGTTAGAATTAATCTTGGTGTCCCAAGAGACGATCAGAGTAAGTTTGCCAAAAGAGTAAAAACGCCTGAAGAAATGGTCAACTTGTTACAGCCAGCCACTGATGACCTGTAGAGACTGGTCCTGGATCTGCCAGAGTGACATGAATTCCTGGAGTGTAGGGTGGAGGAATCCGAAGGTCACTCTAGGAGGGACAAGATATGTATTATTAGATTACCAGAGAAAATAGAGAATTCTACTTGGAAGGCTGGCTGATTCACACAGTAGAATCGAATTGTCGAAATTGGGTTGTTGTTTGATGGTGTGAAGCCCTGCTCAGGCAACAGCTACAATCCCTGTCAGAGTGAGCCACTAAAATCACTAAATTAACATGTGCTTGACCTTCTGGTAGCTTGGGACAAAAGCAGTCAGGCCTAACTTTGAGTCAATTAGTAAAGTATTTATGCAGTAGACAAACTGCGCACAAACAGTAATAATGCAACACAAGAAAAATACCACATCAATTTAGACCAATAGAGTAACATTGAATAAATTATTTGATACAAAAATGACAAAAGTTAAAACACTAGAACCGGAGATATACAATGTTAAAGATTTTGCAGAAATGAAGTACTAAGAAGCAAAAAGCACCAACTGCGGTTATCTGGTCGTGGAAAACCAGGTCCAAGTCACAAGTTCCAGGCCGACCATGATGGAGTGTGGGCCAGATACAGGACCTAGCTCAGTCCGCTGGCAAAGCATCTTGTGGCCTGGGTGTCGAGATGCAAAATCCATCCATTGGGCTGCGAGGCCTGGGTCGAATAGTTGTTAACGAGGAGCTACAATGCAAGGTCCAGGGTTGAGATGCTTTCTGCAGCAGACCCGATGTGCGGACGATCAGAGCTTTCAATGCAGGGTCCTGTGTCGTTATTGAGGAAGCCACTGGGGCTACGAAGGCTGGTGCTGCGATTCGTCGGTGCAGGGGACTGGATGAGTTGTGTTGGGCCAGCCTTAGTGTCAAAGTGCATTGCTGTAGTAAGAGCCACAGGGGCTTGCAAGGACTGCCGCTGTGATTTGTTGATGCAGGGGACGAGATGCATCACTCTGGGCCAGTGTTTGTGTTGAGCTGTGCCATGCTGCATTGAGATACATAGAGTTGCACGCATGTCGAAGGATCATGTTCTGTCCCTGTGGCTTAAACAGGTGGCCATCCAACTGACCCTTGGAGATTTCCTGGAGTTCTTGGTCCACACACGCAGGCTGGATTCAACAGGGCAACTCACAGCAACAGAAGTGTCCTTAGTCAGCACATCAGGGCTTGGGCAGCAGGGTAGACTTAACAGCTGGGCATTCCTTCTTCCTGACAGAGCCCACAGGTCCAGATCCGAAGAACTGGGTCTGATGGTCTAATACTCGTACCTCGTGCCTTCTTTCAAGTGGGAGAAGTTTTTGGAGTTTCCTGCTACAGAGGTGTCTGGAATTCCTGTTTCTCTGCCCTGGTCCCAGTATGTCTGGGGGCACAATAGGCTAGACCTTTGTGTGTAGGCTGAGCCAGTGCATTTGAAGTGCAAATGTGGTAGGTGACAGCTTCACCCCCTATCAAGTAAGAGATGGCCCCTCCTGCCAACAACCGGAACCTCCTTTGTGTTTCTGTCCAAGAGGAAAACACAAGGCCAACAGCCATCCGCATTTAGTCATGTGACCCAGGAACTGGCTGCAGGCACCCGATAGTTAGGACAGGAAAATGCCATCTTTCTAAAGGTAAAAACAACAATTGATGGACAGAATACAGAACAATATGATACATTCACGCAAGTACAGAGATCTGGGCCTGAATCCATCCTTTTTTTCCTCCCCATGTCATTTCAGTTTGAACCCAGCCATATGCAAATTAGTCTTGACCCTGCGCCCAATGGGAACAGTCCAGGCCGTACTGCTAGGCCAGGTCCTCACTGGACTGGAAACAAGCATCCTTGGACCGGTTTCGTGGTTTCACCCCTCATCAGCCAGGATAGCTTGACTCCAGTGGCATGGAGAGCACAGGACCGGGGTGACAAATACAAAAATAACAATTGATGGACAGAATGCAGAACAATGTCATGCATTCACCCCAGTACAGAGATCTGGGAACTGAATCCATATTTCTAAAGGTGGCGTTTTTACACTTTTGACTTAACATCTGACTTCACCATTAAAGAGGATTTGAAACTACAATTCCACGGATACCAAACATGATTGTCCTCGCTGTTCCCAATCAAAAGTTAGTACTTAATAAATGTAATAAGACAACCCAATGTATGCCCATGGGAGAGGTAGGCTTGACAGAAGTGGAAAACAAATTTGGAATTTTTTCACTACCAGGACATGCAAAGATTTTAAAGTATGTGTCCAACTTTTTGATTCCAATGCATCCTGGCCTATAGGCTATTTAAGGCCTACCGTAGGGGTGATTTATATGTAATAAAAAGAGAGTTTTGGACTTGGCACAGGGTGTTCTTTTGTCAAGTTGAATTGGGAGTTTAAAACTGCAACCAGGCTGCAGTGGCAGGCTGAGGCATTATTTTAAGTGGCTACTTCAGTGGGTAGCATGAAAAGTGCTGCAGACCCACTAGTAGCATTTAATCTATTGGACCTGGGTATAGAGTATACCACTTTACTAGGGACTTTTAAGTAAATTAAATAGTCCAATCAGGCGTAAACCATAGGTCTGGCCCTCATTGGTCTGGCCCTCATTGCTTCTGAAAATTGTTCTCAATTGATTACTCTCAAAGGATGCTGTGAGGACCCCTTCCAACAGGTCCATCACCAAAATCAATGGAAGTTCCTGTAAAACGGGGATAGAGAATAGACACAACGAAGGATGCACAAATATGGCCACGTCAGAGCTGAGAACAGCAAAATGCTAGTGCCCAAGGCCCAATTCCGTGGTCCCCTCTTACCACAGGCCACCATCACTTAGTCTACACAAGAACTCCATGCCTTAAATGGTAAGTGTAAAGTAGACCTTCTCTTGATTAGGTTGTAGAGATTCTTTTTCGTCTAAACTAGAACATTCTGGAAATGTAACTAAACTAAAATGCCCAAATAAAATTTGTATTTTGTGTTATCTTGTCAATGCTGTTATATTACATATAGGTACCATAATATAGACCCGATAACTTCATTACCCTTCACCTATATATTTCCCTACATTACACTTGTCACGGTTTTCAGGGGCTGACCTTTTACCTAGATATGACACTGCATTCAGAACACGGGTTTTCCCTAGTTCAAGATCTCATATATTATGCATGAGGGTTCTTGGAAGCACAGCATGAGGGTTCTTGGAAGCACAGCAGGACGACCATCTCCTGTATAATATCTATGTATAAAGTTCATGCCCGGAGTCATCCTTAGGCCGACACAGTAATACAGCAAGGTAGGACCCCTGGGGAGGCCTATGGGTATATATACATCACTTCTTGCTAAGATAGAGCAGAGGAGACCGAGACTTCCCGGCCAACACACTGACCAGAGACGCTGAGGTTCCTGCATGTAGATACTCCAGCTCACAGTGGTCTAACATCCCTCGTGGGGTGTCCTGCTCGAGACCAGGACGGGGTCCCATAGTCTCTCACTTCGGGTAATGGTGTTGACTAATTCCTAGATGGATTCTTGCCTTAACACCTATACACATGTTATGTACATTTAGGTACATCTAGTTGGGGAAGCATCGTAGGAGTATGCATCTTTTATCATGTGTTTTATATATTCGTATGTTTTCATGATTATTGTAAGATGGTAGGGCAATGCCATCCATTCACCTTTATAGTACTGCTAATCATTTATATCTTATACGGTTGTTGCAGCTCATCTATTATACACCAGAATAACAACTGCTCAATAAATACTTATTGGAAACGCTCAGCCTGTTTATTCTGTGTATCTTTCTGAGTAAGCATGCGAGACTGGGAAAAAAGTAGTATATTGTTTCCACGGTCCTGAGGGATCAGGATTGTCATGTTCGATGGTTGCCTAAAACTATTCTCTCCTTGGTAAGAGGAGATTCTAGTGGCACTGTGAGCTAGTTGGTACAAAAGGCCAACATACCCTGTGGGGGTGTTCAGAATCAGTCTGGCATTAATCCTACAATGTAAGTTGTCTAAATGTGCAGATCCTGTATAATTATTATAGGAACTACACATTAATGCAATATCACTGTCGCATGTCAAATTTCATACATTTATACAAACCAGACATCTCAATTTTAGCCAAAAGAAGTATAAACCCAGTATTATCAGTCTCTTTACACTGCTGAAACTCAACTTGATACTGACAAATTGGATTCTTTTCTTACAAATGTAAACTTACCCTGTTTGTCAGATGAAGGTAGAATCTTATTGGAAGGTGAAATTACCAGGGAAGAAATATTGCATGCAGTTGCTGGCTTGCCATCTCATAAGGCCCCAGGAGAGGATGGCTTTCCTGCAGAGTTTTATCGTTGGGCAGGAGTGCATGTGCTTGACTCTTTTACTCGCGTTCCAAGAGGCAGAGGGTGAGGCCTCCTTGGGCCTTATATCTAATAAAGCTATTATTGCTGTGTTACCTAAACCTGGCAAAGACCCTTTATTATGTAGCAGCTATCGTCCCATATCGTTATTGAATTGTGACATCAAAATTCTAGCTAGCATTCTGGCCTCTCGCTTGCGTAAGGTTATCCCATCTCTCATACATCATACCCAAGTAGGATTTGTTCCGGGGCGTTCCTCTAGGAACCATCTTCGCACTCTTGCCCACACACTATGGTATGCCAAGAAACTTCCGGATGACGCTTTGGCCTTGTCGCTTGACGCGGAAAAGGCGTTTGATCGAATTGAATGGGATTATCTTTTTAGGGTGTTACAAAAATTCGGCCTGGGAGATCAATTCATAAACAAAATACGCTTGTTGTACAAAAATCCTTCGGCACAGGTAAATTGTGGGGGCTTTATCTCAGATCCATTTTCTATCAATCGAGGTACTCGTCAGGGTTGCCCCCTCTCCCCGTTACTCTTTCTTCTAGCCATGGAACCGTTGGCTGCCTCCTTAAGACAATGTACTTATATTAAGGGCATTTCTCTTCCGACAGGAGAATCCAAAATGTATCTCTACGCAGATGATATTCTCCTTACACTCACAGATCTCTCCATCTCTTTACCATCTGTGTTAAAAATAATAGATGACTTCTCCTCCATTTCTGGGTACAAAATTAATTGGAACAAAAGCGAAGCACTGCCCATCTCGAATGGGACCACAATAGCGGCCATTCAAGGTTTTCCTTTTCAATGGAAATCTTCTCATCTCAAGTATTTGGGCATACTAGTGAACAAAGGCCTAGAGCGTATGGTTACGGATAATCTCAATCCCCTCATCGCTCAAATGCAACGTGATTTTAAAAAATGGAAGGCACTGGGTCTCTCAATGTGGGGAAGGGTTCAAGCCGTGAAAATGGTTACTCTTTCCCGTTTTCTTTATGTCCTCGGGATGCTTCCTATTCAAATCCCTTTAACCACGCTACGTTCAATTGATTCTAAGATAAAATCCTTTATATGGAACTCTGCCAAACCCCGTGTCTCAGCTTCAAAATTAAAGGCTCATCGCTCCTATGGAGGAATAGGTCTACCCTCAGTGGAGCATTATGCTTTGGCATTACAGCTTTCTCAAATGTCATATATGCTTTCACATTCATCGGATACACCACAGTGGGTACATCTTGAACGCCACCTTTCATTAACAAACGCAGGTCTTTCTGTTTTATACGGCTCGGAATTTCGTCCCCGAGACTCCACCACTAATCCTATTTTGTCGGCTATGCGTGCTGCTTGGCAAAGGGCACACCGCTTACTGGGCTCACATCCTCGTCTTCATAGAAAAGCCCCATTATGGAATAATTCTGCAATTCGTATTAATAGACAATCAATATCTTGGCCTATTTGGGAAACAGCAGGTGTTTCCACCTTAGATCAACTTTTTTCAAACGGAGATATTAAATCATTTGCCCAACTGCAGGAAGAATTCCATTTGCCTGATATACAAGTCTCAAAATACAACCAGTTACGACAATCCTTACGGCGGAGTCTAGGACCTCCACCATGGCTCTTGCCTGACTCACCAATTGTAACATATCTCCACACTTGGGGTAAGATGAAAGGAGCTACATCTGGCTTTTACCAAACTCTCACTTCGCATCTTTTTTCTCAACCCTTATCGCAAACTTTACGTACTAAATGGCAAACCTTATTATCAGTCTCTTATACTGATAATGAATGGTCTGACATTCTTAACAATCTCAACAAGGGTGCACGTGAAGCACGATTGAAATTTTGCTTATTCAAGATCTTACATGATTGGCACTGGTCACCAACAAAACTGCATAAAGCTGGCTTGCTTCCCCATTCAAACTGCTGGAGATGTGATAGTACGTCTTGTAACATTTCTCATATCATTTGCGGATGTCCAGTGATCCAACCCTTTTGGAATTATATAGGTAAAACCTTACATTCCACGATGCCTCTACAAACTCCACTTTCGCATGCTACCATTCTTCTGCATGATACACGTCAATCACAATCACTCTCTAAACCACAAGCCCAACTCTTACACACAGCCTTAGCTACAGCCAAAATTTGTATACTACGGCAATGGAAGTCACCTCAACCACCATCACAAGAAATATGGATGGTGGCAATGATTCAAACAGCTTCCTACGAACGTATTATATACAACATACAGGATCAATCTGATCTCTTTCTTCGAGTATGGTCACCTTTTCTAGCTTTCAATACCAATGCTAATATTAATGACCCATCTACGCAGTAATTTAATTCTTATCCCTTTTCATTCTCATTCATCATTCATTATTGGTGGTTAATAAATCTTAATACATATTGTGTCTACCTATTTGTTGTTGTTTTTAATAGCTACTCACCAGAACACTTACATATAATTCTGTATCTTTTAATATATATATTTATACATCAAGTGAAATATTATCCCTTATATTCATCTTTTCTCTATTCTTATTGGTTTTCTAGAGTGTCTTCTTTTCTCAGGAACATATTTATATAGCTTTATATAGCATTATGTCTTATATTTGTGTACATTTTCACTTATCGTTTTGTTTTGTGTTCCCTTCTTTGCCTTCCCTTTCTCTCTCCTCCCCCCCTTCCCGTAATTCCATCTTTTATGGCCTCAATATAAAGTCAAATATTTGTTTTTGCATGGATCTGTTTATGTATTTATTAAATTATATAATATGATTAATTATTCAGAAAGTTTTATTATATGCTTATATATAACAATTTTCTTATATATTTATTGTATGATAATGCAAACAGTTATTATACTATATGTATTCTTTTGTAAATTTCAATAAAAAATTGAACCACAAAAGAAGTATAAACAGCTCTTCTATGCCAGACATTGTTATTACAATCCCAAAAGGCTATTCAATGGCCCACCAAGAGGGTGCTCCTCGCTCAGGTTGGGTAGACCATTATCTGTTGAACCCAGCTGTCCTGCTCGGTCATTACCAACTTTAATCTACTCAGAGCAGAAGAGCTGGTTTTATCTCTAAATGTCAACCTCGTGTGTTCAATCTCTGGTGCCTTTATTTACCTCCTCCATGTTGCCTGAGAAACTTGATTATCAATGTAGCAGATCTGCTGTGAACGTATTAACTGAAGATTGCTAAATTTATCATATCGGGAGACCTCAATTGCGATGTTGATCTTCTGGACGATTCTCAAATGGCATGTTTCCTGAACACCATCCAGGTACTGAATTCAACATAATTAGTATATTTCCTGACTCGTAGGGGTGGCCACATGCAAGACCTGATCCACATAAACTTGACCAAAAATCAAAGTGGATCAGCCCATCCCTTACAGGGACTGATCACATGGCAGCCCTGTTTCAAGTAGGTACTGCAGCTAACATTGCCTGTTTAGTAAATGTTCACAAATTGACCAGTAAGAGGTCCTTGATAAATGCAAATAATTTAGACACCACTCTCAGATCGAACTCACTGATGTTCTTTGGTTACATTGTCAGCTTAAATTCCTAGATGGAATCAGTATTTGATACAGTCACGCCATTTATACAGCATAAATTATTCCATGACATGCTTTCTTCTCTGTGGTACTCAGATACTTTAATTCAACCTAAACACCAGAGTAAAACATTGCTTGAGGCCTACCGGTGTGGCTTGACAATTGCAGCTTTTAACCCTGCAGGTGAACCTGTCAAAATAACCCTTTTTGACAGAAAAGAACCCTCCCTTTAATTGCTAAATAAGTCACCCCTAAGGAGGCCTTGTAGCCCCCAAGGTAGAGTGTCTAGTATTAAAAAGTGGTGCATAGCTGCAGTGACTGGCCCACAAAAGCTATATTCACTGTGAAAGACTATAGCTGTCCTATGAAAAAAACTAAAGTTCGGAATAAAATTATATCTCTGCTAACACTGGTTTGAGGCACGTGGTCACAAGTTAGTTACTTTAGGGAATGAGTTATAGTTACTTGAGATAATAATAATTGGTGAATTTCAGTGGTTTTGTTTGTTTAAAATGGTATGTTTTAACTGACACTTTCACCTAACTATAACGTCCCTTTAACCTTTGTTTTTACAAAAAGAGAGAGAGAGAGCTAATTAGCAAATCCTTTAAATACAAAAGGGAGTATGGCTCTAACAGGAACAGTGGTAGAAACCTACTTTATTGATTACGAAAATCAGTGAACAAAACAGCAATGCATTTCAACCAGGAGGTCTTTCTCACAGTCTATCAATAATGTGTTCATATCTGACCATATGATTTATCAACAAAAACAAGTTAGTGCCGTGATAATTTCTTTTTCACAAAGCTATGCAAAACACACAATGAGATGGTAGAAAAAAGAGTGTGTGTGATTTAAATGAGAGATTTGTCGAAAAGACAAACGTAGTTGTGGTACACTGACGATCTGTTTATCATATGGGACTGATCCAAAGAAGAATTCAAACAATATTGTGGAAAACTGAAGAATAATCGTTATAATTTGAAATTCGCTACTGAGTTTTAGCAGCAAGAGTGTTACCTTCCTGGATGCAACAATTTATATTGAGGATGGAATGGATCAAGACCAGTTTAAATTGCAAGGGAACAATTACTACAGCGTTTTACATGCCGCCAGCGGCCAGTCACCACCCTGAGAAACATGAATAGAACATCTAATATAGGGAATTGTTAAGATTAAGGAGAAATTGATCAAAAGAATTTAAGTTCCTCAAACATAGTCAAGAGATCTTAAGTAGATCAAGAAGTAGGTAGGACCCGGAGACAATTTTGCAATAAGATCTACAAAAGGCAACAAACACGCAAAGATATTAACACATACACTCCAAAACTAAGGAAGGAGAAAGGAAATAACCAAATGCTAACTATCAGAATGATTATGACATACACCATGAGTCCAAGCAAATCAAGAGAATCATACAATTTTTTTTAAATTAAAGATGGTCCAGATTTAAAATACTTGCTAGGATCCTATCTAACATACAGGAAGGCTAAATATCTTAAAGACACATTAGTACATAGTTGCTTCAGAAAGTAACAAGTTGTTTGGTTGAATTTTGCTTTGACAGAGGAAGTGCAAACATTATACGGCATGCACTTGCTGTATATCAATGAAAACCTTTATTTGGAACAATGGAAAGGAACATTTCTTTGGAACATTGGATAAGACAATTTCTGAGATTTCATTGAATGTCTTACAAATTAAGGTACAATATCAATACAACTTTTGCTTTGGAAAAACAGTATTTTCGAACACATTCAAGCAATCAAAAACTGGGACTTCCGATATACTACCCACAGTAAACAAAATCATGATGAACATCAAATAAACCTTTATGTAGTTGACAAAAGAGCAAAAAAAACAAATGGAGAGGAGGTGATCATGTGAGAAAATGATGTCAACTAGAATCTAAATATACTATTAGTTGGGAAATAGTGATACCCAAATGATTCTTCTTGGATTAAGAGCTTCATGTACATTTGGAGCGATTAAACACATATGGGAAACAATGCTTTTTCTTTCACCTCAACATTTTTTGTTGCTTATAAACCATTGTTATTTATGGTTTGTTTTGAGTTTTTGATGTTGTTCAGATGGAGGGAGGTGACTGCCTTAACTTTGACAGTCCCCTTGGGTGTCCCGACCACCATCCCTTCCTTTGGAGCAGATCTGATGTCATGTTTTCCCCAGCACAAGCAGACATTCTGGCGGTTGCCAAGAAGGGATGATGGAGAAAGCTGCCAGAGCAGAGTCTGGGGCATCAATACATTATCTAACTCACCATGTGTGTAGTGTTCATTCATTTGGATCTATGCTAGATTTACTCCATTAAATCTATTGTGATTCTGATCGATAGCGTACCACTCATTCATAAAGCACAATCATGTTTCAAACATAATTCTGCTCCTAGTATTGTCTGTCATTTTTTCAGTTTTGTTTCACATTTTCTGTACTCATAACAGATCTATTCCCCTTGTTGCCAAAAGGATTATCACTTTTTTTCTAACAGCAGATGTACTGATAATTTCTATTAATATCGATATAAAACAAAGACACTGGAGGCATCAGCATCGCTTCTCTACACTGGGCACCCAGGACATTGAACAGGGAGGGGGCTGGTAGAGGCAGTAGCAGAAATTATTTATAGAATTGATATAACAGGGTGCAGCACATAAACACCAAGGGGGAACCGATGGTCTGCTCTGAGCATAAGAGGTGGGTTGCTGCTCCGAAACGTAAACGTTTGCTCATGTTCAGGGTCTGCTCTCTGAGGTGTGTTGCGAGACACTTTGTAAACCCTGAGCTGCTCTTTTAAAAAGATAAATAATGTGTCACAGGCTTGCAACACCTGCTGTGCTGCGATGGGAAACAGTAGGCAGGCGGGGCTGCAAGAGTCTCCAAGGTGTTCTCAATAAGTTCACACGTGGCAGGTAAGCGAGAAAGTAAACAACCCTCTTATCTGCAGTGCAGTGCCTCTCTTCCTTTCATTATACCCACCAGCAGTGCTGGGACCATTTAAAAGAAGGTGAGGGGGCATATTTAGGGAAAGTCATGGCAGCTACATCTTAGAAGGTCTGAAAGAAGATGGTTGTACTGGTTCCCTTTTTAGCATTATTTATGAAATACTGGCTGCCAGAGGGCTATAATTTTCTGTAGGATCAACACACTGATGTTCATTTGACTCTTTTGGTGCTCATAGACTATAGAAGGATATCAAAAAGAGAGTGAGATGTGAGCTCACTCACCTTCCCGCATAAATATATACATCAAAGAAAAGCCAGCACGCTACCATACTCATTTATTAGTCTGCTTGATGAGACAAAATGCCTTTAAGTTTTAATAAAAGACCCCTCACCCACCAACCTAGTTGGTGGCATGCTTCATCATTGGGGTCCCACCCGAGAGAGACATTTTGAGCATCAAGGGTGTGCTTCATTGCCCAATTATAGTAGAGCGAGGTTTTTTTGTGTTTTTTGTTTCTCAAATGAGGAAAGAGGTAAATTTAAAATGGTCTTCACATACCAACCACTGTGGTATATTTTAATAGTGGTAATCTTGGTCAAGGATTATAAGCAGTGGTGGGTGTACTGCGAGAAACCAATAAACTCTCATATCCTCAGATTAGGTCGACATGTTTCAGCCATAATGTCTAAGCAGCCGAAGAGGGTCAGTATGGCTTTCTTTAGTACCAGATTTGCGTGCGCGCCAAGGCATTAAACAATTTCAGTTCTTCACTAATGGTTGTATCTGTGTTTGACCCCATTTTAGTCTTTATTGCTCTGTATTTCCTTACAACATGGAGGCTCCATGGGGGTGAGCCCTGTAGTCACACATTCGTCACATGTGATCGCCCGTATGAGTACCTACTTTCCGGCCTCCAAATGTCCTTGCATTGTTGGTGGAGTAAAGTGGTTTGGAGTGGCATAGAGGGAGTCGCATATGGGGTGTCATAGAGTGGAGTGCTGTGTCATCCAGAGGACTGTAGTAGCATGCAGTAGAGTGGTGTGAAGTGGAGGGGCATACAGTGAAGTTGAGTCAAGTGTCCTAGTGCTGTTGTAAAATGTCTTAGAGTGGACTGTTGTTGAGTAGAATTTCATAGAGTGGCATATAGTGGAATAGAGTGGAGTACAATGTCAGAGTGGAGTGTTGTTAACTGCAGGAAAGTGTCGTACAGGAGTGTTGTTGTGTGGCATAGAGTTTAGTACAGGGTTGTAGAGTGGAGTATATTGTTATAGATTGTGGTACAGTGGAGTGGCATTGAGTGTCGTAGAGTGCAGAGGCATAGCATGGTGTAGAGCAGTGGTTCCCAAACTGGGGTCCGGGGACCCCCAGGGGTCCGTGACACATTCCCAGGGGGTCCGCAGGCAGCAGTTTTAAAAGCAATGCAAAGTTCCTTGTATAAACAGCAGTTTTTGGGCACCAATAAAAGTGTCAAGATAACTCCGATGATTAATGTACCTGCTGGAGAGAGATGGGGGGGTTTGTCCAGTGGCAGCTTTGAGTCATCTTAGGAAGGCCAGATGGTTAAAAAATGCCTACCATGCATTTAAAAAAACAGTATTTTGTTTTGTGCATAGCTCAGTCAGTTCCTGCTTTTGCCACAGAGACTGTTTTGTTATAATGCAGTTCACAAGTTCCAATCGCATTTAGCACAGTGAGCTATGAACTGACATTATAGAGCTGCAAGCAAACTGCATTGTACAAGTTAGTAAGTTATGCTTTTACCCAGTCTTTCATTATCCCGAAGCTGCTAAAAAGGTTTGTTTGGGTAGAAATAAATCCTTATTATTAAAGTCAATGCTAACCCCTGTGTTATGTTCTGAATCCTGAGTTTGTGCTCTCCAGACCAAGCACTCTTACAAAATGCCTACCAGTATGGATGACTTGTGAATACTACACCTTGTAGTCCCCTTTGCCTTATGTAACATTTTCTAGTCACTGATTTACAGATGTATGATTCTTTCTCTCAGTATGTGTGTGATGTAAAGTGCTCTGACACCCTACAGTGGTATGAGAGGTGCTATAAAAAAAATTAAATACATGTGACAGTGGGGCTTTGGAGAGATAGAGGCACTGTTGGAGGGTAGTAGTGAGGGAATCAATGAAGATTGACAAAAGATTGCTGTATGCTGGTGCATAGTAAGGTCATTATTTCAATTCAATATATAATGACAAATGTGTTGTAAAATGCACCATTTTCCCCCAAATTTTCTTGGGGGAGAGGCCCCCAATGCCCCCTTTGTAGTGGTCAGACTCACTCGCTGCACTTGGTGGGCTCTGTATGGGGACTAGTCTGACAACATTTGCCAGAGCAGCTTTAAGTTTCCAGTCCAGCCTTGGCAGGAGCAGGAGCCCCAGGCTGTGAAATAAAACCAAACAATGGAAAGTTAGTCGCGAGATGCAGCACCAACCTTCCCATTAGGATATTTCTATTTTTGCAAATATTTTAACATAAAAATACTAAATTCTTTAGTAATTTAAGTCTAGTCTTTGTTTGATGTGCATACGTGTGTTTTTATTTTCTTCGAATTCCAGTTTTAATGTTTGACATTTAAATCATACAAATTGCCTGGGGGTCCCCGGCTGCCAGTAGTGACTCAATGGGGGTCCTTAGGAGTGAAATGTTTGGGAACCACTGGTGTAGAGTGTAATAGTGTTGAGTAAATTGGAGCAGTGTGTCACAGTGAAGTGGAGTAAATTCACGTGGAGTGGCTTAGAGGAAATTGCATAGAGTGTCGTAGACTGGAATACAGTGTCATAGAGCGCCATACTGCGGAGTACAGTGTTGTATAGTGCCAAAGTGTAGTACAGTATTGTAGAGTGTGTAAAGTGCCATACAGTGGAGGGCCATGAAGTAGAGTGTGGTACAGTGGAGTAGAATGAAGTGGCATAGAGTATTGTAGATTAGAGTGGAGTGTCATACAGTGTTGTGGCGTGTAGTGCAAAACACCATACTATTGGTTAATGTGCAAGCACTTATAAAATTAAAAGGCAGCTCTTAGATCTGGGGGTCTCTAGTTGGCAGAGGTAGGTACCACTGCCAAATAGGGACCCTTACTTCTTGTCAGGGTAAGGGGGATACACTCTTTAGATAACGCCTGCTCACCCCCTTGGCAGCTTGGTACGAGCAGACAGGCTTATCAAAAGCAATATGTAAAGTATTTGTACCAACACTCACAGTAACACAGTGACAACACCACAAATGGACTCCACGCCAGTGTAGATAAATAAAGTACTTTTATATAAACTACACAAGACCAAAACGACAAAAATCCAACATACACAGTTCAAGAATATGGTTTCAAAAGAGTTCTTAGTTTAGCGACAAAATAGTCCACATTAGCATCGATTTTAGCCAACAGTACCTGGTGATGCAATAGAAGTTCCTAGCGGCGCTCAGGCGTTGAAAAACAAGCAACAGCGTCAGTGCTGAGACCCTGGGGAGGCGATGCGACCACCCCGCTGCACGCCGCGGGCGTGTGCGACGAATCCGGTCTGTATGGGGAGTGAGGCGATACTTGTATGGATTTCAAGGGATAGCTTCTCCGGTAGAAATTTACTCACAAAGGCACGATGCGACGAAATACGGCTCGCTAACGAGCGGTGCGACGATCTTCGATGGCTCTGCGACGATGTTCGCAGCGACAAAATGTGACCCGCTAACGAGCGGTGCGATGATCTCACTCAGCGGCGGCAGGCTCTGTGATGATACTCGCAGCGACGGGAATCTTCCCGCTCCGGGGCGATGCGCTCCGAAGATGAACGCGGCGTTGACGTTGCAGTGGCGACAGGCGCTGCGACTATCTTCGCGGCGACGGAAATGTTCTCGCTAAGCCAGCAGTGCGTAAACAAGTTGCAGATCTTTTACTTCTTCAGCTTCCCAACAGCAGGCACAACTTCCAGAGGCCCCACAATTGGATCAAGCACTCTAGGAAGAGCAGAGCTCACACAGCAGAGTTCTGGGTGAAGCTGAGGGTGAAGTCCTTTTGTTCCTGGGACTTCTTAACAGGAGGCCAGCTCTACTCAGGCCCTTGGAGATTCCTTCAAGCCAGGGGACACAGCACACAGCAAAGTCCTTCCCCTCTCCTTGGCTGCAAAGCAACTGCAGGTCAGCCTTACAGCAGGTCAGTCCTTCTTCTTCAGTCTCCCAGCTTTCTCCTTGGCAGAGGTTCCTTCTTGATTCCAGGATGATCTAATTTCTTGGGATCAGGGTCCCAATATTTATACCCCCAAATCCTCTGTCCTCTGAGGGCAGAGGGGCCTTTGCCCAGTCCAAACCAGTTCTGGCGCACTCTGTTTAATTGACTCCTTCTTTCCTTTCACAGTGCAGGGCAGAGACATCAGACGCACCACAGGGGGTGGAGCCAGCACTGTGGGGGGCAGGCACTGTCCTATTCAGGTCCCAGGTGCAACTCCTCCCACCCATCTACATGGAGATCTCTCTATTCAGCCCTGTGCTGACTCACCCTGTCTCCGGGAATTCCCCAGCCCCCTGGAATTCCCCAGCCCCTGTCACTCAAACTCCAGACAAGAAATACGCAACCTAGCAGGTTTGAATGGTTAGACAAGAAAATACCTACTTTCTAAAAGTGGTATTTTCAAACACAGAATGTTAAAACTAACTTCACTAAAAGATATATTTTATAATTCTGAGTTCAGGCATACTAAACTTTAATTTTCTATCTTGCTCCTATGGGAAGATATGCAGGTAAACATTGTACTCAGCATTCCCCATTATAGCCTATGGGCAAGATAGCCTTTCAATACTGAAAAACGAAAATGGCTGTAATTCACTACCAGAGCATGTCACCTACACCAGTACATGCTCTACCTTTCACATACACTGCACCCTGCCCAGGGGGGTACCTAGGGCCTGCCATAGGGGTGTCCAATGTGTACAGAAAGGGAAGGGTTAGGCCTGGCCAGTGTGGACACTGGTCAGATCA
Organism: Triturus cristatus; assembly: GCF_964204655.1. Lineage (NCBI taxonomy): Eukaryota > Metazoa > Chordata > Amphibia > Caudata > Salamandridae > Triturus > Triturus cristatus. The sequence goes on from NC_140585.1 coordinate 709,333,750, forward strand.
GCATGGCAGTTAGCAACTGCACCCAGGCACTGCGGTGGCAGGCCTGTGACAACATTTTAGGGCTACTCCTGTGGGTTGCACAATCAGTGCTGCAGGCCCACTAGTACCATTTGAATCACCAGCCCTGGCACACTCGGTGCACTTTACTAGGGGCTAACAGGTGAAACAAATATACCAATCAGGGATAACCAATCAATATAACAATTTACCTAGGGAGCACTTGCACTTTGACACCGATCAACAGTGGTAAAGTACCCAAAGCATCTAAACCAGCAAAAACGAAATCCAGCACAGCGTCAAAAAATACAGGCGGTAGAGGCAAAAAGTCAGGGGAAACCACGCCAAAGATGCCAGGTCTAACAGCAGCCATATTGTTTAGAGCACACTTTGGCTGTGTTTTGGGTTTCTACGGCAGATATAGGTTATTACAATGATTTGATGCTATAAAAAGACATAAGGCACTTTATCAAAGTCTTAATAGGTAGGGAAAAATTATTTGTATTGTTTTATATATTTTAAAAACATATTACCGAGTATCACAGTACTATCCAGGAAGTACTGCAGTACCAAAGAGGATCCCCAAAATAATAATTTATACCAACATACACTTAAAAATACACCACTCCATTCTACATTATGACACGCCACTGCACTCTATGAAAATGTCGCTCCACTGAAGAGTGGCATTTCTTAGAGGGGAGAAGCTAGAGTGCAGTGGTGTACAGTGAACTGGCGTGTTGTACAGGTGAGTATCTTACAGCAGAGTGGGGTGGAATATTATTGTGTTTGAGAAATTCCTATCGCTTGGAATCATAGCTATAACAACCACTCTGTAAAAAAACTATATATATATATATCTCACGCTCCAGCTTGAGTCCTGCTGCTTGAGGTGCACTCGAACGCCGACTCAGGCCTCAAGCGGCAGCTCGACTTTCAGGTATGGAAATGTCAGCCCCTCAATCTCTTTCACAGCCAAATCACCATACTGGCCTGACGCGTTACGATTCCTCTTTTTCAAAGACACTGGGTGAAAAGGAACACGCACACTCCTGTGTCATAACATCAACATTTCCTTTTATTGCGCACCCCCTATGGGCCGCTCTGAATGAGACTGCGCATCGGGTTATGAGAGATGTAGTCCAGGAGGGATATATGATCCCGTGTGGTGCGCAAATGTTCTGCTGAGATTACTTACAGCTCACGATTGAGCCTTGAAGAGCAGGCATCTCCTTTATCCTTAGTCAGTCGCCCCACATCCAGAGGCTGCTGTTTGCAAGCCCCCGTTGCCCCCAGGCTTCGGGGTGGTGCACACTCGGCGGTAGGGCCACCGCCATATGTCACGCTCCAGCTTGAGTCCTGCTGCTTGAGATGCACTCGAACGCCTACTCGGGCCTCAAGCGGCAGCCCGACTTTCAGGTATAGAAATCTAAGCCCCTCACTCCCTTTCACAGCCAAATCACCATACTGGCCTGATACGTTTCGATTCCTCTTTTTCAAAGACACTGGGTGAAAAGGAACACGCACACTCGCGTGTCATAACATCAACATTTCCTTTATATATGTGTGTGGATATATATATATATATATATGTTCTCATTAAAAAAATATATTCGATTGACATAACTAGACAATACAATATTGAGCTTTTGAACATCATGAGCACTATGCTCTGATTGAATGTTAAAAATTGTTAAAAAATTGTTAGCAACATTACATGTATGATGCTTGTCTAGTTTGAAACATTTTTGCATTTAACAAAGGTTGGCAAACATATTGAAATGTAGCTCGAAGTGAAGTCCCATGTTTATGTTCATTAGAAAACTGTGTTGGTAATTGTCGAAGTGGTGTTGTAATTGGTCGGCTTATATAAGGTCATACATTGGTCCTGCGCGTCATGTGATCAAGACTGCCGTGGGCAGTCGAAACGCGTCAGGCTGAGCTGAGCACTTGCTTGGGAATGCACTATGCACTTTAATTTGCACCATCAATAAAAAGAAAAATTATCTCCACGAAGTGGTCCGTACCTGCTTTCTTTGGATCCTATCGGATTGTTCCAGGACTTGTGGCTGTTATATATATATATATATATATATATATATATATATATATTCACTGAAAAACCAAAGGTTATAGAGCTGTTATATTAATGAAATAGAATTTAAAAAAACTTAGAAATTCACTGAAAAACCAAAGGTTATATAGACATTATAGTTAGGCTCCGATTTCATTTGTGCAAACAGTTATGTCCCAGGGGTGGGCACCCCGCGACATAGTTGGAGCTGGCCTTGGGAGGTGGCGGTCCCCAGGGTCAATATTGACTCCAAGAGGGGGGCTGCTTTGATATAGTAGGGCCTGCTACATCAAAAGTGGTGGTCCCCGGGGCTGAGAACAGCCCGGGAGGTGGGCTGTGCGTTTTAAAAATAGAATTTGACGGGGGTAGGTGGTGGGACCTGGGGGAGGTCCTTAAGGCCTCCCCCTTGCACAGAAAATAGTCCCTGGGGTATGGAGAGGGGTCCGCAAGGCCCCCCTGATTTTTTTCCATAAGACCCGGTGGCTGTTCCTGGGCTGTGGGGTCCGTGTGGCCCCCGTTAAACAGCATAAACCTCATGGAGGTGGAGGTCCCTGGGGCATACAAATGCCCCAGTGAGGCCCATGACCCCCTCCTTTAATTTTAATTTTATGGCCCATCTGGAGGCTAATTAGTGGAGACGGGCGGGAGTCCACGCTTCTTTTTTTAATTTTTTTTGGTGGGAGCCACAGATCCATTGCAGTTCTGCCAAAAATGTAAAAGAAAATGCTTGTTTTGTCTTGTTGGGGTCCCTTTTGGCACCTCCGAGAGGCCTAAGGGGTCAAAGGATTTCTACCCTGCTCCTTCTCTTAAAAAAAAAAAAATCTTTAGGGACTCGGTGGAAGCAGAATCACAAGATGGCTTCGAACATTTCCTGTTTTGAAGTGTTGGCAGCCAATAAGATTTGAGCACAGGCACTATCGGATCCTCGGAGGATCCGCGTCCCTTAATATACAAATTTGGATTTTCCTTAATATTTCCAAAACTACTGAACGGATTTATGCCAATTTTACAAAAAGGTAATTTTGTGGACCAACCGCTACCTTTTGCCAAATTTGCTGTAATTCCGTTCAGCAGTGTGGGCTGTAGTCGTGTCTAAAGTCTCTATGGGAATTCATATGGGAAAATGCATTTTTGAACCCCCCTTTTTCTTGGCCCTAACTTGAAGGACTTTCAAGATGGCAGCTGAAGTAAGCGTCATACTAGTTTTGAAAAAATTGCTAGGATTCGTGAAACAACGTCAAAGTTATTGGCAAACAAAAAAAACTCTTACTTTGGAAAGTAGGTCCCAACTATAATTACCTCCTTGCAAACATCCGTAAGGTGAGATATATTATCTACTGGCGGTCGCCAGTAGATAGTTATAGTTAGGACCGTGTTTTCATAGGAAATCCGCAACATTCTATTGGAATAACTTTGGCGCCGGTTGACGAATCCTCGCAAAATTTTCAAAATAGGTGGGGCGCTCCGCTCCGCTCCTACCCTGAAAGTCTCGGGGTGACTCGTCAAGTGGGGGCCGAGAAAAAAGGGGGGCCCAAAACACGTTTTCCCCATGCATTTTTCCATAGGGACCTTTAGTCCAAGGTACAGCCCGAACGGCTGACCAGAATTACTTGAAATTTGGCAGAGTGGTAGTCCTCAGGTCAGGGAAGTGCCTTTTGCAGGTCTGGTGTCAATCTGTTCAGTAGTTCCTGAGAAAATCAAAAGTAAAATCATGTATATATGTGGGCGGAGCCTAACCACACATCTCATCCTGAGATCTGATTGGCTGTCAGCACTTCATCCAAGAAGTGTTGGCAGCCATCTTGGGACCAATATACATGATAGCACCTCATTAAAAAGCATTGCAGTTAATAGAAGGTTTTAAGACTTTAGTTACATTATAAATCATTTGTTGATGGTACCATACTCATTTTAGGAATTGTGGTATGTTCTAAGGTGATTTCACCATGTGAAAAAGCCTTCTGCTGGGATATCATGATTGAGAGAAAAATATTTTCTCATGCTTTTCCCACAGAGGTTTGGAAGGTGATCTATAAGCTAAACTGAGAGCATATTTTCTGTAAATTCACATTATCTTTCTCAGTCATGTGAGAATGAAGTCTGACATTCTCAGTAAAACATGTACATCCAACAAGGGCAGAGACTGTCAGTTGATTCCTTTGTGTTCTACTGCAGCTTCCCAGAGTGTTCCAAAGAACAACGAAAGCGCTAACAGTCCTACTTATGATAAACGTATGGCACACCTGAAGCCATCTTGCTTGGATTAAAGTGGTAACTCTTAAAACATTTAATTTAAAAAGGAACAAAATGAGGGGGTTCATTTTTCCATAAAAAGTATGATTAGTGCTGCAGAAAGAAAAATTAGGGCACATTTTGAGTGACTTCTCAAATCCTCTTCTATTTCATTAAAAAATTCTGACATGCAGACTGAAACATGCACTTTCAATACCAGCAGCAGTTTTCCCTGGTGAGCCATAGCTTTACTACAGTGATCTAATGAGCAAAAAGAGTGCCAACATTCTGAATTTATGGCAAATGTGTGACACATCCGAATGCCTTCTTGATGGAATCAAAGTAAAAAACTGAAAGTATTTCCTACTGAGGAGACTGCAGTAAATGAGGAAATTAGGAAACTTCATAACAAATAAGTCTCCCAAGATGGCCACCAGAGATAAAAGAGCCCAAATGTAGCCCAAATATCACCCAGATGTAGCCCAAGTATAGCCCAATGACAGAATGTCCCAGAGTGTTCTTAAAAACAACTAGAGCGCTTACCGTCTTCATTATGACAAAAGTATGGCACACCTGAAGCCATCTTGATTGGAATAAACTGGTAACACTTAAAACATTTAATTTAAAAAGGAACACAGTGAGGGGGTTCATTTTGCCATAGAAATTATGATTAATGCTGAAGAAAGAAAACGAGGGCACATTTTGAGTGACTTCTCAAATCCTCTTCTATTTCATTAAAAAATTCTGACATGCAGACTGAAACATGCACTTTCAATACCAGCAGCAGTTTTCCCTGGTGAGCCATAGCTTTACTACAGTGATCTAATGAGCAAAAAGAGTGCCAACATTCTGAATTTATGGCAAATGTGTGACACATCTGAATGCCTTCTTGATGGAATCAAAGTAAAAAACTGAAAGTATTTCCTACTGAGGAGACTGCAGTAAATGAGGAAATTAGGAAACTTCATAACAAATAAGTCTCCCAAGATGGCCACCAGAGACAAAAGAGCCCAAATGTAGCCCAAATATCACCCAGATGTAGCCCAAGTATAGCCCAATGACAGAATGTCCCAGAGTGTTCTTAAAAACAACTAGAGCGCTTACTGTCTTCATTATGACAAAAGTATGGCACACCTGAAGCCATCTTGATTGGAATAAACTGGTAACACTTAAAACATTTAATTTAAAAAGGAACACAGTGAGGGGGTTCATTTTGCCATAGAAATTATGATTAATGCTGAAGAAAGAAAATGAGGGCACATTTTGAGTGACTTCTCAAATCCTCTTCTATTTCATTAAAAAATTCTGACATGCAGACTGAAACATGCACTTTTAATACCAGGAGCAGACTTCCATGGTGAACAGTAGTTTTACTACAGTGATCTAATGAGCAACTAGAGTGCTAACATTCAGAATTTATGGCAAATGTGTGACATATCTGAATACCTTCATGATGGAATCAAAGTAAAAAACTGAAAGCATTTCCTACTGAGGAGACTGCAGTACATGAGGAAATTAGGAAACTTCATAACAAATAAATCTCTCAAAATGGCCACCGGAGACAAAAGAGCCCAAATGTAGCCCAAAATCACCCAGCTGTAGCCCAAATATAGCCCAATGACAGAAGTGTGCAAAACACTTAATATTTTGTGTTTTTGCAGTGTTATATAGTGCAGACTTGTTAGGTATTGGAGTGCTTTACATGAGCATTGGTTACATCACACAAGAACAAATTCATTTTGGTTGTAGACATGGGGAGACTAAGTGATTTGACCAGAATCACAGAATGTCGAGCTGAAGCAGAAACTCCAACCTGGTCCCCAGTTGCAAAGTCTGCAGATCTGGAAGTAACACCACATCCTCTCCCCTAAGTGCAACATTTAATCAAGTGGTCAACTGGATAAAAAAAGATAAAGATAACAAATAATTTAAAAGTGCTTTGTCGCTATTTGAAAACTCAGAAAATCTGTCCTTATTTTAGTCTTTTAGAGCACTAACCATAATTGTGATGCCAATAAGACCCTCTCATATATGTAATTTCTAAAGGAAATGCTCTAGGTATTACAGTTTTGATTACATCAAGATGACGTCAGGCGTTCCACACTTTTGTAATAAATATAGAATGTTAGCAATCTAGTTGTTCATTAGGATACTGTTGAGAGGCAGAGGCCAGGGGCACGGACTCTGAAAATTGAAGGCAGGTAGGAGGATGCAAAGGCAACAATTTAACCACACTGAGCAGGCAGGAAGGGCTGTGGCAGCACAACAGACTATGGAGGGCAGTGGAAAGGGGGGCAGGGGCAACAAACCAACAATACAGGACTTGCAAGAGAGGCTGTGGCAATGTAATAGACCATTGTGGGCAGAAGGAAGAGGCAATGGTAGTACAACCATACATGCCAACAGACCCGATTCAGCCAGGAAACGTCCAATGTTTTTAAGCTCAAATGGGCTTTATTTGATCTGTCTCCTGTCTACAATCTCCTCTTTTTCAATGTAACTCAAAGGGGAAAATCAATACCCCAGTTTTTTTTCAAAATCTCCCTCTTACCAAGTTCAAAATGTTCACAAGTATGGTACATTGGATCATGGAAGGAAATGGGGTAGGGACATGGACTTGGATAACAGAGGACAGGAGGGACATGGAGAGGTGCACCAAACTGACCCTGCAGGGCAGGCATCAGGGTTTGCAGCAGCACAATACACCACACAGGGCATGCAGGACGGGAGTGTAGCACAACAATCCATAGAAAGCAAGAGGGAGGGGACAGGACCATGCACATGGACAACAGAGAACAGAGGGGCAAGAGGCAATGGTAGCTAGCTGACCATAATGGACAGACAGGAGAGAAAGCTGCAGCATAACAGACCATAAAGGGCAGGAGGGACGGATCAGGGGCATTACAATGGAACAGAATAGCCAGGAGGGAGGGAGTAGGGGTCTGCACATGTAAACAGAGGGCTGGGGGCAAGGGGGCAGGGCAGGAGCAGCAAGATAGCCATGGAGGTCAGGCAGGATGGGCACTAGAAGCAAGACACACCATGAAGAGCAACAGTGAGACTGTGATGGCATACACACAGACCATGGAGGGAAGGTGGGAGGGGGTCAGGGGCAGCCAACTGACCACACAGGGAAGGTGGGAGGGGCCATGGCAGCACAGAAGACCATGCATGGCAAGTGGGAGGATTAGTGGCAGCACAATGGCTATGATGGGCAAGAAGGAGGGTGCAGGGGCATGCACAAAGGACGATGGAGGATAGAAGGGAGGGTCAGGACCTGTGCACAGACAAGAAAGTTCAGGGGAAGGGGCCTCACAACAGACCGCACGGGGCAGGCAGGAGGAGCAGTTGCAGCACAACAGACCAGGGAGGGCAGAAGGATGTGGCAGTACAATGGACCATGTGGACAGGAGGAAGAGGATAGGGGCATGGCATGTGGACAGGCAGGGTGGAGGTGGCAGGGACAGGTTACAGTCATCTGACAATGCTAGGCAGGTGGGAGGGGAGTGGCAGCTCAACAGAACACTCAGAGTAGATAGGAGTGGCAGGTCCATGGAAGATGGTGGGCAAAAAGGATGGAGCAGGGGCATGCACAAAGACATCGGAGGGCAGGGGGAAGGAGAATAGGGGCAGCAAGCTAAGCACAAAGTTTAAGCAGGAGGTCAATGATGGGACATAGAATTGGGCAATGGAGGGCAGGAGGAGTGGACTGGTACATCATACTAAATTGAGGGCAGTGGCAGCACATCAGACCATGCATGGCAGGAGGGAGGAGGCTAGTCCATGGATTCACACAACAGAGGATAGGGAGGAGGGGGATGGGGCAGCAAGCTAACTGTTCAGAGAAGGCGGGTATTAGGAACTTTATTGTTTTTAAAACGTGTGTCTGTGCGAACTACTTAAAATATGAACAAGTATGCAGCATAATCTAACTTTTATTCAGGAAGAAGAGGACGTTTGTGACTGTGACTCCGGGCTCACTTGGCAGAAACACCCCCTGACCCTCCACCCCCTATCGCAAAATGTAATGCCCGTGAAAAGGGTAGGTGAACACAGTGTTATATAGAACATAGTCCTGAGAGCACGATTGAAAATGAAAACTAGATATAGTGTATGGTATAAACTATGCACCAAAAAGTGTGATATAAGATGAACCGGGCGTGAAATATAATATGCAATACATTGTGCGCAATGACAGATTCATTGGAGAGCGCGAGATAGCACAGGCACTAGCCCGTACTATGCGATATGCGCCTTGGAGTGTAATATGCACAGGGCAGTGTTGTGTAACCTAACTAGTGTCTAAAGTTGTAATATAAAATATGTGCTGGGGAGTGTAACGTTGCATATGCACTGTGACAAAGATATGGATCCCAGATTGTAATATGTATGGCATAGCACTGTGTGTTATAACATAGGCATCGAGGAAGGCACGTTAGATGGGGCAATATAACCTGTGCGAAGACAAGTGTGGCATGACATATTCACGGGGTGATGTTACAGTGCACATGGGCAAGAGAATGTCATAGCATATGCACTAGCTAGTGGAATACAACACAGGTGTGTGGTACTCAGCAGGCAATGGTGGGTGTAACACAGCATTGGGCTCTGCCAGGAGCGGGCTGTGACTCTCAAGTGATGTTCGTCCCCTTTCCAGAGAGTAAAATAAAAAGTATTACACATCCGGCAGTGGATGTGTGCTTTATTAATCGTGAGGGGGGTTTCTTGCATAGTTTTGGTCGAATTTTTGTCGAATCCCCTTTGAATGGCTTGGTGTGCGTGTGTATTAAATGTGCCCGTCAATAGCTACCCATGTTTGTATAAATAAACGACAAGGGTGTCTACCGGGATTAGGCACGGTAGGGCATCAGACATGTCAGAGCTTCACTAGTGGTGTAAATACATTCCACGTGGATTCATTTTATGCATAGTCGCCTTTTAATGAATATCACGCAAATCGTCATGGTGATAGGTATGTACGGTTTGTCCAGCATGTCCTAGGTGTATCTATAAATATATATTTTTTTTAAATAATAAAAAACAGTGGCCGGCCCTGGGGATTGGGGTCCAAAAAATATAATTAGGAGACAGGCCCTGGGGGATGGGGTCATCAGGGCCAATTAATTAGAATAAGAAAGGGAACCACACAGCCCCCCTTCTTAAAAAATTAAAATAAATAAAAGACTGGCATCGTGCCGGAGGTGACGCCCCCTCCTTGCAGCACTCTGCAAACGCGCCCCCTGGCGAGTTGTAAGTTGGGGAATTAATTCCTCTTCAATACTGAGGGTCCCTGAGGGCCAACTAGCCCAACAGGCATCTCCAGTATGCGCCAGGAAGCTGCGCTGCAGACAGGTGTTCTGAGGCCAAGCCCCTTTTTACACCTCTCTGCAACGCAGCTCTGTGGCGCTTACTGGAGGTACCTAGTGGTCTAGTTTGACCCTAGGGACCCTTAGGATTCAAGGGGACTTAATCTCTTAACTTAGAACAGCCACAGGGCGCGTTTATACAGTGGTGAATGGAGCGGACGGGGCCTGAGGTGACGTGTGCAAACACGCACTATGGCACTTTTTAAATTGGGGATATAATTTCCCTTCAATACTGAGGGCCCCTGGGGGCTAACTAGCCCACCAAGTGCTTCCAGTAAGCGCCACTGAGCTGCATTGCAGAGAGGTGGTCCAGGCCGTGCCACTTTTTACACCTCTCTGCAACGCAGTCCTGTGGCACATACTGGAGGTACCTAGTGGGCTAGTTGGACCCTAGGGACCCTCAGGATTCAAATGAACTTAATATCCCAACTAAAAACGGACACAGGGCGTGTTTACACAGTGGTGAAGGGAGGGGACGGGGCCTTAGTTAACATGTGCAAAAACGCCCTGTGGCCTGTTTTAAGAGGTAGTTTTAATCCCCCTGCCCTATTATATACTAGGGGCTTACAGAGGAGGTCATGCTAATCACAGGGGGACCCCAACGCATAATGTTCCCTAGTGTATGTAGGTGTTTTCACTGTATTCTAATTGTCTTTTAACATAGCACTGGCTCTAGGACTGGTTAGTCAGACTCAGTTACCACCAGTATCCGTCTCAAAAATTTGTGGGTATAGGATGATTTTGCAACAAGGCTTCTTTCTGCTCTTCTTTTTGTTCTTTCTGCACGTTATCCTTCTTCCTGCATTTTTCTTTGTCTTTGAGGACTTCTGTTGCTTCTTTCTGCGCTTCTTTTTTTTCTTTCTGTGCATTTTTTCTTCTTTCTTCACATGTCCTATCTCTGTAGGCATAGTTAGAAATTAGCATTTAAAAAACCTTTGAAATTCACAGAAAAAACCATAGGTTTCAGGCACGTTATAGTTAGGAATTAGCATTTAAAAAACCTCAGAAATTCACTGAAAAAACCATAGGTTTCAGGGGTTATAGTTAGCTGGACTTTTCACTGGTACAAAACCATTGAAATTCCCCCGTTATAGTTAGTTCAGCTAACTATAACTCACGCGCCCGCAATGCACTGCTGATGACGTCACATATTACATCACTCATGACATGGTCAGTGACATCACTCATGACATCACTGATGACATCTCAAATGACATCACTGATTACATCACTGATGACATCATCCTTGTGATAGAGTGGCAGACCTCCTCTCACCCTAATATAACCTTTGATACACACATTCAAAAATAGAGACTACAATTTTCAAAACAATGGACATACCAATACCAGTTACAACAACCTCTTCAGTAATTCTAAGATCCACATACACATCCACTCATTCACCAACAGTCCTATACAGTCACTCATACATGTACTCACTCATCATATGTACTCATACACCTATACATCCTGTTACACAATGCCACTCATCCATAGAGTTACTCACCCACATAGTCACTCATGCTAATAAAGAATCAAACATACATTTACTTGCATATACAGTTATACACTAAGCCTGGGCAAAGCACTACGCTACGCTCGCGTAGTTTGCGAAGTTCGCGCTACTTCGCACTACGCGAACTGCACGTAGCACAGTGCGAACACGCGTAGCGTAGTGTTGCGTAGTGTTGCGTAGTGCTGCGGTCATTTTTTGCTTGCTCGCGGTCCTCAACTTCAAGTTGGTGACCGCGAGCAAGCAAAATGACATCCCGGCGAGACTTTATCCTTGTTCGCGATCAGCAACTTCAAGTTGGCGATCGCGAGCATGGAAAATAAACCTCCCGGCGAGATTCCCAACGCGAGGAGGTCAGGTTTCTCATTGCGAGTGGTCGCGTATGCTCGCGACCGCTCGCGATGAGAAACTACCAGTTCGCGTTGAGAAAGCTGAAGCTCGAGTAAAAATCTACTCGAGCAGTAGAAAACTACAGCTCGCACTGTGCAAGATGCCATTTTCAATGATTGCACAGTGCCGGTTGCTTGTCCGCACTGTGCAATCATTGAAAACGGCATCTGGCACAGTGCGAACAAGGTACTACGCAGTTCGCGAAGTGCTACGCGTAGCTCGCGTAGTGCGAACTTCACTTTGCGTAGCTTCGCGAAGTGCTACTTCGCGAACTACGCCCAGGCCTATTATACACACACCACTACACTTACTTCTACGGAAACTTACACATACTTAGTCTTTTAAACAATCACTTATAGAAACACATACTTATTCATACAGGAACTCTTTCAATCTCTCACTCTCACATATACTCACTTATATACACCAATAGTCACATATACTAGTTTAAAACATATGTAGTTACTCATAAAGACACTATTGAGACAGTCATTCACTCACTAACACACCCATACACACACTCATCCACCCATACAGTCCTGCACACATGCTGTCTTCAACACATACAAACAGTGAGTCACTCATTCATGCAACTATGCACTACGTAATACCCCCCACCGAACCATGCAGACACTCAGACTGATACTCAAAAAACCAACTAATAACCTATATAGACACCCATGCAGCTACTCACCAACCCATGCAGCCACTTATACACAAAGTGAGAGACTGATACAGATATTTACATATTTAAACATTACTCACTAAGCCATGTATTCACTATGATACACTTAATCAGTCAGTTACACAATCAATTTTTCAAAAACAAATCATCCATTTAGACACTTATATACCCATTTATTCTTCCATCGACCTTGAGATATACATATATAAAACATATTTAATTTTCCGAAAAACACACATTCACTGGATGATGTCATCAGTGATGTCATCAGTGATGTCATTTGAGATGTCATCAGTGATGTCATCAGTGATGTCACTGACCATGTCATGAGTGATGTAATATGTGACGTCATCAGCAGTGCATTGCGGGCGCGTGAGTTATAGTTAGCTGAACTAACTATAACGGGGGAATTTCAATGGTTTTGTACAAGTGAAAAGTCCAGCTAACTATAACACCCCTGAAACCTATGGTTTTTTCAGTGAATTTCTGAGGTTTTTTAAATGCTAATTCCTAACTATAACGTGCCTGAAACCTATGGTTTTTTCTGTGAATATATATATATATATATTCACTGAAAAAACCATAGGTTTCACACATGTTATAGTTAGCGGAAATTTTACTGATAAAAAACCAATGAAATTCCCCCGTTATAGTTAGTGCAGGCAACTATAACTCACGCGACCGCAATCCTCTGCTGATGCTAATACTGTATTTAGACACTTATTTGCCCATGTCTTCTTCCATACATTTTTAGCTATACATATATTACAAATATTTTTTTTTCATAAGGACACATATGTCATCAGCAGAAGATTGCGGTCGCGTGAGTTATAGTTGCCTGCACTAACTATAACGGGGGAATTTCATTGGTTTTTTATCAGTAAAATTTCCGCTAACTATAACATGTGTGAAACCTATGGTTTTTTCAGTGAATTTGCAAGGTTTTTTAAATGCTAATTCCTAACTATAACGTGTGTGAAACCTATGGTTTTTTCAGTGAATTTGTACGTTTTTTTAAATGCTAAGTTACTTTACGCCATTCATGGCGTGCGCGCCCACTTAACGCAGTTCGTTCCGTGCGCGCACGGTGCGCTTCGCGCACCGTGCGCGCACAGTGAGCACGCGGTGCGCGAAGCGCACCGCGTGCCCACTTTACGCAGTTAGTGCCGTGCACGCACGGTGGGCACGCGGTGCGATGACAAAGCAAGAAAGCACGTCAACAAATCTGTTTCTGCTTTCCTCCGTGACTATGGTATGGGTGCCATTTACCACAACAACTTGCGTTATGACATGCAAGACATTTATAGAGGAGATGGTGTGCACTTCAATGATGAAGGGAACAGAGTCTTCCTCTTGAACCTTAGACTCTGCATCGGTACTTACTTGTAGGTACCACTAAAAAATCATTTCATAAACACAACGGCTCTTTTTAGAGCCCCCTAATATCTAAACACTTAAATCTGATTTTCATTTTTTTTTTTTTTTTTTCTACCGTACGCTTACCGTAAGCTTACCGTACGCGTACCCCGTGATTTTTTTTAAAATCAATAAATGTTTTCTTTGTACTTTACAGTCCTTCTTTGACCCCCTCACAAATGTAAGGGGGTCTGTAACTCTCCTCATTGCCCCCTTTCCTTGTTTTCACTCTTTTTTTTCAGAGTGAAATACACAAAATGGCGGCCGCCGCTTCCTGGTTTCGGCCGATTCGAATGTTTACTAAGATCTAAGAGCCAATCATAATCGCGCTCGCGCACGCCACCGTACGCTTACCGTAAGCGTACGGTAAGCGTACCGTAAGCGGGCTCAGATATATATATTGATTTAAAGGCTATTTTCTCAGAATCTACTGAACAGATTTACACCAAACCTACAAAAGGCACTTCCTTGACCTAGGGACTACCTCTCTGCCAAATTTTGAGTAATTCTGTTCAGCCGTTCGGGCTGTAGCTCGTTCTAAAGGTCCTATGGAAAAATGCATGGGAAAAACGCGTTTTGGGACCCCCCTTTTATCTCAGCCCCCGCTTGACGGATCCCCCCGAGACTTTCAGGGTAGGAGCGGAGCGTAGCGCCCCACCTATTTTGAGAAATTCGCGAGGATTCGTCGACCGGCGCCAAAGTTATTCAAAATAGAATGTTGAGGTTTTCCTATGGAAACGTGGTCCTAACTATAACTACCTACTGGCGACCGCCAGTAGGTAATATATATATATATATATATATATATATATATATATATATATATATATGCTGCATAAGAGTTACCCCTCAGGTGGAGGCACAGCCCAGGGCAGCCTGCATCTCTCCCTCACGAACTCCAAACAATCTCACCGCCGACGCGTTTCAGGCCATTCGCCCTTCTTCATGGGCGGTCTGTAATTCAAATGAGACGACAGTGGCAACCATTAGATACCCTCTTTTATTTCAATGAAATCCCAATGGAGAAACACAATCACAATGAATTCTGGGGCTAGTAGTTGTCTTCAATCAAAACCCCATGTGGGGTGCTGGCATACAGTCCATTTGAAAAATTATGGTAAATAATCCAATAGTGGAATTTTACGTGAGTCTCAGGGATGCACATGAGGATACCCCGTACCGCAAGCCGTTCTTTATCCATGACGGCCGGGGTCCCACGTGAATCAAAGTAGTGGTGCCATCCGTGACCCGGGCCGGTCACTATAGTTGCTGCATAAGAGTTACCACTCAGGTGGAGGCACAGCCCAGGGCAGCCTGCATCTCTCCCTCACGAACTTCAAACAATCTCACCGTCGACGCGTTTCAGGCCATTCGCCCTTCTTCATGGCCGGCTATGATTCAAATGAGACACCAGCGGCAACCATTAGAAACCCTCTTTTATTTCAATGAAATCCCAATGGAAAAACACAATCACAATGAATTCTGGGGCTAGTAGTTGTCTTCAATCAAAACCCCATGTGGGGTGCTGGCATACAGACCATTTGAAAAATTATGGTAAATAATCCAATAGTGGAATTTTACATGACTCTCAGGGATGCACATGAGGATGCCCCGTACCGCAAGCCGTTCTTTATCCATGACGGCCGCGGTCCCACGTGAATCAAAGTAGTGGTGCCATCCATGACCGGGGCCGGTCACTATAGTTGCTGCATAAGAGTTACCCCTCAGGTGGAGGCACAGCCCAGGGCAGCCTGCATCTCTCCCTCACGAACTCCAAACAATCTCACCGCCGACGCGTTTCAGGCCATTCGCCCTTCTTCATGGGCGGTCTATAATTCAAATGAGACGCCAGCGGCAACCATTAGATACCCTCTTTTATTTCAATGAAATCCCAATTGAGAAACACAATCACAATGAATTCTGGGGCAAGTAGTTGTCTTCAATCAAAACCCCATGTGGGGTGCTCGCATACAGTCCATTTGAAACATTATGGTAAATAATCCAATAGTGGAATTTTACATGAGTCTCAGGGATGCACATGAGGATGCCCCGTACCGCAAGCCGTTCTTTATCCATGACGGCCACGGTCCCACGTGAATCAAAGTAGTGGTGCCATCCGTGACCGGGGCAGGTCACTATAGTTGCTGCATAAGAGTTACCCCTCAGGTGGAGGCACAGCCCAGGGCAGCCTGCATCTCTCCCTCACGAACTCCAAACAATTTCACCGCCGATGCGTTTCAGGCCATTCGCCCTTCTTCATGGGTGGTCTATAATTCAAATGAGACGCCAGCGGCAACCATTAGATACCCTCTTTTATTTCAATGAAATCCCAATTGAGAAGCACAATCACAATGAATTCTGGGGCTAGTAGTTGTCTTCAATAAAAACCCCATGTGGGGTGCTGGCATACAGTCCATTTGAAACATTATGGTAAATAATCCAATAGTGGGAGTTTTACGTGAGTCTCAGGGATGCAGATGAGGATACCCCGTACCGCAAGTCGTTCTTTATCCATGACGGCCACGGTCCCACATGAATCAAAGTAGTGGTGCCATCCGTGACCGGGGCCGGTCACTATAGTTGCTGCATAAGAGTTACCCCTCAGGTGGAGGCACAGCCCAGGGCAGCCTGCATCTCTCCCTCACGAACTCCAAACAATCTCACCGCCGACACGTTTCAGGCCATTCGCCCTTCTTCATGGGCGGTCTATAATTCAAATGAGACGCCAGCGGCAACCATTAGATACCCTCTTTTATTTCAATGAAATCCCAATTGAGAAACACAATCACTATGAATTCTGGGGCTAATAGTTGTCTTCAATCAAAACCCCATGTGGGGTGCTCGCATACAGTCCATTTGAAACATTATGGTAAATAATCCAATAGTGGAATTTTACGTGAGTCTCAGGGATGCACATGAGGATACCCCGTACCGCAAGTCGATCTTTATCCATGACGGCCGCGGTCCCACGTGAATCAAAGTAGTGGTGCCATCCGTGACCGGGCCGGTCACTATAGTTGCTGCATAAGAGTTACCCCTCAGGTGGAGGCACAGCCCAGGGCAGCCTGCATCTCTCCCTCACGAACTCCAAACAATCTCACCGCCGACGCGTTTCAGGCCATTCGCCCTTCTTCATGGGCGGTCTATAATTCAAATGAGACGCCAGCGGCAACCATTAGATACCCTCTTTTATTTCAATGAAATCCCAATGGAGAAACACAATCACAATGAATTCTGGAGCTAGTAGTTGTCTTCAATCAAAACCCCATGCGGGGTGCTGGCATACAGTCCATTCGAAAAATTATGGTAAATAATCCAATAGTGGATTTTTACGTGAGTCTCAGGAATGCACATGAGGATACCCCGTACCGCAACCCGTTCTTTTGTGGAAATATGGATTTTCCTGGTCAGTTATGTCCCCTATCTTGGACCCCAACGGTTCTATGTGCATGTCACAAGTACATGTATGTTCCCTCCAGTTCCAGTTATGAAGACGCAAATACATGTGCGTCCACCGTCAACATGTCCTCTGTCAGATCCGCCATGAATGGGCTGGATATTCGATTCCTAAGTATGAAAGGCCACCGACTTTTTATGGCTAAGTTACTCCATTTTTGCAGTTCAGGCAGAGTAGGCCCGATTCTGTCCTCAAAGCCTTTCCCTGCTCTCTGCCTCTGACAGCTTCAGCTTGAGCTCGCATCTGTATCCATGAACTTTGTCCTACTCTCTGCGCGGCTCACGAAGCCTGACATCAGCCTATTCTCTGCCAAGAACTGTATTTCACCTTCGAATTATCTGCTTCCCCCTCAGCCGATGCATTCCTGCCTAGTAGTTTAAGTAAACATTCTTCCAGTTACCAAGCAAAAGGCCCGGCTTCTCTGTCCTCATGCAAGTAATTCATAGCCCTGTTACCATGGAATATTCCTACCCCCTCGCATTTAGTGTAGACACTTAGACGCTTGTACACGCACACACAGTCAGTATAGAATAGATTCTGTCCGAGAGCCCTTCCCTTGTGGATAACATAGTTCTTTAAACATAGGATATTAGATATGATTTGGGATTAGGTTGACATAACCCCAGACTTTTTGTCTCCACATGTAGAGCTAAATGTCAAGTCCCCTTCACCCTCTAGTTGCGCGTCAATCACACGTCATGCTGCTGCGCGCGCATCTCTGCCAAGTATTTCTGCTGACATTGCGAAATCATCTCCAGGTATCCACCCACACATGACAATTTACCCATTATCATCAAGTGGACGCCCACATGGACGCCCACCTTCACGCCTACTTACACGCCCACATGCTCTTATCTCATTCTCTCTTGCTCTCTTGCTTACGTACAATTGAGAAATGTATATATACTGTACTCTGTGAATAATGTTTTGAGAATATTGAGAATACTTTTCAGCCCCGTCCAGATCCTTTTTGGTGATGGAGATATTCTCCCTTTGACTCGAGTTATTGGAATAAAGCCCTTTATGAATCTGATACCACAGACTCAGCCTCTTGCTTTATGCATGATCTTATTGATATCTGAAAAATTATGACAGCGTGATATTTTATTTACCACACTTTATCCATGACGGCCGCGGTCCCACGTGAATCAAAGTAGTGGTGCCATCCGTGACCGGGGCCGGTTACTATAGTTGCTGCATTAGAGTTACCCCTCAGGTGGAGACACAGCCCAGGGCAGCCTGCATCTCTCCCTCACGAACTCCAAACAATCTCACCGCCGACGCGTTTCAGGCCATTCGCCCTTCTTCATGGGCGGTCTATAATTCAAATGAGACGCCAGCGGCAACCATTAGATACCCTCTTTTATTTCAATGAAATCCCAATGGAGAAACACAATCACAATGAATTCTGGGGCTAGTAGTTGTCTTCAATCAAAACCCCATGTGGGGTGCTGGCATACAGTCCATTCGAAAAATTATGGTAAATAATCCAATAGTGGATTTTTACGTGAGTCTCAGGAATGCACATGAGGATACCCCGTACCGCAACCCGTTCTTTATCCATGACGGCCGCGGTCCCACGTGAATCAAAGTAGTGGTGCCATCCGTGACCGGGGCCGGTTACTATAGTTGCTGCATTAGAGTTACCCCTCAGGTGGAGACACAGCCCAGGGCAGCCTGCATCTCTCCCTCACGAACTCCAAACAATCTCACCGCCGACGCGTTTCAGGCCATTCGCCCTTCTTCATGGGCGGTCTATAATTCAAATGAGACGCCAGCGGCAACCATTAGATACCCTCTTTTATTTCAATGAAATCCCAATGGAGAAACACAATCACAATGAATTCTGGGGCTAGTAGTTGTCTTCAATCAAAACCCCATGTGGGGTGCTGGCATACAGTCCATTTGAAAAATTATGGTAAATAATCCAATAGTGGAATTTTGCGTGAGTCTCAGGGATGCACATGAGGATACCCCGTACCGCAAGCCGTTCTTTATCCATGACGGCCGCGGTCCCACGTGAATCAAAGTAGTGGTGCCATCCGTGACCGGGGCCAGTCACTATAGTTGCTGCATAAGAGTTACCCCTCAGGTGGAGGCACAGCCCAGGGTAGCCTGCATCTCTCCCTCACGAACTCCAAACAATCTCACCGCCGACACGTCGGCCTTGAATTCGAGGAGCCGCATGTGTGGAATGTGGGCTGCCCTGGGTTGTGCCTCCACCTGTGGGGTAACCTTCTTGTGATACTTTTGTGAGCGGCCCCGGTCACGGATGGCACCACCACTTTAATGGTGTGGGTCTGCTACCGCCATAGATTCTGAGCGGCGAGCGGAACGGGACATGCTTCATTTTCATTTTCCACTCTCACGATTAACTCTGACTGAATTGATTTTATATTACAAATGGATTTGATGGCAGCACTTCATTTGAAGTTGATTGTTAAAAACTACCAGACCCAGAATTCCATTAATTTCCATTTAAGGAGTGATTGAAATAAAAGAGGGAATACGCTGGTGGTTCTATGCTTGCCTTTCATTTGAATTACAGACCGCCCATGAAGAAGGGCGAATGGCCTGAAACGCGTCGGCGGTGAATTGGAGGAGCCGCATGTGTGGAATCTGGGCTGCCCTGGGTTGTGCCTCTACCTGTGGGGTAACCTTCTTGTGATACTTTTGTGACCGGCCCCGCAATCCACTGCTCATGACGTCACATATTACATCACTCATGACATGGTCAGTGGCATCACTCATGACATCACTGATGACATCATCCTTGTGATAGAGTGGCGGTCGCGCGAGTTATAGTTATCTGAACTAACTATAACGGGGGAATTTCATTGGTTTTTTACAAGTGAAATATCCACCTAACTATAACATGTGTGAAACCTATGGTTTTTCAAGTGAATTTGCAAGGTTTTTTAAATGCTAATTCCTAACTATAACGTGTGTGAAACCTATGGTTTTTTCAGTGAATTTGTACGTTTTTTTAAATGCTAATTTATTTATGTATTATTATTATTTTTATATATTTATTTTACAATAAACTACGTATAAATTTTTTTTTTCCACCGTGCGCGCATGGTGCGCGCACCCCCGCGATTTAAAAAATAAAAATAAAAAAAAAATTCTGCCTTAGGGGTCCTTCAGGGAACCCCTGACAAAGGCTAGGGAGTGAGGAACTCTCTACCCTGCCCCCTTTTCACGTTCGCCACCTTCCTGTTTCACTCTCGCACTGAAAACAAACAAAATGGCGGCCGACACTTCCTGATTTCGACCGATTCGAACGTTGACTAACATGTAACCACTAATCAGAATTACGCTCGCGCACGTTAGGGTGCTCGCACGGTGCGCGCACCCTGCGCGCGTATAGATATTGATATGCTTTTAAATGCTATTTTCTCAGGAAATACTGAACAGATTTACACCAGACCTGCAAAAAGCACTTCCTTGACCTCTGGCTACCTCTCTGCCAAATTTCAAGTAATTCTGTTCAGCTGTTTGGGCTGTAGCTGTGTCTAAAGGTCCTATGGAAAAATGCATGGGGAAAACGTGTTTTGGGACCCCCTTTTTTCTCGGCCCCCGCTTGACGAATCACCCCGAGACTTTCAGGGTAGGAGCTGAACGGAGCGCCCCATTAGTTTTGAAAATTTCGCAAGGATTCGTCAACCGGCGCCAAAGTTATTCAGAATAGAATTTTGAGATTTCCTATGGAAACACGGTCCTAACTATAACTATCTACTGGCGACCGCCAGTAGATAATATATATATATATATATATTCAGTGAAAAAACCATAGGTTTCACACATGTTATAGTTAGCTGGACATTTTACTCGTAAAAAACCAATGAAATTCCCCCGTTATAGTTAGTTCAGCTAACTATAACTCGCGCGCCCGCAATGCACTGCTGATGACGTCACATATTACATCACTCATGACATGGTCAGTGACATCACTCATGACATCACTGATGACATCTCAAATGACATCACTGATGACATCACTGATGACATCATCCAGTGAATGTGTGTTTTTCTGAAAATTAAATATGTTTTATATATGTATATCTCAAGGTTGATGGAAGAATAAATGGGTATATTACTGTCTAAATGGATGATTTCTTTTTGAAAAATTGATTGTGTAACTGACTGATTAAGTGTATCATAGTGAATACATGGCTTAGTGAGTAATGTTTAAATATGTAAATATCTGTATCATTTTTTCACTTTGTGTATAAGTGGCTGCATGGGTTGGTGAGTAGCTACATGGGTGTCTATATAGGTTATTAGTTGGTTTTTTGAGTATTAGTCTGAGTGTCTGCATGGTTCGGTGGGGGGTATGACGTAGTGCATAGGTGCATGAATGAGTGACTCACTGTTTGTATGTGTTGAACAGAGCATGTGTGCAGGACTGCATGGGTGGATGAGTGTGTGTATGGGTGTGTTAGTGAGTGAATGACTGTCTCAATAGTGTCTTTATGAGTAACTACATATGTTTAAAACTAGTATATGTGACTATTGGTTTATATATGTGAGTATATGTGAGAGTGAGAGATTGAAAGAGTTCCTGTATGAATAAGTATGTATTTCTATAAGTGATTGTTTAAAAGACTAAGTATGTGTAAGTTTCCGTAGAAGTAAGTGTGGTGGTGTGTGTATAACTGTATATGCAAGTAAATGTATGTTTGATTCTTTATTAGCATGAGTGACTATGTGTGTGAGTAGCTCTATGGATGAGTGGCATTGTGTAACAGGACGTATAGGTGTATGAGTACATATGATAAGTGAGTACATGTATGAGTGACTGTATAGGACTGTTGGTGAATGAGTGGATGTGTATGTGGATCTTAGAATTACTGAAGAGGTTGTTGTAACTGTTATTGGTATGTCCATTGTTTTGAAAATTTTAGTCTCTATTTTTGAATGTGTGTATCAAAGGTTATATTAGGGGAAGAGGAGGTCTGCCACTCTATCACAAGGATGATGTCATCAGTGATGTCATCAGTGATGTCATTTGAGATGTCATCAGTGATGTCATGAGTGATGTCACTGACCATGTCATGAGTGATGTAATATGTGACGTCATCAGCAGTGCATTGCGGGCGCGCGAGTTATAGTTAGCTGAACTAACTATAACGGGGGAATTTCATTGTTTTTTTACGAGTAAAATGTCCAGCTAACTATAACATGTGTGAAACCTATGGTTTTTTCACTGAATTTCTAAGGTTTTTTAAATGCTAATTCCTAACTATAACGTGTGTGAAACCTATGGTTTTTTCACTGAATTTCTAAGGTTTTTTAAATGCTAATTCCTAACTATAACGTGTGTGAAACCCATGGTTTTTTCAGTGAATTTGCAAGGTTTTTTAAATGCTAATGTTTTTTTTTTCTTCTTTTTTTTTTAAACATATATTTTTTTTAATTTTCTTACCTTTTATAAAGACTATGGTTAAATTTTTAAAATTCTTTAATATGTTTTTTTAAATATATTTTTTAAAATAAACATGTAAAATTTATTTGCAGTACATTTTTTCTATTTTTTTTATTATTTTTTTTAGTACGCGTACCGTAAGCTTACGGTAAGCGTACGGTTTACGCAACGACCGTAATTTTTGTACGCTGCTTGCGTATAGTTACGCAATTTGCGTAGCCGCGCGTACTCCGCGTGGGACGCATGCGCGCGTACGCTACACGCGCACGTTACGCGGAAGTGTCGGGTAGTGACTGTTATGCGCATGCGCGCAAGCGCGTGTCTTTTTTACGCGCATGCGCACTTTTGCCGTAAGCGTACCGTAAGCGTACCGTAAGCGTACGGTAGGTCATGTGATCATGAAACACAACTTTTGATTGGTTGAAACTACTTTCAGTTCTAGAACTCTCCTACACCACACCCATTCCTCTCATTTCTGCTTGTGATCCCTTAGGAGAAGGAGCTGGGTTGTCTTTGTGATACGATGGCAGAACAGCAGAGCTCTTCTGAGAGTGAGGCTAGCACTAGCAGCACTACCTTGAGGCAGAGAGCGAGGAAACAAAAGCCCTCTTATGTATGGGATTATTTTACTTTTCCTGAAGGCCAGCAAAAGGTAAATGCACCTTTAGTAACTTGTAAGCTGTGTAAGCGTGTACTTTCAAGAGGTAATCCTGACAAGAAGTATTCCTTTGGGAATCATACCATGAAGAGACACCTCAAGGATGTACACAGAAGGACACATGCTCGACTTTTTGGAGGTAACTCTTCAGAAAGTCAACCAAGCACATCTACAGCAGCTCAGCCTGGACCATCATCTGCAGGGCTGACTCCTTCTTCTGCAGGTCAGGTGAGCCCTTCATCTGTGGGGGGAGCATCTCCTTTTGCTGGCCCTCTGGAAATTAACCCTCGGTTTGCGAGGGTTGATATTCGATGCGCCTCTTGTCATGATCTAATTTGTCATAGGGAGACCAGTGTTTCCCTAGTGAACAACAAAATAGATCATGTCGCTTTGACTAATTTTCCCAGTCTTTCTTTCCTCTGTCCCTGCATGAACACAACGGCTCTTTTAAGAGCCAACCTTATCTTTCATCTTTTTTTTACATATGTTTTTTAAAAACTTTTTTTTTTTTTTTTTTACCGTACGCGTACGGTACGCGTAATTTTTTTTTTTTTTTTTTTTAAAAACACTAAAAATCAATTATCACATTACAAGGTCCTTGAGAGACTACAATTATTATTATTGACTTACCATACCCACTCAAAAAAATATTTATTCATTTGTTTTAAAAAAAAATTGCTTTAAAAATGGTTCTAGTTTTCGAAATTTTTCTATATCAATCTGAAAAAAAAGAAAAAAGTATTAATATTTTTAAAACATTTTATAATACAGTACACATATTTATATATTTTTCAAAAAATATTTTTGCCTTATTTTTGCTGTTTTCAGAATATATTGCATTTCACTATAAATTGTGAAAGCAATTGCATTCATCATTTTACAGCGGGCAAAAAAAAATAACAATCTCAAAGATTGTATTAAAAAAGCCCAGAATCTCTTTTTACTTAAACTTAACATTATAGAAATGCATAATATTCTAAAAAAATATCATCTAATACCAATACTTATTTCTTTAAAATACCGTCTGATATGTTTGTTTCAGAAGTATAATCACAATATTATATCTCAAATAACTCCACAATACATCTGATTCCATTTCCTTTAGGCCAAATAGTAATTTTAAAATTTTTTGGGGAATAAATTTCCAACGGTAATCCAATAAAATTCTAACGTTTAATTTGTCCAGATCTCACCGATTCTCTGTAACATTTTGGTTCACGAAAATTTTTTGAATAATTTATTAAGTCCACAATAGAATTGGTTACTTTTCCGCATGGCCAAATAGTAATTTTTAAAATCATTTTTGAGAAAATTTCCAATGGCACTCCAATAACATTCCAAAATTTAAATTGTACAGATGTTACCGATTATCTCTAAATTATTGGTTTTTGAAAGTTTCATTAAAAATTAAAAAAGTCGGGAGGAGCCTAGCACTTGACCAAGATGGCCGCGTGAGCTTAGAGCTCCCGAGACCCTCGCGCCCTCCGTCGACTATCCTGTCTCTAATCCTGATGGTATGCATGGCACCGTGTTGCTGAGTTGTCAGGGAGGCGATTGATGCTACCCGCGGTCGGATCGCCCATCGGGAACCGGACTTACGACTGGCGGAAGATTGTGGCCTAACTCCCGGGGATGCCAGGGGCTAGAGTTGGCTGGATGCCCGACTCCTAGTTGATCAACAATGGCCTGGCGAGGTGTGAACTGTCGGACGGAGGTCCTCGCACTTTCACTTTTGATTTCGTTCCCTTTGTCTGCCCGGACACTGTAGAGCTCTGAGTGGTTTTATTACCCCAAGGACGCTCGGCGGGCTGCTCACTCCTTATCCCTCTCGCTGAGAGGGAACAGTCTTAACTGCACTGGACTGCCCGGAGTCCATTATGTCGGGCAAAGCAGAAGGGGATCGGCTGAAGACTAAGTCCACCAGGCGGGGAACGTATTCCCAAGTCAACAGTATGGACCGCTACGCCCTCCTGAAAGCATCGCCGAGTGGATCGAGCCAGGCGCCGGATGCCCAGAAGGAGGACTCGCCTGGGACACCGGAGCTCTCCCTACAGGATGTCATGGGCGCGCTCGACGGGATGCAGACCTCGATGGGGAGACAGTTCGAGGCCCTGGCGCATAAGGTGGATGCCATCCTGGTTGATGTCAATCTGATCCGCTCGGACCTGGGCAAGACGAACGAGCGAGTTAAGAACCTGGACCACAAGACCACGGGCCTCACTGATGATGTTGCGGATCTGCAGACCGAGGTTCGGAAGCTGAGGGCCGAGAGTGACCTCGCCGCCCGCCGGCTGGAGGACTTCGAGAGCCGGGCCAGGCGCAACAATGTGCGCGTCATCGGGGTCCCGGAGTCCTCGGATGAGGCTTCGGCGGACCTGCTTGTGGAGGATTTGGTCCTCAATCATCTGAAGCCTAAGGGCCTTGGAAAGTTTTTTGCGGTGGAAAGGGCCCATAGGGTGCCGGGCGGGCGGCCTAAGGCGGGTGCCCCGCCGCGGCCGATTGTCGCCCGGCTCTTTCATTTTCGAGATCGGGACGCTATCCTGCAAGCTTCGAGGGTGACGGGCCCAGTCCCCTTCCAGAATGCGTCGGTGAATTTTTATCCGGACTCAACCCAGCAGGTGCAGAGACAGAGACAGAGCTTCCTGGGGGTGAAGCGGAGACTTCGGGAACTGAATCTGAAGTATGCCATGCTTTTCCCTGCCAGACTACGGGTGGTGCATGAAGATCGGACATTCTTTTTTGACTCTCCTGTTATGGCCGACGAATGGCTGGACGCTTTGCCCCGGCGACGGACGGGGGATGACACAGCCGAGCATGGAGACAGTGGCCGGGATGGACAGGGCTGAGATCTCAGAGCCGGCCTGACTTGATTTGACCATAATTGAAGATTCGAACAGAGTGCAGTAACTGTGGAGGGTTGCGGGAGGACGAGGGGTGCTCTTTTCCTCCCTTAGGGTACTTTTTGTAGATTTTTTGTTTTTGTAGGGCGACAGGCACACTGCAAGTTGGGGGGGCTTTGTAAGCTGCAGCAGGGGTGCAGGGTGGGGGGAGTTTTGGGGATTTTGAGTTTGTTGTTGGGGGGTTTATTTCTGCAAGGCATGATGATTATCCTCAGGGCTGTTCCATGGTGGCTCCTCGGGTGTGGGGTGGGCCTCTTTCCGTTTGAGGATGGGGGTAGGGGCTTAAGTGTTATAAGCTGGAATGTTAATGGTTTGGGGGATCGCATCAAGAGGGGGATTGTTTTGCAATTTTTGAAACGCTCAATGCCAGATGTTGTCCTGCTGCAGGAGACGCATCTCATAGGTAATATGTGCTATGCCTTGAATAGGAAGGGGTATAAATTCATTGCACACTCGGGATTCTCCTCTGGGTCCAGGGGTGCGGGCATCCTTGTTAGAGCATCGTTGCCTTTTGAGGTGGACTCCACCATTGTTGACGATAGGGGGAGGTTTGTGGCGGTGGCGGGGAGGTGGGAAGGAAGGATTTTGGTTTTGGTTTCGGTTTATGTCCCGCCGGCCCTGCAGGCCTCCACACTTGCCGAACTGGGCAGGGCTTTGCTGACTCTCCCGGGGGGAATGCTGGTAGTGGGAGGGGATTTCAACGCTGTGGGCTCCGGACTGTTGGATAGATACCCGCCCAGGGACACAGGGGGGGCTCAGAAATGGCTTCCAGATTTCCTGGATACGTTTGGTCTGATAGACTGCTGGAGGCTCCGGCACCCCACGCAGAGTCAATACACGTTTCACTCCGGGGCGCATGGTAGCCTCTCCAGGATTGATTACCTGCTCACTCTGGCCGCACATGCCTCGTTGATATCCGAGGCGAGGCACATGGCACGCGGTATCTCTGACCACTCGCCAGTGTGGATCCGGCTGGATCTAGGTCGGGAGGGAGGAGGGAGGGTGGCCCCCATCAACCCATGGTATTTCCGAGACCCCAAGATGCGCAGAGCCCTGGTAAAGAAAGTGGATAATTACTTTAAGGACAATCTGGGAACCGTGGACTCGGCGGTGTCGCTGTGGGAAGCCTTTAGGACCGTGCTTCGGGGGGAAGCCCTCTCCCTGGTGGTGGCTGCCAAGAATCGGAGGGATGGCGAGGTGCGGCAAGTGGAGGAGGAGATCGCGGCCCTCGAGGGGGCTATGGAGGAGGAGGTTACAGAGTCCTCACTGCATGAGCTTTGCTTGAAGCAGGCGGAGTATAGGGACCTGGTTACGAACGCAGCTAAGACCCTCAGTAGGGAACAACAGGGCCGCCTGTATGACGTTGGTGATAAGGCAGGGAAACTCCTGGCGTGGTTGGACAGGAAAGAACGGGTCAATAGAGTGGTGCCAGAGTTGACGGGAGAGTGGGGAGAGGCGATCGTGGAACCTGAGGGGATTGTGAAGTGTTTCGCCGAGTATTTTCGTAGGGTTTATTCCTCTGTGTCGGACAGGCCGCCCGAGGACTCGTCTGAGCTCCTCCGTGATATCGAGTTGCCCTGCCTCTCTGACGTAGATAGGGATGATTTGGATGGTGACATAACGGTTGACGAGGTGGCGGGGGCGATTCGCGCGTTAAACTCGGGTAAGGCCTCTGGACCGAATGGACTGCCGATCGACCTGTATAAACTGTTCCCGGATAGGGTCGCCCCTCACCTGCGCGCCATGTTTTTGGAGGCGCGGGGGGATGGGATCCTTCCGTTGGATCAGCGGCTCGCGTCGATCGTGGTAATACATAAAGAAGGTAAACCCCGAGATAGGTGCGCCTCCTATCGGCCCATTTCACTCCTCAACGCTGAGCCGAAAATTCTGGCCAAACTCCTGGCTACCCGTTTGAGTAGGGTGCTTGGCGACTTGGTCCACCCGGATCAATCTGGCTTCATCCCGCACCGAACCACAGCATTAAACCTTAGGCGTCTTCATGGCGTCATCGCCAGGGCGGGCACGCTGCGTGAACCGGCTATTGTGGCATCTCTTGATGCCACGATGGCCTTTGACACGGTGGAGTGGGCATACTTATGGGCCGTGCTGGCCAAGTTTGGTTTCGGCCGCGGTTTTGTGAGTTGGGTTCGGTTGCTGTACGAGGGGCCACTAGCGAATGTTGTGGTGAATGGTCGGGCATCTACTCCGTTTCAGCTTGGTAGGGGTACTCGGCAGGGTTGCCCCCTGTCGCCTCTGTTGTTCGCCCTCGCCCTTGAACCGTTGGCTGCGTGGATACGTTGGCACCCGGATATACGGGGCCTTCGGTGGTCGCCTGATCACGAGGACCGTATTTCGCTTTATGCCGATGATATCCTACTGTATCTTGCCTCACCTAAGAAGTCACTTATAGTGGTCTGTGACGTGCTCGCATCGTTCGGTAGGAACTCGGGGCTTGTGATTAATTGGGGCAAATCGTACTTGTACGTTCTTAGTGGAGAGGTCCCACCGATCCCTAGAACATGTTCGATACAGGTTGCCCAGCAGGGTTTCGTGTATTTGGGGATTTTTATATCCATGGATCCTGCTGTGCGCTATGAGAGGAATCTGCTCCCCCCCTTGGCGCGCTTGAGGCGAGATGTTGAAGGTTGGCGGAGGCTGCCGCTCTCCCTTGTTGGGCGTGCGGCCCTGTTTAAAATGATGTCTCTTCCCCGCTTCCTCTATGCCCTCCAGAACACCTTGGACTGGGTACCGGCCAAATACTTTCGGGAGGTCGAAGGCCTCCAACGGACGTTGCTGTGGGATGGGCGGCCGCGAATAGCTATTTCAAAGTTGACGCTACCATGGTACGATGGGGGCATTGCGCTCCCAGACATCCGACGGTACTATTGGGCCACGCAGCTGAGCGCGATCAACCATGGGTTTTATGGCCCTGCCCTCAGCCCTGGGTATGCCCTGGATAGGTGGCTGCTTCGTGGCGGCAACTACTACAGGGCGTTGTATTCGCGGTCCTTAGACTCGTCCCTCACGGGGCCCACAGGTGTGGCGGTGCGTGTATGGAAGATGGCGACTGATTCGTTGGGCTGGAAGGATAGGCTCACCCTCGCTACCCCATTGTTTGAATCGGAGAGATTGGGAAGACTCTGGCATACGAAGGGCTTTGATAAGTGGGACCTGATAGGTATATCCAAGGTGGGAGATGTGCTGCATAAGGGGAGGGTGAAGTCCTTCGAGGAGTTGCAGACTGAGTATGAGCTAGGGCCCTCAGAGTATTTCAGGTATATCCAGCTGCGTCACGCCCTCCGATCAGTCCTCGTGGAGGGTGAGAAGGTGCCGGAGTCCTCTCCCCTTGAGGACCGAGTCCTTGATGGTCATATGCCCGAGAGCACGATCTCGCTCATATATAAGAAGTTGATTAACGTCCGGGCAGATATGCTCTTGGGGCTGAGAGAACAGTGGACTAGGGATGGCCTTGAGTTGGATAATGAGGACTGGCAGTGAGCGGTTTCTTCTCCTAAGGAGGTTGCGATCCCGTCGCGTCTGAGGCTGGTGCAGCTTAAAATACTGCACCGGGTGTATGTGACGGGGCCAAGGCTGGTCCACATGGGATTCTCGGAGGACGGCCTGTGCAGAAGGGGATGTGGTATGGTGGGTACTTTCCTGCACATCATTTGGGAATGTGGTGTCATTGTGGAGTTCTGGAGGAGAGTCCATGCAGTTATGGGGGAGGTGACGGGCACTGCGGTACAGCCGGAGGCGCGGTGTTGCCTCCTGAACGTCTGGGGGCCCACTGACCTCGATGAGGCGCAGACCCAATGGGTGACTCTGGGTAACATGGTAGCTAAAAGGGATATCGCGCGATTGTGGGGCTCCTCGGGACCCCCTACACTGACTGCGTGGAAGGAGAACATGGACTGGAGCATGTTTAGGGAGAAGACGGTCTACTGCTCTAGAGGTCGCCCCCGGAAGTGGCACGCCATCTGGGGGCGGTGGAACCAATACAGGGGGGGAATATGTCTTGCCCCGGATCTGGAACCTCCCGAGGAACAGCTTTCCCCCTGACCTACTTTCCAGCACAGTTTGGTTTTAGGAACCGTTTTGGGCCTCTGCTGTCCCCCTTCTTCCTCCGTATACAGTCTTGTAACTAGTAGATGAGTGGGGTCCGGCCTCCCCTGGGGGCTTTCGCCATGGGCTTTCAATGTTCTGCCTTGCTGGGGTTTGTTGTGAGTTTTTTCTGTGTTTATTTAAAATTGGACCTATGCATTACTCTTTGAACTGTATTGGGGACACATCACTGTATCTAACTCTCAATGCTGCCGAACCTTCGGGCTGTCGGCTGAATAGCTGTGTCCTGAATTTTGAAATAAAGGTTTAAAAAAAAAAAATTAAAAAAGTCCACATTACAATTGGTTATCTTTCCATTAGGCCAAATGATAATTGAAAAAATCTTTTTTTTACAAAATTCCAATGGTAATCCAGTAAAATGGTAAAATTATTTTGTCCAGATCTTGCCAAATCTCTCTAAAATTTAGGTTTCAGGAAGATTAGATAGGAATTTGCTAAATCAAAAGGCAAACGTTGTTTGAAAATCAATTGGGAATCATTACACAGTGTCCAGCCTTTTTCACATTTAAGATAAACTGTGTAATGTCCAGAAGTAACAGTAGGTCCATCATGGAAAATTATTGCAAAAGTTACAAAAGTTTTTCCTGAAATTGATAATTGCTGTCCTGTAAACTTCTTTATTAAAGTATCCAATTTTGAACCATCAGCTCTACATCGTTGCATCATTAAAATTACATACTGTCCGTATTCCTTTAAAATTAATGTTGAAAACATGTCAGATTTACACTCACCGCATTTCATGCTATGATTAGCATCTTTAACTAATTTTGCAAAAGTGACTGTTTTACTCTCTGGCAATGTCAAATAAATAAACCTTTCATTATCAACATTAGAGCCACATATATTATAACAGTTTTCACAACTATGTTCCCATTTATAAGAGAGACCAAATACATTTTCAATGGGAACCCCTTCTTCTTCCAGTACCTGAAGAAAATACATCAAAAATTCGTGTGCATCTTGCTGTTCATTTTGAGAAAACTGTGTTCGTCCTGAACATATATCTAAAAGTTTTCTAATTTCAGTAGCACTTTCTATTTGAGTTTTATCTTTACTCAGCTTTTGAAAAAGGAGACTCAGCTCAGAACAGAATCTTTTTCCCTGATTTACTATTATCTGCTCTTGCAAACTTTCCAGATAAAATGCAACATTCAGCACTACATTTGCGTAGCAGTTGACACCAGAGCTATTTTCAAAATGACATCCTACAACCTGTTCTTCATTTTCCTTTTTCTTTTTGCTTGCAATTACATCACTCCTCTTTTTTTTCCTCTTCTCTACATCTTCATTACAGATATTCTCATTTTTTCTTTTACGAGAAACTACACGTTTCTCCAACACAGGATACTGACCTAAATGAGGAGCATAGCTTCTTCTTAATCTATTATACTCCTTTACACAGTTTGTATCAGCACTAACTTTTGAATCATCAAAGTCTATCATGAATAAACCTGATAATGTTTTCACTCGTGACAAAGCAACATATGCCATACCTTCTTTGAACACAGTTGAACCAATGTTCACAAATGCACAATCTACAGTCAATCCTTGAGACTTGTGAATAGTTACAGCATATGCTAGAGAAAACGGAAACTGCTTCCTACGTACATATAAGTCTTTCACAAGCATGAAACGAACTGTACAACGACAAATATCTTTAACTTCTTCTATCTGATCAAATTTTATTTTTAAACATTCAATTCCATCTTTTTTCTGATAATTAATAAAACCCACAACTCTTCCCATAGCTCCATTAACTAAACCTTTTTCAACATCCAAATTTCTTCTTAAAAATACTCTACAGTTCATGCAAACATATAGATTTTTTTCTAATCCAGCTGTTTTGGAGATGTTCTTCTCTAGTGAGTCCAATTTATTTTTCAGTTTGCCTGTTACTGTGACAGTAATTCTTCCATCCTCAATTTTGTCCACTGCTTCCAATTTCCTGATCTCTTCCTTTTCCAATTTCAAAAGCTCCTCATTAAATATTGAGCATTCACGTAGAGTTGGCATTAAGCAGATGACACTTTTGTTTTCTGCAATATTCTTGTATATTTTCTCTGCAACTATTTCTTCCTTTGGAAATAAATTATGTAGCAGCCGACTCTGTAATGCTTTTTTGCCAACTTCTGTGAGTAGTTCAATTCTGATATCTTTCAGAATACTTCCATATTCTTCATCGCTTGCTTGCCTCATATTAGTAGTAAGTTCCTTGTACTCAAAGAAGGACCAAATATTTGTATTTCCGATGCTTCCTAATGACTTCTTCGTGTCTTCATGTGTGACAGTATTAAACACTGGTTGTCCTTTAACTGCAGTAAGTTGCAAAAGATCTCCAAAAACTATGACGTGTTTTCCACCAAATAACATGTCATAGTCTGTCTTCAAAATTTGCTGCATTCTTAAATGCACAAAGGCAAGCATTAAGTTTGATACCATGCTCACCTCATCAATAATGAGAACTTGCATCTTCTTCAATATTCTTGAAACTTCCAAGGATGCTTCTCCAGTTAGCTTGTTGTATTGTATTTTGTTCTCATGCTCCACTGGTAACATTAGCAAACGATGTAAAGTGATTCCTTTTATGTTATATGCTGCTAACCCAGTTGGAGCAGTAACCACACAAGACAAAGTAGAATCTGTTTTTTGCTGTAGGTAGCTTCTGATGACTTTTATAAGGAAACTTTTTCCAGTTCCAGCTTGTCCGCTTACATACATCCTGATTGGATGAAATGATGTGCATGAGCACTCTTTTTTTTCATGTAGAAATCCGTGATCAATTTTGTTTTTGACCTCTTCATAAATTTGTTGCTGCTCTTGATTCAGTTGTCTTTCCAAATTTTCTAAGTCTATAAATTCTTCTTGAGCTTGATTCATAGCCGTTTCCACTTCATTCATGGCTATTGATGCTTCATTTTCAACGATTGGTTGTCCTAGGGGATCTTGACTGAGTGTTCCTGAACTTTGGCTGTCCTGAGAACTGTCTCTAGCTATTTCTGCTGCAATTGTAGTTTCCTGTTCAATTTCTTCATTTAACATTTGCAGATAAGTTGAGAATGTACTGCATTGTATGCTGTCTTTGCAAGCATTAAAAGAATCTTCATAGCTTTGAAATTCTCCCAGTAGTTCATCCTCTGTACGCCATGGTTTAAACAACTGTAAAAGAGCCAAGTAGTAAAATTCCTTCTTGTCAGTAGTGTCGCAACTCAGCTTCCTGTGATTTATCAAACTTCCTTTTGTTTGCTTCACCAAATATCCTTCTTCACCAACGACTTTATATTTTCCATTGTTGATGTCTTCTGCGGCTTTCCGTGAATAAATGTAGTTCTGCAGCACTTCATAGAGACACATGTTCTCCAGATGTTGACTTCTCTTGGGATAATAAGTGTCCAACATGTTTGATTTCAAAATATCTGTACTTTCTGGGTCATTCTCGGCCAAATATTCAATTTCTCCTACAGATTTCAGTACCCGATTTCTCATTGCTGCAAGGCCTAAACTTGCCCAAATTATTCTTCTTGACTTCGAGTAGAGACTTGCAGAAGATAACCTATCTGAACATTCGTAGGATCCAATTTCTCGATGCGATAACATCTTCAAACTGAAACTGTACAGCTTCTTACTGACAGTCTTCTCGTGAGAAATCTCTTCCCACATTTCCTTCAATTCTGTTTTTTCTGATTTCGTAATGTAAGACGTTACATATCGAGCAACAGCAATGGAATTGTCAGCTACATACTGTATATCCATGTTAGCGTTCCACATGGATAAAATGACTGGGTTGTAGTCATTTATATTTTTTGATTCTTCTTTTCTTTTAAGGTTGTAGGTATTCTTAGGTGATTTTCTTGTGATAGTATGTCTCACAGCTGACATAAAACTGTTAACTCTTCCATTTGAAAGAACAGGTCTAGGAAATCCAAATCGACATTTAGTGTAGTATTTTTCTTTGCTCTTGTATTTCCGTCGACAGTATTTTCCACACCGATGACTTTGGAAACGTAAAACTTGCTCCTTTAACTTTTTCTCTTCTGTGCTTTTTGGTATAGCACATGTTGCATATTCTTCAATGTAAGATAACACTGCTTCATCAGTATCTGTTCCAAACTTTGGGGCATCCTTGATCCACAACAGCATATGAATATGAGGAGCACCTCTTGCCTGGTACTCTTTTCTCCAAAAGAAATCCACTACTTCTCCAAGAGGTGGATTTTTTTTATTGCAGATGAAGGACATCATGGCCTCAAATCTATGATTGAAATATCTGCAAACATTAACCGGATCCAATGAGCACAGTTCTCCTGCTGTCTTGTATTCAATGTTTTTAATGTTTGAATTTGCCTCTCGTAGAAAATCCAGTAAATCATCCCAAGCGTACTCGGCACAGCTTAGGGTAAGGAACCATGTTGGAGTTCCTAAATTCCGTAACATGCATTTTAATTCACCATGGCGTCGGTACCAATATTCATTTGTCCCACGCTGACAAGCCATCAGATTGATCAGTTGTGTTTCCAAATGATCATCTCGGTGCTGCACTTTCTCCATAAAATCCTTAGCAGACACATTTTGTAAATGTACTCCACTTTTTAAAATGTGATTTACTGCATAAGACAGTGCAGACAAGTTGCTTTCAAATAAAAGATGGAACAAATAAGGAATACTTTGTCGAAATCTGGGATCTTCAGCATATAGTCTTGTAGTCCGATACTCAGAAGCTGGAATCTGTTCTGGACGTTCATCGTATCGTCCTCCTTTTCCTTTAGGAAACAGCTGGGGAAAACATCGAGCTTCCAAGCTCTCCTCCCATACACTCACGGGAGTCCCTTTTGCTTTCTTCATCTGAAAGAGATCAATATTGTCTCCCATAACTTCTTTTGAATGAAGAGGATGTATGCTAAAATGTTCATAAATTTCTTCTTCCTTTGACTTGTCCACTTTTTCAATTTGTCCAGTTGGTGTTTCTGTGTCTTCTTGTAAATCTTCTTCTTCTTCTTCTTCTATATAAATTGATTCATACCATTTGTTATTCCTTTTCAAATACAAATTTGCTCTTTGTACTTTCCGTACATCTACCAGCTCCTGCCAAATCTTCTTATTCTTTGTAGGTACACCATTAACCAGAATAACTAATGGTTCAGTTTCCAAAGTATCCGCATCAATAGTTTCCATATTTTTTTTCAAATCCAAGGGCAAATACACCACTCTACCTTTTAAACCTCTCAGTAAATCAGAAGGAGGTAATTTACCAGTTTTGGGCTCCATACGTACTATGGTCTGGAACGGATGAACACATTGAATAAGTATAGACTCATAAGTATTTAATTCAGAAAGTTCAGCAGGAATAGTATCCAACTCTAAATTATTATGTACAGCTCTGGTCGGCATTCTATTTTCTTCTAACTTGTTGTAACAGTATTTACAAATACGCTGAACTTCACCCAATTCAAAACAATTTTCAAGAAATATATATGTGGCAAAATCCTTCCACTTATAATTATCTTCATTTTCACTCTTTCTGTACAGATCAACATACCTGGTTTGTTTTCTATAATGAGTTCTGCGGCAACAAATACAAGTAATATTTGGTCTTTCATTAGAGATTTTTTCAAATTTTGTTATGTGATCATTAAATGTCTTACTTACAAATGGTTGTACATTCTCTTCCACTTCTTCCTCATTTAGTGTGTCCTTCTCTGCACTGTTTTGTTCAGGACCAAAGTAACAAAACTGAATTTCATCAACAACCTTCTCTACATCTGATACCGTTCCTCGGAATAGAGCCCTATTCAATTCATTTAACTTTATTGCTGGACTTTTAGCAAAATACAACCGTCTCACAAACTTTCTCATTTCAGTATGATGAACAGCCAGCATCCTAAAATGATGGAAAACACTATTGCACACTTTTCTAGATAGACAAGCCAGAGAATGACCCTGCAAACCAGTATTCTCTCTCACTCTGCATGGATCCAGACTTTGAAGCACCTTAATCTTCTGTTTTATACTTTTTTTACTATATTCTCTTAGAAACTCTCGAAATTTGTCAATAGATTCCTGACGCACAGTGCAAATACTACTACAATTCCAAGTGTACACTGGGGCTTTAGGACGTCTCCCCATTGCCTCATCTGCCATCACTTGTACCTCATCTCTTGGAACCATTATCTCCTTCTCCATTATGCAACCATTTTTTACTTCGTATGAACGACCTCTGGTGTCAACTGCATGCAGCAAACTATTACTTTGAAAATAGCTTTCTTCATTAAAAAAAGGTTCACTACTTGAACTATGCATCCACTTGCCTAAAAACACTTTACAAAAGTTTGTTCTGTTCACTACTCTTTTCCTTTTGCTATGTGATTTCAGTACATTAACCATTTTGTCTAATGTACGCATCCTATTCAAAATTAATATGAATAGTTTCCTTTTTAATTCTAATGCCTTTGCTGCAATGGCTTCTATTTCTTTTTTTCTTTTATAAAACTTTGTCTTTTTCTTATATTTCTTCACATCCTTCATCAAATTAGACATAACTCTTCTCTGAAACATTTTTCTACGTATCTCTTTAAACGCTGTTTTTCTATTTATATAAATCTTTTCAGTTGCTGCAGGTATATTTGCATTAACTAAATTGTCAATTTTTTCCTCTCCTTTTTTTTTCAAAACATCCTTTCGAGTACAGACATTTTGTACATTTTTCATTCTTTTGAATATATTTTTAAGAAATTGTTTTTTGTGCTTACCAGAAGATTTTTTCTTTTTCCCAACATCAGCATCTTCTACTAACTTTGGTCCTCTAGTTGTCTTCAAATATAGGTTTTTTTTTAGCGTTTTTTTAACTCTGGATTTTGTAGGCATCTTAAATTTTGTTCACTGCTCTTCAGCAATACCTGAAAAAAACAAAAAAAAAAATTCCTTTATTTTATTTAAATATATTACTACATTTCTTTTCACAATAGTCACAAAACAAAATTTCTTTGCCAATTTGAATGCACACTTACTGCTCTTTTTTTTTGGCAAGTGAAAATCACTTTTACAGACTGACACATTATGAAACCACTTTTCAGATTTTTTAAAAAGCCCATGTCCAGACTGCTACACTCCAGCAAGGGCAACCAGCCTTAGTGATGCTGAATGTATTTGCATTACAGACTGAAACCTCAAAACCCCACTCGCTTCTAAATACTGTGCATGATTATACATGGAAAGGAGCTGGGTGTGTGCTAAGAGTCTGCTTCTGCACCAAAAAAATCGCTCCCCCTTTTTCCTACTAATGCAACTGTGAAATCACCAGAGCAAAACGCAATAAATCTCTGCCTGTAATTCCTATTTGCACACAGAGTCATGTTTAACGAAATTTCTTTGCCAATTTGAATGCACACTTACTACTCTTTTTTTTTGGCAAGTGAAAATCACTTTTACAGACTGACACATTATGAAACCACTTTTCAGTTTTTTTAAAAAGCCCATGTCCAGACTGCTTTTTCAGACCACCACCATGTGTATCCTCGGTGACTACCTACACTCCAGCAAGGGCAACCAGCCTTAGTGATGCTGAATGTATTTGCATTACAGACTGAAACCTGAAAACCCCACTCGCTTCTAAATACTGTGCATGATTATACATGGAAAGGAGCTGGGTGTGTGCTAAGAGTCTGCTTCTTCCCCCAAAAAATCGCTCCCCCTTTTTCCTACTAATGCAACTGTGAAATCACCAGAGCAAAACGCAATAAATCTCTGCCTGTAATTCCTATTTCCACACAGAGTCATGTTTTCACATGAGTCCCAAAACGAAATTTCTTTGCCAATTTGAATGCACACTTACTGCTCTTTTTTTTTGGCAAGTGAAAATCACTTTTACAGACTGACACATTATGAAACCACTTTTCAGTTTTTTTAAAAAGCCCATGTCCAAACTGCTTTTTCAGACCACCACCATGTGTAACCTGGGTGGCTGCCTACATTCCAGCAAGGGCAACCAGCCTTAGTGATGCTGAATGTATTTGCATTACAGACTGAAACCTGAAAACCCCACTCGCTTGTAAATACTGTGCATAATTATACATGGCAAGCAGCTGGGTGTGTGCTAAGAGTCTGCTTCTTCCCCCAAAAAATCGCTCCCCCTTTTTCCTACTAATGCAACTGTGAAATCACCAGAGCAAAACGCATTAAATCTCTGCCTGTAATTCCTATTTCCACACAGAGTCATGTTTTCACATTAGTCCCAAAACGAAATTTCTTTGCCAATTTGAATGCACATTTACTGCTCTTTTTTTTTGGCAAGTTAAAATCACTTTTACAGACTGACACATTATGAAACCACTTTTCAGTTTTTTTAAAAAGCCCATGTCCAAACTGCTTTTTCAGACCACCACCATGTGTAACCTGGGTGGCTGCCTACATTCCAGCAAGGGCAACCAGCCTTAGTGATGCTGAATGTATTTGCATTACAGACTGAAACCTGAAAACCCCACTCGCTTGTAAATACTGTGCATGATTATACATGGCAAGCAGCTGGGTGTGTGCTAAGAGTCTGCTTCTTCCCCCAAAAAATCGCTCCCCCTTTTTCCTACTAATGCAACTGTGAAATCACCAGAGAAAAACGCAATAAATCTCTGCCTGTAATTCCTATTTCCACACAGAGTCATGTTTTCACATTAGTCCCAAAACGAAATTTCTTTGCCAATTTGAAAGCACACTTACTGCTCTTTTTTTTGGCAAGTGAAAATCACTTTTACAGACTGACACATTATGAATCCACTTTTTTGATTTTTTTAAATGCACATGTCCAAACTTCTTTTTCAGACCACCACCATGTGTAACCTGGGTGGCTGCCTACATTCCAGCAAGGGCAACCAGCCTTAGTGATGCTGAATGTATTTGCATTACAGACTGAAACCTGAAAACCCCACTCGCTTGTAAATACTGTGCATGATTATACATGGCAAGCAGCTGGGTGTGTGCTAAGAGTCTGCTTCTTCCCCCAAAAAATCGCTCCCCCTTTTTCCTACTAATGCAACTGTGAAATCACCAGAGCAAAACGCATTAAATCTCTGCCTGTAATTCCTATTTCCACACAGAGTCATGTTTTCACATTAGTCCCAAAACGAAATTTCTTTGCCAATTTGAATGCACACTTACTGCTCTTTTTTTTTGGCAAGTTAAAATCACTTTTACAGACTGACACATTATGAAACCACTTTTCAGTTTTTTTAAAAAGCCCATGTCCAAACTGCTTTTTCAGACCACCACCATGTGTAACCTGGGTGGCTGCCTACATTCCAGCAAGGGCAACCAGCCTTAGTGATGCTGAATGTATTTGCATTACAGACTGAAACCTGAAAACCCCACTCGCTTGTAAATACTGTGCATGATTATGCATGGCAAGCAGCTGGGTGTGTGCTAAGAGTCTGTTTCTTCCCCCAAACAATCGCTCCCCCTTTTTCCTACTAATGCAACTGTGAAATCACCAGAGAAAAACGCAATAAATCTCTGCCTGTAATTCCTATTTCCACACAGAGTCATGTTTTCACATTAGTCCCAAAACGAAATTTCTTTGCCAATTTGAAAGCACACTTACTGCTCTTTTTTTTTGGCAAGTGAAAATCACTTTTACAGACTGACACATTATGAATCCACTTTTTTGATTTTTTTAAATGCACATGTCCAAACTGCTTTTTCAGACCACCACCATGTGTAACCTGGGTGGCTGCCTACATTCCAGCAAGGGCAACCAGCCTTAGTGATGCTGAATGTATTTGCATTACAGACTGAAACCTCAAAACCCCACTCGCTTGTAAATACTGTGCATGATTATACATGGCAAGCAGCTGGGTGTGTGCTAAGAGTCTGCTTCTGCACCAAAAAATCGCTCCCCCTTTTTCCTACTAATGCAACTGTGAAATCACCAGAGCAAAACGCAATAAATCTCTGCCTGTAATTCCTATTTCCACACAGAGTCATGTTTTCACATTAGTCCCAAAACGAAATTTCTTTGCCAATTTGAATGCACACTTACTGCTCTTGTTTTTTGGCAAGTTAAAATCACTTTTACAGACTGACACATTATGAAACCACTTTTCAGTTTTTTTAAAAAGCCCATGTCCAAACTGCTTTTTCAGACCACCACCATGTGTAACCTGGGTGGCTGCCTACATTCCAGCAAGGGCAACCAGCCTTAGTGATGCTGAATGTATTTGCATTACAGACTGAAACCTGAAAACCCCACTCGCTTGTAAATACTGTGCATGATTATACATGGCAAGCAGCTGGGTGTGTGCTAAGAGTCTGCTTCTTCCCCCAAAAAATCGCTCCCCCTTTTTCCTACTAATGCAACTGTGAAATTACCAGAGAAAAACGCAATAAATCTCTGCCTGTAATTCCTATTTCCACACAGAGTCATGTTTTCACATTAGTCCCAAAACGAAATTTCTTTGCCAATTTGAAAGCACACTTACTGCTCTTTTTTTTTGGCAAGTGAAAATCACTTTTACAGACTGACACATTATGAATCCACTTTTTTGATTTTTTTAAATGCACATGTCCAAACTGCTTTTTCAGACCACCACCATGTGTAACCTGGGTGGCTGCCTACATTCCAGCAAGGGCAACCAGCCTTAGTGATGCTGAATGTATTTGCATTACAGACTAAAACCTGAAAACCCCACTCGCTTGTAAATACTGTGCATGATTATACATGGCAAGCAGCTGGGTGTGTGCTAAGAGTCTGCTTCTGCACCAAAAAATCGCTCCCCCTTTTTCCTACTAATGCAACTGTGAAATCACCAGAGCAAAACGCAATAAATCTCTGCCTGTAATTCCTATTTCCACACAGAGTCATGTTTTCACATTAGTCCCAAAACGAAATGTCTTTGCCAATTTGAATGCACACTTACTGCTCTTTTTTTTTGGCAAGTTAAAATCACTTTTACAGACTGACACATTATGAAACCACTTTTCAGTTTTTTTAAAAAGCCCATGTCCAAACTGCTTTTTCAAACCACCACCATGTGTAACCTGGGTGGCTGCCTACATTCCAGCAAGGGCAACCAGCCTTAGTGATGCTGAATGTATTTGCATTACAGACTGAAACCTGAAAACCCCACTCGCTTGTAAATACTGTGCATGATTATACATGGCAAGCAGCTGGGTGTGTGCTAAGAGTCTGCTTCTTCCCCCAAAAAATCGCTCCCCCTTTTTCCTACTAATGCAACTGTGAAATCACCAGAGAAAAACGCAATAAATCTCTGCCTGTAATTCCTATTTCCACACAGAGTCATGTTTTCACATTAGTCCCAAAACGAAATTTCTTTGCCAATTTGAAAGCACACTTACTGCTCTTTTTTTTTGGCAAGTGAAAATCACTTTTACAGACTGACACATTATGAATCCACTTTTTTGATTTTTTTAAATGCACATGTCCAAACTGCTTTTTCAGACCACCACCATGTGTAACCTGGGTGGCTGCCTACATTCCAGCAAGGGCAACCAGCCTTAGTGATGCTGAATGTATTTGCATTACTGAGTCCAACCTCAAACCCTTAAACTATTCTTTTTTTTTCCAGTACACCTTAATTTATCGTGAAAACATAGTCCATATTATTTTACATGTTCCTCAAATTTAAATTTCTCCCAAAACAGAAAATGATAAACGCAACTTCAACAAAAGGATTTCCATTTCTATTATTCATTTCTTAATTTACCATATACATCTCCTCTCAAACTCTAACCTCACCTTTAAAATTAGTTAGTTGTGAAAGAAATGTGGCACTCAAACAGCAGATTAGCAGAGCCAGGATCTCAGAGCTGTACACCTCTCTCCTCTCAGCAGAACCAGATAATGGCAAACTTTCCCTCTATTTTTCCACACATATACATGTAAGTTTCAAATCTCAGTGCTTCCCCCTTTTTTTCAAATGTAATCACACATTTCTATTGGTTGAAAACCAACCCTTTTCCAAAAGTACCCTGCCCCCAACTTGACTTCTGCCTAGTACCCTTCCCCCAACTTGACTTCTGCCTGCTACCATAGCAACAGCTCATGGAACACTGCTGTGTGGAGTTAGGTCAGAAGTTCGCCACACAATGTTTCAATTCCACAGAGCAAGAGTGCTTGACTTTTCAAACCTAACAGCAAATCCATAGTACTGTTCTTTGGTAACACATTTTTTTGTACCAATACAAAACATGCTTCTATTAATTTACACATACAGCCTAGTTTTTATTCTAGAATGGTATGAAACAGCCAATCAGTTCTTTTTGTTTTGAAAAAAATATGTATGCCTCCATTTCCAAACTGTCTTTCTTTTCATATTGCCATTCTACTGAAAGACACCTCCTGAGTGCATCCAGTTCTCCTTTGAAGATGTTCACAGTGTGGATTGTAGGGCACAGCTATGTCTTCTGGAGTGAAAAGTTTGCAGAGAAAACAGGTATGGTGAGAGACCTTGCTTTGCCAAATGTAGACATTAAATGGATTGGTCAGAGAGGGTTAAAGTGGCACCAATTGATGCCATTGGTGAAATCCTTCATGCAAATCCAACACCCTGACCTCATAATAGTGCACTGTGGTGGCAATGACCTAGGCACTTTGACTGGGGTAGATCTGGAAATGCTTATGAAGGACACCTTTGCACAACTGTTTTCACTTTTCCCTAAAACTGCCTTTGTGTTTTCCAACATATGCCAAAGGCAAAAATGGAACTGGTCCAATCATTTCTGTCCGCAGATTGACAAAGCAAGAAAGCACGTCAACAAATCTGTTTCTGCTTTCCTCCGTGACTATGGTATGGGTGCCATTTACCACAACAACTTGCGTTATGACATGCAAGACATTTATAGAGGAGATGGTGTGCACTTCAATGATGAAGGGAACAGAGTCTTCCTCTTGAACCTTAGACTCTGCATCGGTACTTACTTGTAGGTACCACTAAAAAAATGACTTCATAAACACAACGGCTCTTTTTAGAGCTCCCTAATATCTAAACTCTTAAATCTGCATTTCATTTCTTTTTTAATTTATTTTTTCTTCCGTGCGCTTACCGTAAGCTTACCGTACGCGTACCCCGTGATTTTTTTAAAAATCAATAAATGTTTTCTTTGATCTTTACAGTCCTTCTTTGACCCCCTCACAAATGTAAGGGGGTCTGTAACTCTCCTCCTTGCCCCCTTTTCTTGTTTTCACTCTTTTTTTTTCTGAGTGAAACACACAAAATGGCGGCCGCCGCTTCCTGGTTTCGGCCGATTCGAATGTTTACTAAGATCTAACAGCCAATCAGAATCGCGCTCGCGCACGCCACCGTACGCGTACGGTAAGCTTACGGTACGCGTACCGTAAGCTGGCTCAGATATATATATTGATTTAAAGGCTATTTTCTCAGAATCTACTGAACAGATTTACACCAAACCTACAAAAGGCACTTCCTTGACCTAGGGACTACCTCTCTACCAAATTTCTAGTAATTCTGTTCAGCCGTTCGGGCTGTAGCCCTGTCTAAAGGTCCTATGGAAAAATGCATGGGAAAAACGCGTTTTGGGACCCCCCTTTTATCTCAGCCCCCGCTTGACGAATCCCCCCGAGACTTTCAGGGTAGGAGCGGAGCGTAGCGCCCCACCTATTTTGAGAAATTCGCGAGGATTCATCGACCGGCGCCAAAGTTATTCAAAATAGAATGTTGCGGATTTCCTATGGAAAAGGGAACCTAACTATAACTACCTACTGGCGACCGCCAGTAGGTAATTTATATATATATATATCACTGAAAAAGCCAAAGTTTAAAGTGACAATATAGTTAGGTGTGGTAATAAGATCATAACATACATTTTTCTTTTTTTTTTTTATGAAGTTTTTTTTAAAAATCACTGAAAAAACCCAAAAGTTACAGTGATATTATAGTAAGGTGCGAAAATGAGATATGAGCTAACGTTTAAAAACTGATGACATTTGCCAGTTATAGTATAGTGAACTAACTATATCTTGCACCCCATCATGCCCTACTATGACCTCACTTATCACATCACAAATTACATCATTGATGTAGGAAATAGGGTTTCTGGTTGAGGGGGGTAATATCCTACTAAAGCAGCAACCACAATTCATGTCAGGGTGAAACACAAGCAAACACCAATTTAACCTTTGTTTAACTCTAGTAGCTTGGCATGAAGCAGGTTGGCTTAACTTGGAGGCAATGGGTAAAGTATTTATGCAGCACTTAAAACCGTAATAAAGTGAAAATGCAACAAAAGAAAAATCCCACACCAGTTTATAAACATAGAGAAAAATGTTATTACTTATTTGAGGCCAAATGACAAAAACCTAATAAATAACACCGGAGGGATGCAATTTGAAAGATTTGAGTGAAAACAGTGCTTAGAAGCACAGTGCGTCAACTGTAGTTATCTGGTCACATCAGACCGGACCCCATTCACAAGTCAAAGTTAAAAGTATATGTCCAACTTTTTAAATATGTTTCACCCTGCTTTATGGGCTGTTTAGGGCCTACCTCAGGGGTGACTTCAATGCTTATATGCATTAAAAAGGTAGGTTTAGGTCTGGCAAAAGGTTTATTTTGCCAGGT
This sequence comes from Triturus cristatus, assembly GCF_964204655.1. Taxonomy (NCBI): domain Eukaryota; kingdom Metazoa; phylum Chordata; class Amphibia; order Caudata; family Salamandridae; genus Triturus; species Triturus cristatus. Next base: position 709,378,564 of record NC_140585.1, read on the forward strand.
CGAAATGTTAGATTAAAACTACACACATGTTTAAAAGGTTGCTTGAGTGGGTGGCACAACAAGTGCTACAGGCCCACTAGTAGCATTTAATTTACAGTGAATGGATACATGTAGTACCTCTGTACTAGGGACTTGCAAGTAAATTAAATGTGCCAGTTGGATGTAAGCCAATGTTACCATGTTTTACGTGAGTGAGCACATAAACTTTGTGCAACTTATCACTGCTCACCAATGCTAGAATCCTAAGGCCAATAAAAACAAGATCAGGAGAAATTGAGGAGCAAGGCAAAAAGTTTAGGGAAGACCACCATAAGGATGACGATTCTAAAAATTGATGACATCACTTATGACCTCTCAAATACCATAATACAGTAGTAGGCTCACTGGGCGCACAGCCAAGATTTGTTTCTGTGATATCTGTGTTTTTTTGCTCACACTCTAATTTGACCATACCCTCAACTCCCTTCGGTAACCTGCATCTAATTCAATACAGGTGGACAATCCTCGCTGTACGCTGCCTTTAGCAGTGCAAACAGGGGGTTGGCTGCAAGACATGGCCTCCAGCCAGGCTGTGTGCCCAGCCCTTGCAGGCAGCCAACCGCCCTGCTGCACACAGCCTTCATCAATGCACATCAAGGGACGAGCTCTACACCCAACCCCCACTGTGTACAGACTAAGGCATTCACATTGGTGGTTGGCCGCATGGTCTAGTCTATGATCAGACACTTCTAACTTTTTTCCTACATTTTTTTGTTGTTATCACGGTACCACAAAGGAAGGCCTTGCTGAGTACCAGTGCCTGGAACAGCAGTTCCGTCAACGAAAAATATGTATTATTTTAATTTTTACTTGAGGGCGGGTCTCTTTTGGACCCTCACACATTGGGCTTGAGGGTCAGGGTGTGCTCATTCTGCCCCGTATGTGCCCTGTGACACTTTCTTTGAGGACGCTGAGACCAAGCCCTCAAGTCCTGTACTGGCAGGTGCAACATTTTCTCCTATGTTGTGGTTATCCAGTCAGATATTTTCGGTACTGCGGGTTCTTCTCTGGATACGCAATACCAAATGGCTGATGGAATTAAAAGCATCTGCAGCCAATCAGAAGTTGCTAGTTCCATAATTGTGGGTACTTCAGGAGTGCTCCAGTGGTACCCAATGCCCACATATCTCTAACTTATTCTGAGGATTAATCTCTTCATGGTCATCCCAAGCTTCTCTTTAAACACTAATTTACGAAAGCAGCTGAACATATTTACACCAAATCACAAAAAGCACGCTTCCGGAGTAAAGTTTTGCGAAATATGGTATAATTCTGTTCAGCTATTGTTCTATATCAGAGCAAACATTCCAATGGGCAGTGCAATGGGAAATCACACTTTTGGGACCCCCCACCAACAAAAACTGCCTGCAAATCTGACCTAACTATGTGCTAGCACTACTGCTGCCAGTGTGAAAATATGTAATTTTTTTATTTTATTATTATTTTATGTTTTTTCTCCTCATTCGCCTCAGACCCCAGAAGACAAACTAAGCCGTCCATACCGTTACTCAATATTGAAGAGACGTAGGCTATTGGATGGGGACCAAGAGGAAGCGACTCACCTACCGGTACAGAACAGTCTTAAGATGACACTGGCCCCAAGATGGAAAGGGGTGGTCAGACTCCCGTCTGGTTCCAATAGAAACAGTGACTGTTAATGTTGGCCTATAGATGGAAAAGACTGGGGGGGCCCAACACAGTCAGGGGGGGGGTTAAAAAGAGGCATAGTCATAGGATCCAGATTTCTTTATAGATGAAGACTTAAAACATTCATGACACTAATTAATAATTCCCCGAAACTAAGCATTAGACCATGTTAATAAGAAATCCCATAGTGCTTTCTTTTTACTACTCTGCATTTTACACAAATCTAGCCTGGATGTTGTAAATAAGGAAGACAACCTCTCAGAATGTAAAGGAGGAGCAACTTCTACCCATCTTTTACAAATTTCCCTCCTAGCCAACAGCATTGCATAGAAGAGTAAAAACCTAGCGGGCCACTAATTCCACTAGATATACCAAAAATGATCAGGACAAGATTGATTTGGATTGAAAGTCCCAAGATGTCAGCAACGTTTGTTCTCACTTTTTCCCCAAATTCTGCTATCGCAGGGCATTCCTTAAACATATGTATATCATAAGCACCTTCTAAATCACATTTTTTACAGCAGACTGGGGGCCCATTCGACATTTTGGTCAATCTTAACGGTGATAAATAAGCACTATGAACCGTAAACAAGTGGTTCCTCCTCAACCAAGCTGCTTTAACAGCGGCAAACAAGGTAATAAAGGAAGTTTGCCACAACAATTCCCACTGTTCATTTGGCAAGGAGGCCCCCCAGAGTTCTTCGGCCAACTTCAAAGCACCATTGATATGCTCCTCAATGGTCAAATAAAGGAAAGAAACCTCCTTCCTCCACAGTGATCTTACTCCTCAAGGGTGATTCCTATGCCTATAGGTTTTTTTAGGTTTTGGGAACAGCTCTGCAACTGAATATATTTAAACTTAGACTTGACCTCTTCTAGCCTGTTGTACAGTGACCTCCATGGTAAAAGTGAACCTTCAAAAGCAAGGTCGCCCCACACCTTAAGCCCTACTACTCTGAGTGGTAGTGCAAGCCTGTCTTAGAGGCAGTCTGGTGCACATGGGGAGTGCACCAGACTTGAAAAATAATTAAGACCAGTGCACTGTTTAATGCTAGCCCATGTTCAAGCCATCCCCAGCAGGACTTTTAGCCTAATCTTCTTGAAGAACCTCTGCTCTCCAAATTTGAACAGAAATCCCTCCTGAGACAGACCAGCACCATTTAACACAGCAGAAAAAATGGCCCCCACCCCTGAGTGGTCTGGGGTCTTTAAAAGCATTCTCAAGTGTGACGGCTGGAAGGCCCATGCATAATATTGCAGATTGGGAAGTGCAAGGCCACCCTTCCCCCTCCTACACCTGAGCTTCTTCCAGGCAATCCTCGTAGCCCTGTAAACCCAAACAAATGAATTGAATGCCTGCTGAAGGCTTAGCTATGGCTGGTTTTTCAAAATGAAGAGTGATGGTATTGAAGAGGAAAGTGATTTTCGATAGCACCACCATCGTAACCAGGTTAATTCTCCCCAAGATGGTCAGGGGGAGGTGGGCCCATGATTTCATTAGTTTCTGACATTCTCTAGAGACATTTGCCAGGTTAGTCCCTGCGATCTTATCAATGTCCTGCACTATTCTCACCCCCAAGTACCTCATATCATCCTTGGTCTGGTACTGACACTCCGCCAGGTTCCACGTCATAACCTCAGTTTTCTCCACGTTGACCTCATAATCAGATACCTGCCCGAAGTCCTGTGGTAAGCTAATGACATGGTTCAAAGTCGTCGCGAGATCAGCAGAAAAAATCAAAATATCATTGGCGTACAGGGCTACCTTCCTCTTCCAATCGCCAAACTTAAATGGCAGAATACTAGACTCCTCTCAAGCGCTGAGCAAAGGGCTCAATATATAGGTCGAAAAGAAGCAGGGAGAGGGGGCAGCCCTGCCTTGTACCCCTAGTGATCTTAAAAGGTTTAGTCAATTTACCATTAACCAGGAGTCTCGCTGATGGATCCCGCTAGATGAGTTGAATGGCTCGGCAGAAGGTCTCACCCAGATAAACTTTTTCCATAACTGCCAAGATATATGTTATTGCTGCAAGGGGAAGCGAGAAGGTAGTGGCCAAATCTATTGCACCCACAAAATCAAAAGTGAGGTTGGCTAAATTCCTACCCTTAACAAAATCTTTTTGATCGGGATGAAGCATGCCGAACCCAGCCTATTTGCCAGAATCTTGGCAAAGATTTTATAATCTGCATTCAGTAGCGAGATGGGCCTGTAGGACCCGCAACTCGCTGGGTTCTTATCTGCTTTCAGAATCAGGGTAATAGTAGCTTCCCCCATGAACCTGGGAGCCTTACGCCCCCGATAAAATCTCATTAAGAGTAATGTTAGAGTGGGAATAACCACCTCCCCAAAAGATCTATAAAGTTCTGCTGGAAGCCCATTGGGCCCAGCAGCTTTCCCTCCTTTACAAGCAAAGATAGCCTTCCTCACCTCTTCCTGGGATATGTCCAGCTCTAGATCTTCCAGCTCTAGATCTTCCTGCTGGGACAAGTTCAGGGGGGTGAGCATGCTCCCTGCAGCCACTCCGTGGCCTTGGTTTTGTCCACCACGCTGTCCTCACGGTACAACTCCTGGAAGAATGCAAAAGAGGCTTCACCAATCTCTTCGTCTGTAGACAGAGCAGTAGCTCTATCTGCACGGTCAATTTGTTTTATGAGGTTGCGCATCCTGTCGGACTTAGTCTTCTATGCCAGAAGCTTACCTGCGGCTTCTCCATACTCAAAATGGGCAAGCTTACTCGCCTCCCACCTGCTTGTAACCCTTGTCTGAAGAAGTTACATGGATTTAGGCCCAGATCTCTGTACTGGGGTGAATGTATGGAGGACCTGGCCTGGCAGTTCAGACTGGACTGTTCCCATAGGGCACAGAGTCAAGACTGATTTGCATATGGCTGGGTCCAAACTGGAATGGCATGGTGAGCAAAAAAATGATGGATTTAGGCCCAGATCTCTGTACTGGGGTGAATGTATGACATTGTTCTGCATTCTGTCCATCAATAGTTCTTTTTGCATTTGTCATCCGAGTGGGACGGGTATGCTCAGACGTGAGTCCCGTGCTCTCCATGCCACTGGAGTCCAGCTGTCCTGGCTGAGGAGGGGTGAAACCCCGAAGCCGGTCCTAGGATGCTTGTTTCCAGTCCAGGGAGGACCTGGCCTGGCAGTTCGAGCTGGACTGTTCCCATTGGGCACAGGGTCAAGACTGATTTGCATATGGCTGGGTCCAAACTGGAATGGCATGGTGAGCAAAAAAACGATGTATTTAGGCCCAGATCTCTGTACTGGGGTGAATGTAAGACATTGTTCTGCATTCTGTCCATCAATAGTTCTTTTTGCATTTGTCACCCCGAGTGGGACGGGTATGCTCAGACGCGAGTCCCGTGCTCTCTATGCCACTGGAGTCAAGTTGTCCTGGCTGAGGAGGGGTGAAACCCCGAAGCCGGTCCTAGGATGCTTGTTTCCAGTCCACGGAGGACCTGGCCTGGCAGTTCAGGCTGGACTGTTCCCATTGGGCACAGGGTCAAGACTGATTTGCATATGGCTGGGTCCAAACTGGAATGGCATGGTGAGCAAAAAAACAATGAATTTAGGCCCAGATCTCTGTCCTGGGGTGAATGTATGACATTGTTCTACATTCTGTCCATCAATAGTTCTTTTTGCGAATAGTAGTGTCCAGCTGATCCTTCAACTTGCTTAATTTAGAATGATTTTCCTGGTGCTTCTGAAAGTCCGCCTCTCTATTTAAACTCAGTTCTACTGTCTTCATCTCTCCCTCCTTATGAGCCACCTCCTCCCTGTATCGTCTGTTCGTGTGACATACCCTGCTTGTAATCACGCCCCTTAAGAAGGCCTTTAAGGAGTCCCGAACCACCGGAGTCCCAGCGAGCCCAGATTCGTATTTAAAAAAACACTCAGTCTCCTGAGATAAAAAGTCCATCTCAACATCATCCAGAAGTGGAGTTCGATCGAACGGCCAGACTCAAAGATGATCACCATCTGCCAAGGCCAAATCCATCCAGACCCCTGAGCGATCAGACAGGTGAGGAGTCAAATAGCCAATGTTCTTAACTACACCCCTAAGGTTATGGCTGACCAAGATGTAATCAATCCTTGACTTGTGGCCGTATTTACAGTTGTAGTATGAGTCTCCTGGCTGGTTACCTGATCTGTCCCTCCAAATATCACAGAGTCCAGTCTGCACCATCATAGATTGGAGGTACATCCGGAACGTAGAAGGGACCCTAGCTCTACTACTCGGCGACTTGTCCAGTTTAGGATTCAGGATGATGTTAAAATCCCTGGCCATGATAACTGGGTCTGGATATTCCAAAAGGTTTGAAAAAATGATGTTTTAGAGAGGGGTCGTCCTGGTTTGGGCAATAGTAGCACACCAAAGTTAGCAGAGAACCTAAAATAGTCCACTTCACCATGACCCACCTACCACTTGGATGGACAATTGAGTCTAAGATACGGGCATTCGCTTGTTTTTTAATTAATATGGCGATGCCCCTAACATTAGCACTCTGGTTAGAACAGATCATGTGCTCTACCCACTTTAAATTTTTGATTATCCCAGTCATCTCTTCTTTTAGGAGATGAGTTTCCTGGAGGAAAATGACCTAAGTGGGAGAATCTTTTATATATTGCTAAATTTTAACCATTCTGGTTTTAACCCGCAGGGCATTAACGTTCCAGGACAATACCTGAATCGTTCTCATGGAGGTTTAAACACGAGAGCTGTGAGTTGACAAACTCAAAATATGTACATGTATGTGTGTGTGTGTGTGTGTGTGTATATCTCTAACTTACTCTGAGGATTAATCCCTTCATGGTCATCCCAAGCTTCTCTTTAAACAATAATTTATGAAAGTAGCTAAACATATTTACACCAAACCACAAAGAGTACGCTTACGGAGTAAAGTTTTTGCCAAATATGGTATAATTCTGTTTAGCTGTTGTTCTATATCAGAGAGCAAACATTCCTATGGTGATTGCATAGGTTTCAGGGACGTTATAGTTAGAAATTAGCATTTAAAAAACCTTAGAAATTCACTGAAAAAACCATAGGTTTCAGGGACGTTATAGTTAGTTGGTCATTTCACTTATAAAAAAACAGAGAAATTTGAATGTTATCGTTAGTAGAGCTAACTATAACTCGCGCCCCCGCAATGCACTGCTGATGACGTCACATATTACATCACTCATGACATGGTCAGTGACATCACTGATGACATCTCAAATGACATCCCTGATGATATCACCGATGACATCATCCAGTGAATGTGTATTTTTGTAAAGTTTAAATAAATTTTATATATGTTAATGCCAAGGTGTATTGAAGAATGAGTTGGTGTATAAGTGTCTGGGTGGAGGATTTAATAGGTGTGTGACTGACTGTATAAGTTAGTGATTAAATGTCTCTTACTGAATGCATGGTTAGTGACTAAACTGTGTGAATGTCTGTATCAGTCACTCAGTTGTTGTATAAGCTGCTGCATGCGTTGATGATTAGGTACATGACTATCTATATGGATTACGTATTGGTAGCAAAAGTATTTGTATGGGTAGCTCAGTGTTTGTGTGTGTGTAGGTGGGTGGGCGGTGTGCAACTTTCTGCCAACATGTGTGAGTAGCTAATTTACTGGGTGTATGGGTTCAATAGTGCATATGGAAATAGCTGTTTCGGTGAGTGAGTGTGTGTATCAGTGTGTTGGTGAGTGAATGTATATCTCACTGGTATATGTGTGAGTAACTACAGATGTGATAGGCAGTATATGTGAGTGTTGGGGTATATAAATGACTATGTGATAGTGAGTAATAGGGAGAGTGGCTGTATAAATGAGTGTGTGCTTTTGTCAGTGATTGTAGAAGAGAGTAAATATATGTTTGTATCTGTATGAATAGGTTAGATAGTGAATGTAAAACTGTATAGGTGAGTGAATGACAGTGTTATAGATTCTTTACATGACTAGCTAGGTGTGTCAATAACTCTATGGATGAGTGACAGTGTCTAAATGTTTGTATAGGTGTATGAGTACATATAATAGTGCTGTGTTGATGAGTGACTGCATGAATGAGTTACTGTATGGGTGAATGAATGAATGTGTGTGTATAACTAGGAAGTAGGCAGTGGGTATATAGTAACTGCTATTGATTTGTCTATGGTTTAGAAAATGGTACTCAGTATTTTAGAGTGGGTTTCTCAAAGGTTATATTGAGGTGTGAAGAGTTGCATCAATTATCACGTGGATGATGTCATCAGTGATGTCATTTGAGATGTCATCAGTGATGTCATCAGTGATGTCACTGACCATGTCAAGAGTGATGTAATATGCGACGTCATCAGCAGTGCATTGCGGGGGCGCCAGTTATAGTTAGCTTTACTAACTATAACGTTCGAATTTCTCTGTTTTTGTACGAGTGAAATGACTAACTAACTATAACGTCCCTGAAACCTATGTTTTTTCAGTGAATTTCTAAGGTTGTTTAAATGCTAATTTCCAACTATAACGTCTGTAAAACCTATGGTTTTTCAGTGAATTTCAAAGGTTTTGTAAATGCTAATTTCTAACTATAACGTCTGTAAAACTTATGGTTTTTTCAGTGAATTTCAAAGGTTTTTTAAATGTTAATTTCTAATTATAATATTCATTAAACCTATAGTTTTTTCAGTGATTTTAAATTATCATTCCATTCTCAACCTGGTTAAAACAGCCCATATCGCCAGTTTTCCAGCAATAACTCCCGCCCAAAAAAATTGCCACAAATGAGAGCAACAACTAATGCAAATAAAATACATAGTAGGCGTTCCTGTACAAAAATAACACGAAAACACCACTTACCGATATTTTCAACGAGCAGCCAAATCTGCGGTGCGTTCCAAAAACAGGCGATAAGCTGTGTTAGCAGTAGGAATGTAACATCTGCCTTTTACTGGTGTAAAGTAGGACGACTACCTACAGTGTGAAAGGGAGCCCAGCCCAGAATCACATCTGAAGATCAACACATGTCCTAGAGCTACTGTTCATGCACCCCCAACACCCAAGAAGGCCACAAAACCCACTGCCACCACCCTCAGGACCTTCCCCGGACCATCCTCCAACTACTACCGATGCAGCGCACAACAGGACAGTGGACCTTGCAAAAACGGCATGGCCCATCAGCCACACAGTAGCTGGATGTAGTGAGATGCGGCAACCAAACATGTGTGAAGAACGCAAGTCAACCATCAATAATAATGCACACAATACCAAGAGTACATGGTGACACATTGGCGCTTGTGGCCCGGGTGGCGGCAGCACTACAACAGGGACACCCGCATCAATTAATTCTTCATACAGGCCAGGACAGAACCACGCCCAGAGCTCAAGAGTCATTGTTCATAGCCTCACGCAGGACTGGCATACTCCAGGTCAGCCCAATCCGTTTGCACATACAGGGAGGGACAACAACACTACATGGCCCAGCTTTTCATTGTAGTGATCTGCTGCTCACAGGTCTAGTTGTCAGTACGCCACAGCCACTCCCTGACGGCTGGTTTCTACCCACACCACACCCATCAAGCACAGGTGTCACAGGACACGTGACCCTGCCAATAAAAACGACCGGATGCACGTGCTCCACGCCATTTCCATTTCAGACTTGGTCCACCGGATGCACTGTGGCCGGCACAGGCACACCGCCACGGGACGGTGAATTTCGGTCCACTAAGGTAGGAGATTTGTAAGTGCTGAGCGAGTGTGCAGCCTGCGATGATGCTCTGTCCCGGTGGTCCGGACAGCTCATGTTTTGTGTGCCCTGCTAGACCACAGTGTAGGCCTGAGCCATCAAACAGCGGGGCCTACTGTCACTGGTCACTGAGTTAGTGGCACCGCAAGGGCTGAGCGGGTGTGCAACCTGCGATGATGATGGGTGCACTGGTATGTCCTCTGCCATGGCAAAATCAAGAGGCAGCACCAAATGTGAGACCTGTTGGCCTGCGGAGCGGGGCTGCATGATGTGGAGGGTGCCCTGTCTGTGAAAAGGTGAGCATTGAGGCCTGGGTGTGCAGGGGTGGGCAGACACCTCTGAGTGGCGGGAGTGGATGGGGTGCAGCAGCCTGGGTGCGCAGCGGCGGGCAGACACCTCTGGGCAGTGGAAGAGGATGATGTGCATCAGCCTGGATACACAAAGGCAGGACAGCGATTTAGGCGTGCGCAGTCGTATATACTCTCCCATTCCTGATTCTGTACTATGTTTCAGATGTGGGAGCTTGAGGGATCTACTTGGTTTTGGCACGTGGTTTGGAGACACAGCGGTGGCGTAAAGGTGAGCTGTGAGGGTTTTGTCCACAGTGTGGGCACTCAGTGTTCCTCCTCTTCTCTTTCTTCCTTACTCTCCCTTACACTCTTTCTCTCTCTCTTCCTCTCTCTAACACTGTTTCTATCTTTCTCTCTGTCCTCTCTCTCTCACTCTTTCTCTCTCTCTCACTCTTCCTCTGTTTCCCCTTCCTCTTTCTCACACTTTCTCTCTTTCTCTCTCTCACTGCTTCTCTCTTCGTCTCTCTCACTCTTTCTCTCTCACTCTTTCTCTCTTTCTCTCTGTCTTCCTCTCAATCTTTCTTTCTTTCTTTTTCTCTCTCTCTTCCTCTCACTCTCACTGTTTCTCTCTTTCTCTGTCTTCCTCTAACTCACTCTTTCTTTTTCGCTCTCTTTTCCTCTCACTCTTTCTTTCTCTCACTCTTCCTCTCTCACACTCTTTCTGTGTGTGTCTCTCTCTGTCTCTCTCCTTTGATGGATGGATGCCGCACAATCTTATCTTGCTTTTTGTCTAACAGGCTGTGATTCACGCCCCACCAACACGGAACTCCCACCACTCAGTGCCACCAGAGCAGAACTCGTGTGCAGCCTGCGATGATGCATGGCCATCCTGACATCAACACACATTCTGTTTACCGCGTGTACGCAGCGCCTGAGAAGGTTGCTTCGGCACATGGTGCACCCTCTTACACACACGCCGGTGACGAAAGGTGAGCAGAGAGGCTTGTTTCCGCAGCAGCGGGCAGTCACCTCTGGGCGGTGGGAGTGGATAGTGTGCAGCAGCCTGGGTGCACAAGAGCGGACAGACACCTCCGGCACTGGGAGTGGATGGGGTGCAGCAGCCTGGATGCGCAGAAATGGGCTGTCACTTCCAGGCACTGAGAGTGGATGGGGTACAGCAGCCTGGGTCCACAGCAGTGGGCAGACACCTCTGGGCAGCAGGAGTCGATGGTGTGCAACAGCCTGAGTGCGCAGGCCGGACAGACACCTCTGGGCGACGGGAGTAGATGGGGTGCAGCAGCCTGAGTGCGCAGGGGCGATACAGAGAATTATGCGTGTGCAGTTGTATGTACTCTGCCATTACTATTTCTGTACTATGACTTAGATGACTAAACTTGAGGGCTGCATTATATCCCGGCATGTGGTTGGAGACACACCGGTGGAAGAAGGGTGAACTGTGAAGATTTTCTCCACCGTCTCAGCACTCACTCTCCCTCTCCATCTCTTCCTTTCTGTCACTCACACTCTTTCTCTCTCTTATTCTCTATCTCATTCTTACTCTCTCTCACACTTTCTCTGTCTCTTCCTCTCTCTCTCATTCTTTCTTTCTCTCTCTTCCTCTCGCTCACTCTTTCTCTCTCTCTTCCTCTCTCTCACACTTTCTCTCTTTCTCTCTTCCTTGTATCTCTCTCTTTCTCTCTTTCTCTCTCACTCTTTCTCTTTCTCTGTCTTTATCTCTCACTCTTTCTTTCTCTCTCTCTTCCTTTCTCTCACTCTTTCTCTCGCTCTCTCTCCTTTGCTGGACGCATGATGCACCATCTTATCTTTCCATTTGTCTTGCAGGCTGTGATTCACAAATTGTCGAGGGATGACACGCCATACCTGTACCTACTTTTATTTTGTTCTTTTGTTTAAATAAAATATTTTATATGTAAATCCATACATGACTAAGATTCTAATTTGTCCGACCTCACAAGCATCTTCTTATTAATATTTGTACCACATTAGCCAATTTTTTACATTCCAAATTCCCTAACGTGACTGCCACATTTGTTTGTGGAGGGTGGGGATGAGGGGAGATAGAGGACAAGGAGCTGCTGCTGGGGGGTGCCAGAGCAGTGTTGGGTGTCCCACCTGTATGATCGTTGGCTCCATTGCATCTGTTCTCAGAGACTTGCGAGCCGACTGGCTGGCTTGGAGAGGGAGAGCCGCGGCCCGTCAGTTCGCAGAGGGAGAGCTGCGGGCCAGCTCGCAGAGGAACAACTGTGGGTCGACAGGTATAGGGAAAGGTGCGGGCCGTCGGCTTCCAAAGGGATAGCTGAGGAACAGTGATGTGGGGAGAGGGAGCGTGAAGGGGGTATCTTGCAGAGAGAGACCTGCGGTATATTTCCATTCTTGCCTTCACAGATACAACTGCGGCCCGAGAAGTCGCACGCGAAGAGCTGCGAGCCAACCGGTGGTTCGCAGAGGAAGACTTGCGGGCCCAAGAAAGTTGTTGAGGGTATGCTGGTGATGTGGGAAGAGGGTGCGTTACGTGCTGATGTGGGGAGAGTCAACGTGAAAGGGGTATCTCGCACAGACAGAGCTCCGGTATGTTTTCAGAGTTGCCTCAGACAGATGCGAGCTGACGGACTGAATCACAAAATTGCTTTTCAATGCTCATATAGTGTGACTTATCATCAGTATGCACCCAGGCTCGCAGAGTAACAGCTGCTGTCCGTGGGCTCTACTCGCAGATGGAGAACTACGGACTGTCCGCTCCCAAAGGAACATCAGCGTACTAGCTGGCAGAGGTAGAGGCACAGCAGCGTACTAGCTGGCAGAGGTAGAGGCACAGCAGTGTACTAGCTCGCAAAGGTAGAGAGCTGCGAGCCGACGGACTGGCTTCTGAAGGCATAGCTGTGAAGTGGTGATGTGGGGAGAGGGAGTGTAAAAAAGGGAATCTCGCACAGACAGAACTCTGGTATATTTCCAGTATTGCCTCGCAGAGGTAGAACTACGGAGAGATATAAGGTGACGGACTGAATCACAAAATGGCTGCCAACCCTCCCTAGTCTCAACAGTTCACAGTGAATGAGCCGCAAGCTCGCGCTCATAACGCCTCAACCAATCAGATGTCAGAGTTCTCAAATATCGATATCTGTGCAATATAATATTTCTCAAAAGCTACTGAACGAATTTACCACATTTAAACAAAAGCGTGCTTTCTGGACCACGACCTTTCTCCCTGCCAAATGTGGGGCGTCCACTCGTAAAGAGGCACAGCAGCGTACTAGCTCACAAAGGTAGAAAGCTGCGAGCCGACGGACTGCCTTCTAAAAGCATAGCTGCGAGCTGGTGATGTGAGATGAAGGAGCGTGAAAGGGGTATCTCGCACAGACAGTGCTCCGGTATATTAAATTGCCCCCAGCACCTTTGTTTTATATTTTCACTCGATGCGAGGCACAAGATGGCTGCTAACACTTCCTGTTTTGAAGTGTTAGCAGCCAATCAGAGGACACTTCCTGGTTTGAAGCGTTAGCAGCCAATCAGAGGCAAGCTTGTGCTCGGGAGTTAGTCTCCGCCCAGATATATATATTACTTTCCTTTTAATATCTCAAAAACTACTGAATGGATTTACACTATTTCAACAAAAGCGTGCTTTCTGGACCAATACCTTTCTCCCTGCCAAATTTGGTGTAATTCCATTCAGCAGTTTGACCTGTAGCCTTGTCTAAAGTTTCCTATGGAAAATGCATTGAGAAAACACGTTTTGGGACCTCCTTTTTTCTCAGCCACCCTTGACCAATCACCCCCAAACTTTAAAGATAGGAGCTGATCAAAAAAGAGAAACTTTTTGGAAAATGTCGTAAAGATTCGTCAAACGACGCCAAAGTTATAAGCACAAGAAAAAATGCTTTTCCTATGGAAACATGGTCCTAACTATAACTATCTACTGGCGACCACAAGTAGGTAATACATATATATTATCTACTGGCGGTCGCCAGTAGATAGTTATAGTTAGGACCCTGTTTCCATAGGAAATCCGCAACATTCTATTTGGAATAACTTTGGCGCCTGTCGACGAATCCTCGCGAAATTTTCAAAACTAATGGGGCGCTACGCTCCGCTCCGCTCCTACCCTGAAAGTCTCGGGGTGATTCGTCAAGCGGGGGCTGAGAAAAAAGGGGGGTCCAAAACGCGTTTTCCCCATGCATTTTTCCATAGGACCTTTAGACACAGCTACAGCCCGAACGGCTGAACAGAATTACTTGTAATTTGGCAGAGAGGTAGTCTGCAGGTCAAGGAAGTGCCTTTTGTAGGTCTGGTGTAAATCTGTTCAGTAGTTTCTGAGAAAATAGCATTTAAATCAATATATATATCTGTAAGCGCGCTCCGTGCGCTTACGGTAAGCTTACCGTACGCGTACGGTGACGTGCGCGAGCGCGATTCTGATTGGTTGTTAGATCAAAGTAAACATTCGAATCGGTCGAAACCAGGAAGTATCGGCCGCCATTTTCTGTCTCTCGCACTGAAAAACAAAGGTTGATAACATGAAAAGGGGGCAACGAAGAGAGTTGCAGACCCCCTAGCGTTCGTCAGGGGGTTCACAAAGGACCAAAAAGTATGAAAAATAAATTTCATAATTTTTTTTAAAAATCGCGGAGTGCGCGTACGGTAAGCTTACCGTACGTGTACGGTAAAAAAAAAAAAAAAAAAAAAATTAACAATCACATTTAATATATAAATCTAAGGACCCCCAAGGGAGAAAAAAACAATTGATATTTTGTAAAAAATGGCGTGGCGTGCACGGTACGAAATGCGCAAGGTGGGCGCTCGGTGCGCGAAGCGCACCGAGTGCCCACCGTGCGCGCAAAAATTAACAATAAATAGATAACTTAGCATTTAAAAAACCGTACAAATTAACTGAAAAAACCATAGGTTTCACACACGTGATAGTTAGGAATTAGCATTTAAAAAACCTTGCAAATTCACTTAAAAAACCATAGGTTTCACACAAGTTATAGTTAGCTGTACATTTCACTCGTAAAAAACCAATGAAATTCCACGTTATAGTTAGATCAGGTAACTATAACTTGCGCGACCGCAATCCACTGCTGATGACGTCACATATTACATCACTCATGACATGGTCAGTGACATCACTCATCACATCAATGATGACATCTCAAATGACACATTGTGCATTGCGGTCGCGCAAGTTATAGTTACCTGATCTAACTATAACGTGGAATTTCATTGGTTTTTTACGAGTGAAATGTACAGCTAACTATAACTTGTGTGAAACCTATGGTTTTTTAAGTGAATTTGCAAGGTTTTTTTAAATGCTAATTCCTAACTATAACGTGTGTGAAACCTATGGTTTTTTCAGTGAATATATATATATATATATATATTCACTGAAAATAACAAACATTACAGGGGCATTTGAGATGTCATCAGTGATGTCACTGACCATGCCATGAGAGATGTAATATGTGAAGTCATAAGCAGTGTATTGCGAGCGTGTAAGTTATAGTTGGCTCAAGTAACTATAACTGCTGAATTTCACTGGCTTTGTACGAGTTAAATCTGAGTCTAACTATAACGTTCCTGTAACCTTTGTTTTTTTCAGGTAATTTCTAAGGTTTTCTTAAAATTCTATTTTCTAATTATAACGTCCTTGTAACCTCTGGTGTTTTCAGAGAATTTCAATGCTTTTTAAAATGTTATTTCCTAACTGTAATGTAATCTAATGTATAAACTTTGAGAATGGGTGTGTGCGTGGCTTTAGGTCAGTGAGTGGGTGTATGCATGGCTGTATGGGTCTGTGACGGGGTCTGTGAGTGGCAATATGGCTCTGCGGATGGGTGTGTGAGTCCCTGTTTGGGTCTGTGAGTGGGTGTGTGAGGCCCTGTGGGGGTCTGTGATTGGGTCTGTGAGTAGTGTGTGAGTGGCTGGGTAGGTCTCTGACTGGTTTGTAAGTGGTGCTGTGGGTCTGTGAGTCCCTGTTTGGGTCTGTGAGTGGGTGTTTGAGGCCCTGTGTGGGTCTGTGATTGGGTCTGTGAGTAGTGTGTGAGTGGCCGGGTAGGTCTGTGACAGGTTTGTAAGTGGTGCTGTGGGTCTGTGAGTGTGTGAGTGGGTATTTGAGTGAGTGTGTGAGTGCATGTGTGTCTGTGAGTAGGTGTATGAGTTGCACAATGGATTTTGGGCATTTGCATACTTAAGGTATTTAAAAGGTAGAACCATGGACTCTGCTCTCACCAGGAGACAAGAAAGAAACCACTTGCCTCAGTCACTACAGAACAGATTGCACTCCATTAGATCAATGAAGCATTCACCTCCATTTAGGATTTCAGATTGTTTTTCAACATGGAATACATAAGGAAACACATTAGATTTGCCTTTGCCACGCCCAAGAAGTTATGAACGTTTGTGCTTTACTGAAGTGGAGTTTCAACTGGGGCACCTGCTATGTTTTTA
The DNA here is from genome assembly GCF_964204655.1 of Triturus cristatus. Lineage (NCBI taxonomy): Eukaryota > Metazoa > Chordata > Amphibia > Caudata > Salamandridae > Triturus > Triturus cristatus. Next base: position 709,394,724 of record NC_140585.1, read on the forward strand.
TTTGTAAGGGATTCCCGTTGAGGTTTAATTTCTGTGAAATGTGCACCAGGACCAGACAGGAACCTCGTTTTTTCCCCAATTTTGCAAAACCATACACCCAACTGGAGTACTTTTATCTGGTTAATTAGTGAGTGCTACCTCGTTGGGTAAATGTCTCATGCATATTCTGCACTACAGCTGCGTAAAGGGTCTTGGGATAATGTCTACAGTGACCTTCTGTGCATATAATTTTGATAATGTGATAATGCGTCAAGCGTCTTCATCCATAAATCTGTGATAACATGAATGCTCGTCAAGAGAAGACAACAAGACTACAAAGAAGTGAATCTCTACCAAACGGAGCTACTTACTCTTGACTAAATGAAGTTAGTGCTTCTTTATTTGTTGGAGATGTCCTTTTATTCCTCGGCATCAATAAAGCGTCACCAAAATCAGCTGGAAACGCTTTTGGGGCCTTTTGTTAAGTTGTTCACCAATGTAGGAAAAGACGTTAAGACCATTGCATACAACTAAGTAAAACGGGAAGGGGGCTGTGCGATTTTGGGCCCGTGGACCCCATTCTTTGGGCCCTGGCCAAAATTGAATGAGGGAGGGGGCAGAACGACCCACTCCCTTGGCCAAGTTTTTGGCCCCAGGGACCACATCCCTTGGGCCCGCAACATCTCCGTGGGTGCACTAGTCCTACACAGGGCACCCAGTGTGCATGTTAGGGACCACAGAGCAGCATCAAGGCCCCTCGGATACCAGCGGGCTCCCCACCTCCTGTGGGAGCCGGCATTGCTCTCACACACAGGGAACTGCTGAAAACACAGCTCCCTGCGTACACAAGCAATACTTTCATCTCTTTGCCTGTCTATGTAGCCGAGGGGAGTTGGTGGTCCCGAGGTATAGAAATGCCCTTTGCAGGGTGCCACATGTATCCCTCATTTAATTTGATAAAGTATGCATGCCCCAAGGACCTGGCCAACCCAGGGGCTTCTTTAAAAAAATAAAATCACGGGAGACTATGCTTGTTTTTTTTATTCCTGCGGATTCGTGACTTGTCACTGGTTTGTGGCACTTTTTGATTTTAAAAAAGTGCTTTTTTTGCCCTGGCGGGGTTTCAGGAGGACTCCAAGGCTAGGGGCTCAGGGTATTCCTACCCTGCCCCCTTTTCTTTTTTTAATCATTTTTCTGGGACTTGCCTTGAGCCGAGTCCCAAGATGGCTGCCAACACTTCCTAGTTGAAGTGTTGGCAGACAACTGGATATCAGCACAAGATCATGAGGGTTCGCAGGGCCCTTAGCGTCCCTATATACACAAATTTGGATTTATTTTAATAACTCTAGAAACTACTGAACGGACTTGCACCAAATTACAAAAGGCACTCTTTCTGGACCAAGAGGTAGCTTTTTGTCAAATTTGGTGTAATTCCATCCAACAATACGGGCTGTAGTAGTGTTCAAAATCCCTATGGGAATTAACATGGGAAATGCACTTTTTTTAACCCCCCTCCTTTTCTCAGCCTCCATTTGACGGATCACTCTGAAACTTTACATGTACAATGAGACGCACAGGCTCTTTTTTTGGAAACTTTAATGAAGATTTTTTATATGGTGCCAAAGATATAGTCAGGTCAAAAAACATTTTTCCTACTTAAATGAGGTCCTAACTATAACTACTTACTGGTGATTGCCAGTAGGTAATATATATATATATTATCTACTGGCGGTCGCCAGTAGATAGTTATAGTTAGGACCTATTTTCCATAGGAAATCAGCAACATTCTATTGGGAATATCTTTGGTGCCGATTGACGAATCTTCGCGAAATTCTCCAAACTTTTGGCCAGCTCCGCTCCGCTCCTACCCTTAAAGTTTTGCGGTGATCCGTGAAGCGGGGGCTGAGAAAAAAGGGGGGGTCCCAAAATGCGTTTTCCCCATGCAATTTCCCATAGGATCTGTTGTCGCAGCTACAGCCCGAACCGCTGAACGGAATGACACCAAATTTGGCAAGGCGGTAGTCCCCAGTTCAGACTCGTACCTTCTGCATATTTGGTGTGAATCTGCTCAGTAGTTCCCGAGAAAATTAGGGTAAAAAAGTTAGTGATATCTATGGCCGCGGAGGAGCCGCGGACCGTACCCGCACCGAAAGCGCACCCTCCCCGAACGGAGCGCGCACCCTCCCGATCACGCGCTGAATGCTAATTGGCTGTCGAGCGTCCTCTACATTGGAAACCAGGAACTGTTGGAGGCCATTTTCTGCCTCAGTAGAAGCGAGGCTGAAGATGGAAGGGGAATAAGTGTGTAAAAGATATAAAGGGGGCACAGTGGAAATACTCTGACCCTCTAGATCTGCTTAGGGGGTCCCAGAAGGACCCCCTGGGGCCCCCCTTTTTTTTTTTAAAAAAGCGTCGAAATGCGCGCACGGTGCGCGCATCCTATCGCGTTGGATGCACAGATTCTCTCAAGGTGGGTGCGCGGATCCACGGCAACGTTTTTTGAAAAACGACAAAAAATCATTGGTTGTATAACAACTTTCTACACTGAAAGGTAGGGAGTATATTTTTGTTTTTTAAAGGTATGATTGTTATTGGTTAACAAAAACAGATTGTAAGGAACATTATATATGATAAGCACACTTCCTGTCTTGTGTAGGAACATTGTGTGCTGAACTTGTGACCTGTGAGCTCAGTGCAGTGTTCCATGACCTGTTTCTATGGTAACAGGCAGAAGGCAGATTGGGGGACGGGTTGAAATGTATTTCAGCTGGAAAGGGTTGAAATGTTTAACCAATAGAAATGTGTGTTTGCTTTTGAGTTTATATGCGAAGGATTGTGATTTGATGTTTACATGTATATGTGTGGAAAATGAAAGGGAAACTTTTCCATTCTTTGCTTTTGCTGAGAGGTGCACAGTGCAGAGATTCTGTAAAAGAAAATACGGTGATTGATATACTCCTTAATCTACAAAAGAACTTGAAAGATGAGTTATTTAATTGTGAGGGGATGTATGTAGACTATTTTGATTTTAATCAGACTAATGTATTTTTCCTGCTAAAGTGTAGGGAGTACTTTTTTTCTCTACAATGTGTGTGCATGTAGAAACCATTCTGTGATAGGCATTTGTGTTTTTCATGTGTTTGTAGACAGATAACTGTGCAGTTTTATATTTTGGTAGAATTAGAAACCAGTCATTGTTTAAGAATTTGTGAAATGAGTTATGTTATGTTTCTATACTAAAATGTAGTACTACTTCTAGATGAAGAAATGTGTTTTGATATAGTGCAAGGGATAGTGTTGTTTGTCTAGAATCACACAGTGAGTCTGTGTGCATTTGGGAACCACTGTGAGAGAAGCATTTGGTAATATTGTGTATTTGCTGACAGATAACTGTTTTAAAATCAGTCAGGTTGTCAAGTTTTAGTAGCATTAGCAGACAGTTATGGCTTATGTTTTCATTATATGAGTCAGGCATTGACAGTAAATTGCAGTCGTGAAATATGTAGATTGTGTGCAGTTCCCTTACCACTTGCACTGTAGTGAATGAGTTTTGGTAAGCTCATGGGGATAGTGGTGCTTGTCTAGAATCACACTGTGAGTTAGTGTGTATTTGGGAAAAGTGTGAGAGAATCATTTGGTAACATCATGTATTTGCTGACAGATAACTGTTTTAAAATCTGTCATGTTGTGAAGTTTTAGTAGCATTAGAATACAGTCTTTGCTTATATGTTGATTAAATGAGTCATGCTTTGACACTGATGTGGTGTACGTAATATGTAGATTGTGTGCAGTACCATTAACTCTTCCAGACTAGTGAATGAGTTTTGGTAAACTCCTAGGATAGTGTTGCTTGTCTAAAATCACACTGTGAGTCTGTGTGCATTTGGGTAAGGATTGTGAGAGAAGCATTTGGTAACATCGTGTATTTGCTGACAGATAACTGTTTTAAAACCTGTCATGTTGTGAAGTTTTAGTAGCATTAGAAGCCAGTCTTTGCTTATGCTTTGATTAAATGAGTCAGGCTTTGACACAAAAGTGCAGTCCTGAAATATGAAGATTGTGTGCAGTTCGCTTACCACTTCCACAGTAGTGAATGATTTTTGGTAAACTCCTAGGTATAGTGGTTGTTGTCTAGAATTACACTGTGAGTCTGTGTGCATTTGAGAACCACTGTGAGAGAAGCATTTGGTAACATTGTGTATTTGCTGACAGATAACTAATTTAAAACCTCTCATGTTGTCAAGTTTTAGTAGCATTAGAAGCTAGTCTTTGCTTATGCATTGATAAAATGAGTCAGAGTTTGACACTAAGGTGCAGTACCATGTACTATTCTGTTCACTGTGGCAGAACTGAAAATGTTAAAGTTTTACCTAAGCACTGTCCTAGAAGTAGTTTGATTATTTAGTCAGTTTCTAAGTACCAAATAGATTGCTTCAAATAAAAGTGTTCTGACATACTATACACTTGTCTTTTACACCTTCAATTCCCTAGTCTGTATCCATACACTTCCAGGAAACATCCTGTCACTTCCTTTGCAGTCCTCTATAGACCCATTCAACAGCATGTACTAATCCATTGACTGTGCCAAAACTCAAACACTTATAATTTCACCTAGACACTCTCTTTCCAGTACTCCAATGATTCAGTCACTGCCTAAGTATTCATGCACTGAGCCAGGTCTTAGCACATGGACTACGTCAAACCCATATCCACTATGCATGCAGTCCTCTAACCACCTACACACTTGTCTTTCACACCTTCAATTCCCCAGTCAGTATCCGTTCACTTCCAGCAAACACCCTGTCACTGCCGTTACACACCTCTAGTGACCCATTCAGCATCATGTACTAATCCATTCACAGCGCCAAACCCTAATAAATTCACCCAGGCACTCTCCTTGCAGTACTCTAATCATTCAGTCAGTACCCAAGTACTCATCCAGTGACCCAGGCCTTAGTATATGGACTGCTTCAAACCCTTATCCTCTATGTATGCAGTCCTCTAACCACCTACACAATTGTCTTTCACACCTTCAATTCCCTAGTCAGTATCCATACACTTCCAGGAAATACCCTGTCACTCTCTTTGCAGTCCTCTAGTGACCCATTCAGCACCATGTACTAATCCATTCACTGTGCTAAAACCCAAACACTTATAAATTCACCAAGATACTATCTTTGCAGTACTCTAATCATTCAGTCAGTGCCTAAGTATTCATACACTGAGCCAGGCCTTGGACTGCTTCAAACCCCTATGCACTATGCATGCAGTCTTCTAACCACCTAGACACTTGTCTTTCACACTTTCAATTTCCTAGTCAGTATCCATACAGTCCAGCACTTGTCACTTGCTTTGCACTCCTCTAGTGACCCATTCAGTACCAAGTACTAATCTATTCCCTGTGCGAAAAGCCTAGCACTTATAAATTCACCTAGGCACTCTCCTTGCTGTACGATAATTATTTAGTCAGTACCCAAGTAGTCATGCAGTGAGCCAGGCCTTAGCACATGGACTGCTTTAAATGCCTATGCAGTATGGATGCAGTCCTCTAATCACCTACACAGTTGTGTTTCACACCTTCTATACCCTAGTTAGTATTCATACTCTTCTAGCAAACACCCTGTGAGTCACCCAGTGTGTCTCCTTATAGTACTGTAATCATTTTAGTCAGTTAGTATGTAGTCTTTTAGTGAGGTAGGCTTTAGGGCATGAACCGCTTCAAAGTAGTATGCACTATGCATGTAGTGTTTTAATGATCGTCACACTTGTGGTTCAGGGCTATAGTTTCATAGTCAGTTTATTATAAAATGTGTTTGTACAGTAATGGAATAGTATCAATTTGAAAGTTATTAATATACATTTATTTGTGATTCTTTTTTACAGATACAGAACAGGAGTGTTTCTCATCTGTTTGCACTCTTCTCGTGCAAGATTGTTTGGATAAAGGGTCCTTAGGTGTTTCATCATACTTGCTGTGCCGCACGAGTATTTTTTGTTAGGATCTCCTCGTAACAGAACTCTTTGGCAAATCTTGCGAGTGACGAAGGTGGCATTGGTCTTTGTTTGCTCCTTGGAAAAAGTAAAAAATTTCCTCACCACTGAAGAAAAACGTTGTTGGTGTGGTGCCTTCTGCAAAACATTTTCTTCAGATTCGGTAAATATTTTAAAGCGGCAACATTTACAGTTTTTGTAAGTTAAACGTATAAAATGTTGTTGGCTGTATGCATTTTATATATCTGTGATTTGTTTCTTGTGGTATTTTGTTGAGAATACCATGTTGTTTTTTTTTTAACAATCTTTCTTATTTTCCAGGTCTGTCGTCGACATCCATTGTCCCCACAGTAGTGTTCCGCCTTGTTGTTTTTTATTATTGATGTTACATTTTGTTTATTAGTTTATTGTTCATATATATGTTAATAAAAAAATAAAGTTTGAAAATAGTTTTTCGTTTACATATTTATTATTATAAAAAATAAAGTTTGAAAAAAAAATTAATAACGTTTTTGGTTGTTCTCTTAACTGCTGTGTGACTCTTTCTTGTTCTTATTACTGTTATTTGATGGAGTCCACCATGGTGTTACATTTTGGGGCACTTATCGCTGGAATGCTGGTGATATCTGCAGTTTGCACCAACTTCTGGATAGTGTGTTAGATTTATCTCAACTTTACTTCCGTTAAAGTGCTGATAATGAAATGGAGAGTAGCCGTTCCCGTGCAAAAAGACACGAGGTGCACCTTTTCGATTTATTCTAAATACTAAAATCCTGTATTGAATTGCACTGAGGTATTGGCTGCACTTACAGTGTACACGCAAAATCTATTAAGAAATCTCATTGTATTTATATTGATTGGGAATAGTGCGTCAGGTGCTGGATCTTGATGAGATACACTGCTCAGTTCGTATATTGTTCTGCACACGAAAAAAATCACATCACAACTTTCACACCAATTGCAATGCGAAACAAATTCCGGCGATAAGACACGTTAGCACCAGGGATTTTACACTTGCTTTCTGCTGGTGTTAAGCAGGACAACTACCTGCACCATGAAAGGCAACACAGCCAAGAGCCACACCAGAACACCCACAGGTACCATAGAGTCAATGAGCATGATACAGGGATAACCATGAGGGCCAGAAGACTCATCTCAACAACTCCAGGACTGCCAATGCCCCCCAAACCCACATCTTAGTAAGTGTGTCCCTGTGGTCATTGTCTTAGCATGATAGGCACGAGCCCTGCAACATCACAGTGTGCTGTCACCTCAGCGTTGGCAGTGAGCCTGGATGTGTAGCTACGCACGCATCCTCCTGCATGCACAACTGGCGTGTGCTGGTCTGGGGTTCACAGGTCAGTGCAGGGGTGTGCCTATCCGGCAAGGGGAACGGGGTGTCTCGGACATGTTCGTGTACAGGAAGTGCAGTAAGTGTGTCTATGTGTTCTGGTGTGGCCTGCTACAAGAGCCGCAGCAGTTGATGTTGTAAACTGGCATGCACCACCTCCAAACGGCACTGTGATGTTGTAGTTGGAATGTAGCAGGACATGCGCAAATAGGCATTACAATGGTGTGCCGTACGAGTGCATGAGATACAACAGCGCACCGTTCAAAAGTGTGGGGGCTTGTGGGAGGGAGGTGCAGCCGTTTGGCAACATAACACACAGTGAACTCGACCATGTGCCACATGCTGGGCATCTCATCCATGATGACCACGGTCGCAGACATCCCACAACACCAACGACTGGCCTTTGTACACATCCTGTATGAATGCAGCGTGGTTTTCACTTCTATGCTCGTTCAGTGGTGTGATGTTGGCGGGTTGTGTGACTTGTGCTCCTTGTTGGTGTGTTTCATTTTGGCCATTGTTAGTCTATATGTGTGTTGTACTTAATTGTGCATGTGGGCCATTCTGCCCATCTCCCCCCCTCCCCCCACTCCCTGCTTCTTCCTCTTCCTAGTGCTGTTGTGTCTATAATTTTGTTGCTGCACACATAAATACATGTAAAGAATAAATTAGAATAGTTCCTTGATTCTTTTAGGTTTCAAAACTTCTCTATTGGTTTCTTTTTAATTTTCCATATGAACCGTTTTTTTAGTATTCAACAACACATAGAAGTCAGAAGTGCAACGTATTCAACACACTTTCTAGAACATTCTACAACACTTGCAGGTTAAAAGTTCATCAATTTTTTAAAACTTAACGATATTTTTTTGTAACATTTTCTTGAATATTTAACGACACGTGCAGGTTAAAAGTTGACGATTGTTTTAAGTTCGCACAGTGCCTTCCAAATGCAAGTAGCAGGTGTGGTTGATCTGAGCAAATTTTATCCTTTGATATGTACTCCACGTAGAAACTGCTTTTTCTTAACCAATCACAAAGATGCTTTTCCACAAAACTAATGGGCACCCTACTTTTAAAAAAGAATGCTTCAGAGATAAGTTATAGATCGGAATTAGCATTTAAAAAACCTTTGAAATTCACTGAAAAAACCACAGGTTTCATGCACGTTATAGTTAGGAATTGGCATTTAAAAAACCTTTGAAATTCTCTGAAAAAACCATAGGTTTCATGCATGTTATAGTTAGGAATTGGCATTTAAAAAACCTTTGAAATTCACTGAAAAAACCATAGGTTTCAGGCGCGTTATAGTTAGCTGGACATTTCCCTCGTACAACACCCTAGAAATTCCTCCGTTATAGTTATTTCAGCTAACGATAACTCGCGCCCCCGCAATGCACTGCTGATGACGTCACATATTACATCACTCATGACATGGTCAGTGACATCACTGATGACATCACTGATGACATCTCAAATGACATCACTGATGACGTCATCCATTGAGTATGTGTTTCTGAACAGTTTTAATATGTTTAATAGGATGTATGATGATACAACACGTACCATCACAACGCGGTATGTTACATCGCGGTTTTGACAACGCAAGTCGTTACATCGACTTGCGTTAGAGGGCGCTGGATTTAGGAATTGTGTGAATTACTATTCCAACTCCAGTCTACGTACAGTAGGGAAGGTGTTGGAATAGTAATTCACACTATTCCTTAGTCTAGAGCGCCCTCCAGTGCAAGTCGGTGTAACGACTTTCGTTGTTAAAACCACGATGTAACCATACCGCGTTGTAATGGTTTCGTGGTAAAGGATGTTTCTCTGTTTAATATATATAGGGAAAGGCCTGTTGAAGAATAAGTGGGTGTACAAGTGTGTGAATGGGTGATTTCTAGGTGCGTAACTGACTCTATAAGTGAGTCATTAAATGTATCTTACTGCAGACTAGTGACTAAACTGTGTGAATGTCTGTACCTGTCTATCTGTTGGTGTATAAACGGCTGCATGGTTTTGTGAATAGCAATATGAGTGACTCTATGGGTTATTGATTGGTTGTCTGAGTATCTGTATGGGTGCCTGAGTGTATGTGTGGGTGGGGTGTGTGTGACTCTGTGCATAGATGTGTGAGTGGGTGATTCTATGGGTGCATGGTTTTAAGAGTGCAAATGTGATGGACTGTATGGTTGGGTGACTGTATGTAAGGGTGTGTTAGTGATTGAATGTATATCTCAGTTGTACATGTGACAGTAACTACAGTGTATATGTGTATAAGAGTAAATAACTATCTATATGTGAGAGAGTGTGATTGCGGGACTGGCTGTATGGATGAGTGTGTGATTGTACTAGTAATTGAATAAGAGTGTCAACATGTTTTTGTATTTTTATGAGTAAGTGAACTTGAGTGTGTTTAACTGTATAGGTGAGTCAATTGGACTGTGTTTAATTATTTGCACAACTGACTAGGTGTGTCAGTACCTCAATGGATGATTGGCAGTGTGTGAGTGTCTATATATCTGTATAAATGCATATGATAGTCTTGTACAGAGTGACTGTAAGTATGAGTGACTGTACAGGTGAGTGAGTGGAGGTGCATGTAGACTCAAGAGTCAATGAGTGGGTATGTAGTTATTGGTATTGGAGTATCTATGGTCTTCAAAATGGCCGTCTGAAATTTTGAGTTGGTGTATCAAAAGGTATATTAAGGTGTGAGAAGGTGTACTAATTTATCACATAGATGATGTCATCAGTGATAACATCAGTGATGTCACTGACCATGTCATGAGTGATGTAATATGTGACGTCATCAGCAGTGCATTGCGGGGGCGCGAGTTATAGTTAGCTGAACTAACTATAACAGGGGAATTTCTAGGGTTTTGTACGAGGGAAATGTCCAGCTAACTATAACGCCCCTGAAACCTATGGTTTTTTCAGTGATTTTCTAAGGTTTTTTAAATGCCAATTCCTAACTATAACGCCCCTGAAACCTTTGTTTTTTTCAGTGAATATATATATATATACATACATCCGCATTCATAAAGCATTTTGACAACTAATGTTTTACTTGCATGAATACATATATTTTTTGAAGTTTCTTTTTATTGAACAATAGAGAGTCGACATTAGTTAAACACAAATAAAAGGGATAATGCCAAAATCGAGTATACATACATAGGTAGTTGCGACATAAGAAGATATGCCTTAAATAGTAATTTACAACAATTATGGCGTTGCGGGATCTTTGAAAGAGGGGGTATATGGTGGGATACAAATATTGCCACGATACGCATTCCATTTGCTCCATATAGAAGACCATTTTTGGGGCACCCACATGCTATGTATACAGTTTTTTCTCTAGTATTGCACCAGTCCAGATTGTCCTTCCAGATCTCCACCTTGGGCAATACCCCAGAACCCCCCAATTGAGCTATATTTCGTTTGGCCACCACCAAACCCAGATTGACCCATATTTTGCCCTTACTGTTTAAGTGGGTGGATTCCCAGACATTCAGAAGGCATCTTTTGCCTTCGAGTCCAATACCCAACCCAAGGACCTCACCGATACAATCATGGACTCCCTTCCAGTAACTCTGGATATGAACACATTCCCACACGATATGCATGAATGTACCTACTAGGCCGCACTGTCTTCTACACAGTCCCTCGTCTGCTTTACCCATTCTGACGAGCTGAGGCCCCGTGATATATATTCTGTGAAGAATCTTAACCTGGACCAGCCGCAGTCTGTAGGAGCATGCGACTTCACGGGGAGAAGCCACTGCCTCCTGCCATTCCTCATCATCAAGCTCCAGCCCATCACACTCCCAGTGTTCTCAGACCAATTTGAGGGGATCCGGGGTGTCATATATTCACTCTTAATGCTACCTTTAATGACCACTACATTTTAGCTTGCCTGTACTTCCTCTAGCTTTCTTACTTTCTTGCTACAGTCTTACGGTTATATATTTTTGATGTACACCAATGACACCCAGGTGACTCTAAAGATCACCAATGATATAAGAACTAGAACTGAGATTCTGCATCTGTGCTTGAGTAACGTTGAAGCTTGGGTGAGGTAAAACGAATTACAAACGAATGGAGAAAAACAGAGGTTTACTTCCCCATGTCTCATTCTGGTTCTGGCAATTTCCAATCTGCCAACAAGATCTTGTAAACTTCTAACTCCTGTAGAATGTCAAAATCCAGGGGGATAAATTTGACGTGCATCTCACCCTCAGACTTCAAATTAAAGCAGTGCCCAGCTCTTGTTTTTATCAATTACCAATGTTGAAAAGGATTTTTTCCTTCTCACATAAAGTTCAAATCCTCTACACATTTATTTTCTCGTGGCTGGATTACGGCAATGCCCAGTACTGGATTTACCAGATTGTCATCCTCGTCCTTTAAACTTGGTCCAAAACCAGCAGCTAGAAGGGATCATGTGACTTCAGCTTTCTCTTCATTTACTGATTTCCTATCAAGCAGAGGGTGATTTTTAAATCACTATGTTTGGTACACAAAACTCTATGCCAAGGCCAATACTCCCATCACATTGTGAATCGGCTGGTAGGTACTCTCTCAGGCTTTTTTACCGCAGCATTAGTATCTTTTTCACATTTCTAATGCGAACAGTGCCCCGCTGGTAGCCTATCTCTTCTCAGTGATGGCTGAAACCCAAAGAAACCTACTGCTATTAGTTGTACATAGCGCATCTGACCTATTAACATTCCATAAAGCATTGAAGACCATCCTTTACCCCTCTTAGAGAGTAGCTCTGTTTAGTAACATCAGATTTCTTTCCCTTCTCATTACCATGGTACTTTCGGCTGGAACAGGACTTAACAAATATCATAAGTACAAGTACATCTCTGAAGCCCAAATATGGAGTGTCATTCTTAATTACACATAGAATGCCACATTAAAAAGGGGCAGAATTACCAGATTCATGGCTGGGTGCCGAGGTCGTCCCTATCCACAAAAATGGAGACAAAAGTGACCCGGTAAATTGCAGGCCCATAAGCCTTATCGATATTGCCCAAAAAATATTCTGTTGACAACTGTTGGAGACAATCCATGATTGGATAAGGGAGGGGGACTTATTATCACCCCTTCAGGCAGGACTCAGAGGGAAGACAAGCACTATAGATAAGTTGCTTCGCTTCCTTCTGATCTTGTGGAAATATGTGACAATCGAGATAGGCACTTTATAGGTGGAATTCGTAGACCTCCTTGCCGCTTTCAATTTAGAGCCTTGGAAAAAACTTTGGACAGCTTTGATAAAACTAGGGATCCAACACACCACCTACAAATTATCATGAGACTTCACACAAACAATTACGCCCAAATTAGATGGCGGAACGAAGGTGGGCTAACAAACCGGATTCGGGTGAGTCGTGGAATGAGGCAAGGGTGCGCTGTCGCGCCAACTCTCTTCACGATCTATATAAATGGCTTGATCAAACAGTTAATAGATTGTTGGGGCGATCCCCCCAAGCTTGCATGTGAAAAGGTGCCTGCGCTACTCTTCACAGATAACACCCTGCTCATTTCTAGGTCTCCGATGGGGCTCCAAAACCTAGTGGACAAGTTTTGGAGGGATCATGAGCTAGAAATTAATACCCCAAAAAACTAATTTCATGGTTTTTAATCGTCACAAGTCCTTTAACCGTAGTTTAAAACTGGGCTCGACCATACTAGAAGAGGTGAAACAATTTGATTACCTAAGGGTGAGGCTCTCTAATACACTATCATGGTCACCACAATTACTAAAAATCCAATTCTCGCTGCAGCCCGTGGGGATGGCTTTAAACAAAAAATTAAGAAAGTCAACTTATAGACCGTTGACCCCAGCAATCCAAGTATAGCAAGCAAAGGGAATAGGGGCTGCACTCTAAGGTGTGGAGCTTTGGGGACACGTCAATGCAGCTGCTATCGAAAAAAATGAAAACAATGTTATTAGATCAGGGCTGGAGCTTCCCCGAAATGCACCACTAACACCAATGTGCTTAGATCTGGGCATGAAGAGTGTTGCTCATGCAATCGCCCTACGGCCCCTAACTTTTTGGATGCGCATATGGGTGAATGACTCACTATTGCCAATGAAAGAATCCCTCCAAGAAATACTATCATTGGACACCAGACGGTGTGTCCAGTGGTTTAATCACATCAAGCAATGGCTGGGCAGACTTGGGCATAGGTGACTTGTGGCTATCCCCCGGAAACATTAAAAAACAATCGCCATATCTCCTCAAAAAGAGATATTGGAGCCAAGTGGAGGATAGCTGGCTAAATAGGAGAGATGCAGGGTAATTAACAATCAGATTTCTCAAAATTAAAGATAAAATGCAGCAAGAAGGTTTTTTTAACAGAATAGAGCCACCATTCCCAAAATCACTATATTTAAATTCAGGTACGGCATTCTTCCAGTTAACAGTTTTGTTAGTAGCTGGAATGGTGTCGATATCCCGCCCAGTTGCCCAGGGTGTGAGGCTGTCCTCGAATCAGAAGTACACTTCCTATTGTTTTGTCCCATATCCAAACAAACAAGAAGGACCTGGCTAATCCCAATTTGTCGAATTCTGGCAGCCAATCGCTTAACAGAGATTGTCAGAATTCTGAAAAGCGATAGCACAGAATACGTAGTCTTTGGCTTGTCCAGATATTTGCTTTATGCATGGACGATACGCAGTAGAATATTTAAGATATACAAAATAATTATGCCCAGTCTTGCGAGTACGTAAAATGCAGGGAAGATAAATCAAGTGCATGGATGGGTAACCTTCACAGTACTATAATGGAAGGGAACTGTGAAATGTAAAGTTTTACCATTATTCTGATTAGAACATGCCAGACACCTTAGTGAAGCCAAGTACAAGTGTTTAAGATATGGCTACAGGACACTGAGAAGCCCAAATAAAGCGTTGATGGGATTTTAGCATGTGATGGCTTAACTAATAATGCTGCCATTTTCATAACTGACGACAAGATTTAATTGCAATTTTACTGAACATATTGTAATTTTAGCAAGATTCTGTCATAGATGTTTTAAATGTACTAGCACTAGGCACTTTATCAATAACACAAGTACAACAGCAAATAGAACATAAATAAAGGGAGAGGTATCAGATATAACACATCCAATGCTATATATTACTATGAGCATCTGATGCGAAGTCTGTCTTTATTCCCTCTCCCTCTTCACCTCCTTCTCTAAAAATACTCTTGTTACAAAATGTACTGTAAATTGATGTGCTTTTATGGTTTTTACGATGAAATTGAATGAAGATATTTATCTATCTATCTATCAGACGTACAAGTATAAGGACATTTTCCTTGGAGACTTCAATCTGTTGCAGGGATTCTGCTTATGCACAGAACTATGCACAGGAAACCAGGACCTCAGTGAATTGTGGTGTACCAAAAACTCACCTCAGAACCCAGAACCCCTTATCCGACCAGCATCAGTGTCCCATTCGTTATCTGAGTTTTATCTCGGCGGTCCCAATGAGTAGACAACCCAGAACAAGCGACTTAGGGTTTTCTCAGGAATGGTGGGAATCAGAAATACCTGTTCGTAATTATTCTCATATCAGTCCACAACAGAATAAACAGAGACACGGTAAAGTTTAAAGAGTTTGTTTTATAAACCTCGTGTCCTAAGATGCAGTACTTTGGCTAACATAAGCAGACAAATGATTAAGATCAAAACCATCAGCATAGTTACAATACCATAGAAAATGAAAGGAGTAATCATAATAAAATGACAGTGGATGACAGACCACCTTCCTTTCGCTAGTAAACTAATATTATTATTATTATTATTAATAAAAGGTCTCTAGGCTTGAATGGGGAACCCCATACCGTAAAGATCAGCTTAGTGGAATCACATCACAGGATCAGCTAGACTCTGCTCCTTTGAAAGCTCTTCTTCCGAATGTGTCTAAAGCATGCAGCACTGCAATATTAAAAGCACTTGACTTGCAGGTATTTGCAGCTGCGTGCGTGTTATGGCTAAATAGTGGGCCGATCAACCTGAACCCAACAACATGCACCGTCTAGCGACCCAGACTGTTTCTTTACACAATGTTCAGACCAAGGTCGCTGCTCACTGTTAGGGATGTGAACAACAGACAGTTCTCATGTGAAGCAAAGGCGAGCAAGCATTTCTCAATTAATAACATGTAACTACAGTGTCGTGTGCAAAAGTAGCAAAAGTGTCAAGATGGCTTTCTAACATCTAACGCGGTTGTGCTAACTTAGCATTGTACGTATATAAATAGCAGTCTTCACTACAAATCTGCATTGGAATGACCTCAAGGACAATCCGGTCAATATTCCTAAAGAATTCCTAGCCGCTCACGAGCTAAAGCAAGCTTATGCCCTTCCAACTCATTTTGAAGCCTCGATTTTAGATTGGATCATCTCCAAAGAAAATTTGGTGAAATCAATTTCAATTGTACCTTGTGATTGGTCAGATCACCACATCATCAATTTCGGAATACCATACAAAAAGAAGCAATCAGTGTCTCAATCAGTCAAATCCAAGCAGTGGGTTAGAGACACTACAGGCCTGAACATTGAGAGTCTGTCAGCGCTGTGCGAGACAGAACTTACTCCGCCTTCTGGACTGGAAAACATCAGTGATCTTACGGACAATTACAATCTTCCGATGTCGAAAATAATTGATAATATAGCTCCTCTAAAACTTAGAAGAATTCAGGTTAAGGATGAAAATCCATGTTTCAATGGTTTTCTGAATGAAAAAAGACGGATTCTCAGACTAACTGAAAGGAAGTGGAGACAACACCCATCATCCCCCATCTAACACAGTTAAGGAAGTCCGGGAAAGCCTACAATAAAAGTGTTCTTAATTCAAAAAGAGAATTTTTTAGAACTATACTGGATAATGCAAAGAACAGACCGAGAAAGCTCTTCGAACTGCTAAATGATCACTTGAACAAGTTGGGCAAATCCTCACTACTAATTAATAAATCTGAATTGAGCTACGAAGATTTTTCATCATTTTTCACAGCTAAAGCCAGCTCACTGGAGAGTGAACTCACGAATACCACTGACAAAACCTTGAATCTAAGGAGTACACTAGAGGAGCAGCCAGCACTTACACGGCCTAAAAATAATGCGCATTGGTCAACATTCAAACTATACGATCAGGATGACATAGCCAAAATTATACTAACTTTGAAACCGAGCAACCATTACAATGATCCTCTTCCTGCAAAATGTTGGCCTTCAATCAATCATAAGGTCATCCCACTTTGGACTAAGATAATTAATGCTTTGCTAGTACAAGGATCTTTTCCGGAATGTCTAAAAACTGGCCAGGTCATCCCTCTTAACAGCTTTCGGCCGGTAACAAACATTCCCTTACTAGCCAAAGTTCTAGAAAAATGTGCTCATCAACAATTGGGCTAACATACTACTGACTTTAAGTTACTAAACGATTGCCAATCTGGGTTCAGACCAGATCAAACTACGGAAACAGCTATTCTGCACATAGTAGATGACGCTCTTCTTGCCTTTGACTGTAATTAAACTTTTTTCCTTGTCCTTTTAGACCTCTCGTCTGCTTTTGACACTGTGAATCATGCCAATCTTTTAGACTGTCTGGAAAACAGGATGGGCCTATTGGGAACAGTCTTAAAATGGTTCTATTCCTTCTTAGAAAACAAATCTCAGAGATTCCCAGGGAACCACAAGCTATCTCCGCCTTCCCCGATTCAAATATGAGTTCCTCAAGGATCAACTATATCACCTTCCCTTTTCAATCTATACATCGAACCATTAACTGAAGTACTACAACAAGCTAACATTTCCTTCCACATGTATGCAGACGGCACTCAGTTGTACATGAAGATTACATCATTGGAAGAGATCATCATAATGAACCAAGCACTGCAAGCAGACCGTTCAATGGCTTTCAGGCATTCATCTCAAGCTTAACCCACAAAAAAACAGAATTCCTGCTGATCTCCCCTCCTAAAAGTGACACCAGGATTGAGGAATGGACCAAGATAATTTCTGCGCTAAACGGCTCCCCGATTCTAGTAGAGCCAACTAAGTCTCTAGGAATCATGCTGGATAAGGAGTTAAACATGCTCACCCACATCAAGACAGTGGCAAAAAATGCCCGCTTCCATCTGAGCTACCTTAAAAAGTTGAAGCAGTTTATTGACACAGAGGACTTGAAAACTGCAGTCCAGGCACTGGTCATTTCTAGAATTGAGTATGGTTGCTCAACGTTATCTGGTCTAACTAAGATTTCAACTGCTCCCCTTTAAGCTTGTCTCAATGCGGCAGCTAGACTTATAACGGGTTCCAAAAAATGTGACCATATCACTCCTTAACTGAAAGCTCTCAAATGGCTACCGTTCGAGGCAAGAATACAGCTAAAGATTCCTTGTGTAACATACAAGGCACTACACCACACTACTCCTTGTTACATTGCCCATAAAAGTATGTTGTCTGGAGGTAGTAGACACTATAGGGTGCGCAGGACATTTTTTACTGAAACCAGCTTTCTTCCAGAAGAAGAGATCATATGATAGAGTGTTCACGGGAGCTGCACCTAGGATTTGGAATTCACTCCCGCAGAATATCAGAAGGATTACCCCCGCTACCCGATTCAAGAAGGAGACTAAGGGCCTCATGTAGGTAGCCTAATACCGGTCGGTAACGGCCGATTTTCGGTAAATATACCGTTACCGACCGGTATTTAGGCTTATGCCATGTAGGGGGAACATTTCAGGATTCGGTAATTTACCGATTCGGTAAATACCGAATCCTGAAATGAGATGTAGGTGACACTCAAATGAGTGATGTGTAGGGAAAATAATTCGGTATTTAGCACCAAATATATGTTGGTGCTAAATACCGAATTCATTGCAAAAAGCAATATTTTGCTGGACTGACAGTGCCATGTGGCAGACATACATGCCCTTAGGGCATGTATGTGCGCCACATGTGCACACATGCAGGAATCAGGGGTGCAACAGGGTGTCAATGTGACACCCTGCCACCCTTGAATGTGCTCCCCCCATTACCGAATCGGTATTTACCGATTCGGTAATGAGGCATACCTTCCCATTGATTCAATCAATGGGAAGGTATGCCTCATTACCGAATCGGTAAATACCGATTCGGTAATTACGGAATTTCTCCGATTCGGTAATATTTACCAAATGATTACCTACATACGAGTTACCACTTCATAAATACCGAATCGGTAAAGTTTGGTATTTAAGAAGTGGTAACTTGTATGCTACCTACATATGGCCCCACATTACAACACCAAACCATTACTGAGAATGAGTAGGAATACACAATGTTTGAAGTATTGTATGACAAGGTCAGAACAACTGTGGATTGGTCAAGGAACCTGACGTAAGCCCTCTGAATTGACCTTAGACCGCTCCGTTGTTAAGGGAGGAATTTACTCATCAGAAAGGACTTAGGGCCATATGTAGGTGGCATACAATTTACCGATTCTTAAATACCGAATTTTACCGATTCGGTATTTAAGAATCGGTAAATTGTATGTAGGTAATAATTCGGTAAATGTTACCGAATCAGAGAAATTCGGTAATTACCGAATCGGTATTTACCGATTCGGTAATGAGGCATACCTTCCCATTGATTCCTATGGGCCTCGAGGCCCATAGGAATCAATGGGAAGGTATGCCTCATTACCGAATCGGTAAATACCGATTCGGTAATGGGGGGAGCACATTCAAGGGTGGCAGGGTGTCACATTGACACCCTGTTGCACCCCTGATTCCTGCATGTGTGCACTCTTATTTCAGCAAAATATTGCTTTTTGCAATGTATTCGGTATTTATCACCAACCTATATTTGGTGGTAAATACTGAATTCTAATTCCTACACAACACTCATTAGAGTGTTTCCTACATCTCATTTGAGGATTCGGTATTTACCGAATCGGTAATTTTACCGATTCGGTAAATTACCGAATCCTGAAATATGCCCCCTACATAGCAAATGCCTAAATACCGGTCGGTAACGGGATATTTACTGAAAATCGTCCGTTACCGACCGGTATTTGGCTTCCTACATATGGCCCCTAGTCTTTTAAGTTTTAAAAGTATTTTTAATTATATGTGTGTATATATATATATATATATATATATATATATATATATTCACTGAAAAAACCATAGGTTTCACACACGTTATAGTTAGGATTTAGCATTTAAAAAACCTTGCAAATTCAGTGAAAAAACCATAGGTTTCACACACGTTATAGTTAGCGGACATTTCACTCATAAAAAACCATTGAAATTCCTCCGTTATAGTTACTTAAGCTAACTATAACTCGCGCACCCGCAATCCACTGCTGATGACGTAACATATTACATCACTCATGACATGGTCAGTGACATCACTCATGACATCACTGATGACATCTCAAATGACATCACTAATGACATCATCCTTGTGACAGAGTGGTAGACCTCCTCTCACCCTAATATAACCTTTGATACAAACTTTCAAAAATATAGACTGACATTTTCACAAAAATGGACATACCAATACCAGTTACAACAGCCTCTTCAGTAATTCTAAGATCCACATACACATCTACTCATTCACCAACAGTCCTGTACAGTCACTCATACATGTATTCACTCATCATATGTACTCATACACCTATACATCCTGTTACACAATGCCACTCATCCATAGTTACTCACACACATAGTCACTCATGCTAATAAAGAATCAAACATACATTTACTTGCATATACAGTTATACACACACCACCACACTTACTTCTACAGAAACTTACACATACTTAGTCTTTTAAACAATTACTTATAGAAACACATAATTATTCATACAGGAACTCTTTCAATCTCTCACTCTCCCACATACTCACTTATATACACCAATAGTCAAATATACTTCTTTAAAACATATTTAGTAACTCATAAAGACACTATTGAGACAGTCATTCACTCACTAACACACCCATACACACACTCATCCAACCATACAGTCATGCACACATGCTGTCTGCAACACATACAACCAGAGAGTCAATCATACATGCACCTATGCACTACGTAATACCCCCCACCGAACCATGCAGACACTCAGACTGATACTCAAAAAACCACCTAATATCCTATATAAACACCCATGTAGCTGCTCACCAACCCATGCAGCCACTTATACACAAAGTGAGAGACTGATACAGATATTTACATATTTATACATTACTCACTAAGCCATGTATTCACTAAGATACACTTAATCAGTCAGTTATACAATCAATTTTTCAAAAACAAATCATCCATTTAGACACTTATATACCCATTTATTCTTCCATCGACCTGAGATATACATCTATAAAACATATTTCATTTTCTGAAAAACACACATTCACAGGATGATGTCATCAGTGATGTCATTTGAGATGTCATCAGTGATGTCATGAGTGATGTCACTGACCATGTCATGAGTGATGTAATATGTTACATCATCAACAGTGGATTGCGGGTGCGCGAGTTATAGTTAGCTTAACTAACTATAACGGGGGAATTTCAATGGTTTTTTATGAGTGAAATGTCCGCTAACTATAACGTGTGTGAAACCTATGGTTTTTTCACTGAATTTGCAAGGTTTTCTAAATGCTAAATCCTAACTATAACGTGTGTGAAACCATATGATTTTTTTAATACAAATTCTTATATTTTTTTTATTTATTTATTTTTTTTATTTGCATGTTTTTTTTTTTTTTTTTTAACTTTATATTCTCTTAATACACTATGCTTAATTTTAAAAAATGTTGCAATATATTATTTTTTTTCATTTTTTTTTTACTAAACAGGTAAGATATATTAGTATTCCATAGAGATTTTTTTTTTTCCTTTTTTTTTTTTTTTTTTTTTTTTAAGTGCGCGTACGGTAAGCTTACGGTAAGCGTACGGTTTGCGTAATGTACGTAAAATTTCTACTCTTTTTGCGTATGGTTACGCAATTTACGTAGCCGTGCGTACTGCGTATGGGGCGCGTAAGCGTGTACGCTACACGCGTACGTTACGCGGAAGTGTTGGGGAGTGCCTGTTATGCGCATGCGCGCGAGCGCGTGTCTTTTTTACGCGCATGCGTACTTTTACCGTAAGCGCACCGTAAGCGTTCCGTAAGCGTAACGTAAGCGTAACGTACGCGCACGGTTGGTCATGTGATCATGAAACAAAACTTTTGATTGGTTCAAAGTAGTTTCAGTTCTAGAACTCTCCTACACCACACCCATTCCCCTCATTTCTGCTTGTGATCCCTTAGGAGAAGGAGCTGAGTTGTCTTTGGGATACGATGGCAGACCAGCACTCTTCTACTGAGAGTGAGGCTAGCAGCACCACCATCAGGCAGAGAAGGAGGAAACAGAAGAGCTCTTTTATATGGGAGTATTTTAGTTTTCCAGAGGGTGAGAAAAAAGTCAATGCTGCTTTGGTGACTTGTAAGCTGTGCCAGCGTGTACTTTCAAGAGGGAATCCTAACAAGAAGTATTCCTTTGGGAATCACACTATGTTACGACACCTTCACGATGTTCACCCTAGGACACATGCTCGACATACTGGAGGAAACCCTTCAGTAAGTCGACCAAGCACATCCACAGCAGCTCAGCCGAGTCCTTCTTCGGAAGCTCAGCAGAGCCCTTCATCTGTGGGGGCAGATTCACCTTTTTCTGATCCTCTGGAAACGAACCATCGGTTTGCGAGGGTTACAATGCGGTGTTCATTTTGCCATGGTCTAATTGTTCATAGGGAGACCAGTCTTCCCCTCAATAACAACAAAATAGACCAGCACATTTGTCCTACCAGCTAATGTTCCCATTCTTCCTTTCCTCTGTCCCTGCATGAACACAACGGCTCTTTTAAGAGCCAACCTTACCTGTCATCTTTTTTTTATTTTTTCTTAAAAACTTTTTTTTTTTTTTTACCGTAAGCGTATTTTTTTTTTTTTTTTAAAAACACTAAAAAACAATTACCACATTTCAAGATCCTTGAGGGATTAATAACTAAATACTGTAAATCTGTTTGAAGAGAAGTGGAAGAAAGAGACCATCCAATTTCTGACTTACCTGACCCACCCAACAATTTAATTTTTAATTAAAATTTAAATAGAAATTACTTGTAAAAATGGTTGTTTTTTTTCGAAAATTTTCTTTCTCAATCTGAAAAAAAAGAAAAAAGTATTAATATTTAATAAATACAGTACACGTATTTACATATTTTCCAAAAAACAATTTTTTGCCTTTTTTTTGCTGTTTTCAGAATATATTGCATTTCACTATAAATCGTGAAAGCAATTGCATTCATCACTTAACAGCGGGCAAAAAAAAATTAACAATCTCAAAGATTGTTTTAAAAAAGCCCAGAATCTCTTCTCACTAAAACATAACATTATAGAAATGCAAAATATTCAAAAAAAAATTCATCTAATAACAATAACTATTTCTTTAAAATACCGTCTGACAATTTTGTTACAGAAGCATAATCACAAAAATAATATATCTCAAATAACTCCACAATACATCTGGTTACCTTTCCTTTAGGCCAAATGGTAATTTTAAAATTCTTTTTTGATTAAATTTCCAATGGTAATCCAATAAAATTCCAAAATTTAAATTGTACAGATGTTACCGATTCTCTCTAAAATTTTTGGTTTCCGAAGGATTCATTAGGAATTAAATAAGTCCACAATACAATTGGTTACCTTTCCTTTAGGCCAAATGGTAATTTGAAAAATCTTTTTTTTTTTAAATTCCAATGCTAATCCAATAAAATGGTAAAATTGTTTTGTACAGATCTTGCCAAGTCTCTCTAAAATTTAGGTTTCAGGAAGATTAGATAGGAATTTGCTAAATCAAAAGGCAAACGTTGCTTGAAAATCAATTGGGAATCATTACACAGTGTCCAGCCTTTTTCACATTTAAGATAAACTGTGTAATGTCCAGAAGTTACAGTAGGTCCTTCATGGAAAATTATTGCAACTGTTACAAAAGTTTTTCCTGAAATTGATAATTGCTGTCCTATAAACTTCTTTATTAAAGTATCCAATTTTGAACCATCAGCTTTACATCGTTGCATCATTAAAATTACATACTGTCCGTATTCCTTTAAAATTAATGTTGAAAACATGTCAGATTTACACTCACCGCATTCCATGCTATGATTAGCATCTTTAACTAATTTAGCAAAAGTGACTGTTTTACTGTCTGGCAATGTTAAATAAATAAACCTTTCAGAATCAACATTAGAGCCACATGTATTGAAACAGTTTTCACAACTATGTTCCCATTTATAAGAGACACCAAACATATTTTCAATTGGCACCCCTTCTTCTTCCAGTACCTGAAGAAAATACATCAAGAATTCCTGTGCGTCTTGCTGTACATTTTGAGAAAACTGTGTTCGTCCTGAACATACATCTAAAAGTTTTCTAATTTCAGTAGCACTTTCTATTTGAGTTTTATCATTACTCAGCTTTTGAAAAAGGAGACTCAACTCAGAACAGAATCTTTTTCTCTGATTTACTATTATCTGCTCTTGCAAACTTTCCAGATAAAATGCAACATTCAGCACTACATTAGCGTAGCAGTTGACACCATTTTCAAAATGACATCCTACAACCTCTTCAACATTTTCCTTTTTCTTTTTGCTTGCAATTACATCACTCCTCTTTTTTTTCCTCCTCTCTACATCCTCATTACAGATATTCTCAATTCTCCTTTTACGAGAAACTACACGTTTCTCTAACACAGGATACTGACCTAAATGAGGAGCATAGGTTCTTCTTAATCTATTATACTCCTTTACACAGTTTGTATCAGCACTAACTTTTGAATCATCAAAGTCTATCATGAATAAACCAGATAATGTTTTCACTCGTGACAAAGCTACATATGCCATACCTTCTTTGAACACAGTTGAACCAATGTTTACAAATGCACAATCTACAGTCAATCCTTGAGACTTGTGAATAGTTACAGCATATGCTAGAGAAAGCGGAAACTGTTTCCTTTGCACATATAAGTCTTTCACAAGCATGAAACGAACTGTACAACGACAAATGTCTTTAACTTCTTCTATCTGATCAAATTGTATTTTTAAACATTCAATTCCATCTTTTTTCTGATAATTAATAAAACCCACAACTCTTCCCATAGCTCCATTAACTAAACCTTTTTCAACATCCAAATTTCTCCTTAAAAATACTCTACAGTTCATGCAAACATATAGATTTTTTTCTAATCCAGCAGTTTTGGAAATGTTCTTCTCTAGTGAATCCAATTTATTTTTCAGTTTGCCTGTTAATGTGATAGTAATTCTTCCATCCTGAATTTTGTCCACTGCTTCCAATTTCCTGATATCTTCCTTTTCCAATTTCAAAAGCTCCTCATTGAATATTGAGCATTCACGTAGAGTTGGCATTAAGCAGATGACACTTTTCTTTTCTGCAATGTTCTTGTATATCTTCTCTGCAACTATTTCTTCCTTTGGAAATAAATTATGTAGCAACTGACTCTGTAATGCTTTTGTGCCAGCTTCAGTGAGTAGTCCAATTCTGATATCTTTCAGAATACTTCCATATTCTTCATCGTTTGCTTGCCTCATATTAGTAGTAAGTTCCTTGTACTCAAAGAAGGACTAAATATTTGCATTACCAATGCTTCCCAATGACTTCTTTGTGTCTTCATGTGTCACAGTATTAAACACTGGTTGTCCTTTAACTGGAGTAAGCTGTAGAAGATCCCCAAAAACTATGACATGTTTTCCACCAAATAACACGTCATAGTCTGTCCTTAGAATTTGCTGCATTCTTAAATTCACAAAGGCAAGCATTAAGTTTGATACCATGCTCACCTCAGCAATAATGAGAACTTGCATCTTCTTCAATACTCTTGAAACTTCCAAGCATGCTTCTCCAGTTAGCTTGTGGTATTGTATTTTGTTCTCATGCTCCACTGGTAACATTAGCAAACGATGTAAGGTGATTCCTTTTATGTTATATGCTGCTAACCCAGTTGGAGCAGTAACCACACAAGACAAAGTTGAATCCGTTTTTTGCTGTAGGTAGCTTCTGATGACTTTTATTAAGAAACTTTTTCCAGTTCCAGCTTGTCCGCTTACATACATCCTGATTGGATGAAATGATGTGCATGAGCACTCTTTTTTTTCATGTAGTAATCCGTGATCAATTTTGTTTCTGATCTCTTCATAAATTTGTTGCTGCTCTTCATTCAGTTGTCTTTCCAAATTTGGTAAGTCTATAAATTCTTCTTGAGCTTGATTCATAGCCGTTTCCACTTCATTCATGGCTATTGCAGCTTCATTTTCAACGATTGGTTGTCCTAGGGGATCTTGACTGAGTGTTCCTGAACTTTGGCTGTCTTGAGAACTGTCTCTAGCTACTTCAGCTGCAATTGTAGTTTCCTGTTCAATTTCTTCATTTAACATTTGCACATAATTTGTGAATGTACTGCATTCTATGCTGTCTTTGCAAGCATTAAATGAATCTTCATAGCTTTGAAATTCTCCCAGTAGTTCATCCTCTGTACGCCATGGTTTAAACAGCTGTAAAAGAGCCAAGTAGTAAAATTCCTTTTTGTCAGTAGTGTCGCAACTCAGCTTCCTGTGATTTATCAAACTTCCTTTTGTTTGCTTCACCAAACATCCTTCCTCACCAATGACTTTATATTTTCCATTGTTGATGTCTTCTGTGGCTTTCCGTGAATAAATGTAGTTCTGCAGCACTTCATAGAGACACATGTTCTCTAGATGAAGACTTCTCTTGGGATAATATGTGTCCAACATGTTTGATTTCAAAATATCTGTACTTTCTGGGTCATTCTTGGCCAAATATTCAATTTCTCCAACAGATTTCAGTACCCGATTTCTCATTGCTGCAAGGCCTAAACTTGCCCAAATTATTCTTCTTGATTTCGAGTAGAGACTTGCAGAAGATAACCTATCTGAACATTCGTTAGATCCAATTTCTCGATGCGATAACATCTTTAAACTGAAACTGTACAGCTTCTTACTGACAGTCTTCTCATGAGAAATCTCTTCCCACATTTCTTTCAATTCAGTTTTTTCTGATTTAGTAATGTAAGACATTACATATCGAGCAACAGCAATGGAATTGTCAGCTACATACTGTATATCCATGTTAGCATTCCACATGGATAAAATGACTGGGTTGTAGTCATTTATATTTTTTGATTCTTCTTTTCTTTTAAGGTTGTAGGTATTCTTAGGTGATTTTCTTGTAATAGTATGTCTCACAGATGTCATAAAACTGTTTACTCTTCCATTTGAAAGAACAGGTCTAGGAAATCCAAATCGACATTTAGTGTAGTATTTATCTTTGCTCTTGTATTTCCGTCGACAGTATTTTCCACACCGATGACTTTGGAAACGTAAAACTTGCTCCTTTAACTTTTTCTCTTCTGTGCTTTTTGGTATAGCACATGTTGCATATTCTTCAATGAAAGATAACACTGCTTCATCAGTATCTGTTCCAAACTTTGGGGCATCCTTGATCCACAACAGCATATGAATATGAGGAGCACCTCTTGCTTGGTACTCTTTTCTCCAAAATAAATCCACTACTTCTCCAAGAGGTGGATTTTTTTTATTGCAGATGAAGGACATCATAGCCTCAAATCTATGATTGAAATATCTGCAAACATTAACCGGATCCAATGAGCACAGTTCTCCTGCTGTCTTGTATTCGATGTTTTTAATGTTTGAATTTGCCTCTCGTAGAAAATCCAGTAAATCATCCCAACCGTACTCAGCACAGCTTAGGGTAAGGAACCATGTTGGTGTTCCTAAATTCCGTAACATGCATTTTAATTCACCATGGCGTCGGTACCAATATTCATTTGTCCCACACTGACAAGCCATCAGATTGATCAGTTGTGTTTCCAAATGATCATCTCGGTGCTGCACTTTTTCCATAAAATCCTTAGCAGACACATTTTGGAAATGTACTCCACTTTTTAAAATGTGATTTACTGCATATGATAATGCAGACAAGTCGCTTTCAAATAAAAGATGGAACAAATAAGGAATACTTTGTCGAAATCTGGGATCTTCTGCATATAGTCTTGTAGTTCGATACTCAGAAGCTGGAATCTGTTCTGGACGTTCATCGTATCGTCCTCCTTTTCCTGTAGGAAACAGCTGGGGAAAACATCGAGCTTCCAAGCTCTCCTCCCATACACTCACGGGAGTTCCTTTTGCTTTCTTCATCTGAAACAGATCAATATTGTCTCCCATAACTTCTTTTGAATGAAGAGGATGTATGCTAAAATGTTCATAAATTTCTTCTTCCTTTGACTTGTCCACTTTTTCAATTTGTCCAGTTGGTGTTTCTGTGTCTTCTTGTAAATCTTCTTCTTCTTCTTCTATATAAATTGATTCATACCATTTGTTATTCCTTTTCAAATACAAATTTGCTCTTTGTACTTTCCGTACATCTACCAGCTCCTGCCAAATCTTCTTATTCTTTGTAGGTACACCATTAACCAGAATAACTAATGGTTCAGTTTCCAAAGTATCTGCATCAATAGTTTCCATATTTTTTTTCAAATCCAAGGGCAAATACACCACTCTACCTTTTAAACCTCTCAGTAAATCTGAAGGAGGTAATTTACCAGTTTTGGGCTCCATACGTACTATGGTCTGGAACGGATGAACACATTGAATAAGTATAGACTCATATGTATTTAATTCAGAAAGTTCGGCAGGAATAGCATCCAATTCTAAATTATTATGTACAGCTCTGGTCGGCATTCTATTTTCCTCTAACTTGTTGTAACAGTATTTACAAATACGCTGATCTTCACCCAATTCAAAACAATTTTCAAGAAATATATATGTGGCAAAATCCTTCCACTTATAATTATCTTCATTTTCACTTTTTCTGTAGAGATCAACATTCCTGGTTTGTTTTCTATAATGAGTTCTGCGGCAACAAATACAAGTAATATTTGGTCTTTCATTAGAGTTTATTGCAAATTTTGTTATGTGATCATTAAATGTCTTACTTACAGAGGGTTCTACATTCTCTTCCACTTCTTCCTCATTTACTGTGTCCTTTTCTGCACTGTCTTGTTCAGGACCAAAGTAACAAAACTGAATTTCCTCAGTAACCTTCTCTACATCTGATACCGATCCACGGAACAGAGCCCCATTCAATTCATCTAACTTTATTGCTGGACTTTTAGCAAAATACAACCGTCTCACAAACTTTCTCATTTCAGTATGATGAACAGCCAGCATCCTAAAATGATGAAAAACACTTTTACACACTTTTCTAGATAGACAAGCCAGAGAATGACCCTGCAAACCAGTATTCTCTCTCACTCTGCATGGATCTAGACTTTGAAGCACCTTAATCTTCTGTTTAACACTTTTTTTACTATATTCTCTTAGAAACTCACAAAATTTATCAATAGATTCCTGACGCACAGTGCAAATACTACTACAATTCCAAGTGTACACTGGGGCTTTAGGACGTCTCCCCATAGCCTCATCCGCCATCACTTGTACCTCATCTCTTGGAACCATTTTCTCCTTCTCCATTATACAACCATTTTTCACTTCATAAGCACGACCTCTGGTGTCAACTGCATGCAGCAAACTATTACTTTGAAAATAACTCTCTTCATTAAAAAAAGGTTCACTACTTGAACTATGCATCCATTCTCCTAAAAACACTTTACAAAAGTTTGTTCTTTTCACTACTCTTTTCCTTTTGCTTTGTGATTTCAGTACATTGACCATTTTATCTAATGTACGTATCCTATTCAAAATTAAAATGAATAGTTTCCTTTTTAATTCTAATGCCTTTGCTGCAATGGCTTCAATTTCTTTTTTTCTCTTATAAAATTTAGCCTTTTGCTTATATTTCTTCACATCCTTTATCAAATTTGACATAACTCTTCTCTGAAACATTTTTCTACGTATCTCTTTAAACGCTGTTTTTCTTTTTAAGTTAATCTTTATTGTTTCTGAAGGTATATTTGCATTAACTAAATGCTCAATTTTTTCCTGTTGTTTTCTATTTAAAACATTCTTTCCAGTACGGACATTTTGTACATTTTTCCTTTTTTTGAAGATGTTGTTTAAAAAATCTTTTGTCTGCTTACCAGAAGACTTTCTCTTTTTCCCAACATGAGCATCTCCAACTAACTTAGGTCCTCCAGTTGTCTTCAAATATAGTTTTTTTTTGTGGTTTTCCTTAGTCTGGATTTTGTAGGCATCTTAAATTTTGTTCACTGCTCTTCAGCAATACCTGAAAAAAACTAAAAAAAAATTCCTTTATTTTATTTAAATATATTACTACATTTTTTATGATCTTTTCAAATCTTAAAATACTATGTACCCCTTTCCTACAAGTCAAAATCACAATAACACCTTCACAAATTAAATATCCAAAAACAATTCCTGTGTGCACACTGAGTCATGGTTTGAAATTAGGCAGAAAACGAAATTTCTTTGCCAATTGGAAAGCACACTTCCTACTGCTTTTTTGGCAAGTGATAAGTACTTTTACAGTCTGTCACATTTTGAATCCACTTTTCAGATTCTGAAAAAAGCACATGTCCAAACAGCTTTTTGAGACCAGCAACATCTGTAACCTGGGTGACTGACTACACTCCAGCAAGGGCAACCAGCCTCAGTGATACTGAATGTATTTGCATTACTGACTGCAACCTCAAACCCCACTCAGTTGTGGATACTGTGCATGATTTCACAGGATAAGCAGCTGGGTGTGTGCGAAGAGTCTGCTTCTGCAGAAAAAATAGCTCCCCCTTTCCATCTAATGCAAATGTAAAATTACCAGAGTAATACACAATAAATATCTTTGTGTAATTCCTCTTTGCACACAGAGTCATGCTTTGATATTAGTCAGAAAACGAAATTTCTTTGCCAATTTGAAAGCACACTTACTTCTCTTTTTTTGGCAAGTGATAAGTACTTTTACAGTCTGATACATTTTGAATCCACTTTTCAGATTCTTAAAAAAGCACATGTCCAAACAGCTTTTTGAGACCAGCAACATGTGTAACCTGGGTGACTGACTACACTCCAGCAAGGGCAACCAGCCTTAGTGATGCTGAATGTATTTGCATTACTGACTGCAACCTCAAACCCCACTCGGTTGTGAATACTATGCATGATTCCACAGGATAAGCAGCTGGGTGTGTGCTAAGAGTCTGCTTCTGCAGAAAAAAATAGCTCCCCCTTTCCATCGAATGCAAATGTAAAATTACCAGAGTAATACGCAATAAATCTCTGTCTATAATTCCTCTTTGCACACAGAGTCATGGTTTGAAATTAGGCAGAAAACGAAATTTCTTTGACAATTTGAAAGCACACTTACTACTCTTTTTTTTGGCAAGTGATAAGTACTTTTACAGTCTGACACATTTTGAATCCACTTTTCAGATTCTGAAAAAAGCACATGTCCAAACAGCTTTTTGAGACCAGCAACATGTATAACCTGGGTGACTGACTACACTCCAGCAAGGGCAACCAGCCTTAGTGATGCTGAATGTATTTGCATTACTGACTGCAACCACAAACCCCACTCGGTTGTGAATACTGTGCATGATTCCACAGGATAAGCAGCTGGGTGTGTGCTAAGAGTCTGCTTCTGCAGAAAAAAATAGCTCCCCCTTTCCATCTAATGCAAATGTAAAATTACCAGAGCAATACGCAATAAATCTCTGTCTGTAATTCCTCTTTGCACACAGAGTCATGGTTTGAAATTAGGCAGAAAACGAAATTTCTTTGCCAATTTGAAAGCACACTTACTACTCTTTTTTTTGGCAAGTGATAAGTACTTTTACAGTCTGACACATTTTGAATCCTCTTTTCAGATTCTTAAAAAAGCACATGTCCAAACAGCTTTTTGAGACCAGCAACATGTGTAACCTGGGTGACTGACTACACTCCAGCAAGGGCAACCAGCCTTAGTGATGCTGAATGTATTTGCATTACTGACTGCAACCTCAAACCCCACTCGGTTGTAAATACTATGCATGATTCCACAGGATAAGCAGCTGGGTGTGTGCTAAGAGTCTGCTTCTGCAGAAAAAATAGCTCCCCCTTTCCTACTAATGCAACTGTAAAATTACCAGAGTAATACGCAATAAATCTCTGTCTATAATTCCTCTTTGCACACAGAGTCATGGTTTCATATTAGTCAGAAAACGAAATTTCTTTGCCAATTTGAAAGCACACTTACTACTCTTTTTTTTGCAAGTGATAAGTACTTTTCCAGTCTGACACATTTTTAATCCACTTTTCAGATTCTTAAAAAAGCACATGTCCAAACAGCTTTTTCAGACCAGAAACATGTGTAACCTGGGTGACTGACTACACTCCAGCAAGGGCAACCAGCCTTAGTGATGCTGAATGTATTTGCATTACTGACTGCAACCTCAAACCCCACTCGGTTGTGAATACTATGCATGATTCCACAGGATAAGCAGCTGGGTGTGTGCTAAGAGTCTGCTTCTGCAGAAAAAAATAGCTCCCCCTTTCCATCTAATGCAAATGTAAAATTACCAGAGCAATACGCAATAAATCTCTGTCTATAATTCCTCTTTGCACACAGAGTCATGGTTTCATATTAGTCAGAAAACGAAATTTCTTTGCCAATTTGAAAGCACACTTACTACTCTTTTTTTTTGCAAGTGATAAGTACTTTTACAGTCTGACACATTTTTAATCCACTTTTCAGATTCTTAAAAAAGCACATGTCCAAACAGCTTTTTCAGACCAGAAACATGTGTAACCTGGGTGACTGACTACACTCCAGCAAGGGCAACCAGCCTTAGTGATGCTGAATGTATTTGCATTACTGACTGGAACCTCAAACCCTAAAAGTATTCCTCATTTATAACAATATACCTTATTTTATGGTGAAAACATAGTCCATATTATTTTACATGTTCCTCACATTTAAATTTCTCCCAAAACACAAAACGATAAACACAACTTCAACAAAAGGAATTCCAATTCTATTATTCATTTCTTAATTTACCATATACATCCCCTCTCAAACTCATAACTCACCTTTAAAATTAGTTAGTTGTGAAAGAAATGTGGCACTCAAACAGCAGATTATCAGAGCCAGGATCTCTGTTCTGTACACCTCTCTCCTCTCAGCAGAACCAGATAATGGCAATGTTTCCCTCTCTTTTTCCACACATATACATGTTAATTTCAAATCTCAGTGCTTCCCCCTTTTTTTCAAATGTAATCACACATTTCTATTGGTTGAAAACCAACCCTTTTCCAAAAGTACCCTTCCCCCAACTTGACTTCAGCCTAGTACCCTTCCCCCAACTTGACTTCTGCCTGCTACCATAGCAACAGCTCTTGAAACACTGCTGTGTAGAGTTAGGTCAGAAGTTCACCACACAATGTTTCATTTCCAAAGAACAGGAGTGCTTGACTTTTCAAACCTAACAGCAAATCCATAGTACTGTTCTTTGGTAACACATTTTTCTGTACCAATACAAAACATGCTTCTATAAATTTACACATACAGCCTAGTTTTTAGTGTAGAATGGTATGAAACAGCCAATCAGTTCTTTTTTTTTAAAAAAAATATGTATGCCTCCATTTCCAAACTGTCTTTCATTTTTTTCCCATTCTACTGAAAGACACCTCCTGAGTGCATCCAGTTCTCCTTTTAAGATGTTCACAGTGTGGATTGTAGGGCACAGCTATGTCTTCTGGAGTGAAAAGTATGCAGAGAAAACAGGTATGGTGAGAGACCTTGCTTTGCCAAATGTAGACATTAAATGGATTGGTCAGAGAGGGTTAAAGTGGCACCAATTGATGCCATTGGTGAAATCCGTCATGCAACTCCAACACCCTGACCTCATAATAGTGCACTGTGGTGGCAATGACCTAGTCACTTTGACTGGGGTAGGTCTGGAAATGCTTATGAAGGAGACCTTTGCACAACTGTTTTCACTTTTCCCTAAAACTGCCTTTGCATATTCTAACATATGCCAAAGGCAAAAATGGAACTGGTCCAATCATTTTTGTCCGCAGATTGACAAAGCAAGAAAGCACGTCAACAAATCTGTTTCTGCTTTCCTCCGAGACTATGGTATGGGTTCCATTTACCACAACAAATTGCGTTACGACATGCAAGACATTTATAGAGGAGATGGTGTACACTTCACTGATGAAGGGAACAGAGTCTTCCTCTTGAACCTTAGACTCTGCATCGGTACTTACTTGTAGGTACCACTAAAAAATCAAATCACTTCATAAACACAACGGCTCTTTTTAGAGCCCCCTAATATCTAAACACTTAAATCTGAATTTTATTTCTTTTTTTATTTTTTTTTTCTACCGTACGCGTACGGTAAGCTTACCGTAAGCTTACCGTACGCGTACCCCGCGATTTTTTTTTTTAATTAATAAATGTTTTTTTTGTACTTTTCTGTCCTTCTTTGACCCCCTTTCAAATGTTAGGGGGTCTGTAACTCTCTTCCTTGCCCCCTTTTCAAGTTATCACCCTTTTTTTTCTGTCTGAAACACACAAAATGGCGGCCGCCGCTTCCTGGTTTCGACCGATTCGAATGTTTACTAAGATCTAACAGCCAATCAGAATCGCGCTCGCGCACGTCACCGTACGCGTACTATATATATATATATATTATCTACTGGCGGTCGCCAGTAGATAGTTATAGTTAGGACCGTGTTTCCATAGGAAATCCGCAACATTCTATTTGGAATAACTTTGGCGCCGGTTGACGAATCCTCGTGAAATTTTCAAAATAGGTGGGGCGCTCCGCTCCGCTCCTACCCTGAAAGTCTCGGGGAGATTCGTTAAGTGGGGGCTGAGAAAAAAGGGGGTCCCAAAACGCGTTTTCCCCATGCAATTTTCCATAGGGATCTTTAGTCCAAGATACAGCCCGAACGGCTGAACAGAATTACTTGAAATTTGGCAGAGAGGTAGTCCTCAGGTCAGGGATGTGCCTTTTGCAGGTCTGGTGTCAATCTGTTCAGTAGTTCCTGAGAAAATTCAAAACTTTGCTCAAATTGTTTGGACACTAAACGGAGGAGTTTAGCACTGCCAACTGCCGGCTCACCTGTCTCTCACTCGGCGCCCTTCCACCTCTCGGCGCACCCGCTT
This sequence comes from Triturus cristatus, assembly GCF_964204655.1. Classification (NCBI taxonomy): domain Eukaryota; kingdom Metazoa; phylum Chordata; class Amphibia; order Caudata; family Salamandridae; genus Triturus; species Triturus cristatus. Next base: position 709,429,271 of record NC_140585.1, read on the forward strand.
CGCGGGTGCCCCTTCGCCCGTCTTGAGGAGAGGATCACACCTGACGTTTGCGAGGAGTACTGAGGAGGAAAAGCGGCATCAGGCGTGTGGCTGCAGCAGGGCTGCGAGCGTGCGGGGACTTCAATTCCCAGAAGTCCCTGCTAGACCGACGGAGAGCTTCCGGTCCGCTCTCCCTGCTGGCCCGCCCCCCGCCCTCCTGAGGCTTCAAAACACCTGTTTGCAGCTAAACGAGTGGGACACTTTGCTCAAATTGTTTGGACACTAAACGGAGGAGTTTAGCACTGCCAACTGCCGGCTCACCTGTCTCTCACTCGGCGCCCTTCCACCTCTCGGCGCACCCGCTTCGCGGGTGCCCCTTCGCCCGTCTTGAGGAGAGGATCACACCTGACGTTTGCGAGGAGTACTGAGGAGGAAAAGCGGCATCAGGCGTGTGGCTGCAGCAGGGCTGCGAGCGTGCGGGGACTTCAATTCCCAGAAGTCCCTGCTAGACCGACGGAGAGCTTCCGGTCCGCTCTCCCTGCTGGCCCACCCCCCGCCCTCCTGAGGCTTCAAAACACCTGTTTGCAGCTAAACGAGTGGGACACTTTGCTCAAATTGTTTGGACACTAAACGGAGGAGTTTAGCACTGCCAACTGCCGGCTCACCTGTCTCTCACTCGGCGCCCTTCCACCTCTCGGCGCACCCGCTTCGCGGGTGCCCCTTCGCCCGTCTTGAGGAGAGGATCACACCTGACGTTTGCGAGGAGTACTGAGGAGGAAAAGCGGCATCAGGCGTGTGGCTGCAGCAGGGCTGCGAGCGTGCGGGGACTTCAATTCCCAGAAGTCCCTGCTAGACCGACGGAGAGCTTCCGGTCCGCTCTCCCTGCTGGCCCGCCCCCCGCCCTCCTGAGGCTTCAAAACACCTGTTTGCAGCTAAACGAGTTGGACACTTTGCTCAAATTGTTTGGACACTAAACGGAGGAGTTTAGCACTGCCAACTGCCGGCTCACCTGTCTCTCACTCGGCGCCCTTCCACCTCTCGGCGCACCCGCTTCGCGGGTGCCCCTTCGCCCGTCTTGAGGAGAGGATCACACCTGACGTTTGCCAGGAGTACTGAGGAGGAAAAGCGGCATCAGGCGTGTGGCTGCAGCAGGGCTGCGAGCGTGCGGGGACTTCAATTCCCAGAAGTCCCTGCTAGACCGACGGAGAGCTTCCGGTCCGCTCTCCCTGCTGGCCCGCCCCCCGCCCTCCTGAGGCTTCAAAACACCTGTTTGCAGCTAAACGAGTTGGACACTTTGCTCAAATTGTTTGGACACTAAACGGAGGAGTTTAGCACTGCCAACTGCCGGCTCACCTGTCTCTCACTCGGCGCCCTTCCACCTCTCGGCGCACCCGCTTCGCGGGTGCCCCTTCGCCCGTCTTGAGGAGAGGATCACACCTGACGTTTGCGAGGAGTACTGAGGAGGAAAAGCGGCATCAGGCGTGTGGCTGCAGCAGGGCTGCGAGCGTGCGGGGACTTCAATTCCCAGAAGTCCCTGCTAGACCGACGGAGAGCTTCCGGTCCGCTCTTCCTGCTGGCCCGCCCCCCGCCCTCCTGAGGCTTCATAACAACATCCTACTCCCGCAGCGCGGGACGCAGCCCGGGCGAAGACGGGGCAAAGACAGGGCCGTTTTAGGCCGTTAGAGACCGTGTAAGACCGGACCGGGCCATTCCTCTTGGCTTTTAAGTTTTGTGTCACATTAGTTGACCTTTTTTCCCTACTCACACACAATTGTAAAACCCCTCTCACACAATGTTCTCGCGAGAAACTAGGAGTAAGGCTACTAAGATCTCCAAAAAGGCTACAGGCACCCTAGATGATTTTATCACCAGGACCAATCTCTCAATTGATAATGAAATAACTAAACTTCAGCACAAAGTCTCAGTAGAACTTGAGAGTGCTAGGAGGCTCTCATCTGAATTTGCGCTTGGAAAAAAATCTTCTCTAGGCAGTATTGCAACCTCTAAAACGCCTGATCGCATTACTGGCACAAAACCAATTATAATTTCGGCTGAGGTTCACTCAACAGCAGATGAAATAACTCCTCTTAATTATCAGGAACCTCCTGGGCCTTCTGTTAGAGCCGAAACTGGAAGCCTATCACTGCTGAATTTTCCAAAGGAGAGTGCTGAGGATATCGTAAATGAGGAGACCTGTCAGCTACTAGCTGAGATAGAGTCTAATAAAGGCAAGTCATCTGCCAAGGTTGCACCAAAACACAAAAGAAAACGCAAACACCTAACCGCTTTTGCTAGGAAAAAAGCAAAAGTAGCTCTTAGCCATAATATCACGGGGGGAGCTCCAAGTATGCCTATTGCAACAACTGACATTGTACACGATGTAGCCCCAGCAACTGTAGAAAATACTAATGCTATCACAGATGAACAAATCTTTATCAGCATGTCTGATCACTCAGCTAGTGAGGGGCAAAGAGTCTCGTCTGATATGGCAGAACAAGATGGTGGAAGAGAAGAATTTTTAAAAATAGTTTGGGAGACCCTAAAGAGATTACTTAAACCACTAGAAGTCAGGCTTACTGACATTGAGAACCAACTTCTTGAAGTTGAGAAAAGTGTTATCACTTTGTCAAGTTTAAGCCTTAACTGTACTGATGTGCCTAGAGCCATCCAACAAACTCCAGTTCTCGCCCCGGACCTAACAATAAACACATATTCATCGATTGTGCAGCAAAAAAAGGAGGGGATAGTAGGGAATACTAAAGCCAAACAACCAATTAGTAGTACTAAAGATAAACCTAATTCAACCCCCTCAACTTCTACTGCTGTAAATGCTACCAGTAAACCTTTTCAGAAAAAGCAGGTACATAGTAAGACTTCTCAAATGCCAATTGTTCCCTCTACCCACTCCTCCAACCAGAGCGTATTAGTCCCAAATAAATCTCGACCTAATCCGCTTGCATTTTCCCATATTCCTTCTGTAAGCAATCAATCCCTGCCAGATAAATCTTCTATAAATACTACTCATAAGTCAAACCATCAGTCTAGCCACACGCATAGTAACTTTAGAGGAGGGTATATAGATCTGCCCCCAGACGCTAGTCCATTTGTAGTCGTCCTCACAGGGGTACCAGAATTGGATAGCCAATATGAAGAAAATTTTCAATCTTTAAAAAATAAAGTGATTTTTTGGCTAGACAAATATAAACCCATTCCTAACCAGATGAAAAGTAAGATTCTTATGGTTAGGAGGGTACCATGGGTAGGGCCAACGGCCAAATCAACCACGGGTGACTGTATTGTCATATCCTTCGAAGAACCCCAAAGTGCTGAACTAATATGCAATTGGAAATCGTACGGTGTGAATCCTTCCATCGAAGCTAGACCCTTACCATTTTTTTACCCTTTACCTAGACCCATTCATCATGTCCCCAAGTGGAACTATGTCAACCATTATTATGGCAGTGCTCCCAATTTGGCTAGACATGGTGATTATAATATGTGGTCTGGCATTACCACCTCCAACAGATTCAGTTGCCTTGACGCTGTCGATTGACTTGCCACTATGCCTGACTGTATCTCTAATTTATATGACACCTTCTGTAGCATGGATAAAGGTAATACCAAACTAAAAAATGTACTACATTTGCATGATGAAGATCAGACCATTAAGGTTAGGATGCATAGGACGGTCTCAAATCCCCAGAACGTGGAACTATCTTACAAAGCCAGAGATGTATGTTATAGTAAAGCTAAGGGTGGCCCGGCTGGGGGATCTAATACCGTAGTGAAAGAAAGAGTCAGGGATGCAGAGAAAGACATGCTAAATTCACAGCTAGGCATTTTATCTAAACAGTGTGTAGTCAATCCCTCCAATGTCACCCAGAGTCTATCACCTCGTCTACTTATTTTATCTTGGAACATCGCAGGTGTTTGTAAGAACTTAAAAGACCCTGACTGGGCAGACTATATTGACATCTGTGATATTTGTCTGCTACAAGAAACTTGGGCGATAGAAGTTCCACATCGGGTAGGATTTAAAACTTATGGCATTGAGGCAGTACAGTCCATTCGAGGAAGACCATTGGGGGGCCTATTAATTTGGCTAAAAATCACCTTGCCCATGCAGGTTGATCTTGTTGACACAGGCTCTCCGGATATCTTGGCCCTAAGGGTTACTCCACCCTGTGGAAACAAATGTTACATAATTAATGTTTATAACAGACCGATTGGCCACTCCAAGGTTTCACCAACATTTGAAGCCCTGGATCTCCTCTTGAAAAACGTAGTTGGAGACATCCCGGTTATCTTGGGAGGAGACTTAAATTGTAATTACGAACCTGTTCTGGGCATTTCTGATGTGTTTGAAGATGAGGACCAAGCGTATAATATCCCTCAGCTTGGTACCTCAAAATCTGTAAAATACTCCACATTGGCTAGCCAATTATTAAGACTCACCGCAGACCACGGCCTTAGAGCAGGAAACGGCCGTCTCCCATCGGACTTGCAAAAACAACCAACCTTCTCTAAAGCTAAAAGTAGTCTAGATTTTGTTCTTGTTTCTCTTAGCATCTGGCATTTTTTGATCGATCTGAAAGTAGTAAGCAGGGGGGAAAGCGATCACTATCCTTTAGAACTTTACATCAATATGAATTTGTTTAGTGATACTTCCATAACATCAACTGTAAGTACGTGTGAGGACGTCCATATAAACAACAACAGACGTGCAGTAAGATGGTCACGTGTTCTGGCGGATGGTAAGGCCTTAGCATTGGTATACTCTCTTTTTGAGCAAACGTTTGCACACACAGTTGACCATGCCTTCTTACCTGAACATTTTGATCATTTTGTTGATCTCCACAATATCTTCTTTTCAGAACTAAAAACGTATCTATCAGATATGCCGAGAAAAAAACAACAATCTATAAGAGTGGCTAATCACGGAAAGTTATGGTATGACCACTCGTGTAGGATTGCTAAAAGAAACTTATTGCTTGCCATTAAAAACAAGACAAAAGAAGAAGTTAATCTTGCAAGGGTTGAATACAAACGTATACTTAAAACATCTAAAAGACTATGGGAAGAATCAATTTGGGCTGAAATGTTAGCTGCAGCAAAAATTAATGATAATGTTGGCTTCTGGAGGCTGGTGGCTAATGGGGGGCATGCTGGGAGAGCTGTGAAAGATGCATTCCTGGATGAGATGACCTGGGTAACTCACTTTACAAATCTTTATAAACAATACGATGGCGACAGTAAAGCGAGTTTAAGGTGCCCCCCCTTTATTGATTCTCCCATTATTGAACCCCTCAATTTTACACTGGATGAGACAGTAAGGGCGATCAACGAACTTAAAAACACCAAAGCCCCTGGTCCTGATAAAATACCGGGGGATCTTTACAAACATGAAGTTGACGTCTGGGCCCCATATGTGAACCGCCTTTTTAATGCTTTATCATCAAACTGCAACTTTCCTGATAGTTGGCGTGCAGCGGAGATTGTGTTAATATTTAAAAAGGGGGATAGATTGACACCCTCTAACTACAGACCCATTAGTCTGATGGACACGCTCCAAAAATTATATGCTAAACACTTGCTATTCAGGATCAACGACTGGCTGGAAGACTCGAACATAATTTCCAAATTTCAAGCTGGTTTTAGGAGTAGGACCAGCACTATTGACCAAATTTTTCGATTTTGTTGTTTGATTTGGAAGTATGTGCACATTAAAAAAGGTCACCTGTATGTTGCCTTCGTTGACCTGAGGGCTGCATTCGATCTTGTCCCACGCAGTCTACTTTGGAAAACTCTAAGAGAAATGGGTCTACCGGGATGCCTCCTAGCCCAAATAGTCGAGCTACATGCTGATAACTTTGCAAACATTAGGTGGGGCCCTAATGGCGAGTTGACACGTAATATTCCCATTGAACGCGGGGTTCGCCAGGGATGTGTCCTGGCCCCTACCTTGTTTTCGCTGTTTATTAATGATGCTCCTGCTTATCTGAATGTCTGTGTTAACGATTCGCCGCGGCTCAATGGTGAAAGGGTGCCTGCGTTGCTCTTCGCAGATGATACATTACTTATATCTCAAACAAAAAAGGGCCTCCAGGCACTCCTTAATTCCTTCAGTCGCTATTGTCAGATAAAGGGCCTGGAAATCAATGCTGACAAAACAAAATGCATGTCATTAAATCCCAGTATGCCAGATAGAGGGTCTTTAACCCTGAATAGCCAAAAACTAGATATTGTGGAAAACTTTTCCTATCTGGGTGTTGTGCTTGATTCCAAACTTAGTTGGAAAGCCCAAATCGAGAAAAGCAAGATAACATATGCCCAAAATGCTAAGCCAATTTTATGTAAAATGAATACTAGCACGAGTAAAAGTGTAACCCCGGTTTTAGAACTTTTTAAATTCAAAATACAATCTGCTGTGCTTTATGGAGCAGAGATATGGGGCGCATGGGCCAAGAATAGCTTTCAAAATCTGGACAACAAATTCATGCGTGCCTCTGTAAGGGTCCCTAATAGTACACCTCTTTTACCTCTCCAACTTGACCTGAACCTTAAGAGAACAGACCACCTAGCTATCTTAAGACCATTAATATTCTGGGTTAGGCTTTGGTCCACCCCGGAATTGATAGAATATAGAAATGGTCTACATGAACTGATGACCCTTGATTCTTTTAATTCCATCCAATGGCTAGTGCATATTAAAAAATGGTTTACACTCCTGGGCTTATATTCCATGTGGGAGGCTCCCGACAAATTGCCCACCTCTTCTAAACTAATAGTTAAGCGAGCTTTTTGGACCCACACGAACAGAAATTTAGTGGATGGAATTAGTGTAGGCTCCGCAGTCCAGTTCTTTTTGTCATTTAAGGATGAGTTTCGTTTTGAACCATTCCTGGACGAGATAGAGCCTCCTATTGCAAAAACCCTTTATTTAAAGTTCAGATATGGGATACTTATGCTTAATTACAACACCGAAAGATGGGCACAAAAAAGAATGGGAGAAGCGAATGTTAAAAAGGGGTGTTGCCCTATGTGTTCCAATGTCTGTTCTGAGAATGAAGCTCATATGTTTTTTGTCTGTAGCGCCTACATGAATGCTAGAAAGAAATGGCTAAAACCAATGTGTAACCTTTTGGGAACCAGGTCCTGCGTTATGGCCTTTAGGATCATGAAAAGTAACTCAACCCAGTACATTGTATTTAGCATAAGTAAATTTCTATACTCTGCCTACATAACTCGTAAGAAACAAGGACAGGTACTTTGAGTTGGAAATATGTATATGTTTACAAATCTCTTACATTTTTAATATTTTTATATATTTTTAAAAAAAATTTGAAATGAGATGAATTGTAAAAGGTATTCATTTTTTGTGCACTATTCTCTTAAATTGCTGCTATGTTTACAGTTTGATTTTTTTTAATGTATGTATGTGACTTTTATGGCCAAAATGGCCGAAATAAAGTAATAATAATAATAATAATAATAATAATAAAAGTAAAATCATATGCATATGTGGGCGGAGCCTAACCACACATCTCATCCTGAGATCTGATTGGCTGTCAGCACTTCATCCATGAAGTGTTGGCAGCCATCTTGGGACCAATATACATGATAGCACCTCATTAAAAAGCATTGCAGTTAATAGAAGGTTTTAAGACTTTAGTTGCATTATAAATCATTTGTTGATGGTACCATACTCATTTTAGGAATTGTGGTATGTTCTTAGGTGATTTCACCATGTGAAAAAGCCTTCTGCTAGGATATCATGATTGAGAGAAAAATATTTTCTCATGCTTTTCCCACACAGGTTTGGAAGGTGATCTATAAGCTAAACTGAGAGCTTATTTTCTATAAATTCACATTATCTTTCTCAGTCATGTGAGAATGAAGTCTGACATTCTCAGTAAAACATGTACATCCAACAAGGGCAGAGACTGTCAGTTGATTCCTTTGTGTTCTACTGCAGCTTCCCAGAGCGCTAACAGTCCTACTTATGATAAACATATGGCACACCTGAAGCCATCTTGCTTGGATTAAAGTGGTAACTCTTAAAACATTTAATTTAAAAAGGAACAAAATGAGGGGGGTTCATTTTTCCATAAAAAGTATGATTAGTGCTGCAGAAAGAAAAATTAGGGCACATTTTGAGTGACTTCTCAAATCCTCTTCTATTTCATTAAAAAAATTCTGACATGCAGACTGAAACATGCACTTTCAATACCAGCAGCAGTTTTCCCTGGTGAGCAGTAGCTTTACTACAGTGATCTAATGAGCAAAAAGAGTGCTAACATTCTGAATTTACGGCAAATGTGTGACACATCTGAATGCCTTCTTGATGGAATCAAAGTAAAAAACTTAAAATATTTCCTACTGAGGAGACTGCAGTAAATGAGGAAATTAGGAAACTTCATAACAAATAAGTCTCCCAAGATGGCCACCAGAGACAAAAGAGCCCAAATGTAGCCCAAATATCACCCAGATGTAGCCCAAGTATAGCCCAATGACAGAATGTCCCAGAGTGTTCTTAAAAACAACTAGAGCGCTTACTGTCTTCATTATGACAAAAGTATGGCACACCTGAAGCCATCTTGATTGGAATAAACTGGTAACACTTAAAACATTTAATTTAAAAAGGAACACAATGAGGGGGTTCATTTTGCCATAGAAATTATGATTAATGCTGAAGAAAGAAAATGAGGTCACATTTTGAGTGACTTCTCAAATCCCCTTCTATTTCATTAAAAAATTCTGACATGCAGACTGAAACATGCACTTTTAATACCAGGAGCAGACTTCCATGGTGAACAGTAGTTTTACTACAGTGATATAATGAGCAACTAGAGTGCTAACATTCTGAATTTATGGCAAATGTGTGACATATCTGAATACCTTCATGATGGAATCAAAGTAAAAAACTGAAAGCATTTCCTACTGGGGAGACTGCAGTACATGAGGAAATTATGAAACTTCATAACAAATAAATCTCCCAAGATGGCCACCGGAGACAAAAGAGCCCAAATGTAGCCCAAAATCACCCAGATGTAGCCCAAATATAGCCCAATGACAGAAGTGTGCAAAACACTTATTATTTTGTGTTTTTGCAGTGTTATATAGTGCAGACTTGTCAGGTATTGGAGTGCTTTACATGAGCATTGGTTACATCACACAAGAACAAATTCATTTTGGTTGTAGACATGGGGAGACTAAGTGATTTGACCAGAATCACAGAATGTCGAGCTAAAGCAGAAACTCCAACCTGGTTCCCCAGTTGCAAAGTCTGAAGTTCTGGAAGTAACACCACATCCTCTCCCCTAAGTGCAACATTTAATCAAGTGGTCAACTGGATAAAAAAACATAAAGGTAACAAATAATTTAAAAGTGCTTTGTCGCTATTTGAAAACTCAGAAAATATGTCCTTATTTTAGTCTTTTAGAGCACTAACCATAATTTTGATGCCAATAAGACCCTCTCATATATGTAATTTCTAAAGGAAATGCTCTAGGTATTACAGTTTTGATTACATCAAGATGACGTCAGGCGTTCCACACTTTTGTAATAAATATAGAATGTTAGCAATCTAGTTGTTCATTAGGATACTGTTGAGAGGCAGAGGCGGGGGGCACGGACTCTGAAAATTGAAGGCAGGTAGGAGGGTGCAAAGGCAACAATTTAACCACACTGAGCAGGCAGGAAGGGCCGTGGCAGCACAACAGACTATGGAGGGCAGTGGAAAGGGGGGCAGGGGCAACAAACCAACAATACAGGACTTGCAAGAGAGGCTGTGGCAATGTAATAGACCATTGTGGGCAGAAGGAAGAGGCAATGGTAGTACAACCATACATGCCAACAGACCCGATTCAGCCAGGAAACGTCCAATGTTTTTAAGCTCAAATGGGCTTTATTTGATCTGTCTCCTGTCTACAATCTCCTCTTTTTCAATGTAACTCAAAGGGGAAAATCAATACCCCAGTTTTTTTTCAAAATCTCCCTCTTACCTAGTTCAAAATGTTCACAAGTATGGTACATTGGATCATGGAAGGAAATGGGGTAGGGACATGGACTTGGATAACAGAGGACAGGAGGGACATGGAGAGGTGCACCAAACTGACCCTGCAGGGCAGGCATCAGGGTTTGCAGCAGCACAATACACCACACAGGGCATGCGGGACGGGAGTGCAGCACAACAATCCATAGAAAGCAAGAGGGAGGGGACAGGACCATGCACATAGACAGCAGAGAACAGAGGGGCAAGAGGCAATGGTAGCTGGCTGACCATAATGGACAGACAGGAGAGAAAGCTGCAGCATAACAGACCATAAAGGGCAGGAGGGACGGATCAGGGGCATTACAATGGAACAGACAAGCCAGGAGGGAGGGAGTAGGGGTCTGCACATGTAAACAGAGGGCTGGGGCAAGGGGGCAGGGCAGGAGCAGCAAGATAGCCATGGAGGTCAGGCAGGATGGGCACTAGAAGCAAGACACACCATGAAGATCAACAGTGAGACTGTGATGGCATACACACAGACCATAGAGGGAAGGTGGGAGGGGTTCAGGGGTAGCTAACTCACCTCACAGGGAAGGTGGGAGGGGCCATGGCAGCACAGAAGACCATGCATGGCAAGTGGGAGGGTTAGTGGCAGCACAATGGCTATGATGGGCAAGAAGGAGGGTGCAGGGGCATGCACAAAGGACGATGGAGGATAGAAGGGAGGGTCAGGACCTGTGCACAGAAAAGAAAGTTCAGGGGAAGGGGCCTCACAACAGACCGCACGGGGCAGGCAGGAGGAGCAGTTGCAGCACAACAGACCAGGGAGGGCAGAAGGGTGTGGCAGTACAATGGACCATGTAGGACAGGAGGAAGAGGATAGGGGCATGGCATGTGGACAGGCAGGGTGGAGGTGGCAGGGACAGGTTACAGTCATCTGACAATGCTAGGCAGGTGGGAGGGGAGTGGCAGCTCAACAGAACACCCAGAGTAGATAGGAGTGGCAAGCCCATGGAACATGGTGGGCAAAAAGGATGGAGCAGGGGCATGCACAAAGACATCGGAAGGCAGGGTGAAGGAGAATAGGGGCAGCAAGCTAAGCACAGAGTTTAAGCAGGAGGTCAATGATGGGGCATAGAATTGGGCAATGGAGGGCAGGAGGAGTGGACTGGTACATCATACTAAATTGAGGGCAGTGGCAGCACATCAGACCATGCATGGCAGGAGGGAGGAGGCTAGTCCATGGATTCACACAACAGAGGATAGGGAGGAGGGGGATGGGGCAGCAAGCTAACTGTTCAGAGAAGGCGAGTATTAGGAACTTTATTGTTTTTAAAACGTGTGTCTGTGCGAACTACTTAAAATATGAACAAGTATGCAGCATAATCTCACTTTTATTCAGGAAGAAGAGGACGTTTGTGACTGTGACTCCGGGCTCACTTGGCAGAAACAGCCCCTGACCCTCCACCCCCTATCGCAAAATGTAATGCCCGTGAAAAGGGTAGGTGAACACAGTGTTATATAGAACATAGTCCTGAGAGCACGATTGAAAATGAAAACTAGATATAGTGTATGGTATAAACTATGCACCAAAAAGTGTGATATAAGATGAACCGGGCGTGAAATATGATATGCAATACATTGTGCGCAATGACAGATTAATTGGAGAGCGCGAGATAGCACAGGCACTAGCGCGTGCTATGCGATATGCGCCTTGGAGTGTAATATGCACAGGGCAGTGTTGTGTAACCTAACTAGTCTCTAAAGTTGTAATATAAAATATGTGCTGGGGAGTGTAACGTTGCATATGCACTGTGACAAAGATATGGATCCCAGATTGTAATATGTATGGCATAGCACTGTGCGTTATAACATAGGCATCGAGGAAGGCACGTTAGATGGGGCAATATAACCCGTGCGAAGACAAGTGTGGCATGACATATTCACGGGGTGGTGTTACAGTGCACATGGGCTAGAGAGTGTCATAGCATATGCACTAGCTAGTGGAATACAACACAGAGGTGTGTGGCGCTCAGCAGGCAATGGTGGGTGTAACACAGCATTGGGCTCTGCCAGGAGCGCGCTGTGACTCTCAAGTGATGTTCGTCCCCTTTCCAGAGAGTAAAATAAAAAGTATTACACATCCGGCAGTGGATGTGTGTTTAATTAACCGTGAGGGGGGTTTCTTGCATAGTTTTGGTCGAATTTTTGTCGAATCCCCTTTGAATGGCTTGGTGTGCATGTGTATTAAATGTGCCCGTCAATAGCTACCCATGTTTGTATAAATAAACAACAAGGGTGTCTACCGGGATTAAGCACAGTAGGGCATCAGACATGTCAGAGCTTCACTAGTGGTGTAAATACCTTCCACGTGGATTCATTGTATGCATAGTCGCCTTTTAATGAATATTACACAAATCGTCATGGTGATAGGTACGTACGGTTTGTCCAGCATGTCCTAGGTGTGTCTATAAATATATATTTTTTAAAAATAATAAAAAACAGTGGCCGGCCCTGGGGGTTGGGGTCAAAAAAATATAATTAGGAGACAGGCCCTGGGGGGTGGGGTCATCAGGGCCAATAAATTAGAATAAGAAGGGGAACCACACAGCCCCCCTTCTTAAAAAATTAAAATAAATAAAAGACTGGCATCGTGCCGGAGGCCACGCCCCCTCCTTGCAGCGCTCTGCAAACGCGCCCCCTGGCGAGTTGTAAGTTGGGGAATTAATTCCTCTTCAATACTGAGGGTCCCTGAGGGCCAACTAGCCCAACAGGCATCTCCAGTATGCGCCAGGGAGCTGCGCTGCAGACAGGTGTTCTGAGGCCAAGCCCCTGTTTACACCTCTCTGCAACGCAGCTCTGTGGCGCTTACTGGAGGTACCTAGTGGTCTAGTTTGACCCTAGGGACCCTTAGGATTCAAGGGGACTTAATCTCTCAACTTAGAACAGCCACAGGGCGCGTTTACACAGTGGTGAAGGGAGGGGACGGGGCCTGAGGTGACGTGTGCAAACACGCACTATGGCACGTTTTAAATTGGGGATATAATTTACCTTCAATGCTGAGGGCTCCTGGGGGCTAACTAGCCCACCAAGTGCTTCCAGTAAGCGGCACTGAGCTGCATTGCAGAGAGGTGGTCCAGGCCGTAACACTTTTTACACCTCTCTGCAACGCAGCTCTGTGGCACTTACTGGAGATACCTAGTGGGCTAGTTGGACCCTAGGGACCCTCAGGATTCAAATGAACTTAATCTCCCAACTAAAAACGGACACAGGGCGTGTTTACACAGTGGTTAAGGGAGGGGACAGGGCCTGAGTTAACGTGTGCAAAAACGCCCTGTGGCCTGTTTTAAGAGGTAGTTTTAATCCCCCTGCCCTATTATATACTAGGGGCTTACAGAGGAGGTCATGCTAATCACAGGGGGACCCCAACGCATAATGTTCCCTAGTGTATGTAGGTGTTTTCACTGTATTCTAAGTGTCTTTTAACATAGCACTGGCTCTAGGACTGGTTAGTCAGACTCAGTTACCACCAGTATCCGTCTGAAAAAGTTGAGGGTACAGGATGATTTTGCAACAAGGCTTCTTTCTGCTCTTCTTTTTGTTCTTTCTGCACGTTATCCTTCTTCCTGCACTTTTCTTCGTCTTTGAGGACTTCTGTTGCTTCTTTCTGCACTTCTCTTTTTTCTTTCTGTGCATTTTTTCTTCTTTCTTCACATGTCCTATCTCTGTAGGCATAGTTAGAAATTAGCATTTAAAAAACCTTTGAAATTCACAGAAAAAACCATAGGTTTCAGGCACGTTATAGTTAGGAATTAGCATTTGAAAAACCTCAGAAATTCACTGAAAAAACCATAGGTTTCAGGGGTGGTATAGTTAGCTGGACTTTTCACTTGTACAAAACCATTGAAATTCCCCCGTTATAGTTAGTTCAGCTAACTATAACTCACGCGCCCGCAATGCACTGCTGATGACGTCACATATTACATCACTCATGACATGGTCAGTTACATGTGAATATATATATATATAATATGGAGATATATAATTGTGAAAGAGCATTTTTTAGTTTTTGCCAATAAGTTTAACAAATCTTCACAAAACTTTCTAAAAAACGAAACTCATCCACCTCAGCAGCTTCTGGGAAAGTTGCAGGATGATCTGTCAAGTGGGAGCTGAGACAAAGGAGGTGGGGTCCCAAAATGCTTTTTCCCCATGCAATTTCCATAAGGAAAATTATAAGCTGTGATTTTGTGTAAATCTGTTCAGTAATTTTTGAGAAATTATGGTTAAAAGTTTTAGTGTTGAGAGACTCCAGCGGGACCAGGAAATCAAAGATGAGATGTGATTGACTATGAGAACATCAACAAAGATGTTTGGTAGCCATTTTAAGACATACCATATAGGGGCTGGGTGACGATACCCTGATCCCCTAAACCCTGGAGACAAACACAAATTTAAAAAATCTGTACCGCTGTAGTACGGATATAAAGCAGGAAATGTTCTTTTATAATCACCCTGGGATTGGCCATGGCCTGGGCAGTTCGTTTTTTTTTTTTTTTTTAAATGTTATGAAGAGGAAGCTTGCATGGGGCTCCTCCTTGCAATACTTAGTTATGTCACTAGGAAAGCCACGCAAACAGGGAGGCAGCGTGGTTATTAGGGCCTTGGGGCTGCCCCCAGCTTCTAACATTAAATGTAGCATTGTGACCCCCATTCCAACACAGAACACCTCCACTTCCAGATCCAGACCAGCCCCAGGACCACTCTACGCGGCACCCTCATCTACAGACCACCGGAACCTCGCACCCAGTCCACGACCACCATCGCCAACCTCACCGCACCCCACGCCATCACCTTCACGGACTAGATTCTACTCGGAGACCTTAAATTCCACCTCGACAACCGCAACAACCCCGACTCCACCTCTCTCCTCGATAACCTCGCCAACCTCGGACTGAAGCAGCTGGTCAACACGCCCACTCACAGAGCTGGACACACCCTCGACCCCATCTTCGGCAGGAGGAACAAACATCCGATTCAGCCACACCACCCAGCCCCACTGGACGGACCACCACTGCATCCACTTCACCTTTAACACCACCACCGCACCCAAGCCCGCCCGCGCCCGCCACAGAGGAATTGGAACAAGATTACAGAGGAACACCTCAACAGCACCCACCTCCAAGACCCCCCCAGTGCCACGACCGACACCAACTCTGCAGCAAAAGACCTTCACCGCTGGATGCGCCAACAAGCTCGCACCCCTCCGCCACCCCGCCAAACAACGCCCTCTGAAGGCCGCCTGCTACACCACAGAACTCCAAGAAGCCAGGCACTCCTGCAGATACCTAGAGAAAACCTAGCGAAACCAGAAAACCACTGAAGCACAGAACAACCACAGGAGCGCCCTGAAGGAATACCACCAGCTCATAAGAGACACCAAATGGACCTTCATAAGAGACAAAGTCCAGACTAACGTGGCCAACGCCAAGGAAATGTTCCACGTCATACAGCAGTTCACAAAACCCACCAGCGAAGCAACGGACGTCACATGCTCCCATGAACTCTGCGACAAGCTCAGCTCCTACTTTCATCTGAAGATCCAGGCCCTCTACGACAACTTCAGCGAACAGACGCCGGACACCACCCCACTCTCCGCCACTGCCGACAAGCCAAGCATATTGACCTGGAATCCTGCCACCATTCAACACATCACCACGACCATGAAGAAAACCCACTAAGGGGCCCGACGGACAACTGCCCACCGCACATATTCCACAAGGCCACCGCCGCAATCGGAACCGAACTAGGACGGACCATCAACGCCTCCTTTAGATTTGGCACGTTCCCATATTGCTGGAAGCGGGCAGAGGTTAAACCCCTCCTCAAGAACCCAACCCATCTCTCTCCTCCCCTTTGCGGCCAAAGTCACCGAGAGACTCGTAAACGCCCAGCTGACCGCCTTCATCGAAGAGAATGCCATCCTCGACGCCTCACAATCTGGATTCTGCAGCAACCACAGCACCGAGACCGCCCTCCTCGCCGCCACGGACGACATCCGCATACTACTCGACCAGGGACACACTGCGGCCCTCATCCTCCTAGATCTCTCCGCAGCCTTCAACACCATCTCTCATCGCACGCTTGCAGCCAGACTTCACGACGTAGGGATACAAGGAACCGCCCTGAACTGGATCCAATCCTTCCTCTCCGACAGAACCCAGAGCATCAGACTCCCTCCCTTCCTCTCTGAATCCTGACCAGCCCGACGCTCTTTAACATCTACATGGCCCCCCTCGCCGCCATCGTCCGACAGCATGGGCTCAGCATAGTATCCTACGCCGACGACACCCAACTCATCCTCTTGCTCATGAAAAACCCCAAAGACACCAGACACTGCTTCCACGAAGGAATGAAGGACGTCGCAGCTTGGATGAAAGACAGTTGCTTGAAGCTCAACTCAGAGAAAACTGAGGTCCTCATCCTCGGCCCCTGCACCTCCACATGGGACAACACCTGGTGGCCCTCCACCCTCGGGAAGCCACCCACCCCTACAGACCACGCACGAAACCCCAGCATCATCCTCGACTCCTTCCTCTCCATGAACCGCCAGATCAACGCCGTTGCTTCCACCAGTTTCAACTGCCTGCGCATCCTCCGCAAGACCTTCAAATGGATCCTCCCCAATTGCAGAAGGACCGTCACCCATGCTCTCATCACCTGCAGACTGGACTACGGCAACGCCCTATACACCGAAAGCAACAGAACACTTCTACACAAACTCCAAACCATCCAGAACGCCACAGCCAGACCCGGCCTTGGAACTCCACGCCACGAGCACATGACCCAACACCTACTAAACCTCCACTGGTTCCCCGTCGAGAAGAGGGTCACTTTTAAGCTCCTCATTGTTCTGCTTGGGTTTTCGGATCAGATAGAACCCGCTCATCAGAGCCTCTCTAACCCAGCCAGAACGTTACCCTCTCCCTAGGGCCTATTCACAACAAGTAACCACAGATATATACCACCTAAGGACAGGGAATTCCTAATATATATATATATATATATATATATCTAGACCTCTTATAATACAAGTGGCGGCCTCGCGATCCCAGACGGACCCAGGACTTCCTACCCAGACGGCAGCCTCAGCCTCGCGGTCCCAGACGGACCCAGGACTTCCTACCCAGACGGCAGCCTCAGCCTCGCGGTCCCAGACGGACCTAGGACTTCCTACCCAGACGGCAGCCTCAGCCTTGCGGTCCCAGACGGACCCAGGACTTCCTACCCAGACGGCAGCCTCAGCCTCGCGGTCCCAGACGGACCCAGGACTTCCTACCCAGACGGCAGCCTCAGCCTCGCGGTCCCAGACGGACCCAGGACTTCCTACCCAGACGGCAGCCTCAGCCTCGCGGTCCCAGACGGACCCAGGACTTCCTACCCAGACGGCAGCCTCAGCCTCGCGGTCCCAGACGGACCCAGGACTTCCTACCCAGACGGCAGCCTTAGCCTCGCGGTCCCAGACGGACCCAGGACTTCCTACCCAGACGGCAGCCTCAGCCTCGCGGTCCCAGACGGACCCAGGACTTCCTACCCAGACGGCAGCCTCAGCCTCGCGGTCTCAGACGGACCCAGGACTTCCTGCCCAGACGGCAGCCTCAGTACAAGTTCATCCTATGATTACCATAACATACAACAAGGGAATCAGTTTTACTATTTATCAGATCACACAAGAACTGTCAGTTTGAGCACAACCTGTTCTCTGGTTCGAGGGGCTCCTCTCTCCCTTATTCAGTTACCACTTACCTGATCAGGGTTAACATCTGTTCATGTCAAGTCACAGCTGACTAGAAGAATAGGCTACCCTCTTATACAAGAACACGCAGCACATGTTGATTCACTACAAACTGGGTACTTTATTACTCATTACATACGCAATCACATAACATTACTATGTAACACATAACCTGCAAAGAAAAGTGAAAGATTAGGTTGTACACTCTAATAAGAAAGGGGTCGACATCACCTTAGTCGTGTGTAGCCTGCACTCAATGGTCATCTAGGTTCCCTTCTCGTCTGTGCCTCGGCTCGCCTGGAAGTCACACCTCCGCAGTCACGGATCTGTTCCCTTCTCCCTTCTCCGAGTCACTGGGACCTCTTCCTCATCGGCTACTCTCTCCTCTCTGGCTATTCTGCTAGAAGAGTATCTGTCTCTCGGTTTTTCTCCGCCTTCAAGTTTGTCATCTATCTTCCCTGGAATAAGTAGTAGCTTTACTGCTAACGGCTAGATGCCGCCTACGGACTGAAGTAAGTGCACCGTATCTGCCTCAGACTTTCACTAATATAGAGGTGCATTTCCTCATGGAAAATTCCGGCCGTAACCTGCCGCCCACCAAATTCTTGTACCTCCCCGTACCAAGGACACGTTCCCAGCCGGCCGGCCTGATGTAGTGTCTTCGGCATGAAGAAAAATACAATCCTTCGATAAGGGCTGGCATGAACCGGTTCTCTCCAAGCGAATAACACCTCATAACTAAAACATCACCCTTAACCTAGAAGCATCTCAAGCTGCCGGAGCAGAAAGAAAGATGGAGTCTCTCCCGTTTGAGGCCTACCAGGCCTGAATTCAGCACGGCTCCATGAAATACCCTCACTACAGGACAGGTTATCCCTAATACTAACAAATCTATCCCCTAGGATATGTGTGCAAGCCCTGATCTATGGGGAAGAACACAGGATCATGTCGAAGTGCCTAGTAAATAGGCTCCATTCACTACTCTAACCCTTAGACTTGGATGGTAAGAGACTGAAGTCACACTAATCACCCGTCAACACAATAGGGCCGGGAAAATCGAGCAGTACACTCATCCACACCTACAAATCCCTCAACAACATCGGACCCAAATACCTCAACGAGAGAGTCTCCTTCCACGTACCCAAGAGGAACCTCCGCTCTGCTGACCTCGCCCTGGCCGAGGTCCCTCGCAGATGCAGAGCAGGCAGGAGAGCTTTCTCCTACATCGCAGCCAAGACCTGGAATGAGCTCACTCTGAACATCAGAAGCTCCCGACCCTGCACACGTTCAGAAAGGACCTCAAGACCTGGCTCTTCGACCAATCCGGAGCTGCCCCCCCCAGCGCCTTGAGACCCTCATAGGTGAGCAGCGCACTTTATAAGCCAACTGACTGATTGATTGATTGATTTGATGCCACGGGTAGGACTGGGGCACATATATTCAAAAAAAGGCAAACTCGAGGGAAAGAGAGCAGCACAAAGCCGCTGCATAAAGTAAAAGTAGAACGAAGAACAGTCATTGTTGTTCACTACTTTCCAGCCTGGGAGCACACCATATTGCCCTGCGAGGGCTAATTAACTTATTTTTCTTTAATGTGGTGCCCCAAAAAGAAGCAAGGGCACCACCAACGTTTCTGCGATGAATGGTGAGGACTGCAGGAGGTGAAGCAGCCCCCTCCAGATTGATCATTCTAGAAATGTATCTCAGGACATAGAATGTTGGACCTGGGGAGATGTTTTACCTAATTTTCAAGCCCTCCTAGTTGCTCTACTACTCTACTATGCACAGCCTTTACCTCCACAAAGGTGTCTGCAAACAGACCAGTCTTTCACTAAACCCTGCTATGCACAACCTTCGGCCTGCATGGAGGTCTTTGTGGAGAGGCGAGTTTCACACTGAACACTATTACGTACAGCATTCGCTCTCTACAGAGGTCTTTGCAGACAGGTCAGTCCTTCACCATTCCTAATACTCACAGTTTTTGCCCTGTACAGAGGTATTTGAGACAAGGCCAGTCCCTCACCAAATCCTACTGCAAACAGCTTTCATCCTATACAGAGGTCTTCAGAGAGGCCAGTCCTTCACCAAACCCTTATCCTACTATGCACAGCCTTCAAACTGCAAAAAGGCCTTTGTGAACAGGCCAGTCCCTCATTAAGCACTGCTACGCACAGCCTTCACTCTGCACACAAGCCTTTGTGGGCAGGTTAGTGCCTCACCCAAACCTACTAGGCACACTCCACACAAAGTGTTAGTGGAGAGGCCAGTCCCTCAGCAAGCCCTACTACAGCTAGCCTTCACCCTGTAGAGAGGGCAGTGTCTCACCAACTCCTATTATGCACAGGATTTGCTCTGTAGGGAGTCTGTCATGGAGAGGCCAATCCCTCACCAAACTATACTATGCACAGTCTTCACCCTGCTCAGAGATCTTTGCCGACAGGCCCATCCACACCCTATTACGCACAGTCAACTCTGTTTGTGTACAGCCCACTCCCTCCAGACATCTACGCCCCTTAGGTGGGAAGCCTCCACTACACACAGGCAGTGCTCTCTGCATCGCTCTTCAGGGAGTCCAGTCCCTCCACATTCTCAAGCTTCCTTATGTAGCCAAGGCCTTAGTGTGTACAGTTAGGTGTAGAAGGAATATCTCACTTTGTGGGAAAAGTATGGTACTGAGGTGCCATTATAAAAACATACCAAAAAGCCTGTTTTTCGCCACGGGGTGGGGGGAGTGGGGTCCCTCTGGGAGCCTCCCCACAAGTCTTAATGGGTTCAGAGTCTCCCTGCCCCCTATACCAGATGTGTTTTTTCTTCAGGATACTAGGACTTAGTCCCCAAGTCCTAAAATGGCTGGTAAACATCTTTGTTGATGTGAGGCACCCAATCAGAACTTATCTTTTTGATCTGCCATTCCCGCGTCTCTACATATACATACATTTTGAACCCTAATTTCTCAAACTACTTAAAGGATTTACACCTGATCACAAGAAGTATACTTTCTGGATAAAGGCTAGCTTTCTGCCAAATATGGTGTAATTCTGTTCAGCAGGTTTTGCTGTATCGCTGTTCAATCTTCCTAAGGAAAATTGCATCTTAGCCCCACTTGATGGATCACCCTGAAGGAGCTAATACCTTTTGTGCTGTTTGATGAATCTTAGCAAAACTGTCAACAAAAAAGGTTAAGCCAAGTCGACTGTATACTGCAATGAGTAACAAAGGAAAAATCAGCCTCAGTGAGAATATACCAAGATGCATCAATGTCTACATACTGTCATCATGTTATTTTTCTGAGTGATATGTGTCTCTTTCATATGTTTCCTATACTTTGACTAATGAGCATAGTTTTTTCTTCTAACAGACCAATACAATCCCATGACATATTTGTTTGTGCATTACTTTACAGCATATGGCATTGTTAAAGCTTACAACCGAATCTATGTACTGACTGATAATCATTTTCTAGCCTTCCCTAGTTTATTGATCATTTCACTCATCTCTGTTCCCTTCCTCTGCCAGGGCCTGTTCCAATGTCTGTAGGTAGTAAATCATAGGGTCCCAAATATCTTTCGGCCTTGAAGAAACCGGTAGCTCCTCTGATTTTGTCATTAGCGGACACACTTGGCACCAAGGGGGCGGAGATTCCCACTGTGGGTGAATATAAGACAAGGGATCAGGGGAGAAGAATCAAATGGAGTAACATTGATGCTGTTGAACTCCATAGAGCCCTCCTAGACAATGCCGACAATTATACCTGGAGGTGCTTAGATCCTAAGGTAGAGGGGACTGAATTAATCGTAGCATTCGAGGGTACTGCCCAGCACATCGATAGTCTCTTAAGAAGTAAACCCAAGCCTAAGGCTGACTTTTGTCCCAGGTGGTTCGATAAGAACTGTTCAAAAGCCCATAGGGACTTGAAGTTGGCACTAACAAAAGTCCCCAAGGACAAAGGATACATAGCCGTATGTAGGAGTCGTTATAAAGAAGCGACCAAGCTGAGGAAAACAGCCTTACAAACTGAAGCTTGGGAATCCTTAGGAGAGGCTGCCGAGCTTAGAGACATGAGCAGCTTCTGGAGGATAATAAACGCCCCTTGTTTTCAACCCCAAGATAAACCGCAAATGGCGTCTCATATCTTACCAGAGGCGTGGGAAGCACATTTCACCAGTTTGTATAATCGCGGGGCACCGGAGACGCAGCCTACACCGGTCATTGGATGTCCCAGTTGTGCCTGGATACCTATTACAGTGGATGAGGTTCAACTGGGAATAGAAGGTCTGGTAATGAGGAAGGCGCCAGGACCAGACGGAATACCCCCGGATTTATTTAAAAGCCAGATAGACCTTTGGGCCCCCATTTTAACCAGGGTCTATAATACAGCTATTGAAGTGGGCATGCCAAGATCTTGGTCTACGGCCGTTATTGTGCCCATATTCAAGAAGGGTAATACAAATGACCCACAATGTTACCGCCCAATATCCCTAATAGATGTAACGGCGAAAGTCTTGGGAAGAGTCATTTTAAACCGCCTAATGATATGGGCTGACGAAAATAACATTATCACTGATGTCCAGTATGGCTTTCGAAAGGGGCGCTCCACAACTGATCAATGCCTCAATCTTTACCATCTGGTGGAAAAGTATACTGTGGCCAGGGAAGGGACAATGTATCTGGCATTCATGGATCTCTCTGCGGCCTTCGACTGTGTAAACAGAAGAAGGCTGTGGGAGACCCTGAGTGCCATGGGCGTGGACTCAGGTCTGATCCACGCTCTGCGTATGCTCCACCAAAACACCACGGCACGGGTCAGATATACAAATGAGGGTGATGTCACAGAAGATTTTCAGTGTAAGGGTGGGGTGAGGCAAGGATGTATCCTGGCGCCCTTCCTGTTTACGCTTTATATTAATGGATTAGATAAGGCGCTCGGAGCCCTGGAGGCAGACTGTCCCTGCATTGGGAGGAGAGGAATACCCGTCCTCCTATATGCAGATGACGCGGTCCTCCTGGCGCGTACTGGAAGGAGCTTGCAGGCCCTCATTGGGGGATTTGTTAGCTTCATGGCAGACCTTGACCTGGTCCCTAACCTCACAACATCCTTTATTATGGAAGTGGGTAAAACCCCACACAAGAATTGTGTTTTTACCATAGGCACTCACAAATTGGAGAAGGTAAAACAATTTAACTACTTGGGTATGATTTTTGACAAAGACTTAAACTTTAAACCCCTTGTTAGTCATAAATGTACCCAACAACTTGGTGTGGAGGGGTCAATCATGAATTATGCACGCAGATTGGGTCGTTGGTCACCCAACGAAATAGTACACTTATACAATCTCATCTGTTGTGCTAAAACCCTCTACGGAAGTGAGGTGTGGGGCTTTATAAATGATAGAAAAATTCAGCTAGAGGAAGATAAGTTCCTAAGGAGACTTTTGCAAGTCCCCCAAAGCATTCCCTCTTTTATAGTCCACGAAGAGCTGGGGATTTCCTATATCAGCGAAAGGGCATGCCTCAAAACCATCATTTGTTGGATCAAAATCTGGACAAACCCTGAGGCAAGCCTTAGCAGACAAATCCTGGAGGACTGTATGAATAGGGATAAGGGAATGCAAATACCCTGGCTCAAACACGTAAAAGAAACATTAACCAGTTTGGGCCATGCTAATCTTTTTGATAAGCCTTCTACAATAGTTAATAGAGATAAGGGTGTCATAAAGGCAGACTTCTCACGCCACTCAGCTAGTGTTAGAGAGGTAAGGGAAGGGCGGAAATGTACTGTAAAAGAACACCAGCTTTTAAAAACCTGTGTGGGTATGGAATTTTACCTGTCCAATATACATAACAGACAGGATAGATTCCTGATAACAAGATTCAGATTAAATCTCTTGCACCACATTTTATCAGTCCCAGCTGGTTACGTGAGTGATGTTAGCAAAAAAGGGTGTTGCGGCTGCGATCAACGATCTCCGCAAGACACCATGCATTTTGTTCTTATATGTCCTTTTTATGCTCTCCCAAGAAAGCGGTTTCTAAAAAACATCTTGAAACGCTCGAAAATCAGACAGGCTAAAGTGGCCCTCTTATTCCTTAAACTCTCCGCTGATCCATTTGTATTATTTAGCACTGTGCACTTTCTGCGATTGGCAGTCAGACTAAGAAATACTAGAGGTGAGAACTAACTTGTAGGATTGCTCCCTTGTTTATATGATTTTAAAAGCTTCCGCCAGACTTAGCCATTATCAATTGTTATTAGAAGTTTATAGATAATGAATTATAGCCTTGATTGTCCTGTTTTTTTTTTAGTTTTTTTTTAAATGACCTCGCATTTTGGGGATTTTTAAGTACTGTTGATTTTTAGGGTTATTCTGTATATTTGATTGTGATTTTTATACAAAAGAATGTCAATTTTAAGATGTGTATCTTTTATGGTTATTTGCAAATACCCGAATAAAGATATTTGAATTGAATTGACCCATATCCATACAGTTGCACTGGGGTATAATACATCTGTTGCACAAATTTGAAATGAATAATGCGTAAGTTGCAGTTTGGTGTGAGCAGTTTAGTAAGTGAACAACCTGCAGGCCAGTCCGCCTCAGCTAGGGGTGTATGTAATGCTTTGTTCCATCTCTCTAATGCCCTCTGTGTGCCTCTATGTTTTTCCTGTTGTGCTGCAGTATATAGCTTAGTAATTAACCTGTCTCGTGTGGGTGCAGTCTGAAGAGTCTGTAATACCTGCAGTGTAGGTGGCTCTAGTGGGAACGATATATATGTAGCGTTTTAATGGCTTGTCTCAGCCGCATCTATGTAAAAAGATGTAACGGAGTCTGTGTGGTTCCAGTACATATCCCCATCGAGGTTAGGAACGTTTTCCCCGGGAACGCATCCCCCTTATATGGTGTGCTTTACTCTCTTGTGTGCCTGATATATCTGGGTGGTGCGATAAGGGTAATGCCGGAGCATATTTTGGCTCCTCGCGTGCTTGCTGCGCTAAGGTATTCCATGCGGTTATCATGCTCAGCACTGGATTTATTTCTTTTCGTGATATTCGCCTACTCCTCTGTGGTGTTAACGCTGAAAGTGGGGTCGGGTAAGCCTCATCCGCTTCTATGGCAACGTGTGGAATGTACTCGTGTTGTTTTTGCCAGTAGTGCGCAAAATGCGCCTGCGCACAGAGGTAGCAGAGGTACTGTACATATCTGGCGCTCCAAACCCTCCTTGCACATTTGTGCGAGCTATTTCTTCCCATTTGATTCTCGGTTTACGGCCTGCTCATGTCAGTGTGATAAGATGGGATCTCAGTTTTGTGAAAAAATGCTGTAGCAGGTATATGGGTATGTTTATAAATAAATATAAAAATCTGGGCAGGATAATCATTTTTCGAATTGTGATTCTGTCGGCTAAAGAGAATGGCAATCTGATCCAACAGGCTATTTGGCCCTCTAATTTTGACAATGCTGTGCCTTAGTTCTCACAAACTAATAATTCCGGGTCCCTATGTACTCAGATACCTAGATACATTATAGGGTCAGTGCTCCAGATCAGCAGAAATTCAATATTGCATTCCTTTGTACACTGAGTCAATGGTATAATGAGCGATTTGGCCCAATTTACACTCATTCCCGAGAGTCTTTCGTATTTAATGTATTCCCTTAATAATGGCTCAAGATTGTGCGCCGGGTCCCATACATATAGGACCATATCATCTGCATACATCAATATGCTGAGTGGGTATGCCGTTGTCTTATCTTACACGCCTTTGTTCGAGTGTTACCGCAAACAGAAGTGGTGACCCTGTCTTGTTCTTCTGTGAACGGGGAATGGTTCCACTGTGTTCCCATTCACCCTCAGTCTTACCACCAGTTCCGTATGCAGTAGTTGAACCCAGCGGAGGAATGTCTGGGGTGATCCAATTCTAGGCAATATTGTAAACATATACCTCCACTCCACTGAGTCAAACGCTTTTGTTGAGTCTAA
The DNA here is from genome assembly GCF_964204655.1 of Triturus cristatus. Classification (NCBI taxonomy): domain Eukaryota; kingdom Metazoa; phylum Chordata; class Amphibia; order Caudata; family Salamandridae; genus Triturus; species Triturus cristatus. The sequence continues at coordinate 709,455,016 of NC_140585.1, forward strand.
TAGCGCAGCCGCAGCCGGTAAGTCGGGGTCAAGCTGATGAAATAGGGCAAAAGAGGGTACGTAAGTCATGGGTCGTTGATCTTGTGGGTATAAATCCCGATTGATTTGGCAAGACCAGGTGCTGCAATAGAGGCTGCATTCTACTCGACAGTATCTTTGCCAGTATTTTGGCGTTAATATCATAAGCGACATAGGCCTATATGATTCGCAAAGTTCCGGACTTTTATTCGGTTTGAGTATAGTTATTAATAATGCCTCTCGGAGCGATGGGGGAAGCAGGCCCTGCTCATAAACTTCCTCATACATATCAAATATTTGTGGCACTAATAGCTCCTCAAATTCCTTATTAAATTCTCTGGTGAACCCATCTGTCCCAGGGGGTTTGACCTTAGACAGGGTTCTTATAGCATCTTTAATCTCTTATTCTGTAGTAGGCTGCATAAAATATACCCGTTGCCCATTCAAGAGCCAGGCCATAGCAATATCTTGCAAATAATCCTCTATCTCTGCCTCTGTGGCTTGTAGGCATGGGGGAATATGGTTGTGTGTAATATTCTGTAAAGGTTTTGAGTATTGCTGTGGTGTCCTGCCATGTTTTGCCCTGCTCGTCCATTATTTGCACTATTTGTGTGGGTGCTCGTGTGGTGTGCAACTTCTGCACCAGTGTGCGCCCCGGTCTACCACCTTCCCCATACTTGCGTACCATGTGTCCACATGTGAGGAAGCAGAGCTCTTGGTCAGCCATCTCCTGATAGTCTGACATCATTGTGTAAATCTTAGCTGGCATTTCTACAGCTAGTGTCTGTCCATGCTCTTTCTCTAGTTCTTGGATGTCTCTTACAAGTATGCATAATTGCTGCTGTATATCTTTCAGGACCCCTGCCCCCTTACCAAAACAGACTCCCCTGAGAGTCTCCTTAAAGGCTTACCACAGTGTTTGTGCGATTGACACTGAGCCTTAGTTGTGTTCGAATAATTCTACAATGGCCTCCTTATTTCGGCTTTAAACACTTGGTCCAGCAGCGCCTCGGATAGGAAGCGCCACGTAAACTGTTTGGGCGTATGTGTGGGCAGTAGGAGTTCTAAGCGTATTGGGCATGGACCGAAAGTGTCTTTGTTGTATGGTCAAATTTGTCCAGGTGCTCACTTCTTTGGTTCCCAGCCAGAAGTCTATTTGAGACCAGGAGTTATGTGTGAGAGAGGTACACATGCCCTCCTGTTTGATTGGATGCCTTATTCTCCACAAGTCAACCAGCCCTTGCTCCACCATGCCCACCCTTCACTCTCTTGCAGCCTGTTTGTCATATCTGGTGTACTATGTGCCTCTGTCCAGTACTGGGTCTATGCATGTGTTAAAGTCTCCCCCCCCCCCCCATATGATCGCCGTTGGTGCCAGTTCATGTTGTTGCACCCAAATTTGCACAAAAAAATCAGGATCGTCTATATTTGAGGCATATTGACCCGTGTGAGAGTTGTACCACTAAAGTCGCACTGGACAATTCTATACCGACCTTGTGTGTCTGTTTTGGTGTACTGCATTGCAAACGGAGTCCCCTTCTTCACTAATAGAAGCACCCCTCTTGCATAAGAGGAGTAAGAGGAAGCTATTCGCGTCGTTGCCCATCTAGCTCCATTCCTTTACTCATCTCAGATAGTTTGGTGAGATGTGTCTCCTGAAGCAGGGCTACGTGCACGTTATGCCTGTCTAGGTATGCTAGCACTTGTCTAGTTTTCCAATGATTGTTCAGACCACTTGCATTCCATGTCATTAGCATCAGTGATCTATGCCCCTGTGTAATCTCTCTGCCTACAAGGCATGTAGCGTATCTAGATCTGTGTCTCACATGCTGTAGAATTGCTCATTATGGGAACAAAAGTTTGCCATTTGTTGTGTCCTACCATCAACTAATCCCCCTGCATGTTCCTCTCTCCTACTTTGACCCCCCAATCGCACCAAAGATATAACTCCCTACTGCATGTATTCCCATTAACACCCCCCTCCTTCAAACAACCTCACATTTACATCTATGTTGTGGTACACACTCCGGGGCATGAGCTGCCCACCAAACTATTCTTCGCAGCTTGCAGAGAGGGCCACACTAAACAACTCATAATGCACATCTTGGCGTCTCTAGTGTTCAGGGTGATGTCACTTCTGTTCGACCCTTTCCCCTTTTTCTCCGTTTCCATTATTATATCCTCTTTCTGAGAGCAGTCATGCCATCTTATAGTCATTTTGTACATTCAATATACCATTCCATTGTCTCTCCGTAGAGTGTTGTTGCTCAGGTGTATACAGATTGTCTAGGCAGTTTCATTCATAGTCTGAGGATTTCCTCCTCCTCCAGATCATATAGATTGGATCAAACCGATTTTCTGCGTGCGGTTCATAGTTATTTTCAGACATGCAGGATATAACATGGCATTGGGTATATTCATCTCCTGTAGCTTCCTCTTTGCTGGGATAAATTGTTTCTGTGCTTCCTGGACCTGTGGCGTGAAATCCGGATACAGCGAGACCTCTGTCCCCTCATATCTGAACATCTTCAGCTCCCTGGAGGATCTCAGAGCTGTGTCTCGGTCTCTATAATTAAAAATTCTCGCTATTATAGGGTGGGGTCTTGCTATTGGTGGCGGGCGAGGGGCCAGGGATCTGTGGGCTCTTTCTACCACAGACTGGTCGGAGATGGTGTCTCTGCCCAGTACCACCACAAGTAATTGTTCGACAAATCTTACCAGTGTTGGTGGACTCGGCTATGCATATGATTCTGAGGTTGTTTCTTCTTGATTGTTCCTCCAATTCTTCTGTTTTTGCTCGCAGCACTGCTATCGCCTTCTCCTGTTGTCTCTGGGAGTCCTCTATCGTGCCCTGGGTGTCTTCATTGTCTGATACTCTGTGCTCCACCATGTCCATTCTTTTGGCCTGTTTATCCATTCTCTCAGATAGCCTGTCAACCCTATATGTTAACGTGTCTAACTTGCCATCTATCGTGGGTAAGATAGTCTGCATGGTGGATAATATCTGACACTGGTCCCCCCCCCAGTGATGTCTCTGCAGTTTCTGCTTCATGCTCTGTTTCAGCTTGCTCATCCCTGCATGTGCTGAGGGTCCTATGTTGCTCAAATTGTAATGTAGGCTGTATTTTATCTGTTTTCCCCATATTGCCTCACAGTTGTGCCAGTAGGGGGAGGTCCCTGTTCTGTAATGGGAGTTCAGTGCCCGTGTCGCACTAGTACGTCTTCTCTCCCTGTCACAGGCCTCAGTCTATTGCTCACTATAATCTGCACTCTCCAGAACGATCTCTTTCAGCTTCTTTCCCACCGTGTTTCACCTGCGCACTTAACTAGCGTCTTAGCTACGTATGCGCCATGCCAGTGTTATGGTATCCATAGAACTGCTTGCTTGCAGTGCAGTACGTTCTGCTCTTCACGTACTGCAAGAGAGGGTCTTCTCCTACTCCCGGGCGTTTCCTGCTTAATTAAGCGTTACTAACTGCTCACAGAGAGCCGTCCTCCCCATTGCGCTATTCCCAATTCTCTGCTTTGCGGCCAGGCCTCTATTTGTGTCGGCCTCGCGCAGTACACAGCAGGCGGCAAGCTCCTTCCAGGCCGCGGGTCTTTACAGCCTCTGCTCCAGTGTTGGGCCCTCCTCCACTGCAGCCTCACACCCTGCACCCGGTCGCCGCTCTCCAACGCTCTCAGACCGCTGGCTCCAATAGCTCAGCTGACCCCAAGTGCTGCTCACCCTTCCTGCGGTGTTGGGGGTGTCGCTCACCGTTCACTTTGGTCGACCTATCCACTCTGTCTGTCTTCTCTTTCCCAGTCGCTGTACAGGCTGCTGACGCTGCTGACGCACCACCTCACTGCTCGTTGTGACGGGCCAATTTCTTTGCTGCCTCTGCTGATGTAATTTTATCTATGGCAGTAGGCGCTTATCCAGCCATCTGAAATTTGTCAGATGTGCAGGATTATTCAGGATATTCAGTGCGGCCGAAGGAGCTCTGTCAAGGGGCATCCATCTTCAAGCCACGCAAGCTCCGCCACCTGCATTGTGTTATATTTATATGGGAAATGTTGCAGAAATTATGTATTTTTATTATGTTTATCACATGTCATGTATCATTACCATCACTTGAAGCTGTATGGCTTACAAAAGTCTGTCTTTTTGGAGTCCATTGCAGCTTGTAACTTTGCTCTTGATATCCTGCGCATACAGTTTTTGATATCATGCGCATACAGTTACTTAATCAGTGTATTTTTTAATGTACTGTTTTGCCTTTGTTTTGACCGATCTGTGCCACTGGAGGTATACGGTGTTAGTTTGATCAGTTAGGTTATTTAATCCATGTGTGCTAGCTCTGGTGGCACTACTGATTATCAACTTGTGTTTGCGTTGTAATGAGCATTACTAATTAAGCTCTGTCTCAGTTCACACATACTATTTCTGGTTTTAGGAACTTTTGTCCCACTCAAATGCACACCACAATATTGAATGATTCATACAGACTTTTTTGTTGTAGGTCGATGTTAATATCCGTTAATGTGATGTCATTACACACCATGATATATGCGGGCCCAAAAATGGCAATACCACTAAAAGTAATATCAATGCACGCCATTAAAGTGTGCTTGCATAACAATGTCGATACCAGTAGAACAAATGTAAATGTATGCTGCTATTTATGCACACATAACAATGCTGATAGCAGTAGAAACAATGTCAATGCATGTCATAATCTATGCACAATAACAATGTCAATATCAGTAAGGACAATATCGATGTATGCTATGACAACTGTATGCACAATACTGAGGATGTTGGTAAAAATGATATCAATGCCCGCCATGTTAATTGTACACATTTTAACGAACTCATATCATTGCTGTGGGATTCATCTAAGGTCCCCCCCAATCAACCCAAACTCAGAGATATATCATCTGACAGGCCCTGTGATCAAAACCCCGAGCCTACCGAATGACAGTTCATAGGTGGGTTTACACTTAGCCCAAGACAAACACGCACCTAGGGAAAACCCTGATTGATTCCACAGATAGGCAGTTACACCACAAACTGGTCTGAGGAAATTGGCCCTAATAAAACACGTTTGGCCAAAGGCACGTGTTCCCAAAATACCAAAATGATAGATGCCACAGAAAGTTAGGAACACTCAGCCAATCAGGACACAGCATACACGCCACACTTATTGATGACGCGTTCCCCACGCCGGACATCTGGACACATACACACTGACCCACACTAGCTCTCCCCGAGGTCGAGAGCCACGTATGTCCCCCTTATCAGATGGTTGTTCTTGTTGTCTATGACTGCCAGATCAGTTTATTGTACCTTACGAACGGTATAAATGGTCTCCTCAAACTTCTGTACAATGAGAGACTTTCTTCAGACGCTACTCTGTCGATACTCTCCCTGCCGCTGCGTTTAATTAAATCAACTTTTGACAAACACCTCTTGTCTTTCATTTTTTAAGATAAATTCATATCCGAGCAACATCCATATTAATCTCACTTTGAACTAAGAGCATTTTGTTTGGTCAACACCATTACAAGGTTGTGAGTTGTAGTATTGTTAATAATTTGTGTTCACAAAGCCAACAATTAGAAGCTATTGCATGCAACATTCACACCTATGAATTTCATAGCATCTCCCTTGTCTCAGCTTAAACTGCCCCCATAATATGCAGGAAAACCTATCTGAATGGGTGGAGAAACATTTTAACTTGCCTTACATCAAGTTTGGAACTTTCTTGTATAGAAGCTTCTCATACATAAATTTGAAAATCTTGTTAATTATCCAGTTCCTCAGGTTTTCCCATGAGCTCCTCTAGTTTAAGGCTTTTGTGTTCAAGGCAGTGTTTTATCCCATACATTCTGCTATCAACGCGCCACTTCTTGCTGACCAGCACCATTGTCCTTGTTCTCTTCCCATGCAGAGCGCCCTCCCAGTTATCACTGACTACAAAGAAGTGGCTGCTGCTCTACGACAATGCAACTATGATCCCGATGAAGTAATTTCTGTCTTCCTCGCCATTTTCGGTGATAGCCTAGAGAATTCATTTCAAACACAGCAACATTTTGAAGACCCACTTCTTCAACGGTAAGAAAGAAGATTTGGTTCGAATTTAAGTACTCACTACTCAATTCTCATTTAATGCAGAAGTCAACTGAGGTTGAAAAATTTAAACATAGTGGAAAGGCTGTGGGCACCATACCTTAGCTGCCATCCTTACATCACTCCCACCACCTTCCCCTGCCTTCCTCCCCCCTCCTGTAGCTGTGCTTTCTGCTATCAGTTAAAGCAAAAGAGCTGCGCTGTGCTGACAGGCTCTCAGAGAGTCCATATAGCCTGGCCTGGAAGGTCTTTATGACCTAGCAACAGTGGGTAACGAGTTTTGTTATCAGCTGTTGCTATGTCATAGCAAATCAGATTTAGAATCTCGTTTAAATGATATAAGCTTCCTACAGAAGTAATGCATGACATCACAATAATAAACTGCAATGCAGAGGTAGTATTAGAAAATAGTGTAGCATGGAAGACGTAATGAATTAGTTGAATTGTCCTCCTTCAAAAGCTGAGATACAAAAAGACATACATTTATAAAGATCCACAGAGGACTGAGATGGCAATAGTGAAGTCGGAGAACATTTGGTTAGACTATATGACAATATCGTGCAAAACATGGGCAGAATGGATGAACTCTGTTGTTCTTATCTGCCAATACACTTAATTTTATGTTGTGTCCTTTTTTAAGCAGACACCATTTTGTGATTCCTTTTATATGTGTCCTCTACTCTACATAGTTAGTATTATTGGTTATTTATATTCGATGCAGGTACAACTTCAATTTATGTCGCACAGTGATTATAAAAGAAAATTGTTCTTGCATAACATCCTCAAATATCACTATTACTAATAATAAATGGGGGTGCATGGCCTGGAAGCCCAAGAAGATGGCTACACTCCAGTAGCCAATGGAGTAATCCTCCTCTAACCGCACCCATTTCGCCACGTCACCGGGCAATACTCGAGGGGCTGGCATGGATGGCCACTTAGAGATAGCAGGGTGCACTGGAGTGGTGGCGGCACAAGGGGGAAAGGCCATGAGCTCCAGAGGGCGGGGCAGAGCTGGACGGCCCGCATAGAATGTGGTTTCCTTGGTGTGGTCCTGGGTGATGGCTGGCCTGTGTCATATGCCGGTGGGGATGGCTAGGTGCTATGAGTAGCTGCGCAGCCCGGGCTGGTGCCACACATGTCCTCCACAACTGCTGACCCTGAACTGCAAAGATGCGCAAACTGCCTTGGATGACCGCCATGATACTGCCAGGGGCATGTCACCCATGTGCCTAAGACTAATGCAGAAAACCTTTGACCCAACAAGCACAGGAAAGACATACCAAGGAGTACAAGGGCCCACAGGCCAGCTGAAGCGCCCATACACACTGTGATTGCATACATTGGTTGCACATCCATGCTGGCCTATCGTACTCAGATACCTGTCATATTCTGAGGGTTCGGAGGGTGGGATGGGTCGGCCCTCTGATGTAGACCATAGAAGGCAACTGTGTTGTCATACATTTTAGGTATCCCAATATTGTCCAAATTCTATTGGCTTACTATATGCAATTGGGTGTGCCAGGTCCTAAAATCTCTCTCCTCCCATTAGGTTTCTTCTATCACCACTTAAGGCATAGGCGTACGCCTGTCCAACAATTTTGCATATTGAGATTTGCGGGTTCCAGTGTTGGTGGAAATGGCCTCCTCTCGAATATTTAGTGTCCCAGCGGAATTTTCCTCTTCCCTTTCTCAGGTTGACTGACTGCACCCTCAAGTAAATACTGCAACCTTACCACCTGTTGTGCACCACAAGAATGGCCACCTGTAGATTGTATTACAGCAAGAAAATCCCTAAGTAAACGATCTTTGTCAATGGCAGATTGTAAGACCAGCTCCCTACATATTAGTGTTTGTACCCCAGGTGATTTGAGGGCGAGAATTGAATTATCACCCATTGAATTAGTCGGTTGCCCATGGATGGATTATACAGATATCAATACCTTATCACCAGATAACTATTCTGAGCTGGAATATTGCAGACATCAGGGACAGGTTAGGTGACCCTGATTGGGGTCAATTAATTGATAGCCATAACATTTTCTGTAGCAGGGGACATTGGCAGTTGAGCACGTGGACAGTGTTGGGTTTAAGAGTTACAGTGTGCCCGCTATGCAATCGGTTTCCGGGTGCCCTTCAGGCAGGTTGCTTATCTCTGTGTGCACCACCTTTTTCTATCCTATTACTGAATTTGAATCGGGTTCCCCAGGCACTCAAGAGCTAATTTTTTCCCCTGAAGTCCAAACTGTTCCTGTTGATTAACATATACAACAGGCGCTGTGGGCATAAGCTGGAATTCCAAATTCTCTGATTGTTGAACAAAATATTGGTAGCCCACTCAGAGTCCCACCATTTGCTTGTGGCTGGCGATTTCAACCTCTCCTTTGAACTGCGTGGTATAGCTCAAGATCAATATAGCACTGAGGATTCAATAGGGGGATCTCCGATCTCACCTCTCCAGTGAGAAGAAACCTTTCTAGGGCAGCATTCCAGGTGGTGGAACTCACTCTTTCGCATGGCCTGCGTGTCTAAAATGACTGCTCACCCTCAGATAAAAGTCCTGCTCCCACCTTTAGAAGAGGGTTGTATGGTAGCTCCCTTTACTACATCCTCCTGGATGTGAGACTCTGGAGTCAAATGGGTGTCATGTTGGTGATGGAGCGAGATTAGAGGAACCACAACCCTTAATACTCAAACTGAAACAGTCGACTGTATTGTCTTTTGCTCCTGAAGTGGAGGGACACCTGAACCAGCTTGAAGTCAAGGACAATAGGAGAAATATCAAGTGGGAGGTAGTGAGCTACTCACCCAATGCAGTCGCGGACATATATTAAACCCTTGTTCCCCACATGGAGACTGTGCTTTCTAACTAGGGGAACAATGCAACAATCTTGACTGAGCACAATTCAGTATTCCTAAAGTTGATGGACTTCTTTACCAAGGGAGTGTTGGGACACCCCACATTGACCTCTCCAAAGGGGAAATTCAATAAGTCACGTAGAACTGCAAAGACCAAGCTGCTGGAAGCAATAAAAAAGGGAGTCACATGGGAAATTAGGGAAAGCAGGTCCTATATCGGTCTACTTTAAAGCAGGCCAAAGCACAATGGGAAAGTGCAATTTGGACACTTCCCCTATCAACAATCAGAAGTAACTTTAGTACTTAGTCAGACTAGGTGGAGGGAAACCAATTGAGTCGTCTATTCTATCATGTGAATGGGTCACCCATTTTCTAAACCTGCACTCAGCCACCCATGAACCAAAGAGGGTTGTTTCACCTAGGGACGTTAGTTGTGCGCCCAACTCCTACTTGCCTCCAGTAGTCTTCTCCCTAGGAGAAACTGCTCCTGCTGTGGCCTCTTTTAGACAAGGGAAAGCTCCAGAGCTTGAAAGGAACCCCGCAGACCTCTTTAAATCCAATAATTCTGTTTGGGTCCCTTACCTTAGTGCCATCCCCAATTCAATTGTAGCGGAGGAGGCTATTCCCACATCATGGAAGGGTGCTGAGATTGTGACAGTCTTTAAGACAGGGAATCCCAGCATCCACTCTAATTATCGCCCAATCAGTCCTATGGACTATTTTCTAAAGTTTTTTTGCAAAGAGGTGTTGGACGTCTTCTAGACTGGTGTGAGGGAAATCATATCCTCCTGAATCTGCAGGTAGGTTTCAGACACAAAACTAGTGTTGTTCCGGACTTCTTATTCCTTCTGGCCAAATAGAAAATGGTGGACATGGGAGGCACCTCTTTGTGGCATTATTGACCTCCACGCTGCATTTGATTTGTTGACCAGAGAGAAATTGTGTAAGGTTCTTCAAGGGATGGGGTTCCTCCTAACTTATTGAATATAGTTGTGCTCCTCCACGAGGGACACTTTGCCAAGGTCCGGTGTGGCACAAGTGGGGAAATGACTGAGTCTTTTCCAGTTGAGCAAGTTGTGTTCCAAGGTTGCGTTTTATCACCCACACTTTTTTTCATACATCAACAACTGTGTTAGTTACCTGTTGAAATGTGTCAACGATTTCCCCCTCCTTGGCGGGCCACAAAATCCCGGACGTTTTTCTTTGCCAATGACACACTCATGCTAGCTAAAACTATGAGGGGCCTACAGAACTTGATTGACCGCTTCAACCAGTTCTGTGTAAAGTATGGTCTTGAAATCATCACCACCAAAACTAAATGTATGACCTACTCAAGGAGAGGCAGGGTGAGGGGTGTCAGCAGTGCAGGGAATGAGCCACTATAAAGGATACAGGAGTTTCATTATTTAGTTATTTGGCAGGCAGAAGCAGTGTCTTGGGAAGCGCAGATCTTAAAAAGCCCAATCGCGGTCAAACATAAAGCCAGGGCCATTTTCAGGTTTACAGAAAAATCTACTTGGGCACCAGTCCTCCCAACTGTGGAAATTCATAAGGCTCAAGCAAGTGGGGGAGACCTATATGGAGCTGAGCTTTGGGGTCATTGCAACATGGATGTCATGAGTGTTGCTGAAAATAATTTTCTCAGAGCTCTTACTGGCGTAGGGACGGGCACACCATTACTGCCACTACACTTGGATCTGGGTATCAATGAAAAAGCTGAGTGGGCTACACTAAGACCTTTGAATTTTCCTACTTTAGAGAGGGGCTTGCAGAAATTTTAAGAATGAAATCTCTGAAAAAAAAAACTGGTTGGGCTTTGTGAAAAAGTCTTGGAGTGACTAGGCCCTGGAAAAATGTTGGGAATATAGCCCATACATGTTTCAAGAGTATACCACTTTATCAAGGCTCTTAATGAAACCTTAAATCTTACGTGAATTCAGTTACCAATTTTCATTTAAATAAGTATCCATGATAAGGTCCAAAATCCAAACTGGAAACAGTAGGAAAACCACTCGAAACTAACTATTTAAGGAATTATCAGTTTGCACAAAAGTATCTGTGCACTCTCAGATAAAGGTATAACCATGAACAACTATTGACTTAACAATCAGAAAGCTCTGTTACAACGCAGAAGCAGGAATGCCAACTCAGCCACATGTTTGGGGAATCCAAGGAAAGGAACCTAATCCGATGGACCTCCCAGTGCACGTCTCTGGAAGGTGTGTCGGTGTGACAGTAAAACAGTAAGTAGGTTTTGCTAAGGAACTATTTCTGATGGTCTAAATTCAAGCACATCAAACTGGCTAGGATCCAATACCTACATCCGCCTGTGAGACTGAACGACTCGTTACAAAAACAGCCATTCTGCCCAAGACACACATGGACTAAACAGCATATCAATATACTGCTGATGTAAAGGGTCAGCTTCCCGATGATCAATATCAATGAATAGCTAATGAAAATCATCTACTTTCTATTGGTCCTCTTGTTATGTGTATACGTTGTTCATTCTTCTATCCCATATCATGCAAAAAGCTGCACCACCAGACCACCAAAGAAAAATTAAAATGTTTGATACTATTTTTAAATCAGGCACAACAGGTTAAAAATAAGCACATTACACTTAAATGAAGTGTGAAATTTAAGAGGTATTCTTTATGTAATGCAGACGATTTGCAAAAAGCCATCAATAGAAGGTTTTGATGCAAAAGCCAAGATCATTATTACTACTTATTTTATGTTAAAGGTACAGGCACAATTTGATGACAGCTGAATAGACGTAAATAAGAGTGATAGCATTTTATTTATGGCTTTAATAGAGGTGAAAAGTTAAAATTCATACCTTGAAAAAGAGCCTTCTCTGAGGCTGCAACGTTTTTAAAGCAAAAAGTGTATGACAGGCTTGATTTTGTCTGAGAAGTGCAAATCCCTAGAAGAGAGCCTTTCTATTGCCTGCTCATTGATTGCTTTCTAGTCACCCCTTGATGATAGACATTAAAGACATTTGACGTTGGTCACCTCTTATTGTGCTAGACCCAACTGGCACTTATGCTTTTGTCTACTTTTGTCTTTAAAGGTTTGTTGTATGTATTCCAAGCCTGTGCCACAAGTAATTATCCTTAACAACTGTCCCCTATTCTGTATTCAAGCTCTTAAGATTTGACAATACCCACTGCTGTAAAAATCTATTCAAATAAGACTGTTGAATAAGCAAATGTATGTTTGTTGTTTGTGTTATGTCATTTTCAACAAACCATGGCCTTAGTGAACTTTCACCAACTGGCCAACTAATACCAGAAGTTATCTGACTGTCACAGCCTATGGTTATCATGGTTTTGATCTACTGTAGTGGCCTTAGTACATAAATCACAATGCTTATCAGTTGTCTCTGAGCCAGTGTGACGAAAACGCCTATGGAGTTGTATTGTTCCCACAAGTAATCCTGCATGTGTAATGTGAAATATTATGTTAAACTGGTAACTTCAGCCAATTGCGTGGCAAACTGTAGCACACTTGCAGTATGATCACTGCATGTGGTGTGCTATATGAGCAATTGAAATGCAAGAAACTCAAGCACAGGTTTTCATCTACTCTCAAATGTGACACTATTAGATGAGGGACATGCGCAATGCATCTGACATGTCTCACAAAATCACGGTTGAACTATTGTTAGTTACCTTCTTGGCCCACTTTCCTTTTACTTCAGAGTAATCAAATCCATACTTTACTTTTTCTTGTCTCGCTTTACAAATGATGGAAATCACAGGAACTAGAATGGGGCTGTGAATTAGTTCACAGTGGGATTGGCCAGAGGAAGGAGTAAGAGTCACATTCAATACACTAAAATCAGGTGCACAGGCCTCACCTCATTAATGGGTGTAGCCTAGCTATTCAGAGCAGAATGTCCATTGTGGGATGCAGACAAGACTGACCTGCATGTGCTTGGTCTTCCTTTGTAATGGTAAAGGCAACTTAATGCAACAATGGAATGCAGTAGAAACTGAAGCATTTCCATTTTAACTAACATGTTTCCTCTTTACAAATTGTAACTCATCTTCTTTAATATTACTTTTATTTCTTGTTGTACTACTGTAGAAGATATTGGAGACACATTATGTTTACCAAAGACACATGATCAAGTAAACTAATTTCCACGAATTAGGTTCTGCTCTCCAGGTCTCCACACCATTGATAAGTGCAAATTTGACAAGTATCAAATAACTTCACCTGTTCTTTTAAAATAAAATGCAGATGTAAACCCTAATCACATTTTCTCATTTAGGCATCATTACCTTCAGTATGTTCTATGGGAGAGTTAAACATTGGAATCCTCCTGTGTTGGGGACCTTGAGTGGCTTTGAAGAAAATAAAATTATACCTGAAACTCAACATGTCACAAAATATATCTTCTGAGATTCATCTGACTGGAGAACACACCTTCAAGTCTAGTGGAAGATCAATGAAAAGCCTAACAATGACATTGTGATGTTGAATCCAAAATGAAGGCAGGAATTTCAGATATAGTTTCTTCCTTTATTAAGGAGAGAAACTCCAGCAACATTACAAAGCAGTTCCACAGTCCATGGAATCACTCTAAACATTCCTTGTTCCCTCTTGAACACAAACATTCCATGAGAAAATACCAAGAAAGTTAAGAGGAAGAAGGGGAGATACCAACTAGAGATCAAACAATACTACACCCCCCCTTCCTATCCCGACCAAAACAATAGAAAAATGTGAAAGATAAGTTATCATTTGTTTTTTTTAACAAAGAGAACATGACAAATACATTACTTTTTTGATAACATCACAATTCTGTTAAAATTCCAAATCCTTCCGTCATCTACTTTAGCTGCCCCCCTGAACACCTTGATCACCTTGGAGGACTTGCTAAAGCATGAATAAGGAACACAGGAATATATGGGTTATTTCACTTTCACCACACCCCCATCTAAAAGTCCATGCGTTTGACTGCTTTGTGTATATCATACTGCTGTTTGCTTTCTTCATGAAACTGAATCTCCCTCAATTTTCCTCTTTTAATCAGGTCTCCCACATGAGTAAGCTCTTCGCAATAGACACTCGCCCATTGTGGACACACTTTAGTGTGCGGATTACACTTCCTAAACAGAACAAATGGACAAGTCCCTGAAGTGACATGAGGTGTCTACCTATATTTCTCCACTCTATATTTCACCATGTCCATCCAGTTTACTCCTTTGCATTTAGCAATTTAAATAGTCTCCTTCAGTGTTTTGTTGAATCTCTCAATCATGCCATTGGTTATTGGATGGTACAAGGCACACTTCTTATGAGTAATACCTCTTTCCTCCAAAATCCCTTCCACGATTTTCCAGGTCTACTGTACCCCATTGTCAGTCAATAAGCTTTTGAGATTTCCCTTCCGGTAAAACACCTCTGTCAGAAAGTTGATAGCTGCAGTTGTGATAATCACTGTAGTGACTGCAACTTCTGGCCATTTGGAGAGAATATCCATCAGCACTAATAAATATATAGAGGTTGATCCACCACATAAGGGTCCCACTATGTCAAATGCAACCTCATCCCAAACTTCTTTGGGAATCTCATTTCAAATCAATGGGGAAGTTCTAACTGTCAAAGTTTTGTCACTCAATGTACACTCACAACAGTCTTGTATCAACCACTCCACCACCAGATCCATGCCAGGCCACCAGTAAGCCGTTCTCAACCCTTCCTTTGTTTTGCAGATTCCTTGATGGCCCTTATGAGCCAAATGCACTAGAAGCTCCCTCACACCACTAGGCGGAACTAACCTGCTACCCCTTAACACAAGACCATTATTAACAGCACGTTCACCAGACACTTTGCCATATCCTGACAATTTTGCATTATGTCATTTCCATAAAGTATGCCATCATGCACAAATGTAATCTCCTCATCCTTCTCCAATTCCAACATCCACTCACTTTCAGATATGTAACCAGACATACCTTTCACATCTTCCTCCATACTTCATTGTCATCTCCTGTCTCTAATTAGTAATTTCTCAATCTAGATAAGCAAGCCGCCGATCTATTACCCACCCAGGTTTAAACTTGACTACAAACTGAAAATCTTGGAACGCAACATTCCACATACATGAAGAGATGCAGTCTAGACCTTTTTTCCCAACATTTCTTGTAGTGGTTTATGATCCGATAGGACTACAAATCAGACACCCTACAAAAATTACCTAAACTTCGTCAGTGCCCAAAACAAGGCCATTGACTCTTTTTCAATAGTGGAATATCGTGTTTCTGCCTCCTTCAATAATCTTGATGCAAACGCAATTGTGACCTCTATGACACTCTGCATCTGCTTGAGAACTACACCACTCACTGCCACTCTGCATCTACTGGAGAACTACACCACTCACTGGCATCCATGACCACACAATACTGTAAACCCGGTATGAGATTTTTAAGCATTATGCTGATGCTATAGCTGATTTAATGTCCTCAAACTCCTTCTGACACTCTTCAGACCACACAAATTGAATGCCTTTTTGAGTAGTTCTCTCATGCTACAGGAACTCCTTGCAAAAGAGGAACATATCTGGCGTAAAATTCTGCCATTTCTAAAAATACGTGTACATCCTCTTTCTTATTAGGCTGCATTACCTTATGGATGGCATTGACCAGCTCATCCTTCAACTTGATCCCATCACCTGTGATACCATGCCGCAAATACGATATTTCTGGATGACTAAATTTATATTTCTAAATTTTGAAGGTAATACTCTTGGAATAGAAAATGTTTAAGACCTCTCTAACCTTCTTCATATGTTTATCCAAAGTATCAGTGAAAATGAGTGCATCTTCCTGAAAGAACTTTACAGCAGTTACATTCCCCAAATAATTTGCTTAAGTCTCTGAAACACAGAGGTGACAGAGCACAGCCTCAATGACATTCTGTTAAAGTAGAATACACCAAAAGGGGTTATAAACGGTGTAAGATTTTTGGACTCATCACACAATTTAACTTGGTGGCAAGCTGAACTTAGATCTAGAGTGGTGAAAGTGTTTCCATTACCTAACAAATTAATCCTCTCCATGATATTGGGCAGGGGAAACCTATCCTCAGCAACCTCCTTATTAAGATGCCGAAGATCCACAAATAGCCTGGTATAGCCTGAGCTCTTGGTAGCTATGACAACCGCTAGAATCCATTGAGAAGCTTTTACAGTTTCAGTTATACCTTCCTCTTGGAGTCTATTTAGTTCTGCCTCTACAGCTTCCTGTAATCTGAAAGGAATACTTCAGACCTTACATGAGACTGATTTCGCTCCCCTTTCAAACAAATGTGATGCTTGTACCCTTTGATGCACCCCACCTTTCCAGAAAAAAAAATCAGGAAATTCATGTATAAACAAATCTGGCAAGGTATCTATCTTCTTGATCTGAACTTGGGGATTCGATTTAGGGTCAAGGAAAATCTCCTAAAGTCCCCATCCTTGTCACCATTGTGATGTTGAATCCAAAATGACGGTAGGAATATAACAGAAAGTTTCTTCTTTTATTATGGGAGACAAACATCAGCAACAGAACACAGTGGTTCCACAGTCCATGCAATCTCTCTGTGTTCTAAGCATTCACATTTTCCTATTGAACATAAACATTCCATGAGAAAATACCAAGAAAGAAAAGGGGAAGAATGGAAGGTACCAACTAGATCAAACAATACCACACAAAATGATACATTTGAGTTGTGATTCACATCAAATGCAATGCTGATGATTATATTCTATAGCAGATAATACATGACTGCTGCCTTGAATAACAAGCATTGGCAAAGCTCATTGGTATTGGCAATCCAAGATGTATTGGCGTTGTCAATAGTATTGTCTATTGGCCACGTGTTATGGAGTGGCTACCGGGTGCTGATGTGACCACTGGTTACAAGATGATTGAACAAGTAAAACCGTGATAGCTTCCCTGGGTTTGATCTTTCAAACCCCACAACAGGCCAGTCTCCTAATGCATGTCATATTTTCCTGTCCTGTGGGCTACAATGTTGCTGGTTTGAGTGAGGATAAGTAGGAAAGCTGCAGTTGTCTTGCCACCAAACCTCTCATATTCATGGGTTGGTGAAATGATCCAGCCGAGTCTGCCATTCTGACAACCACACACAGATGCTGTCAAACCGGTACAAATGAAAAATGGAAAATAAGGGCTGCCTCATTACACCTATATGCACATGTGCTGTTTTTATATATAAACACACCAAATGTCACTATATAGTCACTAAAAGTGGGTTATGGAGATGTAACACAAGCCAGAACTCACGGCTATAGCCCCAAGCGAATACACACGCCTTATAAAAAAACAATACAAGAAAAACAAAACAGCGCTGTATGAAAGGAATCTTTTCACAGAAAGCTAGCACAATCGAGATGCCTCATAGTTTCAAGGAAGACACCACTGAACTGTGCGGGAGACAACTATGGACCTTGGAAAGTAAATGCAGCTGAGTAGGGGAAGAAAGTTGGGGGGCCAGAGGGGCAAAGGAGGAGCTGGGTGAAGGCTGTAAATATTAATTAAGAAGACAAACCCAGGAGCTGCAGCAGCAACAGGGAGTTATCGGAACAACAGAGGAGCTGGGTGGGATGTGGGCTGTGAAGATAAACAAATAAAAGACAAAACCTGGAACATTGGCAGCAGAAAGCCAAGGGCCAGATGCACGACCCTTTTTTGCGGTCACAAACTGGAGATCCTCCCGTTTTTAACCACAAAAAGGGTAATGGCATGTACAAATGCTATTTTGAGAGTCACTGACTCGCAAAATAGCATTTGCGACTCTCGCTATTTCCTAATAGCTAGTCTGAATGCCATGTACAATTGTTTTGCGCATTTGCGGCCGCAAAACACTTGCAGTTTACTATCTACTTCAAGTAGGTGGTAAACCACTCGCAAACACGGGAAGGGGTCCCCTGGGGACCCCTTTGTGAGTATGTGAGAAAATATTTATAAGAGCAGGTAGTGGTCCCAGGGACCACTGCCTGCCCTTAAGAAAATGAAACTGAAAATTTTCATTTTTCTTTTTTAAATGCATCCCGTTTTCCTTTAAGGGAAACAGGATGCATTTTTTTTTTAAACTGCTTTATTTAAAAGCAGTCCAGACATGGATGTCTGCTGACCCCAGCAAGACACCATCCCTAGAAGTGATACAAAAATATTCCTTATTAAGTAAATTAGTTTAGTTTTTTCTATGTATAGGGCATAGTCACTCTAACCCAGATCTGTTTCATTAATCATTATTCTGTAGATGTTATCCATCATGGCTTCCTGATGAAGGCTGCAGAGCCGAAACGCTGGGCCCCATAAAAATCTATAAATGTCTTGCTTCTATTTTAGAAGCATGATTTTGGGAGTGTGAATGAATATATAGGCTTGTTTTATCATTCTCCAGATGGAGATATATATTGCTCTTTTAAAGATTTGTATAATCCTGTACATTTCACCTTAATTAAGTATTTATTCAATGTATGTTGATCACTCCTTCTGCATTATTCGTATTTTGATACTTCTGACTTTATTAAATGATTTTGATATAGACCATGATCTGGGTTTTCCTCTTCCTATTTGCTTGCCAATATGTTTAATAGTTGCCTAAGTATTATTGTTTGTTTATATTTGTTGTTTAATCCCTGACTTAGGAACTCATCTAGTTACAGGGGTACCCTCTTTTTTGTAAAATTCACCATCCCTGGGAGTGCCAGCCATTCCCAATGGGGTCGCAAATTGCGACTGCCTCATTAATATTAATGAGGCATGCAATTTGTGACCCCATTGGGAATCGCAAACAGTGTCTCAGACACTGTTGTGCATCCCAATTAGCAAGTCGCAAATTGCAAGTCGCAAATGAGATGCAATTTGTGACTCGCTAATTGGCGGGCCGTACATCTGGCCCCAAATGTGCTATCTAGCAAGCGATATTCATAGGCACCACTTGTTCCTATAGTGCTAATATGTTAAATATTATATAGCCTTACAAAGTAGCAACCATAAAGGTATAGCAGAGTTAGATGACAAGTGCAAGACACGAAGCAAGTGAAAACAAAGCTGTTACAATCCACCCCATTAGCAGACACAAAATTTGCCTGGTGTTCCGTAAGAACTGTGCTATATAGAATAAAAGATGGTTTCAATGCACTACGTTTGTCATTCGGGCAATTGGTTAATTCACCCACATTCTCAGGCGTGTTTATTCTGGTGCTTAAAGGAGAAAACAGTAGAAAGTCAAAAAGATGCAAATACTATTTGAACATGGAAAGACTTCACAACTTCATTCCAACCCAAAATTAAAACATACAAGCACTCATACAAACTAACACTAAATCTCCCGCACAGAATCGACATGAGAAATGCCCCCCAAACACCCGGCATCATTGACTCACATTCACACTAAATATGATAAATCACGTATTTCATTACCAACCATTTATTCACCCAGTAATTTGTCACGCCTTGTTGAACCCAATAGCATTAGCATTCGAAACCCCCATGTAGTCATAAACCTCACCACACCTCATAACTTGTCACAAAGCACACTACACCCACAATTTATACTGAAACACTTCAAACCACTTAACTCTGTGTGGCATAAAATGTTCCTACATTCCCTGCAAGATCTGCCAAAGAACTCACCGGCAGCCCAATCTCCCTTTTTATAACTAAAAACTTCCACTACCCCTGGGTACCATTCAACGCCGTTACACATCTTCATTCAGTCGCTATCTTGAATGGTGTGATCACGCTATAGACTGATGGAATAAATTATTGGGTAGTCTATAGTGAAAGACATGATTTATCACATTAGTTTGGTGTGAATGTGAGTCAATGAAGACTGGTTTTAAGAGGCATTTCTTGTGTTGATACTGTACTCTTGGGCTGCCCAAACCAGTCATGTGCACTTCCCTGTTCTCCATGCAGGCTGCATTACAGCCTGCATGGAGAACATACCCACCCCTCCAGCCCCTGGCTGAACGCAGTGTCACGGCTCTCAGAAAAATCACATCCCTGCATTGTAGCTTTGTGATTGGCTTAGGGGAGGAAGCCTGGCTGCCTGCTTCCTGTTCCTGTGGTCAGAGACAGGAGAGCAGGAGCAGCGACATGGGACCGGCCTCAAGGTAAGGTTTTATTTTTTAGTTCGCCCCCGCACAACAACACCTGCGACAAACCCCCCCGCAGCACCCCCTATGCCCGCTCCCCCCACCTGCGGCCCATGCTGCTGTTGTTTGGCCTCACAGGTGGCACCTGCTGCACTTCAAAGGGGAGCAGAGTTCCCCTTGACGTTGACAGCATCGAGTGACAGCATCTGCATTCAATGATATGTCTGAGAAGGTCCATGGAACCCCCCTTTCCTACCTCTAGAGGGCTTCCCTTACTGGGTGTTCGGACAGTGTGCTACCAATTTGTGGGCAGGGGCATAACACAGGCCCCCGCAGCACCCCCCCATTGCGGGGGGGCCCCCATGCTCCAGGGGCCCCCTCACTTGACTTACTTCATCATGATTTTAGTGGTGCACTGTGCGCACGGCACGCCCGGCCTCTTCTGCCTCTTTCATAAATTAAATGGTGCGCAAGGCATGCATGCCTGGCCCCCGCCGAGCTTCAGCACCTAATCACCGATCCTCTTCCTCTCAAACAAGAACTGAGACTCTTAATAAATGTTGCACGGGCCCCGGCCGGGCCTCTGAGCCTCTTAATAAATGGTGCCCGGACCCGGCTCGGGCCCCTGACGCTCGCAATAAATGGTGCGCGGACCCTGGCCGGGGCCCCTGAGGCTCTTAATAAGTGGTGCGCGGGCCCCGGCCGGGGCCTCTGAGGCTCTTATAAATGGTGCACGGCCCCGGCCGGAGACCCTGAGGCTCTTATAAATGGTGCATGGGCCCCGGCCCATGAGGCTCTTAATTATGGTGTGCAGGCCCAGCCGGGGCCTCTGAGGCTCTCTTTATATTAAATGGCGGGACAGGGTGGGTACGCGCGGCGCGCACTTGCTGCCTTCCGGGACGCGTATGCGCATTGTTCAGGGTGGGCGCAGGGCTGGTGACCAATGCCCTGATTGCATTTGTCAGGACTTGCGCATTTAGCGCGCGCGCAATTAAAAGTGCGCGTCAGACTAAGGTGTGGCATCCATTCCCAAGAAGACCCTCACCCAGCCCCGCTCCTACGCAACGCAGGTCAGGACAGTCCAAAGTCCGTCACCGGCCTTTATCCATAATTTAAATTGCCACCGACCCCTGCCTGGCTTGCCTTGCCCTGCCCTCAGCCCCTGCCTTCTGCCCGTCCCACTCGGCCTCGCGCCTAACTCTGAGCTGCATGCCAGGCCCAGCCCTCAGGTCGGGTGAGTCTGCGTCCGACGGTCTGAGCATAGTAGGCAGGAGGAGTGGTTCGTGGGTGGTGGTGAGGACCGTCGGAGTCTCAGTGGGTGGCGGGGTGGTAATCTGTAAATTTGGACTGGTATCCAGGAGGGCATCATGGTGGGGCCCGACCGGCAATAAACCTTTTAAAAGTTAACATAGTGTGTCTTATGCTCAGCTCACTTCCCTGTCTGTTCCTTGGCTTCTTAGCCTCCCTACTGCTCGATCACCTCATCATAAATGATTTGACTTCTAGTGCTGCCAGAGGGCTACGGTACCGAACAGATGAAAGAGAACATCAATAGTCAGGCCTTGAACGTGACATTTGTGTTCACAAACCAAACATGCACAGTCATACAGCATAGCCCTTTTCGAACGGGGGCCGGAGAGCATGAATCACGCCATGTTTATCTATTTAGCAGCAGTGCGGGGGGGGGGGGGGGGAGGAGGAGGAGGTTGCTAAAGTCCACGATGGCAGTTACACGAGCTAAGTGGGGGGGATAAAACCAGAATGGAAAATAAAACGTGCTCCCGTGTGTGCTGCTTTGCTCCCAGGGTTTTAAATGCAGAACAAATATCTAATGAACTTTGCCCGATTATGACGAAGTTTGCGGTGCTACTTTAGCACAGCCACTAAATATCACCACAATAAAGGAAAGGAAGGACACAATCTTGTTACATTATTTGGTATTTCTCAGCCACTAATTGTGCGCACGGGTACATACTTCACCCACTCTCCATCCAGTGAGCCAGCAGCATTCTCCTTTCATCTCGCATGAGTATCCTCCATAGTACCCCCAGGGGCACCCCGCTTTCCCCCCTCCCCCAAATTAGGTTACCCAAAGAAGACACAAGAAACAGTTGTAAATGGGTAACAAATGCTGCAGGATTTATTACATAATTCCAGGATATGTAATAGGTGGGTTATCTTACGGGCGATCCAAGGGCAGGCGGCCATCTACTTCACCTGCCCCGCCTGATGAGCCGGGCAGCGCAGGAACGACCCGCAAGTGCTGCCCCCCAAGTGATTCTTTTTTCGATCACGTGCCGTTGAAATTCTACTCACACCCCCCCTCTCGGGGCGGAGCGTCGCATAGCAAGCCCCCGGTTGTTCAGGCCCACAACCGCCCGCAGGCCTAGCGGGGCGCCGACCGGCTTCCGGGACCTCTCTGGAGGCTCCTCGTTTTGGCTCAGGCACCACGTGGTGCCGCGCAGAGGTACCCTTTGTACCGGCCTGCTTCCAGATCGCCCTGTAACTCCGCCTGCAACGAAAAGAAAAACATTAAAACGTTCAGCCAAAAACCCCACCCCACCACACCACGCCGGGTAAGCGGTAGGGAGGGAAAAAAGGCGAGGTGGGCGACAAAGAGGTCGCCAGTGAGGGTGGGGGAAGGCTAAATAGCCTTCCCCTCACACCTGGGCCCGGAAGTGACGCGCCTTGCGCGTCACTTCCGGCCCCCGACACGGAGGGGGGGCAACAATCAGGATCCCCGCCCCCCCCGAAGGAGGGAGTGGGGAGGGGTGACCGGGGCCCCGGGGCCACTAAGGCGCCGACCGCCGAGTGGCCCCCTGCGGGGGCCGCGGTCAGCGGCATTCCCCAAGCATTTCCCGCCTCTCTATCTGTGTAGGCCGGGCGCATGTTTTCAGAAACTGCATCTGCATTCTCCAGATCTCATGGTGCTGACATGAAGAAAACGAATTGCAATAAACGCATCCCTCAGACGTCTGGATTTTTTCCATGAATAGCTTGTAACAAACAAACTGCAAATATGCAACCGGCAGAGGGGAGGCGAGTAGACGGAGCAGAGCAGCAAGGTGGAGGCTGGATATGTATTAACTGCAGCGCAGTCACTGTCTGAGCAGTCTGCGGAATTGGCCCTCAATTAATTAGCTCATTTGACAGCCAAATTATGTTTACTTTGGCACGCTTCCTTAACATGGTAATGGCTGGTACGCGACCTTACAAGTGTCCATGGCAGTTCTTTAAATACCATTCCAACCCCATGTTCGGTGACGGCAGGAGATCTGTGTATGTGGTTAGGGTGACCAGACGTCCCGGTTTTCCCCGGACGGTCCCCGTTTTTGGAGAAGTGTCCCCGTGTCCCGACACTTTTCTCCAATTCAATGAAATGTCCGGGTTTTTAAACAGTGTCCGGGTTAAACATACAAATGTCCCGGTTTTTCATTTGTTTCGGTTGTTTGAGCATGCGCGTGCATGCTCTCTTTGCACTGATTAAAGCGTGACGTTTAGGTGAGCGTTGTAGCAGGAAGGGAAATCGGGCTTTGAATGGAATGGGGGGTGGGGAGAGGTGCTCCTTTCATTCCACAGCGTGAGGTTCAGCGCTTTGAATGCGACCTCTGTCTCCAGGCCGAGAAGTCAAAGGATGCAATCTGCATACATTCACACCTGAATGCCGGTCACTTAGGGTGCTTCCAGAGATACCTTTGTTTTGTTAATGCAGCGCTCCTGCTCCAACAGCTACTGATGGCAGTGCGTCTTTGAATGTCTTTATTTTGTAAAAGCCTACTTGCAGGACCTGCTTATATCCTTGTTTAGAAACAGTAACCTGTTTGTACTTCGTGTCCAGGGCCGGCTTTAGGGCGGTGCGAGCGGTGCCACCGCACCGGGTGCTGGCTTCCTGGGGGCGCCATGTTTTAAAGTTTATTATGCTTTTGAAGCACCTGCTGCAGCGTTTCTTTACCCCCAGCAATTACCAGGCCTCACATAAATGTCAAGATAACTCGTGTGATTAATAATCTTCCTGGAGAGAGATCAGCATTTTGTATAGTTGAGGTTTTGACTTCGGTGAAGTTAGTGTAGAGGGTTAACATGCCTGCTGCAAAGAACCTGTACCAAGTAGATTACAGAGTGCGTATGATGTAAACAGATCAGCAGATTACTGCTTTCAAAAGAGATATCCTTTTGTTACTTGCAATTTATAACTTAAAGTCCTGATATAGAATAGTGAGCTATTAACTTTCATCCTAGAACTGCATACACACTGCAAAGTATACATTATTAGAGCATTGATTAATGTTGCAAAAAGGGATAATTTGGCTAGAAATCGATTCTTATTATTAAAGAAAACTCCCAACTATGCTGTTTCTTTTTCAACTCTGCGTTTGTGCTTCTCCACACAAAGCACTCTTAAACTATACTGCCTACCAGTATGGATGACATGTGACTCCCTACACTTTTAATCCTTTGGCTTATGTAACATTTCCTATACACTGATTACACATGCATGATTGATTGTCTCTGTGTAATGTGTGTGTGATGCGAAGTGCTCGGACACCCTACACTGGTATGAGTGGCGCTGTATAACTAATTCAATGCATCTGAGAGAGTGTGGTTATGGAGACTTGGTCACTGTTAAAGGGTGCTAGTGAGAGAATCCGTGGTGGAGCGCCAACTTACACTGTCGCACAGGGCGCCACCAGCACTAAAGCCGTGGTCACCAACTATAGCAAATGTTGAGGCAAAGTCTGTTTAAATGGAATTAATGGTTACAGCCAATAAAAGACCTCTGATTTGTCGTCTGTAATGCTTCATCTTGGTCTGTGGAGGGAGCTGTCTTTATAGTCCTTTTTCTATGTCCATGGCAGCTGTCAAATAGTCCTACCTTTATGTCGATGGTTACTGCAAACCGTAGTCCTACTTCTATGTCTATGACCTGTCCCCGTTTTTTGTTTTGAGAATCTGGTCACCCTATATGTGGTGAGGTGGGGTGTAAGACTTGCCAAGAAATACAGCGAGGGAAGAACGCAAGCCTGACTTGCTCTAGGGTCTGGGTGGGTGGGCGCAGGGGAGGTTCTCTCCTCATATATTTTTTAATGGGCTCAAATAGTGCGTTTTAAAGCACAGCTTTCACAGAAATCTCCTCAAAAGCCAAAGGCTCTGAAAGGGCACATTAAATATTAGTATTTTCACAGCCTGTCATATTTTGACATACAAGTCTCTTCGTTACTTAAATAGTGTGTGCACGCACGGGCCCAGGTCGGTCCTCAGAGAGGCTCTTCATTATAAATGAGATAACATACATCTCCACACTGTTTTCCTTTTTATTCCTCATTAGGTCTTCCTATTATACCCCATCCTTACTGGCGCTCATCATCATCATCTTTCTCTCCACTACCTGCACTGCTCACTTGTGTCATTGTTGTTACCTTCTCAACCCTTTCCTCCTTTTCATCTTCTAGGCTCGCCCATCATTTCAGTCCATTCACAGCCCCTCTTCAAGATCCCCTCATCTGGTTCTCTTTTTTTCTCCTCCAAGTTCTCATTCTTTCTCTCCCTAGTGATTTCCCCTTCATCTCTTAAAAATCGGTTTTTGTATGTAGTGTTTATGACCGCAGATGCGTCTTTTCATATCACCATCAGCAACAGATGTCACTATGCACATTTTGAGTATAATAAAGGGCTAGGCAATGACCACAAAGTGACGTGTTGTACAATAGAAAACCTGTCCTCTGATTACTTATAGTAACTTTCAGTTAGTATGTAATGAGTCACAGTGTTTTGATCCTAGAAAGATGAGAGGCCAACTAGGCCCTGTTAAGATTTTAGTTGGTTACTTGTTTGCTGAGGAGCACAGAATGCACAGGATGCAATATTTATTTTATGCACAGCACCGACTTTTCATTATGTAATGTACCATTGCATACTTTTGTAAATTGGTTACATAGGCTTAGTTTTTTTCTGGTTCCATGCAGTACCCCCTGGGCCTATTCCTTACATTTGAAATTCACATTTACTGCTATAGTGTGAGAAGGCATTTCATGAAAAGGAATATAAAGTAGGGTTGCCAAAAGAAAAATGCCAGCCATGTGTTGTTTAAAGACACTAAATAGGGTTATAAATAAAAATGTATGTATTCATTTGTTATGTGACTTTTCTGTCTTTGTTCCCTTTAATTATCAGTCATGGATCATTCAGGCAGCAATTAAAAGTGTTTTCTATTTATATTTGCTGTTTGAAGTATGCACAGATAGGTGCTGAAAATAGGGCTTTAGGTAACTGCTTATTTTTGTCCTGTAGTGGGCATCAAAATGAGCTGGCAACCCTAATCATAAGACTGGAAGTTTTGTTGATATCAACACATTATTTCCTACACCCTGGATCCCTAATAATGCCAAAATAACAATAGTTTAACTTATACCTGAAACCCTACACTGCCATAAATAACCTGCTGAGTTACTTCACGTGTCCGGGAATGCACCCTGCATTCAGACAACTCACTCCTCTTTCTTCCCCTTCACTTTTACGCTCACCCTGTACTCACAGCAATCACAATGCACTCACACTATTCACCCGCTCACCCTGCGCTCACCGTCCTCACTCTGCACTCGCAGTGCACTTGCGCTGTTCACCCTGTACCTCACCCTGCAGTCACACGAGCTTCAGTCTAAAGATCTGGACCTTTTACAAGCATCAAATATGTTAAGTAGCGCAGCGATTACATTTGCCAGTTTCAGAGAACAGTTCGAAGATGTTAAAAGCTCAGCATCTTCATTTGCAGCTCCATGGGGAATTCAATTTCATTTTACACAAAAACGACCACGACGCAAAAAAAAGCACTTCGATGAACTCTGAGAAGACCAAAGGCTGTGCAATCCTGAAGACAATTTTAAGGTGTCTGTGTTTTATGCTAACATAGATATTGTTGTAAATCAGATAAAAACTCGATTTGCTGGTATGAACACCATAATCCAATGCTTTCATTTCATGATGCCTTCAGAACTCTTCAGAGCTAGTGAGGATAAGTTGTTTGAAGCAGCCATAACCCTGGCAGCTCATTACGAAAAAGACTTGTCCCTAGAGTTTCCACAACAACTCATGGCTTTCAAAGCTGTGTTGAAAGAACAAATACAACTTATTTCAGGTGGCACAATAAAGGATCTGGCTGACCTTTTATTTTTGAGAAACCATGCAATTCTGCCCAGTGTTTTGGATGTTGCAACAGCACTGAAACCTTTTCTTACAATTCCAGTTACTGTAGCCAGTGCAGAAAGGTCATTTTCAAAGTTAAAATTAATCAAGAACTATCTCCGAAGCACAATGACGCAGGAAAGACTGTCGGGGCTGGCAACTTTAAGCATTGAGAGTGATCTGGCAAAAAAAATTAAATGTGAAAGCTCTAACAGAAGAGTTTGCAAGAAGAAAGGCAAAGAGGCAAACATTCTTTCAGTCAAGTACATCTTTCCAATTCAGTGAACCAAGCAGTAGCAGCCTTCAGCCACCAGTCTAATTTGCCAGTCACTCTTCCTCGTGTAAGCAGTCTTCAGCCTTGTGTCCACTCTTTAAGTACTGTTTTTCTGCTGTACCAGCCTTCATACTCTGCAATTAATTTCATCTAGCTCCTGCAAGTACTTTTCCTACTGATAGTGTGAGTCTCAAAATGTATCTGTCCTTTGAATCCCATGAGGAAGCAGTAAGTAATATGGTATTCTGCCAGTATATCATACTACAAATATTGTTCGCTTATATATAGGCGACCTCAATATTCTGAACATACGTTTATAGAGGCAAGAAGAAATGTATTCAGTTTAACCTGACAATATGCACCCCCTTGACACTTTATTTTGCACAGACAAAAGGGGCATCATTTGAGTAAACAGCTTCGTTTATTTTGCTGCTGAGTGTGTTACTGTTTTGCTGGTCACTTAAATATTTGCGCCTTTATGCACAAACTAAAGGGGCGTACTTTGTCGACTTGTTTAATGTTGATGCTGCTAAACTTGTTTTAGTTTGTTTATACCACTCGCCTTGAAATATTTGCACCTTTATGCACAAATAAAAGTGGCATTGTTTGACTGGACGGATTTGATGTTTATGCTGCTAAATTGTTATTGCTTTACCAGGCACTTTGAAATATTTATGCCTTTATGCACAAACAAAAGGAGAATTAGTCTGACTAAATAGGTTTGATTTATGTATGCTGGTGCTTGCTGTACTTGTTTTACCAGTGAGTTTGAAATATTTGCACCTTCATGTACAAACCAAAAGACATTGGTTGACTAAAGTGGTGTGATATTTGAATGCTGCTGCCTGCTGTACTTGTTACTGTTTTTCTAGTCACTTTGAAATATTTGAGCCTTCAAAAAGGGAATTGTTAGTTTAAAGTGGTTTGATTATTGTATGGAGCTGTAGTTGTTGTTGGTTACCAGTTGCTTTGAAATATATGTGCCTTAATGCACTCACCAAACGGGGAATTGTTTGACTACCCTGGCTTCATTTTTGCTTACTGCTGGACTTGTTTTTACCATGCACTTTGAAAGTATTTTCACCTTGCTGCAAGAAGAAAGTCGATTGTTTTACAAAACGTGCTTGATTTTTGTATATTGCTGGACTGGTGATTGCTTTATTATGCACTTTGAAAGTATTTGAACTTTTTCTTTACCAACTACAGTTTGTATAGATTGTCATTAGGTACTTGCTGATATGGTTTGTTTTTATTCTACATGCAGTGTTATTTATGGTGTGTAATGTGTGTGCCTTAAATCTTGCATTTAGCATTGTTTACACTACAGGAATTATAAATTAAAACAGACAAACATCTGTATCAATGTTCTGAAGCATCCAAACAGTTTTCTTCCTCAGCCTTGTTTGCCTGCCTGTTTTGGAATGCTTACTGATAAAGACATGATGGTAGAGATTGAAATTGCTTCCTCAGTTCACGTTATTATCATGCACAACCCTTGACAGGCGCTAATGTGTGGCATGCAGATAATTCACCAGTCTATTTCTCTTGACTTTCATAGGCTACTGAGTTATATCTTGTGTACTTCTCATGTATATTGTCAGTCGAGTTTTTATGGAATTGCAGGTTTGGGTTTGTCTTTTAAAATTTCAAGTTATTGTCCATTAATGTCAATTCTATTTCAGACCCTTCATAGTTGTTCTTTGTTCTTCAGCCATAGGCAGTTCCTGAGACAATAGGATCGCTCCTTGGCATTGTTCTTATTGCTGCCTCAGTCAAATAATCTGCTTTTGACAGTATTGATACAAATGGCATAGCTTGTATGTTAAGAGTATTTCCCATTTTCTCATTAGAACTTAGAGAAAGACAATTTAGAGGCATTTCATTTAAATGTTGGAGGTTTTAAATCAAAATATACTAGATTTCTCGGTGGTAGGGCAAAGTGGTAGGTGGTGTGCTGGGCCGCCGGAGGGGGCCCCCTCCATGTGCTTTGCAGGGGGGCCCCCTCAAGTTTCGTTACACCACTGTTTGTGTGGAACTGACAGTGTGCCCTCTTTAAGGCCTCTTTGCCTCGGCACCCAAGCCCATAAAATGATGCAAGGGCAAAGTGTTTTCCTCATTTGCAACGGGTCACACCCCTCTGCAGATGAGAAAATTACCCCTTAAGGTAGCACCTGTACAACATGTGCACTGGAGCCACCTGCATTACAGAAGGGGCTGCACAAGAGTCTATGACCCCCTTTCTGTAGTATTACAGTGACCTCTATAATACTACAGTGCCAGGAAGCAGAAAACAGGTGCACATGACTATTGCGCCCCTGAGGCACTTTATGTAATACATCCTCTGGTGTCTTGATTCAATTTTGGTGAGAGGCTAATCTGTTGTGGTAGGAAATACATTATATGTTCTACAACCACTAGAAGAAGTTCCTCAAAGTTAGCCATCACTATGAAAGTATTCCACTGCCTTGCCTGAGGAGTCACAGGCAAGGATTGTTGGAAAGCGTTGTAGTCATGAATGTAGATAAGTTCTCAAAAACATTAGTATACCGTTTTTTCTCAA
Source organism: Triturus cristatus (assembly GCF_964204655.1). Taxonomy (NCBI): domain Eukaryota; kingdom Metazoa; phylum Chordata; class Amphibia; order Caudata; family Salamandridae; genus Triturus; species Triturus cristatus. The sequence goes on from NC_140585.1 coordinate 709,485,149, forward strand.
ATGTTACATTTACAACATTGCTTGAACAAATCCGTAGTCATAACAATTTGCATTTTGTTATTCTTCAAAGTGACCTCTCGGAAAAGGAAAGGAAAATTGAATGTCTTCAACATGCACTTCAAGAAAATGAGAAAGAAATTAAAAACTTCCAAGTGAAATGCCTGCATCTTCAGGAAGAGAACGACAGCCTAAACCGCATAGTCGACTCTTTAAATGCCAGAGTGATAAAGTTAGAAGCTGAACATGATAAAAACCTTGATCTAATTAGTACTCTGCAAAAAGCACCAGTTATACACCCCAACCCCACACCTTTGCCTGTTCTCATTCCTCCAAAACACCTTTTGGAGCCCCACAAAGTCACCAGCCTATTGAGAGTCGCTCGAGAACTGAATATTTGTAACCAGCACCTCAAAGGTTCTGTTGGCCGTCATCTATCAGATCTTTCTCGCCGGATGAACCATCTCGGAAACACTGTTCTCAAAATGAAAGACTTCGAACTGGGTGCAGCGAAGGAAACGGAGGAACTTCGCGCTCTCTACCAAAGGGAAGCCCTGGAGAGGAAACTTCTGTACAACCAGCTGCAAGAGCTACGGGGAAACATCAGGGTCTTCTGTCGATGCCGGCTGGACACACAGTCACAGAACTGCTTGGATTTTCCTTCGGATGATGAAATTGAAGTCAACCAGAAGGGCAGCAAAAAAAAGTTTTCTTTTGACAAAGTCTTTTCCTCTCAAAGTACTCAGGTATTTGTTTAATTTGTTATTTGCTTTATGTGTAGTGCTAATGATTGGTCCTGGGTGCACTTCTGGGCAGAGTTTATAAAATATACAGTATAACAGCAGAATTTCCAGAAATATTTCACTGCTCGTCCATACCATAAGTAAAAGTATAAATTATCGCATGTCCATACACTAAATTAAATATTAAATCACTATGTGTCCTTACATTAAGTGAAATAAATCATTGCATGTAAATAATGTAAGTGTGGGAGTTGTGTCATCAGCAGGGATTCATTTAAAATCCCAGATAATTGCTTTCCAGTTAAGCGCATCTGTACCTTGGACTTCTTGGGGAGTACCCAAGGTCCCCTACGGGTGAGTCATGGATGTGACCAGTAGAATTTCATAGGTTACACCTATCTTTCACTTTGATAATCTTTTGATATAAGTATCTAATTACTTATAGCCTGATTTAGAGCTTAGGAGACAGGTTACTCTGACATAAATGTCAAGGATATCCGCAAGCCTTACTACAGTTGCAGTAGGTGGACTAGTAATAAGGCGGAAGGGATACCCGTCAAGTTTGTGACGGAGCAATCTGTCTGCCAAACTCTAATTCATGCCCATAGCCTGTCGTTGTTAACCATCTTATTAACCCCTTCAGTGCCCGCCCCTTTCCCCGCCCTGTGCTGGCCGTTTCATTAGCGGGCGGGGTTTATGATGAGCTGGTCTCGTCATGGGCACAGCGCAACCGCGGCCCATGACGAGACCAGCTCGTCATGGGCATTGAAGAGGTTAATTATGATTACTGAATGCAAATACGAATAACAATAGCTATGTCCAGTACACAACAGGAAAGGATCCCTTTACTGAAAGCTTCAATGTTTACTCCACATTTATTAGATGGTTCATTCAGTAGACCAAGAGCACATTTGCGCGTGCAATCTGAATAAGTGCTGAGATATTGATAAGCCATCTTGAAGGAAGGCGCTCAGATGTAGACAACCTGGATACTTATGAACCAGGCATGAAACATTTGAGTAAAACAAGATGTAAAGCAGGGCTGAGCTATCCAGTGAACAAAAGCAAATGGCAGTGGTATCAATACATTTTAGGAAGGAGACTACACAGTAAGGAACTAGGGGCCAGATGCATAAAGAAACAATTTTGCGATTTCCTAATTGCAAATCTTTGGGATTCGCAATTAGGAAATCGCAAAACGGAATGCATAAAAGTGTGTGGAACACTTTTAGCGATTCCTAGTGGATCGCAAATGACCTACCTCATGAATATTAATGAGGTAGGTCGGAATTTGCGACCCCCTAGGAATTGCAAAAATTACATAGATGGTGGCCTGCTGGGCTCAGCAGACCTTACTACAGTTGCAGTAGGTGGACTAGTAATAAGGCGGAAGGGATACCCGTCAAGTTTGTGACGGAGCAATCTGTCTGCCAAACTCTAATTCATGCCCATAGCCTGTCGTTGTTAACCATCTTATTAACCCCTTCAGTGCCCGCCCCTTTCCACGCCCTGTGCCGGCCGTTTCATTAGCGGGCGGGGTTTATGACGAGCTGGTCTCGTCATGGGCACAGCGCAACCGCGGCCCATGACGAGACCAGCTCGTCATGGGCATTGAAGAGGTTAATTATGATTACTGAATGCAAATACGAATAACAATAGCTATGTCCAGTACACAACAGGAAAGGATCCCTTTACTGAAAGCTTCAATGTTTACTCCACATTTATTAGATGGTTCATTCAGTAGACCAAGAGCACATTTGCGCGTGCAATCTGAATCACCTATTTTCTACTAGAGACCACCCAACAGAGGAAGTGCTGAGATATTGATAAGCCATCTTGAAGGAAGGCGCTCAGATGTAGACAACCTGGATACTTATCAACCAGGCATGAAACATTTGAGTAAAACAAGATGTAAAGCAGGGCTGAGCTATCCAGTGAACAAAAGCAAATGGCAGTGGTATCAATACATTTTAGGAAGGAGACTACACAGTAAGGAACTAGGGGCCAGATGCATAAAGAAACAATTTTGCGATTTCCTAATTGCAAATCTTTGGGATTCGCAATTAGGAAATCGCAAAACGGAATGCATAAAAGTGTGTGGAACACTTTTAGCGATTCCTAGTGGATCGCAAATGACCTACCTCATGAATATTAATGAGGTAGGTCGGAATTTGCGACCCCCTAGGAATTGCAAAAATTACATAGATGGTGGCCTGCTGGGCTCAGCAGACCATGTCTGTGATTGCTTTTAAATAAAGCAATACTTTTTTTGAAATGCAGCCCATTTCCCTTGAAGGAAAATGGGATGCGTTTCAAAAACAAAAATGAAAAGTTTTATTTTCATTTTTCAAGAGCAGGCAGTGGTCCGTGGAATCACTACCTGCTCTTAAAAACATGATTTTCCAAACATTCACAAAGGGGCAGGGGTCCCTTGGGGACACCTTCCCATTTGCGAATGGGTAACCACCTACTTGAAGTAGGTGGTAAAATGCGAATGTTTTGTGACTGCATTCATATTTGGAAGGGATGCCCTGAACACGCCCCTTCCAAATAGCGAATCGCAAACCTGTGTTTGCTCCATGGAATCTGCGATTTGGCCTGTTTGCTAGGAGAAAAATGCTTGATGCACCTGGCCTTAGCAGTCAGAACCATGGAAACATAAACACTAGCAAGAAGGCTTCCTTCTCTGAGTCACACAGGAATCGACATATGTGCAGATCTGTTCCCATTCAATATGGCTGCAGATTGTGTATTAAATGATGTTTCTCTTATTGGCTTCTCCAACAGGAACAGCTTTCCTTTCTGCTAGCGCCAGAGCACAGGCAGAGAGAAAGAACTGTGCTCCTCTGCAGTGGGATCAATGCAGTCTTCCCTGCCCGCACTCTGGCGGGGAAGGAGCTAAACGTGTCCCAGGGTTGAGGTCCCAGGGACACTGTTTCAGGAAGGCCCAGTTAGATAGGGTCCCGGAGGCCAAAATCGACTTGGGGACAGGGGGAGGGAGGCACACTCCCCTCCTCTCCTAAAAAGAAAAAGATAAAAAAGCAATAGTTGGATATTCAGAGGAGACAAAATCAGTTCACAGAGGTGGCACCATGCCATCTCCCCTTAGAAGAATGCACTGGGTCCTTAGGTATGGAGTTGCAGGGGCCAAAATTGGCTTGGGACGAGGGGCACATGACTCCTCCCCTCCTTAAAAAAATAACAGGCCCTGGGGGATGAGGTTCCCAGGGCCTAAATCAGCTCAAAGTAGGGGGATACCACGCCTGCCTTCATCGCCATGATTTATATATAATCATATTAAATATGATTTGACCCATGGGCCCTGCCTTACCCAAAGGGTCAATGGGTCAATTTAAAAAAAGAAAAAAATCACTACTGCTTTTTTTTGCCTCAATCCCATTGGAGTACTGTGGGATTAAGGCAAAAAACCCTTTTATGTTTTTTAACTTTTAGTCTCTGGGACCACCTGCAAGTACTTGGAGAGGCAGGATATCCCTACCATGCACTTATATCTTTTTAAAAAGCTTATATAGGGCAAGGAACTAAGTTCCTGAGCCCTCAAATGGCTGCCCCAACATATTTTTTATGTTGAGGCCAGTCACTCAGAACGCTCACTCAAACAATAAGAAGGCCTACATTTTTCAATTTTAGTCCAATAGTCCAGATAAGCATATATTTTGAACCTTCATTTCTCAATAGCTACACCAAATCCCCAAAAGCACACTTTCTGGGTAAAGATAAAGCTTTCTGCTAAACTTTGTGTAGTTCCTTGCAGCCTTTTTGGCTGTAGCTCTGTTCAAATATCCCTATAGAAACTGCATGGGAAAATTGCATTTGTTTTTTTCTGCAGGAGCGGCAGTATAAATTGTGGAAATCTGTCAAACGGTGCCAAAGGTATTAGCAAACCAAAAAATATGGTAACTAGGTCTGAACTACGTGACGACTGCTGCTGTGAAATTTGTATATATATGTACACTGAAAAAGCAAAAGGTTACAGGGACATTATAGTTAGGAAATAGAATGACAAAAAACGTAGAATTTACTGAAAAAACAAGGTTATAGGGCCGTATAGTTAGGCTCAGATATCAGACATACGAAATCATAGAATTCAGCAGTTATTGTTACCTTGCAATACACTGCTTATGACCTCATATATTATGTCACTCATGACATGGTCAGTAACATCACTGATGACATCATCCCATAAGTGTAAGTCTTTCATAAACGTTTCTGAGACTTAAAGTTATATTTACAAAGCTACAGCATAAGTTAGATTACTATTTTTTCTGTACTAGTAATTAGCCATACTATTTCTAACATATCGCATCTTAGTGACTATTTGAATGTCTTTATCAGTGTGCGAGTGGGTATCTGAGTGGCTGTATTGGTGTGTATGTGGGTGTGTGAGTGGCTGTATGGATGTGTTAGTGGCTATATGAGTAGCTGTCTGACTGCCTGGATGGCTGTATTGGTGAGAGAGTGGGTGTGTGAGCAGCTGTATGGGTGTCTGAGTGACTGTGAGAGTGACTGTATGGGTGAGGAAGTGGGTGTGTGAGTGGCTGTATGGGTGAGAGAGTAGCTGTTTGAGTGTGTGTATAGGTAAGTGAGTGGATTAGAGTGGCTGTATTGGAGAGTGAATGTCTGTGTGAGTGCCTGTAAGGGTGAGTGAGTGAGTGTGAGTCATTATATGGATGTGTGAATGGGTAAGTGGTCTCTGGGTGTGTGAGTGGTTGTATGAGTGAGTGAGTGGCTGTCAGTGGCTGTATGGGTAAGTGAGTGAGTGGGTGTGTGAGTAGCTGTATTGGTGAGCAAGTGGCAGTGTGTTTGGCCTTATGGTGGCTGTGTGAGTACCTGTATGGGTGAGTGAGTGGCTGTATGAGTTTCTATATGGGTGATTCCGTGGGTGTGTGAGTGGCTTTAAGGGTGTATGAGTGGATATGTAAGTGCCTGTTTATCTTTGGCTCTATGGTTGAGTGATTGGTTGTGTGAGTACTGGTATTGATCTGTGAATGGGTATGTGAGCCGTTGTGTGAGAGTGGGATTGGATGTAGGAGAGGTTCTATGGGGATGTGAGTGGGTGTGTGAGTGGTTCATTAGACAATGTCATGAGTGATGTAATTTGAGATATCATCAGTGATGTAATGAGTGATGTAATATGTGAGGTTATAAGCAGTGCATTGGGGCGTACGTTTTAGTTAGCTTAGGTAACTATAACTGCTGAATTTCACTGGTTTTGTATGAGTGAAATCTGAGCCTAACTATTATATCCCTGTACACTTTCCTAACTGTAACATGTAACCTTTGAAAATGAATGTGTGAGTGTCTCAATGGGTGTGTGGGTGGGTGTGTGGCTATCTGAGTGGGTCTGACAGTGCGTGAATAATTGTCTCACTAGGTGTGTGAGTGGGTGCATGAGTGTGGGAATGCGTCTGTGAGTGGGTGCGCAAGTGTCTAAGTGGCTCTGTGAGCCTCTGAGTGGGTCTGTGAGTGGATGCATGAGTATCTAAGTGGGTCTGTGAGGGAGTGCATGAATCAAGCATAGGAAAGTTTGCCAGCAAAAAAACAGGTACGTTTATGACATTCATCATCTTTAAAGTAAAACATCCAACATCATATTGATGACCAAAGTGATCCATGTGATCGTAACCTCTGGGCTACATTATTGCCCATGTCAAAATGCATCATTGCTTAATTGCACAAATTGAGTGGTAGCCTATGTAGCCTAAAATAAAGCTGTATCAGAATAAGAATTTAACATTGGACAGAAAGAATTGCCTAACTGCTTAGCTTCTCATGCCCAAAGTAAAAAAGGAAACGCCAAGGAGGATAAATGTTAACTCATTTAAATTATCGTGATATACGATGCGCAAGGGCCACACAGACAGTGGGGCAAATGTGCATTCCATCACGCATGACATTTTGGCATTTAAAATAAGGCAAGGCACTAGGCTGATCGACTAACTCGGAAAGGGAAAAGTTGTATTTTGACAGATCAGCGGTGTAGCATGTTAAACATCTTTTTTAGTGTTGAAAGGGAGCCAACAATTAGTTAATAATACCTCCAAAGTTGAATTTAGCCTGTATCAGTGCCCAACAAATAGCACAGCAGGAGTCACGTTTGCAGAGTGATGAAGAAAGGTGGTGTGGCCTCGAAGAACCTCTCAGCAATCCTGCTGTGTGGTATTTACTTGAGGTAACAGGAGGGCTTGTTAGCCACAAGGACCCTCTGGATCCAAGGGGACTTAATCTCCTAAAGAGCAGTTCGCCAGGATGCGCATTTGCAGAGTATTGGTGAAGGGGGCTGGGCCTCCAGTAATTGCTCAATTGGCGCTCCCTGGGCCAATTGCGGCCCGGGGACCCCATTCCCTGGGGCCTGGTCTTTTCCTTAAAAAAAAAGTAAACTAATTTTTAGGAGGGATTGATCGGCCCAACTCCCAGACGGCGATTTCGGAAATGGGGAACCTATCCCCCGAGGCCTGCCTTTTTATATAAACAAAAAAGAGAGGGGGCTGCGTGGCCCCCCTCACCAGGCCGGTTTCAGCCCAGGGATCCCATCCCCACGGGCCTGGCCCCTCCCTTGGGGACCATGTCATGAGTGATGTAATATGTGAGGACATAAGTAGTGCATTGCGGGAGAGTAAGATATAGTAGTTAGCTCAGGTAACTGCTGAATTCTATGGTTTTGTATGACTGATATCTGAGCCTAACTATAATGTCCCTGTAACCTTTAGTTTTTTCTAGTGAATTTCTAAGGTTTTTATATATGCTATTCCTAACTATAACGTCCCTGTAACCTTTGAATTTTCTCAGTAATTTTCTAAGGTTTTTTTTAATGCTGTTTCCTAACTATAACGTCCCTGTTACCTTTGTTTTTTTAAGTGAATTTCTAAGTTAAAAAAAAAATGCTATTTCCTAACTGTAACCTGTGATTGTGTGAGTGGCTGCATTGGTGTCTCACTGGGTGTCTGAGTGGATGTATGAGTTTCTGATGGATGTCTGAGGGGGTGCATGAGTGTCTGAGTTTGTCTCTGAGTGCGTCTGAGTGGGTTTCAAGTGCCTCCATGAGTTCGGATGTAAGCCTGTGAGTGGGTGCATTAGTCTCTAAGTAGGTCTATGAGTTGGTGTATGATTCTGTGAGTGGCTGAGTGAGTAGCTGTATGGGCCTGTCAGTTGGGGCCTGAGTCTCTGAATGGGTCAGTGAGTGGGACTATGGGTATGTGAGTGGGTGTATGAGTGTCTGAGTAGGTATGTGAGTGAGTGTATCAGTGTCTGAGGTAGTCTATCAGTGTGTATCTGCGTGCCTGAGTGGGTGTCTAAGTGTCTGTATAGGTTTGTCAGTAGCTATTTGAGTGACTCGGCTACAAAGGAACCGCACCTGCCCTTTAATCCAAAAAGAGGCCACAGGTTTGCATAAAATATCTAGCTAAGTGGAGTACTTTCTACTGGTTAATTACTAAGTGCTAACTACTTGGGTACATGTCCAGTACATATTCTACACTACAGCTGCGCAACAAGGAAATGTCACCAGTGACCTTGTGTGCGTTTTGGCAATGTGATTGTTCCTGGTGTGTCTTTCTCCAGAAATATATGATAATATGAATCCTCCTATGGAGAAGACAACGAGAATACAAAGAGTTAAAGCTCCACCAAACAAGGGACTTTCTTCTTAACTATAGTAAGTGCTTCTTTGTTTGGAGGAGATGTCCTTATATTCCTCGGCATCAAGAACTCCTCACCAAAACCAGCAGAAAATGTGTTGGGGGGTGGTTGTTAAGCTTGGCATCATTCTGGCAAAAGACAGGAAGACCTTTGCATACTACTGAGGTGGGCAGGGCCAAATGGGCGACATTTCCAAGTGATTTGCACATTTGCCTACTTGTGGTAATAGAACCATGACTCTCACCAGGACAGGACAACAAAGAACCCACTCGCCACAGTCACCTACAGAATGCACTCCAATAGATCAATGATGCAGTCACCTCCACAAAAGATTTCAGATCATTTTTCAATATGTAATTGCCGAAAAAACACAATTGCTTATTCTTCGCCAAACCTAGAAGGTAGGATCATTTGTACTTTACAAAAGTGGAGCTTCAACCTGCTATGTTTTTGTTTTGTAAGTGCCTCACGTTGAGGGTTAGTTTCAGGCCCTACCAAACTTCATGGGGAACGGGGCTGTGCGGCCCACCTCCCCGGTTCAATTTTGACCCTGGAACCCCATACCCCGGGGCCTGGTCACAATTAAATGGGGAAGGGGGACCTCTTCCCTGGGCCAACTTTGGCCACAGGGTCACTATCCCCTAGGGCCCGGCCATGTCTCCTGGGTGCTCTGCATCCCACCCAGACTACCCAGTGTACAGGATGGGGACAGCAAGGAGAGCCTCAAGTCCCCCATGCTCCCAGACGGCTCACATCCTCCTGTGGGAGCCAGCATTGCTGTTGCACGCAGGGAGCTGCTGGAACTGCAGCTCCCTGCATGTAAGAGCAATAGTTTCATCTCCTTTCCTACCCGCAAATCTCTGGACAGAGAAAAAGATGAGAACTCCGCTTCCAGCAAGCGGGAGCCGTTTGACAACTCCCACTTGCTAGAATTGGAGTGTTTGCTTTTGCTTGGTGGGAGCTGTCAAAGCTCCCACCAAGTAAAAGTAAACAACTATGTGGGTGGGCACCCTGAAACATAGCAGGAGACAGCCCTTGGGGGGTCGCAGTCCCTAGGGCCATTGATGGCTCCAGGAGGGGGGCTGTTCAGCCACCTCCTTCTGTTTGCATGGGCTGGCCCTGTTTTAAAAAAATGAATTGGCCCCGGGGAGGTCATAGGTCCCTAGGGCCGGGGTGTTCCACGCAGCCGCCCTATCTATTTTAAATTTAAAGCCCTGGGAACGTGGTGGTTCAAGAGGGGGGGTCCGCACACCTCCCTATTTACTTTTTAAGTTAAAGCCTTGGGGAGGTGATGGTCCCTGGGACCCGGGGGGGTATGCATCCCGCTGCATTAATATAAGCAAGATCCCCAGGAAGGTGGTGGTCCCGGGGCCATAAAGAAGCCCTAGGAGGGGAGTCCGTGCAACCCCTCCTTATTACTTAAAATGCACATGCCCCTGGGACCTAGCCCACCCGGGGGCAATATTTAAAGCAAGCATGGGAGAGCATGCTTTTTTTCATAATTCACAGCAATATTTATGAAATTTTAAAAAATCACAGTCAAATAAAAAAATAAAATGCTTTTTTGTCCCGACAGAGTCCCTTTCAGACCTCAGACCCCAGGACCAAGGCTAAGGGGTTAGGGTATTCCTACCCTGCACCCTTTTCTTTTTTTTCGTGTTTTTTTCTTGGGACTCGGCTGAAGCTGAGCCACACGATGGCTGCCAACACTTCCTGTTAAAGTGTTGGCAGCCAATCAGAGCTCTGCAGATCTCTGCACAAGCTCCTCATTTTTGCGAGGGCTTTGCGATTATAGGTATACAAATTTGGATTCCCTTTAATTTCTCGAAGACTACTGAAATGATTTACATGAAATCCCTGAAAGTTTGATCTGCAAACCAAAAGCTACCTTTCTGCCAAATTCGGTGTAATTCGTCAAGCGGTTTGGGCTGTAGTAGTGTTTGAAGCACGTATGGGAATTAACATGGGAAATGCACTTTTTTTACACACACACCATTTTTCTCGGCCCCCATTTGATGTATCCCTTCAAAATGTTCCATGCTTAACCAGAATGATGGGGGTACATTTCTTGGGAACGTTTAGTGAAGATTCGTCAATCTGCGCCAAAGGTATGGGCAAGTTCAAAAACTATTTTCCTATGGCAACATGGTGCTAAATATAACTACCTCCTGGTGACCTCCAGTAGGTAATATATGTATGTTAATGTATGTTTGTATATGTATGTCAACTTTTGCCATCACTCCCTGCCTTCATGTCCCTAGCTTTTCCACATTTCCCAGACTTTGAGATATAGAAAACAAAGCTAACCCGAGTGTATTTAGGCTACAAAAAAAGACAATGGTTCTCAAGAGTCATTGGTTATATTCCTTAAACTGACAAACTTGATTAAACAGCTATTTATAGAGTTCCTACTTAAGGATTTTTGGGTGATAGTTTTGATAGTTCTTTTTTTTTACTAATGGGAACACTGCAAGGAATGGCTTGAATAGTACAACCTCCTTCTATAGAATGGTATCTGCCTTTGTGAACAGTTTAAAAGTAAAGATGGAATTAAATGTAAAATGAGGTTTTGGGGTATTAGTCACTAGTCAGGGCGTTATTCACTCATAAAAAGCTACAACTCACCCAGAGGGTATTGCATCCAAGTCATTATTCAAATAAATATAAACTTGAGTTTGACTTTCTTCCTAGGAAGATGTGTTCACTGAAACTCATCCCATTATTAAATCGTGCGCGGATGGCTATAACGTGAGCATATTGGCTTATGGACAGACTGGTTCAGGAAAAACCTACACAATGATGGGGACCCAAGAAAAACCTGGAGTAAATATCAGGTGAGTCTTTAAAAGGGTCCTTTCGAGGAGCAGACTATTGAACCTACATAGGACAGATGCATTTACAAACCCATTGACCAAAGTTAAACTTGTCATGTCTCTGTACCAAACATTGTGTAAGCGAGTCAACAACAATAATGAACTGGTAGAATCATGCACATCACTCAGACCTACAGATGCAAGGGCAGTCAGAAGTGTTCTACTGTTCAGCAATGAAAGGAAAATTGTAAGTATATCGTTTGAAGAATCAATTTATATTATTTATGTGATATTTTAAGTGTAGATAGGGCCACATGAAGAATTCCTTACAATTTGAAAATGATGCTCTTACATTACAGTTGCAAATAAATTGCACACAGTTTAGTTTTAGTGATTTCTCATGTAAAGTCAGGTAGAAATATCAGGGGCGGTTATTGTAGGCGGCAGTTAGCAATGAAACCATAAATAGATGCATTATGTTCGAAAACATAGTGAGTTGTTAACCATTTGCAAACTGGTTAGGAACAGCTACCTAGGTTGTTTTTGATTTGCAAGGAACTGCTAATGGTGTATTTCTTAAAATAGTACACTGCAACAAATATTTAGTGATTTCTTATTTTTTTCAATAGCAAATACCAAATCACTAAAAGCGATTACCAATAGGCGAATCGATATTTCGATGTGCAAAGAATTCTCAAATAGGAAGTTTGTTAAAACACCACATTTTGCACATGCAAAATACTATCAAAATGAAGCAGGTGGTACTAGGTGCAAAGTATAAAGGGTGGAACCAAAATGCATTACAATGTTTCGCAATGGCTTACTATGCTTTCGTGAAGAAGATACTGAATCTTGGAATTCCACAGAGGAGGATGAGGGGGGAGAGAAAGTATTTTCAAGCAGAAGGTGACGCTATTTGATAAAACAGATAAGGAAGTTTATGGTTGGTACAGGTTCACCAAAGAGGCAATTCCTACTTTAATTAATGATCTGGGCCCTGCACTAAGCAAGCATACAGAATGCAGTGATGCTACTTCTACACACAAACATGTTTTGTGTTACTTGTGTCTTTCAGCTTCTTGTATCTTGCTTGAGGCCGGTGTTATAATGAGAGGAGACTCTGACAATATTGCAGCCCTATTTGCTAATATTTTACAGCCATGAAAAAGTCTTGTAGTGACACAACACATGTTGGCTGTTCATCCCTGAAGAATATTAATTTGTGAATCATCTGTATCTAAAGATTATTTGACTATCTACGCTCTACAATAAACATGAACAGTGCTCTTTAAAACAAGCCCTTTCTGTTTAGACATTGTACTTATTGATTCAATACCACTTTGAGTGTTTTGGTTTGTCATATTATATGATATAAAGCATACAAGACTGTTACCAGCATAAGTGGTACAAAAGCTTCAAAGTAGAATTTGCATCTTGACTTCCCAGTGGTTTTATAATACATGATTGGCTATATCAACTAAGCTGTATCTCTACTTTTTTCGCCAAACATTTCAGGTCTATAAGAGCACTCTTACACATCTGTCATGAAAGAGAAACAATCAAGTACACAATAAAGGTAAGCTAGTTTATATTTTTTGTTTTGTAGAAATTGTACTGCCAATATCTAGTTTACTTGAGCAACTCAGCAATTAAATTAGAATATGTTTTACCTTACCTGTATGAATTCTACTAAAATGTTTTCGCTATCATGGACTTACGTAGTTCTAGTTGCTGCAATTAGAAGTATCTGTACCATATGCAGTCTCTTATAGAGATCACACTCTTTGTATTTGTTTTTAAAACCTCTACACACCTGTTGTCACAGCAGCACCTGCCTCATTCACAAGTCCCTGCTATTGGTATTTATTAATAAGACAATGGCTAGCCTTCAACCATGGCAGCTTGTAGACAGTACTGTGCCCTTTGTGTGACTATTCGCAAGTAGCCTCCACACAACTATAAATGCCCAGTTGCCCGTTGTGAAATTGGGTAAAAAGCGGGTGTAATACAATAAATAATTGCACGCTAAGGAATTATGATTTAATAGCTTGCACTACAAGCACAAAATAGAGAAAATGCCATAAACTACGCATCAGTAGCGAACAGCAACTTAAGTTCATTGCATAGTGCTATAATTCTGGTCAGACGTTTCAAAGAGAATTACTTTTAAAAAAATGAGTATAAAATGCTGATCCACGCCCCACACACTCACAGGGACCATCCCCTTAATAATGTTCTTACGAGCATTTGATGCTCTTTGTCCTTACCCTCTAAATTCTCTCACCTAACACTGTTATATGGTTCCGAGTAATCTAAAATAATTGGGTATTTAGAACAAAATTTTATAATACCGAAACTGAGTCTTCTTATATAAACAGTAAATGTTGTCCTGTTTGGCTTGCTCACAGTACCTCATCTAAACACCTAAACCTCCAGAGTTCTAGGGGTTGTAAGTAACTCCTGCATGCCCAAAGTGTCACAAAATAAAGATATAAAATTGCATTTTCATACATTTATTGAAAATCTCTAATCTTTGCAAATAAAACATGAACTGCAATTTTAACAAAGGTGAGACACATTCTTGTAATGAACATTCAATTATGGTGATTGTTGCTAATGTTACTATCTATTGTTAGCCTCTATGCTAAAGAGAGCATATAGGAAATACCCATCTGCACGTTCTTTTGGATTGACCTAATCCCATACCTTGATATTATATGTCAGGAACCCAGGTTTAGTGCATACACGGAAGCACCTCTGGTTGTACAGTGATCTTCCTTCGCAGGATGACGATCTGGGATAACAGGGCTGCATATTGCAGCTGTGTTCCATGATGACTCCGGTAAGAAGTGCACCTCTCACCGATTCAGCACAGATGAAGTTTAAATAATAAACCAGCAAGCTAATCAAACTGTGTCAAACTTGCAGGATAGTGTTTTAATTAGACTGAAGCAGAAGAGTCGTCATTTTGCGGGCACAAAAAATAAAATGATGCCTAATGTTCTGAATTTGTGTGACCCTGGAACTAAATGCGCAGACTACAAGTCATCCATGCCTATCAGGAGTAAATGTGTGCAAGGACCGTTTTTTACAAGAGAAAAACATGTACAAAGCACCATTACAAAATGAGGCTACATTAACACAAGAACTGAAATGGAAGCTAAATGCAAGCCGCATAACAGTGGCACCTTCCCGCTAGTTCACTAAGGATAAGACAAAGAGTAAATGTCGATCCTTAAGTTCATTCCTTCCCATTGTGCCCGAGTCAGGTTTAGGCAGATGCAGTTTACCTGGCCTGGGACAGACTGGCAGTAGAGTTATGACCTTTATTTAAAGCAAAACAGAGCCAGTAATCGCTGCAGAGGTTGTGCTTTCAGCACATCTCATTTACCAATACTAGTAAATTAGCTCTTGTAGTTATTGCCTCCGGTGCACTGTTGGTTATATGGAGGTCATCAGTTTCAAATTGCAGAAGACTGCTCTGTAGGCTGAAGTGTTTGTTGCAGAGATTCACAGGTAACATGGAGGTCAAAAGGTGCAAAGACCTCTGTGCATGCAATGGGCAGATCATAAGTTTGGATCCAGGAAGCCTCAGGCTTTCATTCTCTTGCTTGTGATGAAATAGGTACTATTAAATTGGGGAACAATTAACACTTACTGTGCCTCAAGAAACAATTATGTTTTGTTGTGTTCTGGATACATGGTCATATTAGAGTATTTGTTTACTTAGATGTATAATACATTCAGAAATACATAATCTTCCTTAGATAACACAAATCCTGGTTACATGACATATTCAGCAATTTCTAATGTCTCTTTGTGTTCCATAAACATTTGTTCACTTTTATGGGGTCGATCATGAGTTGGCCAGCAATCTTGATTTGGCTGGCACAGTAGTTACCAGCCAAATCAGGTTCATACTGTACATGGTATTACCATGGCCTTAGTATGGCCCACTCCTGATTGGGCCGTATGTGGAAAACCATTTGTCTTTGTGGAGAGGTTTCCATCTCTTAAATTACTTTTAAGTTGAGGCAGCATGTTCCATCAATAGGAGTAGCTCTGGCCATTTCTCTTGTTAATCACTGTTTAATCACCATTAAACATCTGCAAAACAGTAGAAATGCAGCGGTATTGTTTTCTTCCACCCAAACCATAATTGGTAAACCATTAGCAGGTGACTGCTAAGTTTCTGAGCACATGAGAAACAATCAAAGCAATGCGCAAGATGGATGTATATCAGCTGACCTCGTAGACCACGTCACGTCTCCCAATGAATGTCCTGTTCTAAATGATTTGGGGAATTAAGAGACCAGGCCTGCACACTGGAGGAAATGGATTCTGCACACAGTAGTGTGGCGTAAGCAGGGTATGACATATCTCTCTAATTGGCAGTGAAAGTTCAGCTACCCTAACACTTCTCAGAGAATTGCTCGGGCTGTGTGACATACAGTGTAAAAGTCACGGAAACATCTGGCTGAGGCTGCTGGAACAGAGTGCTTTGGGTATTTGGGGAGCAGCACCGACTCTGCTGTGCTGTTTCTATGTCCCTTTAACCACCCCAGAGAGGGAAACAAGTGGCTTATCCCTCCCTCCTGTTTGCCTTCTTCATTTGTGTATTACAATTGAGTTCAGGGCTTTCCTTATTCTGTCTGCCCTTGCCCAGTGTGCTAGGCATGTCCCTGCTTTGTAAATTCCCTGATCTTGGACATCCCTAATGTTACTCTCCTCTTTCCTCTTGGATCATCCGCTTGACACTGCAGGCTTATTTCCCGAATTGTACTATAAATAACTTTAGATATGGACTTTAACACTAGAGACTATATGAATATATAAGTGAATCTTTTACCTGCTGATGGCCCAAAAATGTCAGAAAGAGTGCGTTTGACTGAGCTTAACTTTAAAAAAGTTAGGCTTGGAGTTTGCCAACTGAATGCAAGTGTGAATTCCTCTCAGAAGTCTCCTGCTGTGTTTTACAGAGTGGTAAATGTTGAAGCCATCTGTTAAAGAAACAATGTATGGCTTCAGAAGTATCTTCAACAAGTCAAAGGCACAAATATGGACCTTTTCATGGAAGATTGGACCAAATGGTCCCAAACCCTTAACAGCTCTCTGCCTTCTTCTGCATCAAGCATTCTCACAAGGCTCTGATCTCACCTCCTCTATCTAGGAGCCCACCCAGCGCCATAATAACCAGATTCCTCAACTACCAGGATTGAGATGTAATATTTCAAGTGACACAATAAAAAGTGAGGGACACATTACGAGAATACATCAGTTTTGATTTCACAACTAGGTCAATCCAAAACAGGAAGAGTTTTGAATGTGTCAAAAGATGCCTAAGAGACCTTGGATTGTAATACATGATGACATTTCTGGCTACGCTCAGGAATGTACCTGATGGTCATTACTTGCCATGAACTGGAAGTGTGCGATTGGTTAGATGACACTATGACTAGGGCTGAGGGATATAGCATGATGATGCTGCATCTATGAGGCAGGTTAAGGCCAAGACATATGACTAGTGCCCTCCCTTGGACAATGTACATCGGTAACTAACCAGGTGTTATGAGGCTTTCCCAGCTGTGGTGTTCTCTAGATTTCAGGGTGGAGTTTTGGGTCGTCAGGAGCACCCCTGCCACTGCACCCCCCCCCTGCTTTATAAATCAAAGGAGTCACCTTTAGTTTTCCATCCTTTCTTTGATCCACATCTCTTACTCTTTCTGAACACATATTGGTTTTCCATTCGATTCTTAACAATGCTTGTTACCATGCAGCCCTTATGGTCAACATGAGTTGCTATAATCATAAGTCTCCCACTGGGGCTGTTGGGAAGGGAACATGGGCCAAATTTATTAACACTTTGCACCAGCGCAAAGTCACCAAAGTAATGTACACTGACGCAGAGACTAAATATATTTAATTTCCAGCACAAAGCTTTCACAAGAGATCTATGTAAATATGGCATTGGCCTGCTCTATCCCTTTCAAGTAAAGCAGCAACTTTGATTGCTACACTGTGCTGTATGAAACAATGGTAACTATGCCCCCAGATATCAGACTCCTTAATTTTTCTTTTAGTTGCTGTTATTAGGTTGACAGGCACTTTGTTCTGTTGGGGGTTGTTTATCTCTGAGTGCGTCATATGAAATTTTCAAATGGTAGTGTTAAAGGAGTGATTGTTTGATGAATAAGCAGGAAACCAAAAGTATTATTTCATCATTTGTCAATCTTGCACATAAACGCAGGCAGCATATAGGGGTTAAAAATAAAATACTAAAACTGTGAGAGGATGGAAACTAGAAAGTCACGTTACTTTGCAGTTGTCGTTTGGCTGGAACCTGAATGTAAATGGGCTACAAGATCAAATTAAATGAGTGTTGGTTACCTTATTTCCAGGGAGACACAAACCTGAATTTGTATTCATTAGGGAAACCATCTTCTTGGCAACAAATGCCAATTTGTCAGGAGGGGATCTATACCTGTTTTGCTCATGCTGGTTTCACAAAGGGCCCCAGGTGAGTGGTGATACATCTCCACTGGACCCTGCCATTTGTAGTGCCCTTGAAGTAGTTAAGTAGTTGTACCCGATGGGTTGTAAGAAATTGGGTTGATGGTTGACTGGGGTAAAATCTCTGATCAAGCAGCAGCAACAATCCTTGTCTGCGTGATTCACAAGCCCGCCCTAAATTGATCTGTGCTCCATCCTCTGGTAGCTTGTCACAGAGCAGCCAGCCTTAACTTAGAGGCAATGTGTAAAGTATTTGTGCAACACTTCAAACAGTAATAAAGTAAAAACACCACACAAAAAGGATCCCAAACATCAAACATCCAATCTGTGGAACCGGAGATATGTAATTTTAAAGATTTTGGTGACAATAGTGCCAAAAGCACAAAATGTTATCTGTGGATATCTGGTTGCGCCATACCGGGACCAAGTCAAAAGTTCAGGCTCACCGCAATGGAGTGTGGGCCAGTAACAGGGACCCAGTTAGGCCCGCTAAACAGAGTACCTTAAAACCTGGTTTGCGGAGCAGGGTCATGCAGCTGAAGCAATGCGTTGGATCAGGGATGCGGCGAGGCTGTGATGTGAGGACCTGTGTCATCATTGAAGATTCTGTTGACAGGGCTTGTGATGCAAAGTCCGGTGCTGAGGGTGCAGGCAATGAAACGGTTTAGAGGAGCTGTCAGGCTGCAATGCAGAGTCCAGTGTCATCGTCAAGTCTACTGTCAACAAGTGATGCGTCGTACTGTGCCAAGGATGCATTGCTCAGCTGTGGATCTGAAGGGGCTACAATGGCGATGTGGCTCTTTGCAACTGGTCCAATCCATGCAGCAGTGGCAATGCGTCAATTGTGCAAGGGTTTACACCACGCAGCAGAGGAGATGCACCAGTTCCGCTTGAGCCACAGAGACTGGCAGAGCACCTTAAGCCCACTTCCAAGACTGGGGTGGCTCCACTCTGCAAATTAGACTCACAGACAGCAGAGTCCAGGTGCAAGGTTTTTGGAAGCCTGCTGTGTCCCTAAGGCTTCAGATCAGGAGGTCAGCTAACTAGCCCTTGGAGTCTCTCTTAACTAGCCCTTTAACCTTTTAAGTCACTCTGTGTTCTTGGTTTAAGAGATGCAGGTCCAGTTCTTCTCATCCAGACATGAGAGCAGCAGGCAGTAGGTCAGCACAGCAGGGCAGCAACCCTTTAGATTGGCAGTCCAACAGAGTGGCAGTCCGTTCAGCAGCACAGCAGTCCTTCTTCCTGTCAGAGTATTCACAGGTCCAGAAGTGTACTGAAGTGGTGGTGTCTGAGGTCCAATATTTATACCCAGTTGTACCTTTGAAGTGGGGAGAAGCTTCTAGAGTCTTGGCTTTTAAAGTGCACAGGTGCTGAGCCTACCTGGCCCTGGCTCCGGCTCTACACTAACCACAGGGTATATGCAGCAGTTTGTGTGGAGACAGGACACAGCCTATTCAAGTGTAAGTGGGGCAGGGTCCAGCTCTATTCTCCCATCCTGTCAGTTATGACCCATCCAGTCACATCTAAGCTCCCCATAGAGCGTGGCTGTCTAGGAGGAATGCACAAACCCCAACGGTCAACTCCACCCAGTCATGTGACCCAGAAACAGGCTGCAAGTACTAGACATGAACTGGTTACCTGTTCCCATTTGGATACTACAATTTTAAAATGTAATAAGGTAACTCTACTGTTTTCCTATTAGAGAGGTAGGCCTTGCAGTATTAAAAAACAATGTAAGAGTTTTTCAATACCTGGACGTGTAAAACTTAAATTTGCATATCCTACCTTTTAAATATATTGCACCCTGTCCTCTGGGATGTCCAGGGCCTACCCTAGGGGCGACTTATATATATTAAAAAGAAGGTTTTGACCTGACAAACATTCCTTTTGCCAGGTTGAAATGGCAGTTTATAACTGCACACACAGGCTGCAGTGGCAGGCCTGAAACATGTTAAACTCCTACATAAGTGGGTGCGCAATCAGTGCTGCCGGCCCACTAGTAGCATTTACTTTACAGGCCCTGGTCACAGGTAGTGCCACTTTATTAGGGACTTAGAAGAAAATTAAATATACCAATTGGGTATAAGTCAGTCGAACATGCTTTAAGGAGAGAGCACAACCACTTACCACTGGTTAGCTGTGGTAAAGTGTGCTGAGTCCTAAGTCCAGCAAACATGAAGTAAGCAGAAACAGGAGGTCTGAAGGCAAAACATTAGGGGGGAACCACACCAAGGATGGAAAGTCTAACATGGATCATATGTTATGGCCACCAGTATGTAGAGCCTCCTAATTGTAAGTCCTCTGTGTTCATACCCACTCCAAAACACAAAATGAAGTACTAAGAAAATTAAAAGCCAGATTTAGAGTTTGGCACGCAGGGGTCTCCATTGCAAATGGGCTGAGGATGAAATAATAATAACAATTGGGGGAGGGAGTAAAGAGGTATAAAGATAGAATCTACCTCCTGTTCAACTTTTCATAAACAATATGATTCTACCCTATATATTGGCCAGTAAAATTATTTTTTTGTTTTTTTAGTGATTCTGAAAAAAGTGTAATAGTGATCCATGAAATGTCATGGAAAAGCACATACAGCCTCATGCATCAACCCAAAATCCAGTCGGTAAAATACCGATTCGGTAATAGCTCCCGGTATTAAGTAAAAAATACCCAATCCCAATGCATCAACCCAAAAGCAGAAATCGCTATTTAAGGAATCCTTAAATAGCGATTCTTTAAATAGGGATTCCTTAAATACCGATTCCTTAAATAGCGATTGCATTTAAGGAATCCCAAAGTGAGATTCCTTAAATGCAATGCATCAAAGTTAAAAAATTAGCGATTTCGCTAATAGGGGGAGCAAATTACCATGAAGATGAACTGCATGGTAATTTGCAAAAACTTTGAAAAATGCACTTTTGTGCATTTTTCAAAGTTTCATGTTGCGCACACACATGCCCTTAGAGCATGTGTGTGTGCAACATATGTGCACATATCATTTTCAGGGGTGCAACAGGGTGTCCTTTTGACACCCTGGCACCCTTGAAAGTGCTCCCGCTATTAGCGATTCGGTAATACCGAATCGCTAATACAGACTGGCTTTACATTCATTCCTATGGGCCTCCAAGCCCATAGGAATGAATGGGTAGGTATTCCTTATTACCGATTCGGTATTACCGATTCGGTAATAAGGAATATTAAGGAATCGCTATTTGAATAGCGATTCCTACATGCATAGCCTTTTGCTATTCCTTATTAGCGATTTCTTATTTTTCGCTAATAAGGAATCGCAAATGGCATTGTTGATGCATAGGCCCCTAAGTGTTTTTAAAATACCCCTCACACACTACGAATCCCATAGTGTCATGCTTCATCATAGGGGTCTTCCCGTCCCTCTACGGGGCGGGCGTGCTGCAACCTACCGATACGTGGGAGCACTGTTGTTGTGAAAATAGGCTATGTGTGGTGAAGGAGTGAGAGTGGTAGGGTCTGTGAAAGATACAAAGAAATTAAAAATTCCCTGGCTAGTGGAAAAAACAAATGTTATTCACTTCCCTAGCTGGAAACATTAAAATGGGGATGTGTAGGGGGTATACTTGAATACGATGCCCCCAACTGGGTCAACATGTTTCGTAAGCAGTCCCCACTACTTTACTCGTCAGGACCTAGTGTGATCCCTACTGCACTCAAAATATATTACTTGTTTATATATGTTGTAAGCCTATCTTTCAAAAGCCAACCTGCAAAAATAAGCAAGTCTGAAAAAATGGGGGTAGAATAGCCCCTAGTAGATTCAACAACCAATTTGGTATACTACTTGGAATGATAGTCAGGCTTGATGAGCTTGCACCGAAGGGGAGGATGCCTTGAATTAATCAATGAAAAAGGATATGCCCTCACCTCTAAATACCTCCGTGCAGCTCTGTATACCAAATTGGTTTTTGAAACTACTAGGTTGCTTTCAATGTACAAAGATGACCACAGTGCCGGTGGTCATATCTAAATTCGGTGGTCTGAGTACCCTCAGAATGGTGAAGGTAATGTCCTCCACCATCCCGATAGACCCTACTCTGTCTGCCAAACTTTAAATCGGGCCCTAAATAGTCTCTCAGCTGGCCCCCCTGATTTAATTCACATAACAGCAGGGGGATTTTGTTGCCTTGGTATCCATCCTTGACAGGTCAGGTACACAAAATAGAGTGAAACCTAGAGCCATGGAACTTGCTACATTTGTGAATCCAATGCACTTAAGGGACAATTGGAGATTACAACCTATCACAGATAGACAATGCTCCATTTACCCTGGGTACACTATCCAGTTTCCAGAACAGATTATTTACTCAAATTTAGTAATGACAATCTTTTGATCAAAAAAGGGTATGTGAAGGAATGGCATATGGATCTTAAATTCCTGCGAACTTCAAAGTTCTGATATGATTGAATACTTGGAATCAATGACTTCTCGCTTTTTTGTTTTAAACATCTTATTGTTTTGTAGTAGGCAACAAAGATGAATCTGACATTCTGAAAGCCATCCATCATACCTCAACTTGTCTGAAACACCCCTTTTTGTCCCCCTCATTCCCTTAATAATCCTGACTGTGTTATTCACCAGGGAGAGCTTCGGTTGACCATACAATATTTCACTTGTTTCAGACATCTACATCCCAAGTACGCACGCTACAGAACACCCCATCCCTGGTCTCCGGTGACCAATACAGGTGCAGCTCTGTGTGTGTGACAGGGCACCATAGTAGGAGGTTTCCTTCATATATAGTCCAGGAGTGGCTGCAAAGCCACTGCAAATGTACATATATCGTCTTTCAAGTCCTACGTTAGCATCTCCATGACCAGCAGGAGCCACAGTCACCTAACCCATGAAGCTATGTCAAGCGTTTTTTCATTTTTCCAGTGTGCCGCTATCACCTATCACTAACCTCTATCCTTTGCGCAGTCTGCCCATCCACGTGGGAGCACCCCAAGATCACTACCAGTAGGCAATGCGTAAGTGGTAAGCCCGTCCCTTTTTGATATAACCCAAAATGTATTTTTAAAAAGTTATAAGGTTCGCACATCTCCCCCATATATGGCGTGCCATCCCCTCCGCCCCACATCCCCTCTGACATTCACCATGAGTATTATAGAATATATGCTTCAGTGTGGATTGTGTTCTATACCAATAGTAAATAATTGTTTACCATGTTTCCCTGACTTGAATGTTTTGCACGATTTTCGGAATGTCTCCTCATAGCTTCGATGATATCGCCCCTCCCAATGCATTCTCCCATTTACACGTGGGTCCACCTATGTCTTTCCAGTAGAGTTTGTATTGTAGCATAAATTGCTGGTAATAGGCCCTTCCTGGTGCTGTAGTTAGTGAATAGCTTTTCGAAATATGTTGGTTCCCGGACCACACCGCCTTGAGGACTGGGTGTAAACACAAATGTCGCAGTTGGCAGTGTTGAAGCCTATCGTTTTCTGTGATTTGGAACTCAGTTTTGCACTGGGAGAATGAATTCATCTTCTGGCCGTGTAAGAAATCTCTCAGCATCGTACAATCACCCTTACATCATGTTTCTCTAACATCATTACGGTGTGGTGTCTCTTGACTTTATCCAAGACCCCTGACATGGGCTTTGTGACATCCGAGACATACGCTACTTAGGGTCATGTAGACTTGGGTAACACAGCGTGTCCCAATAGGAGCATTTCTATATGGCTCAGTGTTTCTCGGTCTCATGAAGGGGGCCATTCTAACGCTACCTAGAGCTGAGTTGTTACATTATAAGTGTATATATTCGGCAGCACTAGTTCCCCACTCTCCTGTGCGCTATGAAGTACCTTTCGGCCACTCTCAGTTTATTTTTCTGTCAAGTGAAATTAGTACAGGCCTCTGTAACTGCTGTAGATCTTGTTTGGGAATAAGTGCCAGTATTGCCTGGAATATGTACAACAGATGTGACAGACTGTTCATTTTTATCATGTTCATCCGGCCTATCCAAGAGATGAACATATGGCTAATTCAATTTTTAATTTCAGTAAAAAGGGTATGTAATTTAATTTGTATGAGTCCTGTAGAGTGGTTGCGATCTTTATTCCCAAGTATTTAATGCTCTTTGTAGTCCACTTGAGAGGGAGAGTCTCTTCGATCTCTAATCTAATTGGTCTAGACACTCTCATCCGCATTATTTCAGTTTAATTTATTCATTTTGAAGCCAGAGACCCTCCCATACTGTTGCATAAAGTTCATAGTCACTTTAGTGAATGTCGCGGTTTCTCCCAGGGTCAAATGGATGTAATCTGCTAATAGATGTAATTTGTGTGCTACACCCCCAAACGGCATTCTGCTTACCTCTGGAATTTGTCTGATAAATTGCAATAAGGGCAAAGAGAAGTGGTGACAGGGGCATCCCTACCTTGTCTCACTTGTCAACATCAGCCTGTCAGAGCGACTTCCATTCACAAAGATCCTCACCGTTGGTTCATGATATGCTGCCCATATACTCCTTTACATAAGGGGACTGTTGGTTCTGGCACCATTGGCGTGGGTCTCCCTTCCATTTTTTGCTGTTGCCTCATGTGTTTTTGCTGGTGTTAGATGCTGTGGGCACTGTGCCACTGCTATTCAGTGCCACAGTGCAAGTGCTCCCTATGGTAAATTGATATATGGATTAGTGATTCCATGATTGGCTGATTTGGTTTACTTGTCAGACCCTAGTACAGTGCACTGAGTGTGCCCAGGGCTTATAAATCAAATGCTGCTGGTGGACTTGCAGCACTGGTTGTGCCACCCACAGAAGCAGCCTGTAAAAGTGTGTCTCAGGTCTGCCATTGCAGAGCCTGTGTGCAGTCTGGTACTTCCATGTTGACTGGCCAAGTGCACCCACTTGCCAGTCCCTAAATCTTCCCTCTTCTTCATATCAGATACCCCTATGGTAGACCCAAGTGCAGGGTGCATTGTACGTATAAGGACATGCCCTGGTGTGTGTGGCATGTCCTAATAGTGAATTACAGCCATTTTCGTTTTTCACTATTGCAAGGCTACTGTTCCCCATAGGCCAGAATGGGCAGTTAGATTATAACATCTTATAATCCTAACTGGCTCACGGAACTAGGTAGAAATTCGAGTTTAGTATGCCTGAACTCAGAATGATATAATACATCTTTTAGTGAAGTTGGTTTTAACATTCTGTGTTTAAAAATACCACTTTTAGAATGTAGGTATTTTCTTGACTAACTAGCCAAGCCTGCCTCTGCTAGGTTGTGTATTCCTTGTCTGGAGTTTGAGTGACAGGGGCAGGGGAATTCCAGGAGATAGGGTGAGTCAGCACAGGGCTGAATAGAGAGATCTGCATGTAGATGGGTGGGAGGAGTTGCACCTGGGACCTGAATAGGGCTGTGCCTTCCCTCCACAATGCTGGCTCCACCTCCTATGGTGCGTCTGATGTCCCTGGCCTAAACTGTGAAAGGAAAGTAGGAGTCATGTAAACAGAGTGCTCCAGGACTGACCAGAACTGGTTTGGACTAGGCAAAGGCCTCTCTGCCTTCATAGAACAAAGAGAAAATGAGTATAAAAGGGGGGACCCAGACCCCAGAACTTTAGATCACTTCTGGGAAACAAGAAGAACCTTTGCTGAGGAGAGGAACCAGAGAGAGAGAGACTGCAGGAGGGGACTATCCCTATGCTGTGTGCCGTTTGAGGATTGGCCTGTAGTGGTTGCCTGATTGCCAAAGAAAGGAGAAAGGACTTTGTGCTACTTTCATCAACTTGCAAGAAGATCTCCAAGGGCTTGAACTAGAGCTTGCCTCCTGCCTAAAGTCTTAGGGATACAAGACTTCACCAACCAGCTCCCCTGAGTTCCCTTGCTGGGAACCTGAAGTGCCTGCTGTGGAGCTGGGCCTTCTGAGAGACTGCGTGTCACTGGGAGTTGGAAGCGCGACTCAAGACGAAGAAGCGTGTCGCCGCTGCAGCAGTTGTCGTCGCATCTCTGAGGAAGCGTGCCGCCGCTGCCGCTGCCGCCATTGCATCGCCGAAGCGCCTCGCATCACCAGAGAAGAGTGTTGCCGTCGCAGCAGACGCCGTCGCATCACCAGAGAAGCGTGTCGCTGCCGCAGCAGCTGTCATCACATCGAAAAAACTCTGCGTGCTCCGCAGAGTGCGGAAAACTCCCCAAGCTCCGCAAACACAGCGGAGTTCACCGCCCAGGCATAGTTGTTTATACAGCACCAGATCCAATACTAAATTTAAATCTCCTGCACAGATTGTCTGCCCTGAGAATTTGTGTGAAGCAGACCAAACATTTCTGTCATGTATATCTCTTGACTCTTGTTGATAGGGTAGGTAGCTATTATTGTGATTACTCTGGTGGACAGAAAAATGTATCTACACTCTACTCTGTCCATCATAAGTTTCTCAACTTCTCGGGGTGAGTGCTTATGTACAACTCCTTTGACTTTTTTCTACTTGGCTGTGCGAAACATTGTGTAGCATTGAGTTTATTTCTCATTAGTCTTGTGTGCTTTGCTAGTATGTTTCTTGTAGAAATAATAAATGTGGTTTCACCTACAAGTGGCCTTCTATACCTTGTGTCTTTTCACCAGGGAATGTAATCCCCTTATGTTACATGTAAGTAATTTAACCATTGGGACTAACTTCAGTAGGTAGCCCACAGGGAATGCATGTGCACACATACGTTGTGTTGGCAGGTGCATTTTTGGCCCTCCATACCTTTTGTCTTTTCACCAGGAAATGTATTCCCCTTATGTTCCATCTAAGTAAAATAATCCATTGCATGACTTCAATAGGAGACCCATGGGGACTGCATCTGTCCACACACTGAGCTGTGATCTACTTTCTCATCTTGTTAATGTTTGTGATAGTGATGGGTCTAGATATCAATTGCCCTCTCTCCACAACCTCTGAACTCAATTCTCTGAAATATGAACTTAACAAAATCTATTGTAGAAAGAGTCATGGTGCCTGGAATTGAAAAAGAAATGTCACAACTTCTCCTGTCTGACTCTTGGCTTCACTCACTCTCATTCAGGGTGGCCCCTCTTCCTGTCATCTTACTGTGCTGGTAACAGCAGAGACAGCTTTAGTCTCCCTCCATGTCACTGCTGTCGCCCTGTTCATCGTTTTGATGCAGCTTTCCCTTTACTTCCCTTTTCTGAATGTTTCTTTTGTGGTTTCCCAGTGGTCTCCCCTGCATCTTGCAGCTACGTTGTCATCTGTAGCGTCATGTCGAGAACTTGTTTGCCTCCTTCCACTGCATGTTGCATTCGTTGATCACTATGGCATCCCTCTGTCTTGCCAGAGCCAGTATCTTATCCTTGAGATCTGATAGGGCCAATTTTGCGATAATGTCACTCAGGAATAGTCCTAGTTTTCTAGTAGCTTGGCCAACCCTATTTGCTCAAACAATGCTGATGTTTATTGGTGTGTCATCCCCGAGGAACCAACCAAAGACGGTTAAACAGAAGGTCACCACACTGGCCCCCTCTTTATTCTCCTTTGTGTTCTGTATTCTGATGTTGTCTCTTCTGAACCTATCCTCGAGTTCCTCACACTTCTTTTTAAGTTATTCCACTTCCTCCCCCATCGATCACAACATTATTTGTCCTTCCTGTGCGTCTTTTTGCAATTGTGCTGTTGCCTCCTCATTCTTATTCATTCGGTCACCTATGTAAGTGGTTTTTCCTATCATGTCCACTATGGCATTCTGAAGGTCTGTTTTCACAATTTGGAATTGGGTGGTCATTATGCTAATGAGTTTTTCCTACAGATCTGGAAAGTCTTAGAGCAAGTCCTGCTTAGTTAGCAGTTGATGCTTGCACTCTTTGGCTGATGACATGTTGACTTCTGCTTCCAAAACTGGGGTTGTTTTCGATGGTGTTGTAATGTGATGCAGTGGCACTGTGATGTCACGCAGAATTGTTAAGAGTGGAGTATTCATGGGTAGAAGTAAAACGTGGTTTCAAAGAATTACAAAGCAGTTATGCCAGGGAATGCAGGATAGTTTTCCCACATGGCTGAATATGCACTGTGCCATCGATGCGTCTTCAGAGTCCTTATGGCGCCTCTTCTGTACGCGAGGCCGCAGCTTGCAGGGCTGTGTCCCTGCCCCTCAAACCAAGATGGCCACTGACTGCGGCCGCCACACCCGGACTTTCTTCTCAGTTGATCGCAGCTCTACAAGGGGTTCTCCCTCCACCAGGGCAATCTATCGGTCCCGGGTCTGACTTTTTTGTTGGGTACTGTTCATCACCTTTGGGTTGTATTCATAGGGCTGATCTGGAACTCCAGCAGAATGCTTCTACATCATGTCGGCCACACCCCTCACTACTCACCTTTTTTATAGAAAATATTGGTTAAATATGTTTCCGAGGCACATTGTGGGAATGCTTATAAATAATTTCTCCTTTGAAGAAAGGTGATGTCTTGCATCTCCCACAATACCCCTCAAAGATCGTATAATATTTCTGATCCTCAGATATTGTATTTAGATTGAAAATGGAGGTATCATTAAACAAGCAGTAGGCCTGCTATGCTCTAGAAAGACTGAGAGGTGGATACATGGAAACTATCATGAACCTGGCCAAACTAAAGCACCTGGGCATACAAAAGAGACTTTACTAAATGAACAACAAGGTGGGGAAAAGTATTGTATGGTTGGCTCGATGTGAGAAATTATACAGATGGATAAGTATGATGTCCTGAGGCGAAAATGCTATGATATGGTACCAAAATAGCTTGCATATTTATGGAATATTGCAGAACCTTGTGGGATATCAGAGGATGTAACAGTCTTTGCACAGTTCATAAATGGCCTCGCCTTTCCGTAGGCTTTCTGATTCTGATCAAGTTTGACTGGAGGAAGATCCGATTACTGAGGAAATCGAGATAGTCATACTCCAGCTAAAATCAGGTGAATTTACTGGGCCCTGCAGATTGGGAGCAGAGCTGTTCAAAACCTCTTTTTTATTTTTAGACTGCTTCAAATGTTTCAAAAGGTAGAATATGAATGTTGTTTATTACTGGATATGAGGCACTGTAATATCTTCTCCTAGTCTGCTGGAAGGTACTGCGGGAGTTGAGGTATAGCTCAGCTTATTGTGCTGCATCTAGGAGGCCTGAGTGCAGGATGTACAAGGAAGTGGGGCTTGTGTTGGACCTGTCTGGCGCTTTTCCTTTCTTGCATACTTATCCCGCAGCTGCTGTGTGTGAAGAAATGGAGTTGTATCTGAGACGTTCCCCCTAGGTAGGGGTATCAGGTTGGACTGCCCCTTCTCTCCAATGCTATTTTCCTTGGCAAGTGAGTCAATAGCATGCTGAATAAAACATGATCCAGCGACTAAACATTTTGTTGGTAGTATGATACTGAATATTCTATAATCAAGTTCCCAGGTGATATACTGTTATTACATCCAGTCTCATTATAAATGATTTCAAGACTTCTGGATATTTTCTGGGTATTCAGCCAACGTTTCCGGTCCTTAATTGGTCCACCTGACCCCTAGTGCTGTAGCACCATAACTGTAATGCTGACTGCTTTGGGTATTTAGACATGTTCCCTATGCAAAGGAACTAATTCTGAGGCCTAATATATTTATTCACTCCCAAATTCGTATCCACCCTGCAGACCACCCCATGTTGGGTGGTGGAGCCCTTCTTTCAAAAAGCATGATGGCACTCCATGAAATTGGCTCTGGTGGTCTGGCTCTCCGAGATTCTGTATGATAAAACTGTCTGTTTGGGAGAGTAGCATTGGGCAGCTCATCTGATTATGATATATAAATGGGGTGAAACATTCTTTGAGGAAACATTAATGGCATACATACGAGGGCCATGGACAGTAATATGTACTTCCATTTCATATGCGGAAGAAAGCGTGCTTAGTATATTCCCAATGGTGTAGCTGTAGTATGTAAGGTTTAGGATGCAGCAATAAGAACTTGTGGGGTGGAAGGTGATGGCACTAAAAAGACAACTAGGTGGTCTGTGTATATGCTCAGCAATGTCACAGAACGGGACAAGAGCAGGAAACATGTCAGTGTTAGCCAAGGTGAGTGACATGCTCAGTACCCATGGGGTGAAAGCCATCACCCAACTACAGGTGGAGTTTCAGTATCTATGTCACAAGCAGAAGTTTATTATTACTTGAGTATCTGACGGCACTACTAATCTATTACTTATAGTGGCAGTATATGCCTGATAATACTCCAATAGAGGCTAGGTTATTGATGGAGAGATTCCTGATTAAAGAGGTCTCTCTCTGACCAAAAACCTATTAGATTCACTGCAGAGATTCTGGGTAAATGTTGGCCCAAATAGAAAATATGTATTGTGAATGCATTCTGCAACACTCATGCAAGTGACTCTTACAATTACATATACTACTAGAGTTCAAGATTATTCACCATGGGTCATATAGTTTGCCCTATTTGTATCCATTGTAATGACGGGTAGGAGACTTTTCATCATAAACTCTGTGTAAGATGCACCATTCTCGGAAGGGGCGATTACGAAATCGGTTACATCCTGTGGATATTAGGTGAAGTGAATTTGCATAAAAAATAATTGGTCCATTTACTCAGTAGGGATGATATAGGCATGTAGATAATTAGCCCATGGACTGAGAAGTACAAAGGTCGTGACCATTGACAATGCTGGACATAGGTAAGATTTTTTTTTAAATGACAGAAGATGTTTATATGTATGAATATATAAATAGGTCTGTGTGTATGTGTGTGTACATATGTAGATATATGTGTGTGTGCATATATATATATATATATTCACTGAAAAAACAATAGGTTTTAGGGGTGTTATAGTTAGCTGGACATTTCACTCGAACAAAACCATTGAAATTCCTCCGATATAGTTAGTTGTACTAACTACATCTCGCTCGCCTGCAATCCACTGCTGATGATGTCACATATTACATCATTCATGATATGGTCAGTGACATCACTGATGACATCTCAAATGACATCACTGATGACATCACTGATGACATCATCCAGTGAATGTGGTTTGGTTCGTTATTTAAATATGTATATATATATGTATATAGCAATTTGCATTGAAGAATGGGTGGATATATAAATATAAATATCTGGATGGAGGATTTAGTAGCAGTGTGATTGACTGTTTACTTGAATAATTTATAGTGTCTCACTAAATATATTGGATAGTGACAAAACTGTGTGAATATCTGTATCACTTTGTCAGTTGTGTAAACTGCTGCACCAGTTGGTTACTAGCTACGTGAAAGTCTATATTATTTATTGATTAGTTAACTGAGTATTTGTATGGGAGAGTGAATGTGTGTGTGGTTCCGTGGGGGGTGTGTGACTGCCCAAAAATGTGTGAATAGTTGATTCAGTAGGTATCTGAAGTTAAACCTACATGTTATAACAGTTGTTTGGGTGAGTGAATATCTTTATGGGTGTGACGATGAGCCAATATATGTCTTAATGGTACATGTCCAACAAACTAGAAAAATAAAAGCCAGTGTATGTGTCAGTTGTTGTATATAAATAAGTATACATAAGACTCAGTGATTGTATGAGTGACTGTATGGATAACTGTATAGTTGTAATAGTGTTTTTATAACACACTAAGTATGAGTTATTATCTATATGAATAGATGAAGTGGTGTTTTTAGAAGTGTATAGCTAAGTAAAAGTTAAGTATGATCCATTGTTTGCATAAGTGAGTAGGATGACTTCATAAGTGATTAGGATGTGTGCTGGTGTGCAATGTCGATATAGGTGTATACGTATATTTGATAGTGTTATATTGATCATTGACAGCATGTATGAGTGAATCTATAGGTAAGTGATTAGATGTGTGTATTGATCTAGGAATCACTGAGTGGGTGTTTAGAAACTTGTATTGATGGGTCAATGGTTTTAAATCTGGCACTCTCTATTTTACAGTGAGTGATGAAAGGTTATACTAGTGTATGATGAGGTGTATCTGATTGTCACGTGGATCATGTCATCAGTGATGTCATCAGTGATGTAATTTGAGATGTCATCACTGATGTCACTGACCATGTCATGAATGATGTAATATGTGACATCATCAGCAGTGGATTGCGGGCGCGCGAGATGTAGTTAGTACAACTAACTATATCGGAGGCATTTCAATGGTTTTGTTCGAGTGAAATGTCCAGTTAACTATAACACCCCTAAAACCTATTGTTTTTTCAGTGAATTTCGAAGGTTTTTTAAATGATAATTCCTAACTATATCAGGCCTGAAACCTATGGTTTTTTCAGTGAATTTCAAAGGTTTTTTAAATGCTAATTCCTAACTATATCAGGCCTGAAACCTATGGTTTTTTCAGTGAATTTCAAAGGTTTTGTAAATGACAATTTTTAATGTATTCATTTGTATACTGATTTTTTTGATACTGATTTACTACATTGTTTAAACTTTTTATTTTTAGATATTTTTTTTTTATTTACATTATACATTACAATACAAAATATACTTTCTCAGAATGAATTACTTTAGTTTAAATACTTTGCAAATAGGCAATAGACTTTTAAATACAGTTGTTACAGTTTGTTGCAATGGGCAACACAATTTCAAACACAAAGCAAAATTGAGCTCAATGTGAATTTCTAGTCAAATGCAATTAGTTACTTTATGGATTACTTTTCTAACCACAGGACTGGATGCTAGATTCAGTCCTTGGACATCTCCTGTAACTAGTTGAGTAAAAGCGTTTTGGTTACAGTAGTGATTTTTAAGGATAATTATTGTATTTTAAAAGTTGACACAGAAACTTTTTCACATTGAATCACCAATGTTATCCTATGGCAGAAAATGCACTTAGCAGGTAAGTAGTGTTATCGTTACTTTTTCTTACTCAGTAGTGGATCCTGGATCCAGCACAGGTGAATCTCCTGTAAACAGTTGAAAGAATGTGTTTAAGTCATACAGACGATTTTTTAGGAATATTTTTAGTTTGTTAAAATAGACACTTAAAAGCACACAATGGATTCCTACGGAAGGAAATACAAGTTACTGTTAAGTATGCTTAGAATTACTTTTCAGGGTCAGTGCTGGTCTAAAAGATACAGCTCTGGGTTCTCTCCTGGTAACAGGTGAGTAAATTGGAATTCGTAGATCGGCTGGTTTTAGAGGAATATTTGCAAGTTTAAAAAATGGACACTTAGAAACTTTTCTGCTGAAAACCCCACAATGGATTCCTATGGAAGGAAATACAAGTTACTAGTAAGTACGCTTAGAATTACTTTTCGGGGTCAGTGCTGGTCTAAAAGATGCAGCACTGGGTTCTCTCCTGATAACAGATGAGTAAATCGTATTTCGTAGTTCAGCTGATTTTAGAGGAATATTTGTATGTTTCAAAAATGGACACTTAGAAACTTTTCTGCTGAAAACCACACAATGGATTCCTATGGAAGGAAATACAAGTTACTGGTAAGTACGCTTAGAATTACTTTTTAGGGTCAGTGCTGGTCTAAAAGATGCAGCACTGGGTTCTCTCCTGATAACAGATGAGTAAATCGTAATTCGTAGCTCAGCTGATTTTAGAGTAATATTTTTACAATGGTAAAGGAAGGGGGTGGGGCCTGAGGTGACGTGTGCAAACACGCCCTATGGTGCGTTTTAAGTTGGGGAATTAATTCCTCTTCAATCCTGCGGTCCCCTGGGGGCCAACTAGCCCACCAGGTACCTCCAGTATGCGTCAGGGAGCTACGTTGCAGAGCGGTGTTCAGAGGCCATGTCCCTTTTTACAACACTCTGCAACGTAGCTCCGTGGCGCTTCCTGGAGGTACCTGGTGGGCTAGTTGGCCCCCAGGGGACCGCAGGATTGAAGAGGAATTAAGAGGGCCATTTTTTTGGCCCTGGGGACCCCATCCCCCAGGACCTGCCCCCAATTTTTGTTGATAAAAAAAAAATCGGAAAGGGGGTCGCGTGGCACCCCTCCCGAGGCCATAATTTGCCCCGGGGACCCCATCCCCTGGGGCATGGCCCTTTTTTTTTTTTTTTTTTTTTTTAATGGAGGGGGCTGCGTAGCCCCCCTCCTCTGGCCACTTTAAGGCCCCCGGGGACCCCATCCCATAGGTTTTTTAAATGTATTTATTTCTTAATTGGGGTGGGGGGCCGCATGGCCCCCCTCCCAGGCCACTTATGTCCCCGGGGACCCCATCCCCCGGGGCCTGGCCTCTGTTGGGGGCAGTGGGGGGGTCACCAATCCCCCCACGGTCCCAGCCGGCTCCCCGCGTCCTGCGGGAGCTGGCATTGCTTTTCCACATGGGGAGCAGCTAACATGCTGCTCCCCATGTGGAAAAGCAATCAGCTTTGCTTCATTTAAGTGAGAGTAGGTTTCCCTGCTCTCGCTTCAATGAAGCAAAGCAGTTTGCAATGACAGGGCGGAAGCCGCGAGGCTCCCGCCATGTCATTGCAAACTATAGTGTCCCGGGGGTGGGCACAGCTCCCAGGGCCTATTCAAGGCTCCAGGAGGGGGGCCGCATGGCTCCCCTCCCACACTGACAAGTTGCCCCGGGGGTGGCGGTCCCCGGGGCTGGGGGGATTACGAACTATACTTCCCATAATGCTCAGTTCCATATGACCATTCCATTGGAGGAAGTGCCGTATTTAAATGGGAACGTCATATGCACGCATCCTTGGAAAGAGAGTTCTCTTGCTGCTTCTGGGCGAGTGCAACTCAACTGATGGACACATCTGAGCTGAATGTATTCGCGGCCGTCCTGCCGTGGAGTCTGCACCACCCCGCGATAACTGAGGGCCACTCGACAAGGTATTCACCAAATCGATTATGTGGGCCAACAGCAGAGGATTTAGGACGGACCCGCTTGCGGGGTCCATGTGACCTATTAATAACAGAGTATAATGCGTGCATCCTTTTGGGGGATGATCGATTACGAACTATACTTTCCATAATGCACAGTTCCATATGACCATCCCATTGGAGGGAGTAACGTATTTAAATGGGAACGTCATATGCACGCATCCTTTCCGTGAAAGCCTCTGAAGAGAAAGCTGAGGAGCTTTCGAAACGCGTCAGGCAAACCTACACGGAGGCTGTTGATGGCTGTAAGCGGTATCCGTCCATACCATGGAAAGAGAGTTCTCTTATTTATATATATATATATATGTATATATATATATATATATATATATTCACTGAAAAAACCATAGGTTTCACACACGTTATAGTTAGGAATTAGCATTTAAAAAAACCTTGCAAATTCACAGAAAAAACCATAGGTTTCACACATGTTATAGTTAGCTGGACATTTTACTGATAAAAAACCAATGAAATTCCCCCGTTATAGTT
Organism: Triturus cristatus; assembly: GCF_964204655.1. Classification (NCBI taxonomy): domain Eukaryota; kingdom Metazoa; phylum Chordata; class Amphibia; order Caudata; family Salamandridae; genus Triturus; species Triturus cristatus. Next base: position 709,520,215 of record NC_140585.1, read on the forward strand.
ACTGTAGGCAACTATAACTCACGCGACCGTAATCCTCTGCTGATGCTAATACTGTATTTAGACACTTATTTGCCCATGTCTTCTTCCATTAAATTTTAGCTATACATATATTACAAATATTTTTTTTTCATAAAGACACATATGTCATCAGCAGAGGATTACGGTCGCGTGAGTTATAGTTGCCTACAGTAACTATAACGGGGGAATTTCATTGGTTTTTTATCAGTAAAATGTCCAGCTAACTATAACATGTGTGAAACCTATGGTTTTTTCAGTGAATTTGCAAGGTTTTTTAAATGCTAATTCCTAACTATAACGTGTGTGAAACCTATGGTTTTTTCAGTGAATTTGTACGGTTTTTTAAATGCTAAGTTACTTTATGCCATTTGTGGCGTGCGCGCCCACTTAACGCAGTTCGTTCCGTGCGCGCACGGTGCGCTTCGCGCACCGTGCGTGCACAGTGAGCACGCGGTGCGCTTCGCGCACCGCGTGCCCACGTTACGCTAGATGGGCCATGAACGCACGATGCGCTTCGCGCACCGTGCGCACATGGAGGACATATGATGACCATCGTTGTGACAGGTAAAATATATGTTTTGTTTAGCTCTAATAAGCCGTGCACAAAAGGTGCACTTCGGGCATCTTTTGCACACGGGGTGGGGAGAATGTGGATATTTTTTTTTTTTATTATTATTTCTTACCGTATGCGTACGGTAAGCGTAATCGGCGAAATTTTCGAAAAAATTTAAATTGCCTTTTTTCACTTGGGGGATCGTTGGGGACTCCCTCGACATGGCTAGGTGCTTGGGAGCTGTGTAAACAGCCCCTTTACATGTTTTTGCACTTGGTTTTTCAACCCCCTGTCAGAGTGCGAGAGAGAAAATGGCGGCCGCCGCTTCCTGGTTTCGACCGATTCGAATGTTTACTAAGATCTAAGGGCCAATCAGAATCGCGCTCGCGCACGCCACCGTACGCGTACGGTAAGCGCACCGTAAGCGCACCGTAAGCTGGCTCAGATATATATATTGATTTAAAGGCTATTTTCTCAGAATCTACTGAACAGATTTACACCAAACCTACAAAAGGCACTTCCTTGACCTGAGGACTACCTCTCTGCCAAATTTCAAGTAATTCTGTTCAGCCGTTCGGGCTGTAGCTGTGTTTAAAGGTCCTATGGAAAAATGCATGGGAAAAACGCGTTTTGGGACCCCCCTTTTATCTCAGCCCCCGCTTGACGAATCCCCCCGAGACTTTCAGGGTAGGAGCGGAGCGTAGCGCCCCACCTATTTTGAAAAATTCGCGAGGATTCGTCAACCGGCGCCAAAGTTATTCAAAATAGAATGTTGCGGATTTCCTATGGAAACGTGGTCCTAACTATAACTACCTACTGGCGACCGCCAGTAGGTAATATATATACATATATATATATATATATATATATATATATATATATATATATATATATATATATGCAGTCCAATACTTTCTCCCAAACTCGACAGAAAGCGTGACACAGCTTCAGGATACACCAGGTGACTTTATTGATAAAATTCGCGCACAGCATCAGCTCTCCATGAAACGCTTTCGGCAGACGCGTTTCAGCCTTGATTGGCTTTCCTCAGTGCCGGTTCCACGGGTACAGCATTCTCCCTGGGGGTCTCGCAGAGTGTAGATAATTAATGACCGCTCCCAGTCAGGTGTTATATAGCCCCTCCTGCAATTACAGGGTGTGCTCTCAACTCGCGCTGACCTCAACCGGGCAGATGCATGCTGGTCATTGAAGTCCTGAGCGGCTGCCTATCCAGTGATTAAGGCAGTCAAACATCAAGTGATGCCCCAATAAAAATTGGCACATGGTCCCCACACCAGCTCAAGTGCCAGGAAGGTCCAAAGTCACACGGTCGAATCCCGTTTTCAGGCAATTGGTTTGCCTCCTTTCTCCCAAATGCAGGATACAAATTCCGTCCTTGTGGAACTGAAGTCATGCAAGAGGGGGGCAGCGTGGTTTGCATTTGATGCTTTCCCAAGATGTTGCAGTCTCTCCACGCCGCACCTGAACGAAAGGGCGTGTCACTAGCCAGCGACTGCTTGCTGGCTAAATATGCAGTCCAATACTTTCTCCCAAACTCGACAGAAAGCGTGACACAGCTTCAGGATACACCAGGTGACTTTATTGATAAAATTCGCGCACAGCATCAGCTCTCCATGAAACGCTTTCGGCAGACGCGTTTCAGCCTTGATTGGCTTTCCTCAGTGCCGGTTCCACGGGTACAGCATTCTCCCTGGGGGTCTCGCAGAGTGTAGATAATTAATGACCGCTCCCAGTCAGGTGTTATATAGCCCCTCCTCCAATTACAGGGTGTGCTCTCAACTCGCGCTGACCTCAACCGGGCAGATGCATGCTGGTCATTGAAGTCCTGAGCGGCTGCCTATCCAGTGATTAAGGCAGTCAAACATCAAGTGATGCCCCAATAAAAATTGGCACATGGTCCCCACACCAGCTCAAGTGCCAGGAAGGTCCAAAGTCACACGGTCGAATCCCGTTTTCAGGCAATTGGTTTGCCTCCTTTCTCCCAAATGCAGGATACAAATTCCGTCCTTGTGGAACTGAAGTCATGCAAGAGGGGGGCAGCGTGGTTTGCATTTGATGCTTTCCCAAGATGTTGCAGTCTCTCCACGCCGCACCTGAACGAAAGGGCGTGTCACTAGCCAGCGACTGCTTGCTGGCTAAATATGCAGTCCAATACTTTCTCCCAAACTCGACAGAAAGCGTGACACAGCTTCAGGATACACCAGGTGACTTTATTGATAAAATTCGCGCACAGCATCAGCTCTCCATGAAACGCTTTCGGCAGACGCGTTTCAGCCTTGATTGGCTTTCCTCAGTGCCGGTTCCACGGGTACAGCATTCTCCCTGGGGGTCTCGCAGAGTGTAGATAATTAATGACCGCTCCCAGTCAGGTGTTATATAGCCCCTCCTCCAATTACAGGGTGTGCTCTCAACTCGCGCTGACCTCAACCGGGCAGATGCATGCTGGTCATTGAAGTCCTGAGCGGCTGCCTATCCAGTGATTAAGGCAGTCAAACATCAAGTGATGCCCCAATAAAAATTGGCACATGGTCCCCACACCAGCTCAAGTGCCAGGAAGGTCCAAAGTCACACGGTCGAATCCCGTTTTCAGGCAATTGGTTTGCCTCCTTTCTCCCAAATGCAGGATACAAATTCCGTCCTTGTGGAACTGAAGTCATGCAAGAGGGGGGCAGCGTGGTTTGCATTTGATGCTTTCCCAAGATGTTGCAGTCTCTCCACGCCGCACCTGAACGAAAGGGCGTGTCACTAGCCAGCGACTGCTTGCTGGCTAAATATGCAGTCCAATACTTTCTCCCAAACTCGACAGAAAGCGTGACACAGCTTCAGGATACACCAGGTGACTTTATTGATAAAATTCGCGCACAGCATCAGCTCTCCATGAAACGCTTTCGGCAGACGCGTTTCAGCCTTGATTGGCTTTCCTCAGTGCCGGTTCCACGGGTACAGCATTCTCCCTGGGGGTCTCGCAGAGTGTAGATAATTAATGACCGCTCCCAGTCAGGTGTTATATAGCCCCTCCTCCAATTACAGGGTGTGCTCTCAACTCGCGCTGACCTCAACCGGGCAGATGCATGCTGGTCATTGAAGTCCTGAGCGGCTGCCTATCCAGTGATTAAGGCAGTCAAACATCAAGTGATGCCCCAATAAAAATTGGCACATGGTCCCCACACCAGCTCAAGTGCCAGGAAGGTCCAAAGTCACACGGTCGAATCCCGTTTTCAGGCAATTGGTTTGCCTCCTTTCTCCCAAATGCAGGATACAAATTCCGTCCTTGTGGAACTGAAGTCATGCAAGAGGGGGGCAGCGTGGTTTGCATTTGATGCTTTCCCAAGATGTTGCAGTCTCTCCACGCCGCACCTGAACGAAAGGGCGTGTCACTAGCCAGCGACTGCTTGCTGGCTAAATATGCAGTCCAATACTTTCTCCCAAACTCGACAGAAAGCGTGACACAGCTTCAGGATACACCAGGTGACTTTATTGATAAAATTCGCGCACAGCATCAGCTCTCCATGAAACGCTTTCGGCAGACGCGTTTCAGCCTTGATTGGCTTTCCTCAGTGCCGGTTCCACGGGTACAGCATTCTCCCTGGGGGTCTCGCAGAGTGTAGATAATTAATGACCGCTCCCAGTCAGGTGTTATATAGCCCCTCCTCCAATTACAGGGTGTGCTCTCAACTCGCGCTATATATATATATATATATAAGAGAACTCTCTTTCCATGGTATGGACGTATATATATATATATATATATATATATATATATATATATATATATATATATATATATATATATATATATCAAGGCTCATAGGGGTGACCAAAGGGCAAGCAGCACTCGAACACGACACTCTTTTCCCCAGTAAAAGCATTTATTTGGTATGCTCAGCTTCGCTTCTCAGTTTATTAGCATACGACCGCCACCTGACGCGTTTCGTAGTTCACTTCTTCAGAGGCACCGCAGTGCCCTTTGGTCACCCCAACGAGCCTTGATATATATATATATATATATATATATATATATATATATATTCACACAAACGTGAGTGTGTCCGACTCATAGTGATTCGATGTATAAAATTCATCCAATTGTTTTAGTTGATACAGAATTCTTTAGTTGTTGCGGATTCTTGTTCGCATCATTCCTGACTGCCTCTAACCACCGTGATCTTGGTCTTCCTCTATTCCGTTTACCTTTCATAGTTCCCAACACAATGTGTTTTTTTCAGCGAGTGTTCTCTTCTCATTATGTGGCTTTCATATGTTAGCTTAATTCTAAATAATGATTCTTATTATTATTATCATTATTATTGTTAAAAAGAAATAAAATTCACTGAGATAAAACAAAACTTAAAGCAGAGTTGCTCAATAATATGGTAGTAAAATTGTAACTTGCTTTAAATGTAAAAGAAAGCATAGAAATTCACAGAAAAAAAGGTTAAAGTGGAGTTAGCAGTCCAAGGCTATCCGACTTTGTGAGGATTTCACTGGATACAGCCTTCAACTTTGTCTTTAGGAGGATTTCTACTTCCACAAAAATGACTGACTCCAAAGGTAAAGTCTTTGAACAGGTCAACCCACAAGGCTTAGCTGGCCTTTGGTGCATTGCAGTGAACCTCCGTTTGTTTCTAGGTCCCGATCAACCACACCGATAGATGCTATGCTGTTTCTTGGTGCTTTCTAACTTACATTTTAAAAATTCCTGTCTCTTAGTTGGATTTTTATCATTTTTATGTTATTTGTTTCTCATTAAAGATTTCTTGATGTTTAGGTTGTGGGATTACACTGTGAAATATAGTTCGATAAATTAAGCTTGTTTGCTCTGTGCATTATCTACCAGGGGTTGAGTCTAAGTTTATTTATTGAAACTTTTGGCCTTATTAGGAGTACATTAGTCCTGAGCCCGCCGTACTTGACGTGGCTGTCCGACCACCACTACGAGCCCACCCGCCGTATTATGATGGTGGCAGTGGGACCACCAGAGGACCATCGTCTCTGCCGGGATCCAGGATCCCACGGCGGTGGCGGTGCGTGAAGGGGCCTGAATATGCTAGCGGTGTTGATGCCGGCACCGTCAAGCATATTACGACCTGCATATCCACTGGCCTTTTTATGGTGGTAACCCCGCCAAGAAAAGGGTGGCAGACATGCAGGCAGGGTAGAGGGCCCTAACAGAGCACTCAGCCAAATCTGGGTCTGGGGGTGCTTGCGCGGGGGCATGCACAACATGGTGCATGCCACACCGTGCAGGAACATGCTGCAAGCACTCTCACGACGGCGGTATGCTGTTAAGGCTCTCCTATGAGCCTAACATAGCCGCCACTGGGAGATCGCTGCCGCACCGCCCACCCTGGATTAAACTCATGATCCGGCAGGGGGCTCACCACGGCCATGGCTGTCTTCCTGGGACCGCCGCGGTGACGATCCCATTGGAAGTCCACCAAAGACGTAATAAGGCCCTTTGGGGCAGATTTATGAGCCCCTTGCGCCACTTTTGCGTCACTTTTAACATGGGAAAAGTGACGCAAAAGTGGCGCAAGGGGCTCATAAATCTGCCCCTTTATGTTTAGCCTGACAAGATTTTGGGCTTATTGCTTGTGAATGACTTGCATCCTTTCTAACTAATACTTATTTTCTTACACACTATTCCAATAAAAATTGGAAAAATTCAGGGTCTCCAGTGAATTTGTGCGGTACAGCCATGCCAAAAGGTGGATTCAAAAAGTTATGAAGCTGGGTCAGGGGAATTGGATCTTGAGCCTGATCAACAACAAATGTTCCTGGTGTGGGATTTCTAAACTCTCCTGTTACTGGAGAGATTTTATTTAAACAAACAATTAAGTATGTTCATTCATTTAGAGTATCTTTGGATCTTCCTGAATATCTGAAATGGCTTGTGTTATTGCCTGCAGTGGATTGAAATTAAGACTCAAGCTGCTAGAATATGCCTACCAAACTGTGAGGTTTTGCAGTTGTTGTCCGGAAGAGTCTGATGACAGCCTGCCCTGCTGCCCAGAATGTGTTCTGCTAGTATACAGTCAAAATGTAGACTCAGAACTTAGGCCCTTATTCCGATGGTGGTCGGTTGTACTGCCCACCGCCATCGTTTTGGGCAAGTCCGACAATGTGCCGGCAATCCCACCTGCCTGATTAGGATAGGACCGCCATGAGGGCGGTCGTAAAATGCTTTTCTCTATTGCTTCTTGTGCTGTGGCTCAGAAAAAGGGCCATAGCTCAAGGTGCAGTAGGAAAAGGCACTTTGTGCACATACATGCATTGTGTACATGGATGTGTGGGGGCACTACATGTGCCCCCCAGGCCACTTACCAATGGCCCACGGGGGACAGGGGCCCGGCTTGAGCCCCCTCAAGTCTGTTACGGTCTGCCTGTTCATGGCAGTGGGACCCTCATGAACAGGCAGTCGGAAAGGAATATCCTAATCCCCACGGCCGTGCCTGCGCAGGCACTGCCTCCATTGGAGAGTTAGGAATCCGACCGTCTTCCCGACGGGATCTTTGATCCTGTCGGGTGCTGCAGTCCTGCCCCCAACCTCTGAGGCCCACCTGCTGCATAGTAATGCAGCGGTTGGACTGGTGTCTTGGATGGCCGGCTGCCATCGTAATGAGGGCCTAAATTCTGGAGGGAAGGGAGAATGAGAAAGGAGACAGCGCGAAATAGTTGGTCTCATCCCCTTCAACTTTCTCATGGTTCAGAGCTATAGGATTGTGTTTTTCAAATGCTGGATTTCTCGGGCAGTTTATGTGTATACAGCTTTTATTTATTTAGGGTAATGTTACCTCCAAGGGTGTAGGGATAATTCATTTTTTGATTTTTAGAAACAAATTCCTGCTTTCTGAAAGAACAAAAAAAATTAAGTGGTGGACGGCCATTGAAAACGACAGCGGCTGCCCGCTGTTGCTGCTGTTATAGCAATGGTTATGGCAATGGTTTTAACAATGGTATACTATCCTTTGTTTCTCTGTATAACATTACAGAGAGGACACATAGTATGATCAGTGCGACTGCAGTTTAATACTGTCATTTCATATATAACAGAACAAGTAATTTTATATATGATATTGTCTCATCATAAGTGATGTTACCTGTGATATCAATTATGTCTGCTTTGGTGTTGTGTGAAGTCATGAGGAGGGCATTGGCAGTGGGGAAGTTATGGTGATGTAGCTCACTATTGTTGACAAATGTCAGTAATTTGTAGGTTTTTCTGCACTTTATTAAATATTGTGAGGTTACTGATCTCAATATCTAACAATAAAGTTATTCAATGTAGATTTTAGTAAATTATTTTAGTTGTGTTAGGTTTACTTTCTGCCAACCCCCAAACTGACTAGCTTCAAAGGCTTTAAAATCACACACATACATGTAACATGCCCTTAGGCAGCAAATAGTGGCATAACGAAACTTGAGGGAACGCCCCTGCAAAGTACACAGAGGGCCCCCAACTCAGTCACAAGCTCTCAGGCCGTGGCCCTGACACCTGGGCACAGTGCCGGAGGGGGCCCCCATGCACCGCGGTACCTGAGGGGCTAGTGTCATACCACTGGCAACAAAGCAAACATACATACACACACAGTTTCAGGCACACATAGTCACGCAGACATACATGTGAACTCCACAGCATGCAGAAAAACACACACTCACTCTGCTAAACACAAAAATTTACCTGGGGCAGGCTCATGATTTCTGACTCCCCCATCCTTGGACAGCATACCAAAGGTAGGGCCAAGAGCTTTCACCAAACAGAAGCTGGATTAGGGTTAAAAGTAACAAGGTAGATCTTTTTCTCTATTCCAGGTTCCAATAGGACAAGAGGGTGTGTGATTGACAAGTCCTGAAGCACCTTTATCGGACATTCTGCACAGCCTGACTCTAGTGCAGCATGTCAGATATGTATTGTGTCTGTGTAACTCCGGGCTGTGACAGCCCCGCCTGACACATGTGCAACACAGCCAGTGGATCCCTCTCCTCCTAGCACAGCTATATTACAGCTTTTAGATGCAAACAAACAATCTGTGAGATTGTTTTCACATAAAAGTTGAAAAATGCCAAGCAGTTGTGGCAGAGCAAGGCAGTTGGTCGACTCCGTATCACCCTCTATGGGCAGACGCAACTGGTGCCCACTGAGATGAAGCAAAACAAAGAATAACATGCAGAGAATAATGGAGCAGCATGAGAAATACGAAATGTCTGGAGCTACCAACTGTGGCACTGGGGAACCATTTTCAAGTCAGCGCAACCTCCTGAAAAAGCCTGAAAACACATTTTTTTTAAAAGTGAATCTGACCATATATATTGTAGTCTGGTACTCATGAAAGTGTTCTAATGCCCTGGGGCCCAGTTAACGCAATATACTTTTCAATCCCATCATACACAAAGCCTGGACTATGTGGTTGTTTCCTATCAAATGTTTGGGGCCTGTGAAAACCTAGATGTCTCTCCGTCAGTATGGAATGATCACAGCGTAATAGGTTTGACACTGGCCTTTAATCTACCTGCACTGAATCAAGGGAACTTGGTCCAGGGCTCGGTGGTCTTTAACGAAGCAAATGGACGTTCTTTTTGGTCGCAAAAAAATACCGAGGTAGGTGTAATGGTGAAGAAATTTTTTGTAGAACAGCACGGTCATGTTTATGCTAATATTATACAGTTCTTTGAGGCCCAAATGAGGGAGATAACAAATGTAAGCTCTAAATCCACTGGCCCTTGTAGGGCAAACCAGAGTACCCCTTCGCTGAAGGTACTAAATCAAGAAATTAACCATTTAGTCCGAAAACATCTACAATTTTCCGTGGGTAAACATCAGGAAATTAATCGCCTTCAGCGAGTAAGAAGTCGTTATAAACTCAGAGAAAAGAGAAACAAGATTGATGCTAAATGGATTGGGTTGAGGGAAGTCAAGAGAGCCAAAGATTCAAAGATTCCGATTCAGAAAGGGAGTGAGTGGACTATATTTCACTTACGCAAATGATTTATTTGGGCTCAGTGTAAATTATGATTCACCCATTCCAAAGCCAGTATTGAAGACATTCTTAAAGAAGTCCGTAAGCTCGATTAGCACGGTAAGAGACACAGCTTTAAGGCCAATCTAAAGCCCCCAATGAGGTGGTCTGTGGGAGTGCCGTGGGGAGTGGACCTCAGCCCTATCTTTCATGGAATCTCCCACAGAGAAGTAAATGGCATTAGGGAAAACATTCCAAGAGGGAAGAAAATCTGTGAATTGTGTTTTTTACAAATTCAGGATCTTAATCACGTGCTATTTGTTTGCCCGGAACTTCAAAGGGCGAGGTGCATGTTTTTAAGACCATCATTTACCAAATGTAATATTCATTCTGCTCAGGAGGCTCGATCTTTTGTCTTGTCCCCACCAAATGAAATGGTTTGCCATAAGATATTCAATTTTTTAAAACCTTACTGGTTATTTATTAGGAAATTCTTAAAGAGTTTAGTTTGTATGTTGTAACGTTTGATGGTTGCACAATGTAGAATTTTGCACTATTTACAAAGTATGTCTTTCCCTCTTTCCTCAGCTTTTAATTTACTGGAGTATTTAAAAAATATATATATATATATATTTTCTTGTTTGTATTTAAAGTATGTCTTTTTATTGTATTGGTGTATTTTTGTGGACCTCCGTAGGAGTTCCGTAACAAGTAAAAATTGAGAGGCTGTATAAAAATGCATAAAGGGAATGAAAGGCAGGCAGGCGAAGATATCAGTTCATACCAATTATATGCATGCAGTTACAAATAGTGCCTTCTGTTGTCTGGCTGTCTAGAATAGGCCTTTACTTACTCAAGAATATTGCCTTCAAATCTTTGAATAAGTCAATTTCAGTGTCATGAAACACATTGGTGTTGCCTTTTCACTATGTATGCTTCCACCCGGGTGTATGTGGATAAACAGCATTTGAGTATGATCCTCCGAGAAAGCAGATAACATAAATTTCAATAGTGTATGTGTTTTTCTACGATTTTTGGAGATGTTTGTTTTGGCTAAGACGAATCTAAAATGACATACACTGTCTACTAATCATAACATTATTCTGAGCCTTAAGCTAGAGTTAGAAGAATGATCACAGTAATAAAGGGCAAAATGTTTGAAACTATTTTGCATTCACAAACAGTGCGAATAGCAAAATTCCACCATTTGCGAATGCAAAATAGCCTTTTATGATGTATGAAAGGCTTTGAAGTCGCAATTTTAGGTAATATCAAAAATTGCAATTACCTAAAATTGCGACTATAAATAGTGAATTGCAAATTGCGATTCCCTTGGCACATGTACTAAGCATTTTCTAAATGCAAACTGTGCATATAGGAAAATGCTATAACCATCGACTTCAAGTCAATAGTAACCATTTGCAAATTTTGAAAAATGCACAAAAATGCATTTTTCAAAATGCCATGTTGCGCGCACATGCCCTATGGGCATGTGGCTCTTTACATGTACACATTTATTTTTTGGGGGTGCTTCATGGGTGCCTTAGGGCCCCGGGCACATTTGGCTTTGCATTACCTAATTTGCGATTACCAATCAGGTAATCGCAAATTAGCTAATGCAAAACCATTCGCACCAATGGGCCTGTAGGCCTTCAGTAACAAATTAAGTAGTATTACCTAATAGCGATTACCTATTTACCGAATCGCTATTTGATAATATTAAGGAATCTCTAAATCTTTTATATAATTCCTTACATACATAGCATTTTGCGATTACCAAATAGTGATTCGGTAAAAATTGCTATTTGGTAATCGCAAAATGCTTGTTTTAAACATGTGCCCCATACTCTTTGGAATATGTTTACAATTTTAAATATAATAATTCTTTTCAGGTGTCCATGTTGGAAATCTATAACGAAACAGTGAAAGATCTTCTTTCGAAAAACACTGGTGACCTTCTGGAGCTAAGGACTCAAGGCAAAACTGTCACAGTGCCTGGACTGACAGAAATTGAAGTTGCAACAGAAGCTGATATTAGAGAAATAATGACATTGGGCGAGAAGAACAGAACCGTTGCATCTACAAAGATGAACACAGAAAGGTAATTAAGGAATTAACCCCTCTTCATGGCACCTGAATGATAAAAATACTACCACATGAATGAATGTGTGACGCTACTCACTGGACTTGTTGGCTTATCATTTTAGGGCCTTATCACAATCTTGGCAGATGCAAAAGTCCATCACAAACGTGACAGATATCCTGTCCATCGTATTAAAAGTTCCATAGGATATAAAGGACTTGTAATACGATGGGCCAAATATCCGTCACGTTTATGAGGTAGAATCCCATCCTCCAAGATTGCAATCAAACCATTAGTTATGAATGTTCATCTTCCATTTGAAAGACACTCACTCTGATTATGTTTTGTGTCACATTTCTTGCAATAACGGAAAGACGAGAAATAATCCGAGTTTATGTACTATTTTTACTTTCTATAAACAAGCTTTTGACATTAGACGATGACACGATGGAAAATATAAGTCTTTCGTTATGCGGAATGGGGAGCAGAAGAAAAAGGGTATTCTGTATCAGAGGGATTTAATGTGTGCTATGCATCAGAGATGCCAAAGGATCTCATTTACTGGCCCATTTTGTTGTAGATATTGTCACCACTGAGTTGGCTGGAAGAACAATCCAGTGAGGGTTCCAATGTCACTTTAAAATTCTGTTAAAACAATCCTGTCATACGTTAGTAAAGAATTCGAGTCTCGCACGTGATAAAAGCAAGGATCCAGAGAAACATTTGGAGAGTAAATATTAACCAACAAAAAACATAGGGGCATATTCTCAAGGACCTATCACCGAGTTAGCGGCACTTTATCGCCGCCAAAGTGGCGATAAATTCATCGCACTATTCACAAGCTGGTGCTAACAGGCGATATCACCAGTTTTCCGGCAATAGCAGCCGCAAAAAACATCACCACAGATGACACCGGCAACTAACGCTAATGAGATGCAGAGTAGGCGTTCCCGTGCAAAAAGCCGCGACAACACCACTTTGCAACAGTCTAAATGACCAGCCAGATCGGCGATAAGTTCACAAAACATGCGATAAGGCGTGTTAGCAGCAGGGATTTAACACCTGCTCCGACCTGGTGTCGGACAGCACCCTGCACCATAAAGGGAGCTCAGCCCAGAGACACACCTGAAGATCAACAGATGCCATGGAGCTACTCATCATGCAGCTCGAGGCCCCAAGAGGGCAACAACACCCACCGCCACCACATCCAGGCAAGCAACCTCCTCCCCCCCCCCCCCGAACCTCCCCGGACCACCACAGAGGCAGTGCAGACAAAGACAGCAGACAGCAGACCTTCAGAAAACGCACCAGCCTCACAGACTTGACACCAGAGGATGTCATTGCCCACTACAGGCACAAAAGGACAACCATCCTACGCATCCTGACCATCATTGCCCACAGGCTGACGGTACCAACACAGCGGACAACCAACATCCCTCTGCATACAAAACTGCTGGCTGTGCTGCACATGTTGGCCTCTGGGACCTTCCAACCAACAACTGCCAGAGTTGTAGGAGTCTCACAGCCAGCCCCATCAAAGTTCCTCACACCTGTCTTGGATGCCATCATCAGCTTGGTACCCCAGTACCTGCGCAGGAACAGCTGGAAAGCAAGCAAGGCTTCTACGCCATAGCTGCCTTCCCGCATGTGTTGGGGGCAATCGACTGCACACATGTACTCCTTGTAACCCCTGACACCACTGCACACAATTGCCGCAACAGGAAGCACACGCATTCCATCAATATGCAGGCAATAGTGTACCACCGGGGACTCTTCACCAATGTTGTCGCCAACTACCCAGGCAGTGTGCATTATTCCCTAATCTTCCGACAGTCCATCATCAACCAGTGCTATGTGGCTGTCACCTATGGGAATGCATTGCTCGTTGGTAAGTAGCAATAGGACACACCACACACCTCAATTCCACAATCATGCAACTCACAACCCTGGGAATGCACACGTCACAAACTCACACACAACATGCCAAACAACATGCCCACCCACCAGACACAACAGCACAACTTACTGTGGTGACCTGGGCAAGCCATGTACACGAGCCATCAATGGCATGGCACCTTATCCACACAATAGCAGAATGTGGGTAGAGGTGGGAACCATGCATGTGCGAAGGAGGCAAGTGACCCATGAATGAGAATGTACACAACGCCAAGTGTGGGGTGCCTGTGCTGGCTAGACTGCATTATGCAGACCACAGACATGCCCATGTCAACATATACTGCTGGTGTTTGGAGTGTACTGAATAGTGGATGCAACCATGTTACCCCAGGCAGTGGGGAAGAGTGTGGAAAGTAGCTCATTACGTCCCCCCCTGTAAGCATGAGCGGAGTGGGCTGGCCCAGCGTCTGCCAGGCCAGCGTAGGGGTGTGAATAAAAAGCTCGTAGCTCTGGGCGTGGTTCTCTTCCGGAATGGCCAATGTGTCTGCCTGGGCGGCGTCTCCCAGCACACCACAAGGCTGACGCCGTGAGCAGCTGTGCCTGCGACCTTGTGCGCCTGCTGCAACCCAGGCCGAAGGTCCCAAGACCCGTCTTGCCCGCCCCTGCACAACCAGGCCACACCGCTCACCTGCTGACACCGGCGTGTGTCAGAGAGGGCCCACCACATGCCTGTGCAAGCGACCCTGGCAGCCTCCTCAGACCATCGCTGTCCTCCACGAGACCGGGCCGCTGCAGTCCTTTTTCATTGACGTACTCCACCGGCCTACACAGCGGTCAAGTAGGTCACACATGTGGAACTGAGTCTTGATTATACAATGGCAGAGTACACACTTTATGGTAGATTTTATGTCACTGTACTCCCTTCGATATGGTGCCACCAACTCTGTGCCTAGCATCTGAACGACACCTGTCTGTGGTCCCTTGCTAACTACTGCCTTCGGCCTACACTGTGGTCCAGTAGGTCACACACTTGGAACTGAGTCTTGATTTGTGTATGGCAGAGTTGATATCATTGAACGCAAGGAGAGGAGTAAGAGGAAGACGTGGTTCAGTCCGGAGGAAAAAAGGATCCTCGTTACGGAGGTGATCGAACACTACCAAGAACTGCTCTGCTGCCACTAACTCTGTGTATCGCAAACCAATGACATGTGGATGTGGGCCCATGCTGACCGCTGCCTCTGGCCTACACTGTGGTCCAGTAGGTCAAACATTTGGATCTGAGCCTTGATTTCTTTAGGGCATAGGTTAGATCATTGTACAGGCCTCATCACAAACTGCATCCCTTTTCAGCCCTGGTGCCACTGACTCTGTGCCCCGAAATTCATGGACACTCTCTGGTTGAACTTTGGTGGCGTCTACGGCCTGGAGGTGGTCTTCATCATCATGTAGCTGATACTGACTTGGTGGTAAAAAGGAGTCTGTAGCATTCTACTTCCACTGTCCCCCGAAACACTCAGCAACATTCACCTTCGACATCAACGAGGACCCGCTCAGCTCGCATGGCCCTATCTCAGTGCACCGCAAGTCATCGTCCCGTGGCGGAGTGCCTGTGCCAGCTGCAATGCATCCAGGGCCACTAACTCTGTGCAGCTCAAGTCATGGACCCTTCCTGATTGACTTTTGGATGGCCTCTGGGTCGATGGTCTGGGGCTCATCAACGCCATGTGTCTGTGGCCCTGCACTGTACGCTGCCTCCGGCCCCCACTGCAGTCCACCAGCGATCACACATCAAATCGAGTCATGACCTGCCCGGACGATGCATCCCTGCAGGATGCTCACGCCACCACCGCCAGGACCACCTCCAATAAACAACTGCCATAGTCATAAGAGTCTTACAGCCAGGCTATCCGAGTTCCTCACACGTCTTGGCTGCCATCACCAGCTTGGTACCCTGCTCAGCTCTTCAGGTGCCACCAACTCAGTGCACCACAACTTATGGACCCTTTCCAATTGATCTTTTTTGATGTGGACAGCTCATGCAACAATGCCACCTCAGACAGTGGGGAAGACCTGGGATGATGATGGGAAAGATGTGGCTGCTGTGCGTAGGGGTGAAGGCATGGACAATAGGAGGGCAGAAGGCAACAAAGTGGAGGCAGTAATGCAGATTGGAGGTGGTAGTCCAGCTACACACCAGGAGCTGTGGAAGAGGTACTTGCTGTGGACTGCGGATGCCACTATGTCACCTTAGGCAGTGGGGAAGACCTGGGACAATGATGGGGAAGATGTGGCTGGTGTTACACACCCTACTGCAGCTGCAGCAGGAATAACCCGAACGGACACAATCTTGGGCAATTTCGTCCCCTGAGCACGATCAGCTCTGGTGCCCCTACCTCACTGTACTGCGTCTCGCCGACCCTTCTAATTGGATATTGGGTGATCTCTGTACTTGCTCTGGCTACCAACATGATGCCTCGCAGTTGTTTGTGTTATGTTGGTGTTTTCTGTTTCTGCTTCAATGGTGATCACTGTTCAAGTTGTTGCCACCACCAACCACTCCCTGAGGGCTGGCTCACACTCACCCCACACCCATCCAGCAAAGGCATCACTGGTCAGGTGACCCTGGTAATAAAGAGTGGCCGGGCGCACGTGCCCGTTTCCAGTTCAACTGACTATGAAAGTGTGTCTGTCTACTCATTACGTATGTATGATGGCCCTGGGCCCTACATTACGTTGTGCGTTGTACAGCGGATGCAACCATGTCACCCCTGGCAGTGGGTAAGACCTTGTACATGTAGCTCTGCCGACCCCCCCTTCATTCGTAAGAGGAGTGGAGTGGACTGGCCAGGCGTACGCA
Source organism: Triturus cristatus (assembly GCF_964204655.1). Lineage (NCBI taxonomy): Eukaryota > Metazoa > Chordata > Amphibia > Caudata > Salamandridae > Triturus > Triturus cristatus. The sequence continues at coordinate 709,536,600 of NC_140585.1, forward strand.
CGTCCAGCGTAGCGGTGTGAATGATTGTCCCAGGGCTCTGAGCGTGGTTCAGTAGTGGGAATGTGCAAATGCGTGTGGCTATGTCGCAGTGTGTGTGTCCGTTGTCCCACGTATGTAATCAAGTTCAGCTGCCATGATTTCGAACCCCACCCATACCTGTTCAGCCACCTCCTTCTGGCAGTCTAACACCTGGCCGTGGAATGCGATGTGTGCTTCTGTGAGGTGCTGGGAGCCATCCGTGGTGGTGTGTGCTTCCTGCTGTGTGGTCTGTGCAGGGGGTGGGGTCTCCTGGGTGCAGCTGGGCTGACCTGCTCCTGAAAGTGGGTTGCCTCAGATGTTCATGAGCTGTCGTAGGGTGTCAGCGTCGAAGGTGTGGAGGTCCTCTTCATCATCACTGATGAGTTGTCTGGTCTGCTCTGCAGGAGGTGTTATTTGTCCCTCTGCTAGGTGAAGGGGAGATGCATTTTCACATTGTGTTGACTTGTATGTTGACACATTATTCATGTTTACCTCGGAACTGCATGACAATGCACATTGTGACTGTTTGGGCGGAGCTGACTATTTGATGCGGGACAGTGGACATTTGAACTACATAACAGATGTGAGGTTGTACATGTACATTTTCATCTCACAGTTTCCTGCTATGCCAGATGTGACTGGCCAGTTTCCACACACAGGCGGAGCCAGTTGTGTCCTCTGGTCTGTCGTGGGAGTGTTTCACTTTGTACCACATTGTCGTCCCTGTTGATGTGCTGTTATTGCTATGTGTGTGTGCTGCCTTGTGGGTGAGTCGCCCCTGCTGCTCAGATTTGGCTGCCCCTTATCCCTTTCAGGCGGTGTGCCTTTGACTTCTGTGCTTCTACAGTGCTTGGATGTTTCGGACTTGGGTACATTGGGCGAGTTGGGACTCTTGGCATGGTTTGTCCGCAGATGTTTTGTTGCGTCAGGGGTGGTTTGAGCACGTGGATGTGTCGGAGTGTGGCCTTTCTGGATGTGGTCTACACCTCAGTGTCGTGGCGTGCACAATGTCATGATGATTGTACTGCAGCCATGCTAATCATCGTGTAGTGTCACTTGCATTGTCGGTGTGGCTCACATATACGAATCCTTGCTGGGTTTCGCACTTGTGCATGTGTTCGTTGTGGAATTGGTGATGAGTGGGGTTGGACCCCTTTCAGCATGTTGTGGACGGAGGTCTACTTGGTCTTTGTATGTGTGCTGCAGTGCGCCACGGGTGTCAGGGACATGATCCAGAGGCATTGTGGGTGTGCAGTGTGCTCTGCTTATTTGTGCATGTGTGCCATTGTGCCTATCTCCCCGTCCCCCCCCAGTCCCTGGTCGTTACTCACCCAGTTGATGTTATGTCAGGTCATGTTGAGCAGTGTCCGGTGCCACAACTCCTGGCACAGTATCCCCACTGCTGACTGTGGCCACCGTTTTCTATATGTCATCCAGCTCCTGGTGTGCCGCTGGACCCCCACCTCCAATCTGCGTTGCTGCTTTGATGTTAGCATCGAGTTTCTTCTTGGTTTTTGCCTTCACATCCTTTCAGCGCCTCTTGACCTCTTCCATTGTCCTCCTCAAGGCTGATTCTGCATTCACATGGTCCAAGATAGTCTGCCATATTTGCGTCTTTGTTGCCGATGAAACGTTGGAGGTGAGGAACAGTTGTTGGTAGTGTTCTATCACCTCCCTGAAGATGATCCGTTTTCCTGCGAACTGAACCATGTCTTCCTCTTCTCCTTAGCCTTCCCCGACCCCGAGGTTCCTTGCTGCTCGTCTGTGAGGCTTGTGGGTTTCGCGGTGTCCTCTGCACTCTGTCCGGGTGCATCCATGGTGCTACGCGGTTTATTTGTTTTTGTATTTGTTTTACACTGCTTTTATTGTGCATTTTCCCGCATGAGGAGTGGGGATTGCAGGTCTGTCGCTGGTTATCGCTGATTTTTGTAACGCGATTGGCCACATCGCAACTTTTTGTGCGTTCGTGTTTCGCTTTTTTTCTGCATCGCATTCGTTTTAACATGGTCATTTGGCGCGTTATCGTGAGACTATCGCATGGTGCCGCCTGCTTGAGAATACAACGCTAATACAGCATTGTTTTCCCGCAATAGACTGCGAAATGCAAAGTTGCATTAAGCAAATTTTCCGATAATTAACACACGTTCTTGGGAATATCTCCCATAGACTTCCTGAACTGTACACCACAGCAGGGCAAATCTACCATCCGGGCCAAAGGTGAAATCTTGGCCCACTCTCTTACAACAATCGTGCAATTAAACTGACATACCTCTCTCATAGATGCTGGCATAACTTGCGAACTTTTCTGTTTTCAGTACTTCTAATTACGAAGTAAATGGCGGGTCTCTTGAAAAGCAATATCTATGCTCTGACAAAAGCAACAAGGACTGTACACTTCAAAGGAGAGCTAAGCCCATTAACTTTCAATTAAATAGTATTAGTGGCTCTCGTTATAAATAGTGAAGAAATAAAAAATACATGTAAAAGCATTGTAAACTAAGCATTTTATTAAAGAGCTACAGGATTTTATTCAGGTAGGTATACCCTGCCTCAAATTCCAGCAATTACAAGGGTTCTACCCCTAACAGGAACTAAACAGTCTGGCTCAGGAATATTGATACACTTATGGTGGTTTTTCCCAAATTCTGGGGAAACACAGCACGAACAAGTTCTCAGTGGGAGGCTAGTGGGGTTTTGCAGAAAAGTGATATTGGGGCAAGTGTGGGCAGGGTGGCATAGGGCTTGATATGCATTGTTTGCTCCGGCTGTGGTGCTTTAGGAGTTAAGCTCCTGCTGTTGCCCCTGCCCTGTTCTTGCAGCAGCTTCACCAGGTGCAGAATTACACCCAGTGAAACTGTGCCAATGTCTGTCGAACCAGAATTGCCAGGGCCCATAGACACAGAGCTACGTGTACTGTCACGTGGGGATAATCATCCTGGGTGCGAAACTGCAACTCTTAATGAGGGCCAAATGTTAAATGAGAGCAATTACAAGATATGAACAATAATGTAACCTAGATCAGAAGAAAACACTCAAATTAAGTATGGATTACAAGTAAAATATGCAAAATAGAGGCAATAAAATTAGGAGGAGAGAACACAAGTATAAACACAGAACAAAAATAACAGGCAACTTTAAATGAAACCTAAAATGCCAATGGAAAAATTATCACATGTGATCCCAGATTAAGGCCCACAATCTAAAGCAGCAATTACTATATATAGCAAAAAAAATCCCAGAAGACATGACAGAACCATCCTATCCATATAAATAAAACAACAAGCAAAATCACTGTTGGGGCATGCAAAAAACAGACATTGCTATAGAAGGGAGAAGAGAAATCTTACATAGATGATAGAGTATTTTGCAACATTAGAAAAGTGGGAAATCATCTACATGATAGGCATTAGAATGAGAAGAGCATCCACATATCATAAACCTACTCAATTCCATTTTCGACAGCAATACCTGTAATGACAGAAAGATTAATAGTGTAATACATCGGACAAACTATGATTCAGAATGATCAGTGCAGATAACCAATAATGGTACAGGAAAAATAAAAGTATAACAGATAATACATTTAAGAAATAGTGAAGTGATCAAAATAATATATGAATCATAATATGTTAGACCTTAATTTATAAAACCCACTTGCTTCAAGGGTATAGGAAATCATCATAAGAACTAAGCAGAGCACACCATCTAAAAATATGTGACACTACAATAATAGTTCACTGTATTTATGGGTGGGGTGGGCACCAGGTACTAGCTGCAACCCTCTCTTGGGTTGGCAACAATACCCTCAAGCCATTCGTGTTCATCACTGAAGGCTCATAAAAAGACATGAAAACATGAAAACAGCAGGGCCTAAATGGGGAGCCTACCCCCCTCTCCAAGAGACATCAGCCTTTCACAGGCAGTAAAACAACATTCTATCTCGGTATTTGGTGTCAAAAGTAAAATAAAAACATTGGTTTGGTGAGATTAGAATCTTCAATCATCTTTAAAAACACAAGGTTCTGTGTGCCCAACCAATGGGTTTAAATACCCTCGTTCTCCAGAACAAAAAGGTAGCTGATTTTATTACATTTGAAATGAAGTCCCTTCCAGAATTGAATACTAATTTAGTTGAGTCTTTCAATATAATTTAGGATTCTTTGTAGACATTTCTGATAGGAAAACTGCTTGGTATTGCCTCAGCATGAGGGAAAGAGGCTCTGCAATATGAAGTGCATATTGGCTGCTAATGTGGCTAAAGTGCCTTTTCACTGATACTCAGAATGTTGAATATCTACAAAGTCTTACGAGAGCAGGACAAACCTACGATGAGGTAAATGAAAAAAGGCAGACAATGCCTATTCTCAGATAAAACAATCAGTTGGGCACTGGGGGTACCCATGGTACCCCCTACATATCCAGCACAAGGTGGCAGTCACCGCGTAGTGCCTGCCACGTTGTGCAAAGAAATGCACAACATGGCCATTTAACATTGGGGCAGGTGCTGCAGCCAGAAGCACCCGCCGCAATGTTAAGTTGCCAGATGCGACTGCCGCGGTGGCGGTCGCATCATAATTAGGGGTGCGGGACCGCCGCATGACTCCAGTCCGCCTGCCATCGTAATCGTCCCCTTAGTGTCCATTTTACATAGCAGTCTCTTGAAATACATGAATTGGAAATGTAAGTTGCTGCAATAAAAAAAATTGTTTGGAAAGTATTGCACACCTTTTCTGTTGATTGCCCATGGGACTTCGGTTGACGATGAATGTTGGGGCTGTGGTAAAATTTCAGGTATTTGTTTCATAAGTTATGCTTTTGGGATGGTGTGCCTGATTTTTGGATGGATGCAACTGATTAGGTCTCGCCTGACCAGCGCTTTAGCGCTGCTCTGGCGAGACTTATAGTAAGCGCGTTTTGGAAGTGCAAACAGTGGCTTTGCAGGCCTCCAACTACAGTGCATGTGACCCGTCCGGGCGCGCGCACCATTTGGCAGCCTGAAAAGCACTGCCTGATCACTTCGCGGCCCCTTTGATGTCCGTCAGTGAGCCGCGCGGCCACTGAGGACATCAAAGGGCACACCATTTGCACTGTGCCCGCCCCCACTCCCCCCTCCCACTCCCTCCTCGTCAACTTCAGTGCGCGCTTGTTTGCACTATACCAATTACCTCATCCTCCCATGTTTTAACAGGAAGAACGTATATAAAGTATCCATGAACAAGAAACGGTTTCCCTCCTGTATCCATGGCGGACTTTCTGATCAATGACGCTTCTGTCTAACCCTCACGAAAGCAGTTTGTTCCTTAAACTGCCTGGCAATTAAGATCGTTCGCGGGAATTACGTTTCTATACAATGAGTTATTTGAGAGAATAAAGCTTTGCTTGCTGCAGAGGGGAGAGCCCGTGCGCCCTCGCACGAAAGAACAACACGCAATCAAGTACACAACTCCATTTACAGCACAGGAACATTTACCCTATGACGCTCGAATAAAGACTGCTCCTTCGAGGTGAACTCTCAGCGTTTAATGTCTCTGTTTAATTTGACTGAGCGCTGCAGCCGCCTAAACACACACATTTAACGAACTCGATACATTTCACCATCCACATGGAATAGGCTGTTTTTAGTGTTATTGTCCTTTTTCGCTGTCAGTCACTGTACCAGTCACGATTCCACCGATCTCCTGCAAACCCCAGGATGACTCATAGCATATCTGACGTAAAAGCACGACCAACGTAGTGAACCAGGGCTTTGCTGAAAGTGTTGCAGGATTTAATTCAAAGCAACTGTGGGGCAAGGTTAGGCTGACACGTTTGTAGCAGGGGTGCGGATGCTGCTCGTGGCGGGTCAACTGCGTCATCAATCCATCGGTCAATGAATGAATCATACACCCAAGCACACCGGGGCGGGACACAAACATGTTTAACTGGCGCTCTGACCGGGGCGCTTGCTCTAAACACCTTCTGTCCGCTGTGTTATGAAAGCAAGATTCTGGGTGTGATGATTCTCGGATTATCAGGTGGGCCACTGGAATTATGCGGCAGGGGAGGGCTAAAATATGCGGCAGGGTTGATTAAATTATGGGGCACATGAAGGCAAATTTGTGATAGTATTACTTCATTATTTTGTAATTATTCTTCATGGTAACACTGCCTGGGCAAAGATTTCACCTCAGCAGTAATTGTATAGCAACCAGATTCAGCAATACGCAGCTAAAAGATGACCATCAACCTCCACGAAGGGCCTTCCCCTGTACCGGAACTGAGGTAACCATGTTTTTAGAAAGTTTCGAACCGTTTGAGATAGAAACAATATTTTTCCCTAAAATATGCAGAATACGCAAATGATGGATTATATGTTCAAGCAGCAACACCAGAATTATGCGGTAAACTGTAACCGCAGAATGGTATAGTTCCAATGGTACTGCTTAGCAGTAATCTTCATTAGAAATAAACAATACAATCCTGCAGAAAGAACCTTTGAACGAAACATTTTAGATGTAGGCCCCTCCAACTGCAATTTGTAATGAGATACAAAAGTATTTTGGGAAACCCACGTGGCCGCTTTATAAATGTCTTTAGGAGATACTCCCTTGTGTGCTTCCTAGGATTTAGATTCTCCTTTGTTGACCTGCCCTGCACTGATTCTTGTTAAACAGATGAGTCTAAATCAATATTCATAAGCCAAAAAAGTGTCTTGTGTATCCATCTACTTAAAGTAGAGGAAGTTGTATGAAGCCCTTTATCCTGAGTGCCAAAAGTTACAAACTAGAATTGCAGATTCCTAAACTCTGAAGAGTGACAGTCATAGACAAACAAGACTGTTTGTAAGGAGGGAAAACTGACAAGGTAATATCTTCATCTAAATTAATATCATCATTAAATAAAAAGAGGATGCCACCTTAGGTAGAAAGGCCGGATCAGTTCTTAAAACTACCTTATCTGGAAATAATTTATGATTTATCAAACAACACGGCTCCAATTTCTCCAATCCATCTTCCTGAAGTAATAGTGACTACAAAAAAATACTTAAAAGTTAGGAATTTGAGGGAAAAATAATCCAACGGTTTATAAGGAGAACTCTTTAGAGCCCTGAAAACCAATGGTAAAACCCGAGAAGCGATGGGAGAACGGATACAGGTATCTCGTTTGAACATTTTTTTATCAGTCTAGAAACAAGTTTTTCTCATTTAAAAACATCCTTTACGCAGAAGGCCTAAGTGGAAGCCTACGGACTGTGTTAGGTGGAAAGCTTCAACCCTAGTAAAATCCCATCACCAATGAAATCCAAAATTAATATAGGGGAGTGAGAAGAAGGAAGAAAATCCTTTGCTTCACACCAATGATAAAAATCAATCCAATCTGTAAAATCATTTTTTGAGTGGACGGTCTTCTAGACTCCTAAACTGAATAAGCTACATCCTCTAAACATCCCAAATTAAAATCAATCTCCTCTTTTCATCCTTCATTCACTCACTCTCAGGTTTAATAAGAAAGACTCTAGAAGAAGAACCCAAAGAGGAGAGGGACTGATTGGAGAAATTGAGGCTTCAGCCACTGCCAACCTGAACAAGCATTTGCAATGCAATAGGTCTCGCATTAACGCGAGTTTGAGCTATTGACATTGCAAATAACAATGCCTTTTATTTTTGTTTTCTTTTTAAAAACATAACAAGGCATTGTTATTTACAATGTCAATAGCTCAAACTCGCGTAACTGCGAGACCTATTGCATTGCAAATGCTTGTTTTTGGATTGATGTTTTGTATTTCTGAATTTGATCTCAGACTTTGACATGAACAAATAAATAAAAGCCTTCTTAGATGCACTAATCACAAACTCTACATATGTATCTTACTGGTAACTCCGGAAATCTTTTCCCTTGTTCACTTCTTATTTGGAATTTGGGTTGTCATTGATGGAATATTTGTGATACTTTCAAACTTAGCTCATGCTCTGATCACTACTGTATTGCAATGTTCTTTCCAAAATGCCAAATAAACGATTAGTCACCTAGAAATGGTTTGCTATGCAATACCTAACCTATGTTGTCAAGGACTTGACGTTGAGAAGGTGGGTTAAGTCACCTTCTTGATTGCGTTATTAAATGGCAACTCCAGGTTACCGTGATGGCACCCTGCACAGATTAGTGTGTGTGAAAGGTATCCAGTGTTTCTTCCAAGGGTCAAAGGTAGGAGGAAAACACCACAAAGAGGAAAACATTCTCATCAATCTTCTAGCACGATTGAAGATTAGATCAAAGAATAACAGAAAGGCAATAAACCCCCTGCCATCAGGAAGGAGGAAACAGCTAAACAAGTAATCTAAGCGAAGATTTCCAGAAAATTGTCAAAAAGCTAGAGGTAAAAATCTGGGGCAAACATTTAAATAAAGGGGCAAAAAACTCAATATAAATACCATAGAACAATGCATCCAACCCGTGGAACTAGCTTATACTGACGAGAAGTAACATTAGAGAAAGACATTTGCCTCATCTTGGAGTGGGAACCTCTGTTAATATTCCCTCGGCCAACCACCATCTTGGAGTTGGCTAGAATAGAGAGCTTGCCCATGCTTCCTTTCTGGAATTCATCACTCTGTCCAATTAGACAAAGCAGAAGCCTCAAGTTTGACATCCTTTTACCAGAGCAGCCTTCCTCAATTCCACCTCTGCTCTCCTTGCCCTGTGGTCCTACTAACTCTCAGAGCACACCTTCAGCCTGCCATGAGCATGGAGACACTTTGGTGGTTCAATGGGCAGCAATGCACTGGACGCAGCATCTGGAAACACGACACTCATTAATGTAAGTCAAGGTTCTTCCTCTTTGGCTTGCTTGAGACCTCTGGTCAGTTCCTGTCTGCAGTCTTAGTTCAGTTACAAGACGTCTGTTGTATAAAAAGTATTAGGTACCATTAGTAAAAATTCTCTTGAACAATGATACCATTGATTTCCAGCTCTAACAACATATTTTTCAGCTTTAGTTAGGTCACATCTTCTCAGTGGAGAAAATGCACCCTTTACTTGTTGAATAGCTACGAGTGTAACTATTTCTGCCAATAATTCCTCACTGTTGATCTCTAAGGATCGAAATACAGTATTAAAGACTGTCCCACATCCTCAGAAATATTGTTAATTATGTTGGAAGCCTCAACCTAGGGAAGGAGATTTTGTGTCAGTTCAGCACAAAGGTCCAGACACACAAAGCCTTTATATGGTCACAAACCTTGTGACTTGCAAAATCAAAGGATTTGCACATGCAAAAGGGCTTTTTAAAATGTACAAAAGCGGTTTCTCAAAATCGTGGCTGCTGAATTTTGATCCATCCAACAGGCCTGACCTTTTCTTAACCTTTTAATTCATTAAACTTTTAGCGCGTGGGACGGCTAGGATCAGTCTTTTAGCCCCCCCCCCCTCCAGGAGGCAGGTAGGGGCAATAGCCCCCAATCTGCCCCCACAAGGGGCAGAAAGTACACTAGGCACCAGGTATTTTATTTGCTTCTATTGCCAGTAGGGGTGGGGGCTGCCCAAAATGGACATGACAATGCCCCCATGCCCCCCCCCCAATTCCAGTCTTTCTGTCCCACAGGAAGCAGATAGGGGCAATAGCTCCCAATCTGCCCCGGGGGGGGAGGGGGCAGAAAGCACACCACGCACCAGGGATTTTTGTCTTTGTATGCCTGTAGGGGTGGGGCAAAATCAAAATGGGCATGCCTATACCCCCCATTCCACTGTCTTGCTGACCCCTGGGAGGCAGATGGGGGCAATAGTCCCAATCTGCCCCCCTGGGAGGCAGTAAGCACACTAGGCACCAGGGATTATTTTCGCTTTTTGCACCAGTAGGGGTGGGGGCTGCCCAGAATGGGTATGCCAATGCCCCCACCCCCACCAAATTCCAGTTGTTCTTCCCCCCTGGGGAGGCAGCTAGGGGCATTAGCCCCCAATCTGCTCCCCGGGGGGACAGAAATCACACTAGGCAACAGGGATTTTTTTTCTTTTTACACCTGTAGGGATGGGACTGCCCAAAAGGGACATGCCAATGCCCCCACCACCCCAAATTCCACAGTCTTCCTGCCCCCCTGGGAGGCAGATGGGGGCAATAGCCTCCAAACTGCCCCCCGGGGAGCAGAAAGCACACTAGGCACCAGGGATTTTTTTGTTTTGTATGTGTGTAGGGGTGGGGACTGCCCAGAATGGGCATGCCAATCCCCCCCCCAAATTCCAGTCTTTCTGCCACCTTAGGAGGCAGATGGGGGCAATAGCCCCCAATCTGCCTGCCATGGGGCTGAAAGCACACTAGGCACCAGGGATTGTTTTGCTTTTTACGCTTGTAGGGGTGAGGACTGCCCAAAATGGGCATGCTAATGCCCCACCCCCAAATTCCACAGTTTTTCTGCCCCCCCTGGGAGGCAGCTGGTGGTAATAGACCCCAGTCTGCCCCCCGGGGGGCAGAAAGCACACCAGGCACCAGGAAATTGTTTTTTGTATATGAGGTGGGATCTGCCCAAAATGGGTATGTCAATGCCCCCCACCCCTCCCCCAGAATTCCTTCCTCCGGAAGGGTAGAAAGCCCACTAGGAACCAGGGATATGTTTATGGGTATGTCAGGGAGAAGCGCCATAGGCACTGGTCACTCCCCTTTATTTAGGCACACATTTTGGCTGTTGTAGTGATATTTTTAGTCTCATCTACCCCCAAGCGGGGGCCCAAAAACCACTACCAACCAGGGAGAGTTTGTGTGTGTGTCCACTGGAGTTTGGCTGATGGTCTGCATGTACTGACCTTTGGCTGGCATTTAGCTGGCGGTGTGTGTGGGCTTGCACTTGGCTAATGGTGTGTGTGGACTCGCGCTTGATGATGGTGTGTGTAGATTGGCGGTTATCTGGTGGTGTGTGTGAAGTGGCACTTGGCTGACAATGTACGTCGACCGGCGCTTGGCTGACAGCGTGCATGATAGCGCTTGGCTAGCGGAGTCAATGGATGGCGTTTGGCGGGCAGAGTGCGTGGATAGCGCTTGGCTGGCGGTGTGCGTTGATGGCACTTGGTTGGCGGTGTGCTTGGATGGCACTTGGCTGCAGGTGTGCGTGGATGGTGGTGTGCGTGTACTGACTCTTGGCTGGTGGTGTAGCTTGCTTGGATCCCCAAGCGTTTTCTTACCTAGAATCCCCAGCAAACCTCCAATTTACTTACAAAGTCACATTTTCCTCAAATTTCGGTGTGCTTAAGTTGTAGGATCACCGTGCAGGCACACATTTCCTACCACCCAGCGTTCCCCTTGTTATGCCAAGAAAAATGATACCTCACTTGTGAGGGTGCTCAAAGTAGCATCAGCCTAAAAACAAACTGCCCTTTTGGACCCACTTTGGGGCCCCTTCAATCTCTACATGTTTTTGGCCCTTCCATGCCATGGGCACTTGGCCCATCCACACAAGTAAGGTATCATTTTTATAGGGAGACTGAGGGGAACGCTGTATAGTATAAAATGTGTACCGTACAGTGATCCCACAACTTTCCCACACAGATATTAGAGGAAAATGTGACTTTTCAGATAAATCTGGGAAGGGGAACATGTTGAGGGATCAATGCAAGTCATACCTCCCTGGACTCCAACGGGTGTGTTGTTTTCAGAAATGTCTGGGTTTTTTAGGTTCCCCTAGATATCTGCAAGGCCGGAACAAAAAACACAGGTGTCCACATATCTATCACAAAACCACCTGGTTTTTCAAGGGGGTCATCTGTGTTTTTGGTCTTGGGCTCAGCGGCCATCTAGGGAAACCTTCCAAACCCAGACATTTCTGAAAACTAGACACCTAGAGGAGTCCAGGGCTGTGCAGCTTGTGTGGATCTCCCAGAATTTACAACCCAGCATCCCCTGTAAACCTCAAATTTAGCTAAATAAAAACAGGCTTTCCTCACTTTTCTGTCTGGGCAAGTTTTAGGATCACCGGACCGCCGCAATTTTTCTACTATCCAGTGTTTCCCCCGGTTTCCCGATAAAAATGGTACCCCACTCTTGTGGGCAGGCGTGGTGCCCGCGCCTGGAAACACCCCAAAACATACTGTGGAGACATCAAAATTACCGATCATAAAATGACCTGGTTTTGCAAGAGGGGCCACCTGGGTTATTGACCCCGGGCTCGGCAGGCATATAGGAAAACCTACCAAAGCCACACATTTCTGAAAACTATACACCCAGACGAGTCCAGGGAGATATGGCTTACGTGGAACCCAACCCACCCCCCGGTTTTCCATCCCAGAAGCCCCCAGGTGGTAGGTTTCCCTAGATGGCCGTCGAACCTGGGGCAAAAAACCCAGGTGACCCCACCCCCTTGCAAAACCAGGTTGATTTGTGATTCTCGCTAAACGTGACCCTGATTAGAGCCACATAAGTCACCCCCTAGTGGATTCCCCTGGGTATCTAGTTTTCAAAAATGTTTAGGTTTGCTAGGTTTCCCTAGGTGCCAGCAGAGCTAGGGTTCAAAATTCACAGCTAGGCACTTTGAAAAAAAGGGTCAATTTCCACTGACCCGTTTCCTCTCGTGGGCAATAGGCCTACCCACACAAGTGAGGTACTATTTTTATTGGAAGACTTTGTGGAATGCGAGGTGGGTGGAATTTTGTGGATCCATGCAGATTCCAGAAATTTCCATCACAGAAATTTGAGGAAAATTTGTTTGTTTTTTTACAAAGTTTGAGGTATGCATGGTATTCTGGGTAACAGACCCTGGCGAGAGCCACTCTAGTCACCCCATCCTGAATTCCTCTGGGTGTCTAGTTTTTTAAAAATGTATAGGTTTGCTAGGTTTCCCTGGGTGCCACCTGAGCTAGGGTTCAAAATCCACAGCTAAGCACTTTGCAAAAAAAGGGTCTGTTTTCACTGTAAAAATGTGGTGTGTCTACGTTGCGTTTTGGGCCGTTTCCTGTCACGGACACTAGGTCTACCCACACCAATGAGGTACCATTTTTATCGGGAGTCTTGGGGAACACAGAATTGTAGAGCAACTGTTATTACCTATTGACTTTCAATGCATTTCTGCCTTCCAAATGTAAGACAATGTGTAAAAAAGAAGTCACTTTGAAAAATGTCCTATAATGCACATGCTAGTATGGGTACCCACAATTTCGGAGATGTGTAAATAGCTACTGTTTCTAAACTCTATATTTTGTTCCCATTTCGGAAATACATAGGTGTCTTTGATACCTATTTTTCACTCTTTATATTTTACCAAATGAATTGCTAAATACCCGGTACACAATGAAAAACCATTGCAAGATGCTGCTCAGTTATTGGCTCTGGGTTCCTCAGGTTCTGGGTGAACCTACAAGTCCTATATATCCTCACAAACAGAAGGGTCCAACGGATGTAACAGTATATTACTTTTAAAAATCTGTTATACTTAGAAGAAGTTACAGGTAAAGACTTTGGCACAAATGGCTCATTATCAATTTTTCCTATTTTCAACTGTTAGTTTCTATAAAAAGTCTTGAAGGATCTACATAAATGACCCCTTGCTGAATTCAAAAATAGTCTATGTCCCAGTAAAATGCCAAAACTGTGTAAATAAATGTGGTTTTCTGACATAAGTCTGCCTGTCCCTGAAAGCTGGGAAGATAGTGATTTCAGCACCACAAATCCTTTGTTGATACCATTTGCAAGGAAAAAAACAGACGCTTTATTCTGCAGCACTTTATCCCCATTTAAAAAAAAACTGTATAGGGAAGAGGTGTAACGGAGCGGCCAGGGCGGCTGACTCCGGAGCACGGGGCTCCCGGTTCGTTCCCAGGCGCCGGAGGCAGCTCTGCACAGCATCATGTGACTCTGGGCAATATCTCACTTAATCTTCCCGATGGCCCCCCAGCGCCTTGAGACCCTTAAGGGGGTGATTTGTTCGTGCTTTACAAATATCAGGTTATTTTGGCTAATTTCTGAGTCCTTTCAAGGGGAATCCACAAACCCTGGGTACTTTAAGAATCCTCAGGGTGTTGGAAAAAAAGGGTGCAAATTTGGCGTGGATACCTAGGTGCCGATTACGATCCGGTAAAAACCGGGTACGAACCGTCGGTCGGAGCGTTTTCCCCGTCCGACTCGTACCCGGTCGTAAAACTTTACAAACATGGAATTACGATTCGCACGGAAACACCATTTCCGTACGAATCGTAAAAAACACCGACCGACGAAAATATACATACGAATGTGATCCGGGAATGCTGCGACGTGACGTCGGTACGCTTTCAGGCAGCGTTTCACGACCCAGGAATTACGATTCGAACCGACAGCAGTCCGGACGGCAATATTTTCACGGCACCCAAAAAGTGCCGGAAAAGCGAAGTACGGCGCGAATCGACCAGAGTAGGTGGCCCGGTACGCACCGTACCCCCCCCCCAGCCCCCGTACGTACGCGCCGACCCCCCCCAGCCCCCGTACGTATGCGCCGACCCCCCCCCAGCCCCCGTACGTACGCGCCGACCCCCCCCAGCCCCCGTACGTACGTGCCGACCCCCCCCAGCCCCCGTACGTACGCGCCAAACCCCCCTGTATGTACACCCGTGTACGTGTCGAACCCCCCGTGTACGTTCGTGTCGAACCCCCCCTGTGTACGTTCGAGTCGTACCCCCACCCGTGTATGTACGGTGCGTACCCCCCCCGTGTACATTCGTGTCGAACCCCCCCGTGTACGTTCGAGTCGTACCCCCACCCGTGTATGTACGGTGCGTACCCCCGTGTACGTTCGTGTCGAACCCCCCCGTGTACGTTCGAGTCGTACCCCCACCCGTGTATGTACGGTGCGTACCCCCGTGTACGTTCGTGTCGAACCCCCCCGTGTACGTTCGAGTCGTACCCCCACCCGTGTATGTACGGTGCGTACCCCCAGCGCTACGCGCCGGGGGTACGCACCGTACATACACGGGTGGGGGTACGACTCGAACGTACACGGGGGGGTTCGACACGAACGTACACGGGGGTACGCACCGTACATACACGGGTGGGGGTACGACTCGAACGTACACGGGGGGGTTCGACTCGAACGTACACGGGGGGGTTCGACTCGAACGTACACGGGGGGGTTCGACTCGAACGTACACGGGGGGGTTCGACACGTACACGGGTGTACATACAGGGGGGTTCGGCGCGTACGTACGGGGGCTGGGGGGGAGTCGGCGCGTACGTATGGGGGCTGGGGGGGGTCGGCACGTACGTACGGGGGCTGGGGGGGTCGGCGTGTACGTACGGGGGCTGGGGGGGGTCGGCGCGTACGTACGGGGGCTGGGGGGGTCGGCGCATACGTACGGGGGCTGGGGGGGGTCGGCGCGTATGCGGGCACGTCTCCATGGTTGCTATGGGAGTTCGGTGCGGACGGTGTTTTGTCCATCCGGTTGTAACCTCGGACGCACGGGATGGATCGTGATTCCTCGGTCGGACTTCACCTTTCACATTTGTACGGTAAATCGTACGAGGACGTGTCGGACACATTTTCCGACCCGAGGACGTGTGGGGAATGATTCCCAATGCGGTTCGTATGGACTTTTTACCATGCGAATCGTGATTGCCAGTTCGTACGGCACTTGTACGATTCGTACGGTAAAAAGACCGGATACGAGTCGCACGGGGAAATTTTTTACCGGATCGTAATCGGCACCTTAATGTTGACAAAAAGTTACAGGGGCATGAGCGAGAACTACCCCAAATAGCCAAAAAATAGCTTAACCCCGGGGGATGCAGAGGCCTAGCAGTGAAGGGATAAAAACACAGTTCTCATTTTTGCTCATGCTTATCTTGGAAATTGAGCTATATGTTACAGGTGATTTAGTGCATTTATCATGGATTGGTCCATATCAACTGCCTGTCATTTAACACATACTCAGTAATGCAGAATGCAGCCATTTCCGGCACTCCTACATTCTCTGGATTTGAAGGATTAATTTACAACCCACAAAGCTTAAAATACAAGGGTACCATGCAAAATAAAGAAGAAATAATTCACAATTGGAATGCTGTAATGGGAAGGATGTTCACTGTACAAGCATGGATCACATAATTTCTAAGTACTGTGATGAGTGTGCCTCTTACTTGTTATCTACCAACCCACTTCATTTACCTTTCTGTATTACTGGGGTACAGTAGGCAGAACCAAGGACCCACAAGACCCGTGGAGCAAGAAGGAGTTTCAATATGAAGAAACACAGTAATAGATAGAAGATATTAGAAAAACGTTTCTGATACAAAACAATTCCACCGAGAACAACAAACAGGATGGGGGAACAAGAGTGTGGTGTGAACTGAACGATAGTGGAGAAACCTGCACAGCTGCAATTTTGCTAGGCATTGGGTAGGGAGCATAATCAGCTTGTACTGAGTCTCTGATGTGCCATAATTGTCCATATTGTGCCCTGCACGTCAGTGCTATTTTAAAATGAGATAGAGCACATTTCTTTTGATCCACGTTGTACAATATTCATACCCTAAATCGAACATTGGATGCGCCTGAAGTACACACTCCGACTTACCTGTAATGTTTGCCACAAGTACCACAATTTCCATGTCCACATAACCTGATCCTCCCACCTCTGCTTAACTCATAGAACAAACCCAAGTTAAACATGTTATCGCGGCATGAAATTAATAATTTAAACTTTATTTAAACCTGGTGTTGAATCCAGCTAATAGGCACAATATCGTGCAAGTTATGCACATTTTAGGCGGATACTGCTCGGCGGTGGGTTCTTCACCAGGGTGGGGGAGCATTGCCTCCCTGTTCGATGCAAGCTGTGCAGGAAAACATACAATGGCAATCAAAAGATTTCATTGTCATTTTGTTTTTCCGATGTGCGCATTGCAGCAGCCAGCCGGCACGTGGTGGGCCCTCTTGGAGACACGCCGGTGGGGGAAGGTGAGCAGTGAGGCCTGGTTGCGCAAGGGCGGGCAATCTCCCCTGGGCGGCGGGAGGGGCTGGGGTGCATCGGCCTGTGTGCGCAGGGGCAGCCAAGCGCTGATGGCGTGTGCTACTGTATGGACTCTGCCATTCATGTCTCTGGCAACTGTTTCAGATGAGGGACCTGGGGGACTGCAGTGTGTACCGGCACGTGGTTAGAGACACACCGGTGGCTGCAGGTGAGCAGTGAGGCCTGTCTGCAGTCTCGGCACACACTCTCCCTCTCTTTCTCGCTCCCTTTCTTTCTCTCTCTTTCTCTCTCCCACTCTCTTTCTCTCCCTCTCTTTCTCTCTCTTTCTCTCTCTCTTTCTCTCTCCCTATCTCTTTCTCTCCCTCTCTTTCTCGCTCTTTCTCTCCCTCTCTTTCTCTCTACCCCTCTCCCCCGCTCTCTCTCTCTTTCGCTCTCTCTCGCTGTCCTTTGATGGGCGCATGACACACCTTCTTATCTAGATTTTTGTTTTGCAGGCTGTGACTTACAGAATGCCCAGAGAAGACCCACTGTGCCTCTTCAAGATTGTTGTTTTTTGTTTATTCTGTAATGAACGTTTTACTTGGATTAATTGATATGAATGTATGATTTCCATTTTTTGGCCACACCTATATGTTAGGTGTTGTGATTGTGCGACTTCAGGCGATTTGTTTGGTTCATGGTTTTTTGGAGTTGATGTGCACTCACTTTGTACCAAGGGAGGGGGGTGGCGGTGGGTGTTGTTGCCCTATTGGGGCTATGGGCTGCATGTTCCGTTGCTATGGGGCATCTGTTGTTCTTCATGTTTGGCCATGGGCTGTGCTCCCTTGGCTGCTGCCGGTTGTCGTCCGACTTTACACCAGGTCAGAGCAGGTGTTAGTTTCCTGCTGCTAACGCGCCTTATCGCCTCTTTTGGGATCTTAACGCCGAACTGGCTGGTCGTTGAGAATGTTGTAGAGTGGTGTGCTCTGCATCTCATTAGCGATAGTTGCCGGGGTCATCTGTGGCGATGTTTTTTGAGGATACTATCGCCGGAAAACTGGTGATATGGGCTGTTAGCACCAGCTTGTGAATGGGGCGCTAAATTTATCGCAACTTTGGCTGAGATAAAGTGCTGATAACTCGGTGATAGCTCTTTGAGAATATGCCCCAAAAATGTATATTACACAAAATAATTGTTCCATTCTTTTTCCCCAAAGAAGGGGAAACAAACACATTGCTTAGCCAACATTTCTTGAATTTTTATTTGTGATTCTTGGATAAATGCAATATCAGTCATTAGTTTAGCTACATGAGAAATACCCCTCTGGATTTTAGTGGGATGTCCTAATCCTTTATCATTCCAGGCTGTAACCCTGAATACATACCAATATTATAAATCTATAAAACAAACAAGTCTACAATTTTCAAAAATGAATATGAAGATGAATATGACATGAAAATGGGTGCCATGTAAATCCAAAAAGAAAAAATACAAGAAAGATGAAAGAAGAACAGACAACACAAGGAAAAAAGATGACAACTGAAAAAGATATCTAAGCAAAGGGGGTGGGGAGACCAGACAATAACAATGTCACTCCATGCAATCAGGATAATGAAGAATATTGGAGACAAGGCTACAAATGAAACCACAAGTAATCCATGAATCCAGACCTGCAGAAGAGAATTGGAAATCTATCAGTATATAGGCAAAACATATTTGATCTACAGAGAACCTGTAGTAAAGACTACAAATGTATTAGAGAATGTTAGGCATGCTGAAAACAAATAAATAAAGCTTCCACCTCTTCTCCTCTACAGTTAAGAACAAATCATTTAAGGACAGCAGGTGGGGTTAAGTCTTTTTGATTAACTTTAAAAAGACAAGGATGAATCAGGCCAAATCTGGCAATCATAGCTCTCAACGTCGGTCTCATATCAATAAATAATGACAAACTGTTTTATGAATGGTATTCAAGGTTTAATATATAGTTGATCGCATTAATGTTTACAGAGCTATTATGCTACTAATACATCTGAATACCATTTAAAACAAATCATAATACCTACTAAATGTGAGTGATTTCACCTATATGGATAAGGTGCCTCGTGTTGTGAAATGTTACACCCATAAGCACCACAGAAGTGTTAGGAAAAGGGGGTCTAGATGCAGCTTGCTGAAAACGTACCACTTTGAAAAGCTTATAGCAAACTATCACATTTATTGGATGATGCCATCAGTGATATTACCATTGCTCTCATTTAACATATCACGAATGATGTAATACGTGAGGTCATAAGCAGAGCATGGCAGGACGCAAGTTATATTTAACTCAGTAAACTATAACTCCAGCCACATAACTCCGGCCACTGCGGTACAGTGGTACTCTTATGGTTACTCCGCATAAGCTTAACTTCCATGGTGCCAGTCCAGTGATACAATGAGGTTGAGGCTTGAGGGTGACTCTCGTGAAAGAACTGCAGTACCACACTGAGGGCCGTGCTGAGTCATGTGGGAGTAACCGCTGTATCCTTTGCACAACATTTTTTTTTAAATTTTACTTTTGGCCCCTGGGGAGAGGAGAGGGCCCCTCTTGGTCTGCTCCCATAAGAGCAGGTGGCCCAAACTTACTCCCTTACAGTATTTGTTTTACTGTTTACCAGAGTCCTGTAATGGCCACTGTAGCGTTTGACAAAGTTGTGGCTGGCCAATCAGAGCACTCGGCGATCAGCAGGCCCTATTTTTGGGATTGTGGCACTGTGGGACCAGATATATATATATATATATCCATAACCAAAGATTTGCCTTGCAAGGAGTTGCCAACACAGGTTGAAATTTAGCCTTCTTTAATGCAGGTAACAGGCATAGCACGTTCAGTCCCCAACAGCAAAGCGCCAAACATGTTTCGGGCTCGATAGCCCTTGTTCACTGGCTGCGCATGAAGTCTCAGCAGCTGCGTGGATATGTATCTCTAACCCCGCCCCAATGGGTCTTAATCAAGCAAAGTTGCATTCTGGGTTGAGAAGTCCGTAACTGAACCATGGTGGTAGCTGGCCAAAACAATGTGCACAAAATAAATCCCAACTGGGGGGCTGGGGGGAAAGCTGCTACAATGCTTGTTAATGTCAAACCTGGCAAAATTCGGCATTTCACACTCCACACGGTACTCAATAATACGAGCGCCGCAGGGCCGCTGGCTACGCGGCGGGGCGTCTCCGCGGCGAGGCACGCCGCATGTCATATCCATAACCAAAGATTTGCCTTGCAAGGAGTTGCCAACACAGGTTGAAATTTAGCCTTCTTTAATGTAGGTAACAGGCATAGCACGTTCAGTCCCCAACAGCAAAGCGCCAAACATGTTTCGGGCTCGATAGCCCTTGTTCACTGGCTGCGCATGAAGTCTCAGCAGCTGCGTGGATATGTATCTCTAACCCCGCCCCAATGGGTCTTAATCAAGCAAAGTTGCATTCTGGGTTGAGAAGTCCGTAACTGAACCATGGTGGTAGCTGGCCAAAACAATGTGCACAAAATAAATCCCAAATGGGGGGCTGGGGGGGAAAGCTGCTACAATGCTTGTTAATGTCAAACCTGGCAAAATTCGGCATTTCACACTCCACACGGTACTCATTAATACGAGCGCCGCAGGGCCGCTGGCTACGCGGCGGGGCGTCTCCGCGGTGAGGCACGCCGCATGTCATATCCATAACCAAAGATTTGCCTTGCAAGTAGTTGCCAACACAGGTTGAAATTTAGCCTTCTTTAATGTAGGTAACAGGCATAGCACGTTCAGTCCCCAACAGCAAAGCGCCAAACATGTTTCGGGCTCGATAGCCCTTGTTCACTGGCTGCGCATGAAGTCTCAGCAGCTGCGTGGATATGTATCTCTAACCCCGCCCCAATGGGTCTTAATCAAGCAAAGTTGCATTCTGGGTTGAGAAGTCCGTAACTGAACCATGGTGGTAGCTGGCCAAAACAATGTGCACAAAATAAATCCCAAATGGGGGGCTGGGGGGGAAAGCTGCTACAATGCTTGTTAATGTCAAACCTGGCAAAATTCGGCATTTCACACTCCACGCGGTACTCATTAATACGAGCGCTGCAGGGCCGCTGGCTACGCGGCGGGGCGTCTCCGCGGCGAGGCACGCCGCATGTCATATCCATAACCAAAGATTTGCCTTGCAAGGAGTTGCCAACACAGGTTGAAATTTAGCCTTCTTTAATGCAGGTAACAGGCATAGCACGTTCAGTCCCCAACAGCAAAGCGCCAAACATGTTTCGGGCTCGATAGCCCTTGTTCACTGGCTGCGCATGAAGTCTCAGCAGCTGCGTGGATATGTATCTCTAACCCCGCCCCAATGGGTCTTAATCAAGCAAAGTTGCATTCTGGGTGGAGAAGTCCGTAACTGAACCATGGTGGTAGCTGGCCAAAACAATGTGCACAAAATAAATCCCAAATGGGGGGCTGGGGGGGAAAGCTGCTACAATGCTTGTTAATGTCAAACCTGGCAAAATTCGGCATTTCACACTCCACACGGTACTCATTAATACGACCGCCGCAGGGCCTCTGGCTACGCGGCGGGGCGTCTCCGCGGTGAGGCACGCCGCATGTCATATCCATAATCAAAGATTCGCCTTGCAAGGAGTTGCCAACACAGGTTGAAATTTAGCCTTCTTTAATGCAGGTAACAGGCATAGCACGTTCAGTCCCCAACAGCAAAGCGCCAAACATTTTTCGGGCTCGATAGCCCTTGTTCACTGGCTGCGCATGAAGTCTCAGCAGCTGCGTGGATATGTATCTCTAACCCCGCCCCAATGGGTCTTAATCAAGCAAAGTTGCATTCTGGGTTGAGAAGTCCGTAACTGAACCATGGTGGTAGCTGGCCAAAACAATGTGCACAAAATAAATCCCAAATGGGGGGCTGGGGGGGAAAGCTGCTACAATGCTTTTTAATGTCAAACCTGGCAAAAAAATCGGCATTTCACACTCCACACGGTACTCATTAATACGACCGCCGCAGGGCCTCTGGCTACGCGGCGGGGCGTCTCCGCGGCGAGGCACGCCGCATTTCATATCCATAACCAAAGATTTGCCTTGCAACGAGTTGCCAACACAGGTTGAAATTTAGCCTTCTTTAATGCAGGTAACAGGCATAGCACGTTCAGTCCCCAACAGCAAAGCGCCAAACATGTTTCGGGCTCGATAGCCCTTGTTCACTGGCTTCGCATGAAGTCTCAGCAGCTGCGTGGACATGTATCTCTAACCCCGCCCCAATGGGTCTTAATCAAGCAAAGTTGCATTCTGGGTTGAGAAGTCCGTAACTGAACCATGGTGGTAGCTGGCCAAAACAATGTGCACAAAATATATATATATTTTTTAACTCTTTCATGACCTCACTGAACACTACCGTTAAATGAAAATTTCTCAAACACAGCTGATCCGATTTACACCAGATAATGAAAAGCACACTTTATTACTAATGTTCTACATTTCTGCCAAATTTGATGTCATTCTGTTCCCCCATTTTTTGTATTGCTTGCCAAACTTTCCAATGTAAAATAATACGGAAAATCAAGCCTTTGCAGCCCCCCCTCTCTTTATCTTGGCTCCAGTTCATGAACCCAATAACTTTCTTGGAAATAGCTACAAATTCATCAAAAAGCACCAAAGTTTCTAGTGAAACAAAAAATGCTTAGGCACTCCTCTGACAGAACTATAACTTCACAATGGCGACTGAACCAAGTTTATTCTCTCTGCCGTGGCAAGGCAAATTGATGGAGGAGTGCTAGGGAAGTTTGTACAGATATTACCTGTGTTGTCTCTGGTTTATGGGTGAACTCATGTATATTCAAATACACGTTAAGTGCATGAAATAAATTAGAAGTAGTACAGGAAAAAACTCCAAAGCTACTATTCTCGTTAGAACATCTTCAGCAGTGCATTAATTTTAAAGTAGAAAAAAATAAACATCTCTAATTGCAGTTGACTATTTTACCCAGCAAATAGATTTTCAGGATATGAAAACCTCTATATATAGTTCATGTTCCGTTTCTCAGTTTAACTGAGCAGTAGCAAACTAAAATGAGGCACACCTCAATTGAATAGTTCATTCAGCAACTATCTTTAAAGATGATTGAGACCCTAATTTGCTGACAGTGTTTGTTTCATGTTTTGCAATTTGACTGCAGTTCCCGTTCCCACCTGATGGTGATGCTGCGAGTGAGTGGTGTGGACAGTATCTCAGGAATGGCTTCCTTCGGCACACTGACATTGTGTGATCTGGCTGGATCAGAGCGCATTTCTAAGACAGAAGCAACTGGTCAAAGATTGGTGGAAGCAGCAGCAATTAACAAATCTCTAACTTCATTGGGCCAGGTATTTATGGGCCATTTTATTATGTTAACAAACAACATCCATGTACTGATGCTTCAGGTTTTCATTCCAGGAGTGATGTCCACAATACTACAACCATCACCACGCTATCACTTCAATATTTCTCCATATTGAAAGATATATTCCTGTAATTATGGGGCCCATTAGCATGTCGGGCGGATCGCCACTGCCCGCATAGAGGTGGCGATCCGCCCAACATTTGTGCCCGCCCACATGCCAATTCCCCCCACCATATTACTATGGTGGGGGGGACCCCGGCGCACGGAAAGACCGTCTGCCGGTAGGCAATCCCCCGATTGCCTACCGAGTGGAAAAGCTGTTAATATGGTGGCGGTGTCTGGTAGACACCGCCATCCATATTAGTATGCAGGCGGGGGCAAACCTTTTCGTGGCGGCAACGCCGCCACGGAAAGGCATGCGGTTTTCGACATTGGGGGCCAGTAGCGGGCCCACAGGGATTCTAGGGGGTGGGGGGTGCACATGGCTGGTACCTATGGTACCCCCCTGCATTTCAATGTACAACGTGGCAGGCACCGCACGGTGCCTGTCACGTTGTGCATTGAAAGGCACAACTTGCTTTTGTGGCATTGCGTGCGGGCGGTGCTTTTAGCACCGCCCGCCGCAATGTGTCAAATGCGGGATGCGCCTGCCAGTGTGGTGGGTGCATCCTAATTGTAGGTGCTGGACCGCCGCAAGCATTGGTCCCGTTTCCCTAATGACCCCATATGTTGTTTGTATATTTTAGTTTCGTGCTTCTGGGAGAATTGGCCAAATCCACCATTATTTGTGAGTTGGGAATTCCAAGAGTGCAAACCAGAATTAATGTTGACGAATAGACCATTATTCAACAACTATTATAGCCATTTAAGTCTGAGGTCTGATTCTGAGTATAGGTTCTTCTTATCGCACCTAAATCATTACAAATCAGTGGGGCACGTAATTTATAGGGTGCAATAAGTATAACCTATCCTGAGACCTTGGGGAATAATATTGGATTGGTGCTTAACACACCAAAATCCAAATGGTACAGTAAGTACTGTACACCCTTTTCTTGTTAAATTCTGACTGCATTGACCCTCTGAAATTTAAAGAAGGGTGAGGCATTCATTTTACCTGGTAAGAGCTGGGGATCTCATTTATGTGGCCCTACCGGCACTTTTGCACCACCTGAAAGTCAGCGCAATATTGTCATATTTATAAGGCCACGTAAACCCATGTTACGTGGCTTTTCATGGCCTTATAAATATGTGCCCCTTTCACGCAGAAAACTGAGTGAAAGGGGCGTTCCATGGGTTTGCTGGGGGCGTTCCCAGCAACATCCATTGCTTTTTGACACTGCCCCAGATTTACAAGAAATCGTAAGTCTGAGAGAGCGCCAAAAACTTACCCCTCCCCAGGGGAGGCGTAAGGGAGGCACAACGAGGAGAAATAGCTTTATTTATCTTCGTTTTTTCTCTTTCTATGTGTGATGCATTCTGCAGCACACATAGAAAGAGGAAAAAACCTCTTGTGATTGTTTTTGTGCAGGAAGGTTTCCCTTCCTACACAAAAATAATCATCCCTGCAACACAGGCACCCTTGCACCCTGTTTGACTCTGGAATTATATATCAGATGGTTTCATCAGTGAATAATGAGCTTAAAAAAGTGAATTCTGTTACTGAATGATGAAATAGAAGAGGAAGATTTTAAAAGGAAACATGCCATTCCTCACGCAGAGGTTAGCTTTCATCGAGGCAGCAGGCCACAGAGTCCCTTTAAAAAGTGTTTAATCCAAAGGCCTACACTGCACACAAGCACCAGTCGACAAGCAGGCACTGTTTGTTAGAAGTAACCAATCTTTTTGGACCACTCTGTGAGGGAGAGAGACAACTTTTCCATGATAGAAGAAAAGTAATTTAGGAGTATTCGTAGTCTTCTAGAACATGTTTATATATAGCAGATGGAGGGAATGCATTATTAAATCTTCTCATATAGAGCGTGGTTCCTGTAATAATGTTCTCGAGAAGGGGCTAATTGATCCCGCCTCCCTTGATTGTTTCTTTTTTTCGCTAAACCAAGCCACTAAAGTAACTAATGGTCATCTACTTAATGGAGTATGTATAATAATTATACATTTTCTAAGGACCAAAACCAAGGTATTAACACTCCAATCAGAACATGCATTATCAGCTTGCGTATATTCATCACCTAATATTTTTATATGGTTCCCACTAGAAAAAGTAGGACTGCATATTAGAACAACAAGACGTCAGAGTGCAGGGACTGAGTCCATCTACACCATCAGAGACTGTTGTCCCAATTCCTAGCTAGCTCACAGTGCCTCACCTGAACCCCTAATCTATCTGTGTTGACAGGTGATTTTGGCAAACATCGAACATGACACCCTGATCACCAAGGGAATTGTAGAAAAAGATCTTATCCCTTTCGTTGTTTACTCATGCATGCCCTTGGTAAACATAAGAAAGGACATTTACAAAACATTTACTGAAACAATCGTAATTTTGCATAGAAAAAGTGAGCTGCGATAATTAGTCAAATAAAACAAAGCAATGTAACCAGCATTATGAACATGGTGAAAAGAAATATATTTCTACCTATCACTACCCCTACTCTGAGAGCATAGTGGGTCAACCCTCTTCTCGGTCTCTTAGGTTAGACTGAAACCCCATACCTGAATGACTTGATCTGGAGTTGGATTGGCAACCCCTCTCTGCAGGATCAGGATGGAAGATCAGCGTTAGCACAGCTGCACGTCGAACACACCATTGGTTCCAGGTCCGTCATGGCTGGAGTGCCACTCTGACCCGTAAAGGGACAGTGCACTGTTTATATATTAAAACTACTGTGTTAGAGTTACAGCTCTGATGCAATGATGTTTCTAGATGTTAGAAGCCGTCTCCAAGTGGGCAACACAAACACTAGGAGATCTTGTTCTGTTCTTATCCTTGAACAAAATGTACAGACAATGTAGCAGGAAAGGCTTTCTAAAAACAAGCAGCATTTACATCTTCCTAGAATGATGTCATGTAAATAAAATATGTCTACAACAAACTCCGCTGAAATGTGTAAAATGTAAAAGTAAAAGGGGAACCAAAGTGGGTCCAAGAGGGACTACAGTATTGGAAACTGTGATTTCATATTGCAGTTGTTACATGAAACAGAGTTGCGATAGACAATTAAGACTTTTTTTTTTTTTCTTTTTTTTTTGGTATATGTTTATTGAGAAGTACAGGTCAGTTTATAAACAATACATAAAAAAGGGAGTATAAACAAATCAAATTATGGCCACACAATAAATTACTATGAAATGTTACCTTCTCAGATTTTTAAATATAAAAAGGATAATACAGATATCAAAAGATACAATAGAATTACTATGAAATGTTACCTTCTCAGATTTTTAAATATAAAAAGGATAATACAGATATCAAAAGATACAATAGACAATTAAGACTTTGATAAAAACCGTTATTGAAGATGTAACAAGCCAAAACGTATGTTACCACTTTAGGAAGATCATGCTCAATCACAATCAGTGTGAAGAGGCTCAAAAGTTTGAAAGCTTACTTTGTTAGTCCAAAAATGGCTGCCGTACCCAGAAGACAATGTTGCAGTAGTTACCTTAGCAATCACTATTGAGGGGTTCACCAATGAGTATAAAACCAGATAGAGGTATAAATATGAAGGAAGCATGTGACCTCCAAAGAACCGATCTCTTACCACCGCAAGACACCATACTCAGCAGTTTTATATAGCGCGAACCAGACCCGAAGGTATTTGAGCGCTTTACATGAGCACCAGTTACATTACACAAGGATATTAATTTTTGGTAGGCATGGGGGAGATTAAGTGTTTGCCCAGAATCACAGTATATTGAACTGACGCCAGACTCGAACCTGGTTACCCAGCTCCAAAGTCGGCAGCTCTGCCCATTGGGCCACATCCTCTCCCGTTATATCATACATTATATCAGTAGGAAACACTGAAGTCCATGAGCGATGCTGATAACACCCTCTTGCTTTTCATAAAAAAGCAGTCATTGAACATACCGGCAACACTAGTGGTGTTACATGGGTCTCCATATAGAGGCTTGACAGAAAGCACAAACTAAGACTCGCTGGGCTTCTGTGAAGGTATTTCAGAATGTAGAATTTACAGTGATGAAAAGGATGATGCTGTGGAAAGGGATGCTGTGAGCAGTTCTAGATGTTGGTCATTCTATGGAATCTGCTGGAGATTACTGTTCATGACTTGAACTGGAAATAAAATTACCAAGAAGCTATACCAGGATTGTGTGTGTTTACTACAATTTTTGGTGACGAGTTAGCTCTGCGCAGAGGGCAGAAAGGACAACCTAACCTCCACCTCTGGAACAATGCCATTTATCTTAGTATAGCGCTACAAGAACTCATACAAAGACCCATGTCATTTGAGACTGAACCTTCAACTGTTATTTTTTCTTTCACTGTTTTTGAGCGCTGCATGATATGCGTAAACCTAATATTTATGGCATTTGGAGTCAAACTAATTATTATATTTGAAGCAGAACGGAACTTCACGCGCCACACTAGACGTGCCTAACCAAAATTAAACACTGCTTTTATTTAACCACGTTGCTAGGTAACAGCCATCAGGCAGCAATTTTCAAGCCACGTCTTCAGCCGCGCTCCGAGCTTCATGTGCAGCAGCCTGCTCATGCTCTACTGGCAGCAATCTTCAGGCTTCACGTGATTGGATTCCCGGCACCTGGGACGGCATCAGGAAGTTGAGGTTGTCCGGCTGTGGTCTTGCTGCAAGCCTGCTGCTCTCATTACAGTGGTTCTTTGAGAGTGGTCGTAAATGGAGGCTTTTCCACGATTCTTCTGATAACTTTATTGTACAGACGTTGCCATTACCTGTCCCCTTCACTTACAGACCAGTGTCTAATGCTCCGTATTACAGACTTATCATTTATTGATTCACCCGGACCAGTGTCACTGCAGGGACACTGTAGAGGAGATTCTTCCTCCAGTATCCATACAGAGCACTGGACTTTTGCCCTTGTACTGGTGAAGCCTGAATCAATGGGCCGAAACACGTCGACCCCACAGAATGGAGGTGTCTGAGAGACTAAGATTGGCATATAAGAAAATTGGATACACACTTCTTTTACTATGTGGAGGGTTGATCTACCCCTTCTAGAGTGTATTGAACTACCTCTTCTCCGGATTGCTTTTTGAAAGAATTTTCTTTGTTTGTGATAAGCAACTGTATTTTGTAAGAATGGGTAGGAAGGAATTGTAAAGGTATATGTGTGTATATATTTGTGTACACGTTTATGCTCCTTTCATATACCTCAAATAAGATAACGTATTTCTTCGATAGTACACCTGGAGTTGGTATTTGAGTTATAAAGAAGAAAGACGGTTCAGGGATCAAGTACCCATTGGTAGGGACTACTTTGTTTTTCCCTATTGAAATTTGTTCTTTATTTATTCCTCCACATTAATTTGCTTGTTTGCTTGATAAATTTGCCCAAATGCGGCAGGAGTATTAGGGCAAACCCCTAATTCTTTTCCGAGCTTTGTGTGCAGCAGCCTGTACACGCTCTACTGGCAGCAATCTTCAGGCCGCACCCCAAACTCCGCGTGCAATAGCACGTGCATGCTGTACTGTTGATAGTTAAATGTCGGCTGACATTTAACATGCATTGATGTAACCAAAAGTAATAAAGAGATGCGTACTTACCTGATGGTCATATGAATACAGCATACAAGTGGTGATGTAAACCTGATGAAGCCTGTTGCCTGGTGAAGCTAGACATAAAAAAGAGACTTTCCTTCATAAAAGTCGGAATAGAAAAAAGACCTTCTTTAAATAAAAGACACTCTATAAAATATAACAAACTTGAAAAGAACACTTGGAAGACTCAATTCAACTAAAATATTTTAGTTAATTATTTTAAATAATTATTTTAAATAATTATTTTAGCTAGTTGTTTCAGCCTAATATATTGGATTGTTGTTTTGTTATTTGTTTAGGTATGCCTGAGCAAAGCATGGCAGTACCT
Source organism: Triturus cristatus (assembly GCF_964204655.1). NCBI lineage: Eukaryota > Metazoa > Chordata > Amphibia > Caudata > Salamandridae > Triturus > Triturus cristatus. Next base: position 709,565,929 of record NC_140585.1, read on the forward strand.
TCAAGTTTCCTACCAGTGCTTGGAGAAACTGCAATTCCTTGGAAACGATGGAAGAATATGTTCTTCGCCTATTTGTTAGCTATTGGAGGGGATAAATATGGTCCTGTACGAAAGCAAGCTATTCTCTTGCACCACTTAGGCGTGGAAGGTAGAAGAATTTATGATGACTTACCTGAGATTTCGTTGGGCATGGGAAACGGCCAGCCAATGAATTTGTATGATATATCACTGCAAATGCTGCAGAAGCACTTCACACCCAAAGTGAATGTAGTGATCGAGAGGCATAGGTTGTTTGGTAGGGTACAAGGACCAGATGAAGACATCATGACCTATGTTGTCTCTTTGCGTGGTCTAGTAGTTAATTGTGATTTCCAAAACTTGGTTGATTCTGTAACTAGGGACCAAATTGTTAGGTGCACAAACAGCAAGAAGGTGAAAGAAAAGTGGTTATCAAAAGATCCCAGTTTAGAAGAATCTATACAAATTGCACGGAGTATGGAGCACGCTACTGTGTGGCTAAAGGAGATTGATATGGGGAAAGGCAGTACAAAAATTACAGAAGAAGAAATTGCGATAGAAGTAAAAGAAGTCAGGAAAGAGAGCTTACAAAACCTAATACGAATGGAAACTATACAATTCCAATATTTGAAGAACATATGACTGTAACCTGTTATATGTGTGGGTATGTCCAGGGCACATAAGTTCTAGTTTTGCATGTGGAGCAAGAGATATGACATGTAGATCGTGTGGAAAGAGAGGGCATTTGGCAAACGTTTGTAGATCAAAGGGGAAGGCACAAAATGGTAGTGTCAAAATGGTTGAAGATCAGAGTGTGACCACAAGGAAATAATATTGGCTATAAATAAAATATAGAGCGCTACTATTCAAGACAACAACTGTACAAGTGATGGAAATATAAGAAAAGAAAGGACAGGAAAATTGGAAAAGCCACATTGTGAAATCATATTGGGTACTGTGAAAGTTAAAGTATTGGCTGATTCTGGAAGTTTGTTTACTCTGATCTCTAAGGAGACATATCAAAAGGAATTGGGTGCCGAGATTAAATATTTGCAACAATCTGATGTGAAAGCTGTTGGATATGGTGGCAAGAGGATTAATATATTAGAAATGCAATGGATGGATATATTTTTCAAGTGACATGGAGTGCATGGGTGGTTTATGTAACCAATGAAGGATCAAATCTTTTGGGTTGGTGCAACCAGAGGGACTTGAACATTGTGCTTGATCCTAATGCCAAAGAACCGTTCATGGTGGTAGAACCGGTGAATGAGAGTGAAATAGTGAAACACAATGTAGGCAGTGAGTGGGGAAAGGAGCTTATGGAAAGGTTCCCTCAAGTGTTTTCTAAACAATTGGGTGTATTGAAAAAATGTACCAACCAAATTATTCTCAAAAAGCATGCTAAACCTGTTGTACACAAAGTGAGACCCATACCGTATTTAATGAGAGAACCGCCCCAACAAGAATTTAACAAACTACTGAAAGAAAACATAATTGAGCCAATTGAATCGTCCAAATGGTTGTCCCCCATTGCAGTTGCTCTGAAGGAAGGAAATCAGATCTGACTATGTATTGACTTAAGGGATCTCAATAAATATATATGGGTGGACAGGCAGCCGTTACCTAACACTGGTGAAATGCTGAGCATGATGGGTGGTGATAGTGTGTTTACTGTTTTGGACATGTCAGTGGCGTACCATCAGGCGAATCATCCAAAGTCTCGCCCGTTGACTTCTTTTGTTACACCACTAGGAGCGTTCCGATACTGCAGAATGCTGTTTGGATTGGCGTCAGATTTTGCTGTTTTTCAAAGGATAATGCAAAACATTTTTGAAGGTATGCAGAGGGTGCTTTGTTTCCAGGATGACATGGTGGTGGGGGAATTGTTTGAAGATCATGATGTGTTGTTGGAAGAGGTTTTGGAGAGGATAGTAAGTCATGGGCTGACCATAAAAAGGGAAAAATGCCATTTGAGGTTGGAACAAGTAAATTATTTGGGACATAAAGTATCTGCAAATTGAATAAGACCAAAAAAACCATCATGAAGGCAATAGAGGACGCTCCTTAGTCCATCAACAAAGAACAGTTGACATATTTTTTTGGGACTTGCTGAATATAGTTCGAAATTTTTGACAAATCTTGCAGACGTAGTAGAACCTATGAGGGTACTGCTAAAGAATGGAAATGTGTTTGAATGGGTTCCAGAGTGTGCAGATGCGTTTGTTAGTGTAAAACAATATCTAGCTCCTGCGGCGACATTAGGTCACTTTGACACTAGCAGGAAAACTATTGTAACAACTGATGCTAGCAATGTTGGTCTTGGGGCAATTTTGACTCAAGTGGCTGAGGAAGGGGAAAGGATTAATGGATTTGTGTCCCGACGGTTACTAGGTGCAGAACAATCGTATTCTGCCATTGAGAAAGGCTTCAGCTTGTTATTGGTGAATGAACCATTTCAGGTATTATTTGTGGGGATTGCCGTTTGTGCTCAAAACCGATCATAAGCCTCTTGTACATATTTTTAAGTGCAGGCGGGGTTTAGAAGGAAGTGTGAGGCCTTGTATTTCGCAATTGTTGTCTGTGATGGACTACAATTTTGCTGTGTGCAAGGCAAAAGATATGTAATTGCTGATTGTTTGTCAAGAATGCCCGTGGAGTATATTTCCTGTACGCAAGAAGTGGCTTGTGTGGATGGTGAATTTGCACTCAGCTGGATGATGGGAGAGAATCGAGCTTTGGAAATCTATGTAAAGTCAACAGTTTAGGAGGAGTACAGTGAGAGGTTATTTATCTTACCTTTATGTTTTCATGTTTTTGAGCGCTGTTCATATTTTCTTGCAAATTCTGCTTGTATCCTGCAAGATATATTATTTACGTATGGGGGGTTGATTATATTTCTTTGTACGAATATTAAAAGGGGGGAGATGTGTAGAGATATTTTAGAATGTAGAACTTACAGTGATGCAAGGGATGATGCTGTGGAATAGGATGGTGGGGGCAGTTCTAGATGTTGGTCATTCTAGGGAATCTGCTGGACGTTATTGTTCATGACTTAAACTGGAAATAAAATTACCAAGAAGCTATACGAGGATTGTATGTGTTTACTACAGCTTCCTTTTCTGATGCTGACTTTCACCGACCTGTGGAATATGTTGGCTATATCAGAGTTTTGGGGGCTTCCAGAGTCTTTCTATAAGGAACAGCTATACCAGAGCTCTATGCCGCTTAGCAAATCTTTGAGACCTGATACAGGTCCAGAGGCCACAACAATCACCAAGTAAAGCACCATGCAAAATATCTTGCAATACTGAGGAATATACATAATTCAGTGTGAAAGATGACAATGCAGTATGAGTCCTCAACTGCAGTTATGCTCTAGAAGGAGGCCACAAGACCTGTTTCCAACAGGGGGAGACAAAAAAGGATGACAGTTGAAACTGAAGGGGCAGAGGAGTTTATTTTAAATACATTTACATTTTTGAAGTAGAAATGTGTTTCTTTATACCTGTGTAGTGGACTGCCTGTCTCAGATTGAGGACTTGCCTCTTTAGTTAAGGGTTGTATAGTGGAAGACTGATGCAGTGGTTGTGGCACACTGTTTCTGGCCACAAAAAGTAAAACAGTCACAGCTAATATTATTTGGCACATTTGTAGTCAGTCTTGGTAACTGAAATGTGGGAAACAGCGGTTACAACGCTGTTGTTACCACGCAGGTAGGTAACAACGCGGTCGTTACAACGACCGTGTTGTTACCACGCGGGCTTACATCGCAAGTCGTTTCTACGACTTGCGCTAGGTGGTGTGCAACACCAGGCAATGTGTTGGATTTTAAATCCAACACATTCCCTGCTATTGCGCTAACTGGAGTAGGAATAGTAATTTATACTATTCCTAAATCCAGCGCGCCATCTAGTGCAAGTCGTAGAAACGATTTGCGATGTAAAGCCACACGTGGTAACAACGCGGTCGTTGTAACGACTGCGTTGTTACCTACCGCGTTGTAACACCATGCGGTGTAACGTCACACATTCCTGAAATGTAATTCCTCACACTATTGTTGCCAGCAATGTCCGAGAGAGGATCCTTCTCTGGGGTAATATGTCTTGTAATTTCCAGGCACTTATGTGTTGATACCAAGAGGCGCCCCAGTAATATAGCTCATACCTCAAAACGCCCGGCTTAATTGTAACCACCGTGGAAATGGTTGCTCACATTATTACTGGTCCCTTTTGTTATACATTTTAGGGTGCAGTTCTAGTTTGGACAAATGAGCCTGGAGCCTGAATTAAACACTGGCTTTGCTACATTAGCAGCCAGTGCAGGCTGGCTTTAACTGCTAGATGGTACTGCAGTTTCCAGTGCAAGCAGTCCACCATTTACTTATTTCAAACACTAAGGGCCAGATGTACGACCATTCCATTTTGCGAGTCACAAATTGTATCATTTTGCGACTCGCAATTTGTGACTCGCAAAATGGAATGTACAACAGTGTCTCGGACACTGTTTGCGATTCTTAATGGGGCCGCTAAAGACCTCCCTCATTGACCTAAAGGTAGGTGACAATTTACGACCCCTTAGGAATCTCACGTATCACATGGATGGTGGCCTGCTTGGGATAGCACACCACCGTGTCAGTGTTTACGCATTAAAGTATGCTGCTGCCAAGAGGATGCTGAAAAGTGACTAAAAAGAGCATATTTATCAAACCTAATATTGCAATAAAATGTTTTTTTACTTTGACAGGTTTTTACAGCTTTGAAGACTAATGCGTTACATGTGCCATACAGAAACTCCAAGCTCACTCATCTTCTTCAGCCTTCACTCAGCGGCAACGCAAAGGTAAAGTAATACACATTATGTCAGGACCTTATGTTACACTTCAAAGCAGCTTGATAAAAGGGGATGTTTAGCATCTTCTTGCCAGCCATTTACACTAGCTGTCACATGTATCCGAGCCTTTGTGGTTAAGAATTGAAACGCCTGGAGCAATCGCCGTAATACGTGTCACACTTCACAGCACAGTAGACCTTCGTGGGTGCCCTTTTAAGCGCGCTACTGCATGCTCTTTTATTTCATCCACAATGGGAAAGGGGTCACATTTAGACCTGTTCACTTTGGAAATCGACGGGGCAGCTTCAGGAGTAGGCAGTGGCCCAGGGTATCACACACTTTTCACTGAAGATTTCTAAAATATAATTTTTTTTTTACTTTACACCAGCCCAGGTTCTTTTAAGCAACATAGGGATGCTTAAAATAAAAGGTGTCAGTTCGGGAACGCAGTCATAGGCGTTTGTTGTATTTTGTCCCTTTCAGGGCACTATCCCTGTGATTGTAGCCTGTCACAGGGGGTCACAAATTGTGACATGCCTAATTCATTTTAACTAGGTGCCCCTCCTGTGAGTCGATATTTTGTAAGTCTTTGATGTGAACTTCAGGCCAGCTATTGCATGAAGCGTGGACGGTACCACTACTCGCTAATGTTAGAGGACAGTGCTCTATAGAAGCAGCTTTGTCAATGTACTTCAGTGATCTGAGAAGCGGACAGAAGAAAAGTATTCTTTTCTTTTGTTACTCCCCTCCGATGTTGTGAGCTCTGTGTGGTATGTTTAGAGTGATCCGTGGGTCTAGTTTCCTCTTTCCTCTGGTATTTCTGCATGCCGATCAGTTGTGTGTGAGTACTCTTGGGAATCTGTGTCAGTCACTGATTTGCAGAAGTACTTACTCTAGGAATCTTTGGGAATTCTTAAAAAAGGAAGATCGTTTCTCCAAATTTTAGAGCAACCCTGCATTACATTGTGAATCAGGCACAAAATTCCTGGAAAATGTGACATTATTTATATTGATCTTCAATTATACGGCTAGACCAAGGCTGATGACCGCTTCCTGAATTGAATATTCATAAGTTAAGTGGGCTTGTAATTTAAGAATTTCAGTTTGTAGAGCTAAAGTTCCCCTGGTTGCCAGGGAACAAATAATCTTTACCCCAGCTATATAATGTGCCTTTATTAGGGCCATCTCATTCATAGTACTACGAACAAGACACAGGTGACTTGATTACAGCAGCCCACATGAACTTGCTTTGGACCAGCCCAAGTCAAAAAGGAAGATCATTCTGGAGTCATTCTGTAGTCATACGATTACTTCAGCCAGACTATTCCTGCAATTATCTGGGGAAGTCATCCCAAGCCATCTGAAGTATGCCTATAGAAAATATTTAAATGAGATGACTCCAGTCATTGCAGAAAGTATTCCAGGATTGCTTCCTGATTACTGCAGTGGGAAACGTGATGATCTTGTACTACTGCAGGATGATACCATGATGATTTCAGGATTAGGCTGGATTACTCCAGGATGGCTTCCTGATTATTTCACTGGAAGATATGTGATGATTCCTTACCACTGCAGGATGATCCCAGAAAGATTTCAGGATTAGTCTGGATTACTCCAGGATGACCTTATGAATATTTCAGGATAGGGATGTATTATTACAGAATGATCTTGTGATGACTTCAGAATGAGGCACCATTACTAAAGAATGATCCCAAAATATCTTTAGAATGGGACTACTAATCGATGATGACTTCATGATGGGGATGTATTACCTTATGATGGGTTCTGTCTGTATTACTGCATGACGATTTCAATATGCGGCTGGATTATTAAAACATATGGAATAGTAATCTGTAAACCTTTTCCATAAACAGGAAGTTAAGAAATCAGCAGTTTTTTAGTACATTGGCAGAGCAGATTACTCCAACAAAAACAAGAATTGGTAAATGCATTAGGTTTCGCCCATGTGATCAATAATAGGCTGTTTTTTGTTGTTGTGAGTTGTAGGTTGCTGAGTAGTTGTACAATATAAGTTATAGCAAGTCTGTTAAAGTGTTATTACTCAATTATTTACAAAAAGGCAATATATTGAGCTTTTACTAGTGGTTTAGTATTAGCAAAATTTTGAAAAATGAAATGAAGGAGGGAAATAAGAGAATTAATAGATGTAATAGCAATATTTTGTGTTTAGAGAAGTTCTGACAACTTTTGGGCCCGATGCCAGTGCACCTGCAACACCATTCACCTCATGCCCCAAGTGACTGCAAGATAACTGCATTTGTGACTGCCTGTTTAGTAGTAAAATACAGCAATATTTGGTGTTCAGAGGAGTTGACAACGTTTGGCCCTGGTGCCACTGCACCTGCTGCCTCATTCAAATCATGACCCTATTGCCAGTAAGGTAACTTGTGACTGTGTTCAGTTGTAAAATATTGCAATATTTGGTGTTTAGAGGGGTTCCTAGAGCTTTGGACCCCGGTGTCACTGAACCTGCTGCATCATTGAAATCATGACCCTAGTGGTTGTGAGCTGTATAAGGAGTTGACAGAGTGCAGTTTGATCAAATGAGGCGAGTGGCGATGAATCTTGTGAGTGAAGAAATACGTGTTTTGTGTGGCTCAGAGGCATTTTGAGTGACTTTAGATAGCATGTAGTTTCAAGGAAGTCTAATACATGAAGATGTGCTGAACGTCAATAGACTGGAAATGATTATATGATAGATGTGGGTAAAGGCAAGAATTCTTGGTGGTCAACGATGTTCTGAGTGAGTGCTGTGTGACTAGTGCAACTGGGTTGTGTAAGGAATATGGATGCTTAGTGAGTGGGGCTGCAGTGTGAGTGTGCTGTGATTGATTGCAAGAATGTTACAATGACTATTGGAACTAACAGAGAAGTATATTGCTGGCGGGGTGTGAGTGGATATCGGGTGGTCCAGTGTTGCTGAATGACTGTGGGTTAGTGCAGCAAATGCTGTGGGTGAATTAAGAGTCATGATGTATAGGACTTTGGTAAGTAATGAGTGGTGTGGACTGCAAATGATGTTAAGTGGTGAATGAGTGTTGCAAGTGGCTGAGTTTTGAGTGATGGCAGGTTTAGATCTCAGGTGTGAAAGGAAAGTTGAGAGGCTTGGTCATTCTGTGCGGCAGAATAGGGTTACATATTTCTGTGGGTGAGATGTGAATGAATAGCTCATGGGACTGATTGCATGAGTAAGTTATGTTTAAAATGCCCACAGTAGGTGAATGTTGTGACAAGTTGGACAGAGTGGCTGCAGATCATTGCTGGTGTGAGAAAAAGGATGTGATTGTGGCTATGGTTGCTGGTGGGTGGTATGGATGACTGTAGTTGTGAATAGCTGAGAATGAATGATGCATGTAGGTGAAGAAGAGTGGAATTAGAAGGTGTTAAAAAAATTGGTAGTAAGCAAGTGATCAGAGTTCTTGAGGGGAATGGCGTAATGACTTAGTAGTAAAGCAGCAGAGGCAAATGGCTATTGAACATGCATGGAGAGAAAGTGGATTTGTTAATAGTGTAGTGTAGTTCCTATTTCCCTTATAGGCTCTGCGCATTGGAATAATATTCACTATAGTTGTGGCACAGGACTGAGGTCAGTATGCCTCAATCGAGTACATTAAACTTAATTACTTTGTGTGCCAGCTAACTCAGAGGCCACTAGAAACTCCTTGAATAAACAAGAAGGGAGTAGTTTCTGGCAACCGCATAAACATGACAACTTTGTTTCCCTTAGAAACAGAACATGTCTCAGAATTGTGGAAATAACAGATAACAGTTTCACTCAGTCAACCGTGCATGCTTAGTTTCTTCAGAGTTACACAGAAATACACGAGCGTTTCAATAAAAAGGATTTATTGAACAGTCTTGTTTCTCATGTAAGAGATATGAGCTGTTACAATCGCAATACAGTATGCGAGATATAATACGTACAGCGTAAGCAGTAAGAAGAAATAATACTGCAACAGCATTGTCTTCTAGCTATGACATATATTCATATACACATACATAAATGACATAGACTGAAAAGTGGATACTCGTATGATGCTTCTAAATAGTTCTACCCCAGTGTACCTAACCTAAGTGTAGTACAAGGTAAGAAGTAGGTGATGTATTCTATAGTATGGTATGCTATAGGTTTGCATATGCCAAGAGTCCCTCTAGGTTCTAGTCAGCTCCATACCTTAGAATGAGAGAGGTGGGAATCTCTTTCCGAGTCTCAAACTCTAATACCCCGCGAAGGGAGTCAGAACACTGGAAACTGGATTCTCTGCGAGCAGAGATGACAGTGTCTGGTCAGTGCGTCAGGCGGGGACTCGAATTCTTACGAACTTGCCGTGGCGAGCCATATCAAGCTGTGCAGCTGAGCCGTGGTTTGCCATGGGAAGGGAAGGTATATTTATACCTGGAAAGTGCTTAGGAATGTTAGCATTGACGTAAAGTCGGACAGAGGAAGACATCATGAATGAAACCCTAAGGAATAGTAGTTCATGCAGAATAGATGAGTTCTTGGAGAAATCAATAAACAATGTGTAAAGAAAGAGAAAGTATCTCACGTGCGCACCACCAGAGGAGCTACTGGTAGGTTCTCACCAGCTTTTTTTTATTGTTGTGTGTCCAGGGAGGTGATTGCTGACCTCGTTAGCCCTGATAAATTTGCCACAAATAAATTGGCAATGAAACATGTTGGCCGTCATTAATATGGTATACAACATGCTGTGTTTTTAATTGCGGGATAGACTCCTTAATTGGAATAAAAAAGATAATAACTGTGAGTCTACCCCTTTTCTTTATATGTTGTGATTTTGAGACTTTCTTATCTCTGTTTTTCACGGGGGACACCAATTCTTTGTGTTTTTTCCTTTCTCTTCACTGGACATATCACTTTTCTCTATGTGAAAGTTATCGATGATGAAACAAACGTGGGCAAGCTGGTGAGAACCTACCAGTAGCTCCTCTGGTTGTGCGCACGTGAGATACTTTCTCTTTCTTTACACAATTTTTGTCACCTAGCTCTTGGAAAAAGGAGGGGGTGTGTGTAAAGTGAGATAAGCCATAAAACTGTTTGGAGGACTGACTGTTCACTTTTTCTTTTCTGTCTTTTTGAATTTTTAGAATATGTGGCACACTGGATGGGGCTATACCATGTGATTAGATGGGTGACGGAGGTTTTTGATTAAGTTGTCTTTCCTCTTCCCATTCCAGATTAAAATAAAATATTATGTGCTATTGGGTGCCAGTTCTTGTTTGTTTAAATGATAATTGAGTGGAGGGTGTTCTGGCACGTTTTCCCTCTATAGCTCCTTTTTGATTCAGTAAGTGTAAATCAGAACAAACATTAGCAAAGCCAATAAGTCTCGCAAATACAAGAGCTATTGGCTTTGACAATGTGTTGTTTGTGATGTTGTACACCAGTGTGGCTGCTGTTCAGCATGGCTAAAAGTTAGTGGCTTGGAGTGTCATAGAGTTGGGGAGCAGACTGTTGTAGGGTGGATTTGTTGGAGTACAGTGTCGCAGAGTGAAGTAGGAGGAGCAGAGTGTCGTAGAGTTGAATAGTAAAGTTCAATGGTTCAGTGGTAGAGAGTGTTGCATAGTGCAGAGGAGTGACATGGGTGGGGTAAAACAGGGTGGAGTCGGCTGGAGTGGATTGAGGTAGTTGGGTGGATTGAGTCGTGTGAATTGGAGTGTGGTGAACTGAAATGGAGTGAGGTGGATTGGAAAGCAGTGGATTAGATGAGACTGAGGTGGGTGCATTGGATGGAATTGATAGAACTAGGGTGGGTTGGATTGGATTGGGATGAATTGTGAGCAGGGTGGAGTGGAATGGGGTGAATTAGATTGGACAGGAGTGGTGTGGGGTGGACTGGAGTGGGGTGGGCCGAACTGCGGTGGGGTATACTGAACAGGGGTAGATTGGATTGGAGTGAGTGGGGTGCACTGGATTGAGTGGGGTGAACTGGATAGCTTGGGTAGGTTAGATGGGGTGGATTGGACTGGTGTGGAGTGAACTGGAGTGAGGGGGATTGGATTGAGTGAGGGGGATTGGATTCATTAGGGCAGATTGGATTGAGTGGGGCAGATTGCTTTCGATTGGTGTGGGGCAGATTATTTGGATTGGGCGGATTGTTTAGGATTAGTGTGGGGCAAATGGCTTTAGATTGGAGCAGAATGCTTTAGGGCAGATTGCTTTGGATTGCTGTGGGGCAGACTGCTTTGGATTGGTGTAGGGCAGATTGATTTGGATTGGTGTGGGGCAGATTGCTTTGGACTGGTGTGGGGCAGATTGCTTTGGACTGGTGTGGGGCAGATTGCTTTGGACTGGTGTGGGGCAGATTGCTTTGGACTGGTGTGGGGAAGATTGCTTTGGACTGGTGTGGGGAAGATTGCTGTGGATTGGCGTGGGCAGATTGCTTTAGATTGGGGCAGATTGCTTTGGATTGGTGTGGGACAGATTGCTTTGGATTGGTGTGGAGTGAATTGCTTTGGATTGGAGTGGGGCAGACTGTTTTGGGGCAGATTGTTTTGGATTGGTGTGGGGCAGATTGTTTTGGATTGGGGCAGATTGCTTTGGATTGGTGTGGGGCAGATTGTTTGGATTGGGGCAGATTGCTTTGGATTGGTGTGGGGCAGATTGCTTTGGATTGTGTCAGAAAGATTGTTTGGATTGTGTTGGGAAGATTGTTTGGATTGGGGCAGATTGCTTTGGATTGGTGTGGGGCATATTGTTTGGATTGGAGTGGGCACATTGTTTGGATTGGAGTGGGGCAGATTGTTTGGATTGGAGCAGATTGCTTTGGATTGGTATGGGGCAGATTGCTTTGGATTGGTGTGGGGCACATTGTTTGGATTGAGGGCACATTGTTTGGATTGGAGCAGAATATTTTGGATTGGTGTGGGGCAGATTGTTTGGATTGGAGCAGATTGCTTTGGATTGGTGTGGGTCAGATTGTTTGGATTGGAGCAGATTGCTTTGAATTGGTATGGGGCAGATTGATTTGGATTGGTGCGGGACAAATTGCTCTGGATTAGAGTGGGGCAGATTGTTTTGGGGCAGATTGCTTTGGATTGGAGTGGGGCAGATTGCTTTGGATTGGAGTTTGGCAGATTGTTTTGAGACAGATTGTTGTGGATTGCTATGGGGCAGATTGCTTTGGATTGGTGTGGGATAGATTGCTTTGGATTGGAGTGCAGCATATTGTTTGGATTGGGGCAGATTGCTTTGGATAGGTGTGGGGCAGATTGTTTGGATTGGGGCAGATTGCTTTGGATTGGAGAGGGGCAGATTGTTTTAGGGCAGATTGAATTGAATTGGTGTAGGGGCAGATTGCTTTGGATTGGAGTGGGGCAGATTGCTTTGGATTGGATTTGGGCAGATTGCTTTGGACTGGTGTTGGGGCAGGTTGTTTGGATTGTTGTTGGGCCGATTGTTTGGATTGGGGCAGATTGTTTTGGATTGGAGTTCATCAGCTGCTGCACAATCGGCAAAATTTAACAAAATACATGTTTCCTGCTCAAACAGATCAAACCGTACTAAAAACGTGGCAACATGGTTGCTGTACAGTGGAAAGTCCTTGGCAAATGTCGGATGGTCATTTTTATTTTACTTATTGCTGTATATAGTATTTAAACTGTTACTAAAGAGGAGAAATGTTTGTACAGACTATTAGCATGTGTAAAAAAAGGATAAAACAATTAAGTAATATGATCACAAAATGTGCAACATTCCGCTGTATAATTTGCCTTTGATTTCCACATAATTTAGTTAACCCTGTCGCCCAATTTGTTTCTCTCCTGCCACCTCATGGCAATGGCCCTGGAGGTTGTCAAGACCACCATGGAGGGTAGATACCAAAGCATAATGCAGCGTTGGCATTCTGCCAAAATGATGCTGGAGCTTCCAACATGAGCTTCCAACATGAGCGTTGTCACATTTATGAAGCGCTCTCTTCAAATGGCATATTGTCTAAGGATTGATGATACAGAGACACTCAAATTGTGAGATTCTAAAGATGCAGCGTTTTCAGATAATCTATCATCAGCTACATAAACTGCTGGTTTTAGCAAAAAACGTTGTTGATTCTATCTCAAATGGATAAAACTTTTCTAAAAGAGGAGCAACTCGTGTTGCCGCACTGTGCTAAACCCATCACAAATATTGACTGGTCACTTTACATTGGTTATTGCTCTATTTGGGTGTTAATCTGAAAGTAATGAGGCAAAACATTTGCACAGTGTAAACCTGTGTACAGGTGTCAAAATACTGAAGTAAAACTCAAAATAAATGTCACACATTATATACAAAATTCTAGTTTTGTGGCCGCATAATTTAGTCGGCCCTGCTGCATAATTTGGAGCTTTCCTCCCGCTTACTTCAAGTAGCGCTGTTTATTTAACACACAGCACCAGAGAACTGTGCAGGGCGGGGGCGGTTTAAGGGTATTGAGAAATGTAAACAAATAAGATACAGACTAACAGGAACGAGCAGAAAATGTGGCGCAGGATTAAGCCTATGAAATGGAGACAGACGTGAGTCTTTTGTTCTGCTGCAGTGGCAAGATTGGAAGGTAAAGTGTGGGCACCATCTAAGAGAGAAGCTGTGGAGAGAGCGAGGGTGGATATTGGCATAAGGAAAAGGCGAGACTCTGGCATAGGGTATTCAGAAAGGAGACCTTCGATGGGGCAGAAAGGTCAGTGGACATTGCAAAGTTTCAGGCGCCAAGAGCGGCCCACATCTCGGTGACCAATGTAAAATACCCCTGCAAGTAGCATCATCTGAATCACACGCTTTCTGCCTGCCACGTGATGCGGCCTTTTATTTTAGTCGAATTTAACTTGATTTGTTTAAACAGCATTAGTTAACAAAATGTTTTCATTTACATCAAGCACGCATAATCTTGCAGGGCGGCATTTCTTGGAAGAGCTTCCCATGTGTTTAAAGTGTGATCACTTGTTCATGGCCCCAAATGCGAACTCGTCCATAAAAGCAGACAAGGAAAGGTGAATGTCTCTGGAGTAACCATGTGTTCACTCAGGAATGAATCAAGCGCTGCGCTGGTTCCATTGTTCCAGGGCATCAGCAGGAATGGCCTTGCACTAATACCCCGACCGAGTTAGCACCTTCGGGCTCTGTATGTTTTCAGTGGCAGAAGGGGGGCTTGGGGGGGGATGGCGACCGCAGGGAGTCCCCACCCCCGGGCAGTTTGGGAGGGGGCGTGTGGAGGGAGGGGTTTGCGGGCCCCGCGCGGTTTTTGAACTTGGGCTGGCTAGTAGGGAAAAGATAGCCCAACGCCAGCCCAAGTAGAGCCCAAATGTATCGAAATGTTGCCCAGGTATAAATACCTTGGGAGCCCGCCCCCGGCCACCATTTTAGGTTTGGTGACCTGGTGGCCGGGAGCGAGGATAGTGCCGTGTTTTTTGTCAGGTGTCTATTGATTGTGTGTAGGTTCGTGATGTCGTCCCAGGATTACCGAGTGCTGGAGGCTCTTCGGTTGTTATCGGAGGCGGGCAGGATGGACTTGGTGATCGGGGACGTCGCGGGGCCGTCGCGGCCCCCGCGGCAGGCCTCGGCCGGAGTGGCGGCGGCTGTTGCGGCGTGTACTTCGCCGAAGCGTTCAAGGCAGGTTGCGGTAAGTGAGAGGGGGCGCCCGCGTGTGAGAAGGGCGGTCTCCGCTCGTCATGGACAGTCGGGTCGGGTAACGGTGCCGGGGGAGGCGGGGGTGGTGTCTGCGGCGGGGCCTGGGGCGGGTTTGTCGGCGCGCTCCGCGTCATCGCCTGCGAGGGTGGGTAAACGCGGGGGCGGGCGCGGCACGAAGCGTCGTTCGTCGTCAGGGCCGGAGGTGGTGTTAGGTAGCGCGCGGGAGGAGGAGGCGTTGCGGAGTGTGGGCGGGCCGGCGGGTGGAGAGCAAGGGGCTGGATGGGCGCGGGGGTCGGCACTGGCGGCCGGATCTGCCGGTTTTGAGGTCGGAGATTGCTTGTTTGTCGAGGGGGGGGCGGGGGGGTTGAATGCGGGACCGGAGCCGTCACGGGGCTCAGTGCCGGAGTGGAGGGGCTTGGGGGGGTATGCTGGGGCGGGTGTGGTGGACGAGCGGTGCGGGGGGCAGGGCGAAGCAGCGCCTGTCAGCCCCTTATTGTTTTCGCCGGGGTCATCCATAGGGGGCGCGGTTGGTTCGGTGGGGGCGAGTTCGTTGGGGGAGGGAGAATGGGCGCAGGTGGAAGGGTGGGGTTCGGCACAGGAATTGAGGAGGCAGGGGGAGCAGGGGTTTGGGGAGCAGGGGTTTTTGGAGCGGAGGAGTGCAGTGCAGCTTCAGGTCCCAGGAGGGGTGGGCTGGCATTCCGTTGATGAGGATCTTGGGGGGGGGGCTGGGGAAGGGGAGTTTAGGGAGGAAGGTTGGTTTGTCGGGGGCGGGGAGGCAATTGGGGGGGGTGTTGCGAGCGAGGGTCTGGACATTTTTCCCTCCTGGGCAGAAGGTGTCAGGAGCCTGGGTGGGGAGGGAGCGGCAGGGTGGTCAGGTGCCCTGGGGCAGGTAGCGGTAGGTGTAGCCAGGACGAGGGCAGTGTATGGGGCGAGCGGTCGGGCCCGTGCCAGGTCAGTCCGGTCGCTGTCTGGGGGGAGAGGTTATGGCGAGGAGGTGGCGTCGGCGTTGGGTCATGCTCGGTTGGAATGGAGCGAGGATGAGGAGGAGGGGGTGGCGCCGCTGAATGCGGGAGCGGGACGAGTGAGTGCGTCAGGCAGTGGTGTGGCAGGTTCGGTCTTGCTGAAGGGTAGTGGATCGCGGGCAGCCAGTGGTTTTGTCGCTCCTGGCACACCAGTCCAAACTTTTTCTTTCCAGGTTAGGTCAAGTGGCAGAGCAGCGGACTCGGTAGGGCAAGGTACGGCCCATTATCGCCGAGGAGAAGGGAGGATGAGGCCTTGCGCGGCACATTCCGTACCGGCGGGGGATCCCGTCGCGGTCAGCGCACGAAGGTCAGGCGCGACCTCGCTGGCCCCAACGTCACGGCGTTCAAGGTGGATGGACTTTTCTGATAAACTGGATGCTTGTGTTGAGCGTGGTAGAGGGGAGGACCGGCGAGTACAGTCGGCTCCCCCGCCAGGTGGTTATAGGGCCATGGAGGCCGCTGGTGCTAACGTAGGGTCCGGTAAGGCCCGAAGGGTGGATTTTGCCGAGGAGGAGCGGATGGTGGAGGAGCCATTACTGCTCGACTATGATGAGGATAGCCCCGAGGAAGGGGAGATACGGGGTGATGAGGTGGGGGGACACTCTCATGCTTCTCGTAGTCTGTTTCAGGTTCCGGGTGCGGCACCCATTGCACAGTCTGTGGTGGTGAAGTCGGCTGGAGAGCACGGCCCGTCAGCGAGGGCGCATCCTCCAAGGGATTCTTCGGCACGGGCGGTGCAGCGGTCGGAGTCGGTCCGCACGCCCTCCTTAGAGCCAGGTGAGAGCGCAAAAACACAGGCCAAACCTATTATGGTGTCTGTGGGGTCTGGAGAGGACGGGGGTGGGGGTTTGTCCGAGGGGAGATTGTATAGAGGCAAGTATGTGAAGGACACTGGGGTTGGTACGGGGACGGAGGGAGCATTGTCGGGGGCCAAGGTGGAGAGTGGGTCTAAGGCGGAGGCAGGCGATGGTAAGGAAAAGCCGCAGAGCAAGGAACTAAAGATTAAGAAGCTCCCCTATATGGGGGTGACTAAGCCCCTGGGGGCGCATTTAATGCTGGCAACCAAAGAGCGTATTTGGAAGGGTGAATATGTTGAGATTCTGAAACTGTTACACAGGGAGGTGAGGTCTAAGGAGGGTTCTAAAGAGGAAGAGTACGAGCTGGCCAAGCGCCCTAAGGTGCCGCTGACGATCGAGAACTGGACGGCGGCGTTCTTAATTTATGCTAGTGTTTACTGCGAAAAGTTTCCTGAGCGCTGCGTAGCCATATTTAAGTATATGGACGTTATTCGGAAGGCTCAACTCACTGGTACGGGTTATGCTTGGGCCCAGTATGATGAGGAATTTCGAGCACGTATGGCTTGGGATGATGAAGCTAAATGGGGCGAGTTGGATAATGACCTGTGGCAACATACTATGGGGGCCGCGCCAGGGGGAAAGACAATTTTTACGGCTAGTGGTCTGCCGTTAGTGTACCGGCCCTTTCAGGGAAAGCCCACCCGGGGTGGGGTGGGAGGCTCAGCCGCATCACAGTCTGGGGTCGGGGCTTGTTGGGATTTCAACAAGGGCCTGTGCACGCGTGAATATTGTAAATACAAACACGAGTGTTCTAAGTGCGGCAAGCGGCACTCCCTCGTCAACTGCTGGGGAGTCAGGCCATCAGGAGGGCAGCAAGCAGGTGCAGGGTTGCCTGGCAGCGCGCAGCAGTCACAGGGTGGGCGAGGGGGTAGGGGCGCACAAGGTCCTGGGCCAAAGGGCTCCTACACCAATTAAATTGGCTCGGCTTCAGGATGCCTTGGATGGCTACGAGGACTTGGTGGCAAAGCAGACTCTTTTGGATGGTTTCAGGTGGGGTTTTCATTTGGGGTACCACGGGCCCCGGCAGAGGAGGTGGGCGGATAATTTGAAATCCGCAGCGGAGCACAAGCTGGTGGTGCGAGAAAAATTGAGTAAGGAAGTGCATGAGGGGAGGATGGCAGGCCCGTTTGGAGAATGGCCAGTTCCTAATTTGATCATTTCCCCTATTGGTGTGGTGCCCAAGAAGGAGGAGGGGCAGTTTCGGCTGATTCAGCATTTGTCATGGCCTGAAGGGTCGTCAGTCAATGATTTTATCGACGAAGACGCGGCTTCGGTGTCATACTCATCAGTTGACGTCGCTATGTCACTGGTTGTGGCCGCGGGCGCAGCTGCAGGGATGGCAAAATGCGATATTAAGTCGGCTTTCCGGCTGCTCCCGGTTCATCCGGATGACTGGCCTTTGTTGGGCATACAATTTGAGGGTGAATGGTATGTGGATAAGGCGCTACCCATGGGTTGCTCGGTGTCATGTGCTCTTTTCGAGCTCTTCAGCACTTTTTTGCAGTGGTTTTTCACGCACCGCACGGGTCACAGTTGGGTCACACATTATCTGGATGATTTCTTTTTTGTGGGCTCGCCGGGCTCTTCGGAGTGCCGGCGTGCGCTGGAGTCGTTTCAGGAGCTTATGGGGGATTTGGGGGTGCCTTTAGCTCCGGAGAAAACAATGGGGCCGGATACTGTCATTTCATTCCTGGGCATTGAACTTGACTCAGTTGCCATGCAGGCCCGGCTGCCCGCGGATAAGAAATCTAAAATGTTGGTTTTGCTGGACGAGATGTTGGCTCGACCGAAGGTGACGGTGAGGGAAATACAGGTGTTGCTAGGCCATCTGAACTTTGCTTGTAGGGTGGTTCGGGCGGGGCGGACTTTCTGTCGGCGCCTGGGCCGGGCCTTAGCAGGCCGGCACTTGCCTCATCATCATGTGCGCCTGTCGGCTGGGGTGAAGGAGGATTTGCGGATGTGGTCCTTTTTCCTGCACTCATTTAACGGGGTGCCTTTGGCCAGGGACGAGGATGTCCAGTGGGATGTGCAGCTGTTTTCAGATGCGGCGGGCAGTGAAGGTTTTGGCGTCTACTGGCAGGGTCATTGGTGTGCAGAGCAGTGGCCTCAGGAGTGGAAGAATGGTGGGCGGAGCATTGCCTTTTTGGAACTCTTCCCACTTTTGGTGGCTTTGACCATTTGGGGCAAAGAGCTGGAACACAAGAAGGTGCTTTTCCGTGTGGACAACATGGCGGTGGTGCAAATAGTCAATAGACAATCGGCCAGGGATGAGCAGATTCTGAAATTACTGAGGGTGTTTGTGCTGGGCTGTTGCGCTATGACATTTCATTCAGGGCTTTGCACGTACCGGGCGTGGACAATGACATCGCGGATGCTTTGTCTCGTTCACAGTGGGAGAGATTCCATGGGCTGGCCACAGAGGCGGACAGGACACCGACCCCGATGCCGGAGCACCTCTGGTCGGTCGGCAACGCAGGGTGTTTCAACTGGTGGTAGGTTCTTTGTCGGTTTCCACGCGTACGGCGTACACATTGGCATGGAAGGAATTTTTGGCGTCAGGTGCTAGTAGGAGGGTAGAGCCGGGGCGCAGTTCGGAGGATGTGGTCCATTTTATTCTTGACCTCATTGAGAAGGGTCTGTCGCGGGTCACTATAGCAGGGAAGTTGGCTGGGGTTGCTTTCATGGGGAAGCTTTTTTGGGGTTATGCCCCGTCTGCTGGGGAAATAGGTCGCAGGATGCTTGAAGGGTGGGCCAGAGAACGGGGCGGTACTGGGGTGTCCCGTTTGCCGATTTCCTGGCAGACGCTGGCTCGTTTGCTGGCTGTGTTGCCTGCAGTTTGCACTGACGATTTTGAAGTTGCATTGTTTTCTACCCTTATGGTTTTCATGTTTTTCGGAGCTTTCAGGGTTTCGGAGCTCCTGGGGACCAAGTTGAAGCGGGGTATTTGTTGGCAGGATGTTTTCATATCGGACACTGGCGTACATGTTTGGTTGGCCAGTTCCAAAACAGATCAGAAGGGGGCTGGTAAAGGGGTTTGGTTGGAGGCGGGATCCCCTAGTTGCACATGTCCGTTGCGCTGGGCCAGGCAGTGGAGGTCGCTCTCGGGGGGGGACGGGGGCCAGTTAGTTTTCCAACACATAGACGGGGCGCGCGTCTCTGACTATCAGCTGCGCATGGTCCTGCGTAAGGGGTTGCAGCGGTTGGGGTTGGATGGCGCGCAGTTTGGGACACACTCTTTCAGGATTGGGGCAGCGACTGAGGCGCATAAGCGGGGTTGGTCGCAGGGCGATATAATGCGCTTGGGGCGTTGGTCCTCTTCCTGCTTTCACAGATATGTACGGGAGGATCCTCCTTCGGCGCCTGCGTCTACTGCTTTGGTGTGAGTCTCATATTTGTTTTTCATTTCAGGTTCGGTGGCCGGGCCACACGCGAGGGAGTTGACGGTGTGGATTGTGGGGCATTCCTTCGTCAAGTGGGCGCACGTTCAGGCGTGCAAAAGTTATTTTGGGGAAAGTTTGGGTTTCAATGGCAGCCTTTTTCGACTGGTGTGGAAGGGAAAGGGGGGGATGCTCTGGAGGGAGCTGATCCCCTGTCTGAATAAAGCCATGGTGAGGGGTCAATGCCCGGATATTCTCTTAATTCACTTGGGGGAGAATGATCTTTGTAGTGTGAAAGGGGTGGTATTGTTGCGAGCCATGAAAAGAGACTTGGCGTTGGTGAAAGAGCAGTGGTCGGGTTGTCATGTTATCTGGACAGAATTGGTCCCGCGGAGGGTGTGGAGAGGGGCGTTGAAGCCCAGGGCGGTTGATAGGTCTCGGAGGAAAGTGAATTTGGAGATCTCCCGGTTTTGCCGAGATTTGGGCTTTGGGAGAGTCACCCATAAGGATATCCGCTTTGAGGCGGTAGAGTTTTTTCGGGGAGATGGGGTCCATTTGTCGAGGTTGGGCATGGATCTTTATTTGTTGGAGCTCAGGGAGGTCTTGTCTCGGTGCTTGAGGGGGCAGAATCAGGCTCGTTGTGTTTAAAGCCTTTTTTGTTGGGGGGCAGAAAGAGGGGAGGGTAGTTGCACCGCCCCCCTCTTTCTGGGTGGCGGGGGTTATGGTGATTTCTGGTCAGTTTTACCGGAAGTTGGTGGAGTGATTGGGGTTGAGTTGGGGTTATCGACAGGAAAAGGTTAGTTTGGTAAATTTAGTTCGGTTACACAGTTTGGGGGCCGATAGCTGAAAAGGGGCAGGCAGGGGAGTTTTGGTTAACAGAAGGTTTGGATTTAGAGATTGTTGGGGGGTTATACAGGAGTGTAATGTTTTATAATGTTTTATAATGCTTTTATATTGTTGTAATGTTGTAATGTACGGGCGGGGGCGGGCTCGAAGGTATTTAGGGGAGGGGGCGGGGGGCGGGGCTAGGCTTGTTATATTTAGTGAGGCCTAGTTTTGGAAGGCGTTTCGGCCAAGGATTTTAATTTGTAATGTGCACCTGTTTCCAATAAAGCGGCCTTTTACACACAACGATCTTGTCAGTGGCCTGCTTCCCCCCCTCCACCCCTCCCTCCCAAGGGGGGCTTGGGGGGGGATGGCGACCGCAGGGAGTCCCCACCCCCGGGCAGTTTGGGAGGGGGCGTGTGGAGGGAGGGGTTTGCGGGCCCCGCGCGGTTTTTGAACTTGGGCTGGCTAGTAGGGAAAAGATAGCCCAACGCCAGCCCAAGTAGAGCCCAAATGTATCGAAATGTTGCCCAGGTATAAATACCTTGGGAGCCCGCCCCCGGCCACCATTTTAGGTTTGGTGACCTGGTGGCCGGGAGCGAGGATAGTGCCGTGTTTTTTGTCCCCTCCCTCCCTCCCTCAAAAAACACGTTTTTTGGGGTGTTTTTCTCCACTTTGTTCGTTTCGGGGTCGGGGTTTTTCAGTATACGTTTTTCCAGTTTTTCCCCCTTTTTTGCGAAATTTTTCAGGCGTTTTGTGGGAACAGATGTGCAAGGGGTTCTGCTATGTTTGTACTTTGTCGCTTGGAGCAGGTGCTGTGCGGGGGTTATGGTGATTTCTGGTCAGTTTTACCGGAAGTTGGTGGAGTGATTGGGGTTGAGTTGGGGTTATCGACAGGAAAAGGTTAGTTTGGTAAATTTAGTTCGGTTACACAGTTTGGGGGCCGATAGCTGAAAAGGGGCAGGCAGGGGAGTTTTGGTTAACAGAAGGTTTGGATTTAGAGATTGTTGGGGGGTTATACAGGAGTGTAATGTTTTATAATGTTTTATAATGCTTTTATATTGTTGTAATGTTGTAATGTACGGGCGGGGGCGGGCTCGAAGGTATTTAGGGGAGGGGGCGGGGGGCGGGGCTAGGCTTGTTATATTTAGTGAGGCCTAGTTTTGGAAGGCGTTTCGGCCAAGGATTTTAATTTGTAATGTGCACCTGTTTCCAATAAAGCGGCCTTTTACACACAACGATCTTGTCAGTGGCCTGCTTCCCCCCCTCCACCCCTCCCTCCCAAGAGGCCTGGTCTCTCGTGTGCCCTCCATTCACAGCCCAGACATTTCCTTACCTGACATCTTGGATTCTCCCTACCTCCCCCGCAGTGACAGAGAGCGGGAAAAGTAAAGCCCGGTTAGGAGTACATTTCAACAGTACTACACTGACGTCTGGATTTTGACTTTGATGTATAATTGCTCACTCTCCGTTTCACTGGAGCGATGTGATGCTGAGAGAGAGGCAGCTTCTAGCATCGCCTCTTTCACCGGCGGACATGACGGGAGAGTTTCCCGCTTTCAGAAGCAGAGATAAGACAGCCCAGCAGTTTGAAAATGGGAAGCCACAGCTCCCTCTTCAAAAGAAACACACCATCCTGACGAGGTTCAGCAATGCGTCTCCTTTCCACTCTCCTGCAAACATAAGATCGCATGTAATCAGCAGTTGGTCACTTGGCACAGCAGTTCTTCCGCTTTGTCTCTCCTTGCCACTCTGGCTATATGGGCGCTCCAGGGCAACTTCCGTTTGAACAACCTGAAATAGAAAAGGGACGAAAGTAAACCCCAGGGTAATGTTTATCTCCGGCTTTATCTTACCACGGTACCTCCAGAGTACCATTTCGTTGCACAAAGTGTATTATAATTTCTGTCCATGATTAAAGATACTTTTTTTGCCTGTAAACTTTTATTTAAAATCTCAAATTTTAACTATCAACTTTATTTAAAGAAATTCTCAAAAATTGTGTCAGAGCCACTAAAATGATGCCAGAAAACAACAAGCATTGGCAAGACCAACCGTTTTGTCTGCAGGACAACTATTGGCATTATCCTGAGCCTGGCGTGGAGCTCAGTTTGATAAGAAACATTTCCAAGGTGGACGGTGTCATGTCTTTCAAGCACTACACGCGGAGACAGGTAAGTGAACATATACTTCTTTATTTCCTTGTGCTGCAGTTGTGCCCACATGCACGTCTGTCCCCTGTGCCCTCGTGTCCAGAATGCCCTCCCCACTCCCTGACCGGAAGTGGTGTCTGGTTCCTGCCCCCTCCCCACCAGTCGGGTACAGGGTCCTAGTACCCCTTTGACCCAGGTCACTACATCTCCCCCTTTGTTACGAGAGAGAAAGAGAGAGAGAGAGAGAGAGAGAGAGAGAGAAAAGAGATGGAGAGATATTTCGTTATCCCCATCATTACATTTCTTCAATCAGTCTTTTTGGCCTTTTGCTCACTCTTCTTGGACAAGTTCCTTCCTTTGCCTTCTGTGATCCCTTTTCTTGTCCCTCTCCTTGGTCTGGTCTTCTTCCTTTGTTGTCTGTAGCTTCATATCTTTCATGTGTGTCACTGTTCACTGCTGCAGTGTCCTCTCCGTCTTCATCCATGGTCTTCAGTCCCTTGAAGTGAGAACTGTTCCTTGTTATTCGGTAGGGGCCCGCCGCTGCAGTTATCATTGGCCCCTTGACATTTGTCACTGTTAGAGGTTCCTTTGAGAATGGACTGTCGGATTTTCTCAGTTGCCGCTGACGCACCACCACTGAGTCCCCTTGCTTAAGGTGGAACGGAGTGGCATGTCGCCTGGCGTCGGCATAAGCTTTCATCTTCTCTTTGGCCTCCTGCTCTCTGACAGCAATGCTGCTGTGCTCTGGTGGCGCCATTGCTTCTAATTGTGGTAGCCTCGTCCTGCTTGTCCTTCCCAGCACTAATTCAGCGGGACATCGTACCGTGGAGCTGTAAGGGGTATTTCAATAATCTCGTAGTACTTGACAGAGTGCTTGTCCTATTGATATCTGCGCCAGCTTTGCTCTCTGGACAGCCTTTTTTATGTTCCCCATGAACCTCTCCACCATGCCATTCGCTTGTGGCCACAGAGGCATTATCTTCCTGTGATAAATGCCTAGGTAGTCCATGAATTTTCGAAACTCCTCCCCTGAGAATGGAGGACCATTGTCGGTTTTTAATGTCTGTGGCGAGCCCCAGGCCATGAATATGTCATCCAGTATTGGCAGTGTTGCGTTCGCCGATGTCGATGAGATTTGTCGCACTATGGGAAATCTTGAATATTCATCAATGATCACGAGCAAGTAGTTGCCCATGTCCAAAGGCCCATTGAAGTCTGCTGCCAACGTTGTACATACTGCTCCTGGAAGTTTTAACATTTGTAACGGTTCAGGCTTTGCTGGCTGTCCTGTTGTTTAGCAGATGTGCCAATTCAGGATAGTGTCCTCTACCATTCTGTCTAGGCCAGGGAACCATACTTTCCCCCCGTAGCAATTTCTTTGTTGCGACTATGCCTGTATGTGATTCATGTGCCAAATTTACAGTCTGTCGACGTAGTGCACTTGGCATTACAATCCTTGTTCCTATCATTATTATTCTGTTTTCAGTCTCTGATAGTTCTTCATGTATCTTTTTGAATGCTAACATTTCCTCCTTGTTGACTCTTTCTCCCATGGTGCTGTTGTTGTTGAAGTGTCTCCATCTCTGCTGGCTTGTCACCACTTGAACCGCTTGCATTGTGGCATCCCTCGCTGTTTCTTGCTCTAGTTCCGCTATTGTTATTGGTGCCGGAGTGTTCTGTCTTAGCACAAAATTTAAGTACTCTTCTGCTATTAATGCATTCTCAGGTGCCTGGGTTGTGTTCTTTTCCCGGCTTGTGCACGATCTTCAAATCATAGTCCATCAGTCTTATACCCCATTGCTCAATTCGATGCGGTATCTTTGCATTTGGATTGCCATATATTGTCACCAGGGCCTGATGGTCAGTTACAATGGTGAATAGTTTCCCGTAGATGAACATGTGATAGTGTTCACACGCCCATACCACTGCTAGGCTTTCCTTTTCTGGCTGAGAGTATGCCCTTTTAATGTCAGACAGACTTTTGCTTGCATATGCGACCATTTTTCCTGGAGATTCCCTACCCGGTAGATGTTGTGCTAAAATGACTCCTAGTCTGACCGGGCTGGCGTCCACCGTCAGCTCCGTGCATAGCAATGGAATGAAATAGGCAAGATGATCCACAGCTATTTCAGCATGTTTGATGGCCTCAAATGCCCTATTGCAATCCTGTGTCCAGATGAATTTCTGACCCTGCTTCGTTAGGTCCCGAAGAGGTGTGCTTACTGTGGCGAAGTCTTTTATGTAGGGAGCACAGTAGCTGGCAAGCCCAAGGAATGACCTCACTTCTGCGACGTCTGTTGGAGGACTCGCCTTTTCCAAAGTCTCCACCTTGCTGGAGTCCGGCCTCATTTCTTTCTTGGAGAAGATGTGTCCGAAGAATAACAGTTAGTTTCTCCCCAGTTCACACTTGTCTTCATTTAGTGTTAGTCCTGCTTGTTCCAGATGCAGGCATACTTCACGCAACACTGGCATGTTCTTCTTCTGACTGACCAAACACCAGGATGCCATCACTGTAGTTAAAACTGTTTTTTACTGGCCTTATTACCTGCCTTATGGTCTCCTGAAATATCTCCGCTGCCGATGAAATGCCAAAGCGCAGTCGTTTGCAGCGAAACAGGACCATGTGCGTGGAGAAAGTGGTAATGTACCTTGATTGTGGGTCAAACTCCAGCTGATGGTACCCTTTGCACAGGTCCAGCTTTGAAAATCGGCATGCGCCAGTGAGACAGCTGATCATGTCATTGAGGTGTGGCCCAGGGTGCCTTTCCCTCTCAATCGCTGTATTTGGCACCCTCATGTCCACACATATGCGAATCTTGGAGATGTTCTTTTTCGGAACCGCCACTATTGGAGATACCCATGGTGTTGGCCCTTCTGCGGGCTCTATTATGTCCTGTCCCAGCAGGCTTTGTATTTCCACTTCTACCTGTGGTTGCAGGTGTATGGGCACTCGTCGGTTATGCTGAGCCACAGGTTTGATCGCCTCGTTGATATACAGTGTTATTTGTTTTCCTTTTAGTTTGCCTAGGCCTTGTAGTATGGCCGGATAGTCTCGCAAAATGTTCTGTTTCCCTGACATGTGGTACGTCATTGCTAGGAGACCCATCACCTGCGCCGTGACGTTGCTTGGCAGACATGGTACTGGAATGTCTCCCTGTAGCACATGTATTTCTTCTTTGCTTGACCTGTCTTTGTACGTCAGTGTCTCTGTGAACTTCCCCATGTTGACCACTGGTTTGTTCGAGCCCCAGGTGAATACATCAACCTGCACACTCTTTTCCGCGACCTTCCCCCGCCGCCTCCAACCACCTGAGGCCGCAGTTGGGGGAAACTACAGGCCCCAGCATCCCTCGTCGCCACGCCCACATCCGCCGGACAAGGCGCCCGGAGGCGCTACATAGGACGAGGCTCCCTCGGTGGAGCGAGGGGGTCAACTCAGTGAAGCGAGACAGCGCGGACATAGCGCCGCATCCACCTGGGCCCACGACAGTAGCCTGCACACTCTTTTCCGCGAGCTTCCCCCGCCGCCTCCAACCACCTGAGGCCGCAGTTGGGGGAAACTACAGGCCCCAGCATCCCTCGCCGCCACGCCCACATCCGCCGGACAAGGCGCACGGAGGCGCTACATAGGGACGAGGTTCCCTCCGCGTCGCGGGCGGCGCCGGGCTGAGCCCGGGCAGAGGGCAGGCCGTCTGTGGCCGTCCGGGGCCAGAGGAGGCCGGGACGGGCCATACCACTGACATCCAGCATTATCCTTCCCACACGAAGGTTACAAGGTACTGTGGGGAACTATTACCGTGTTGTCCAAGTGATTGGGGGGCTTGGGTGTCACACGATTTACAATGCCACCTAAATCTACATTACAAAAGCGTGTTCAAGGGGCACGTGCATGTGCTCCCAAACAACAAGCCACTCCTAGAGACACTGGGGCTAAGCTTCCAACTGCTATCGACTTAATGCTCCAGAAAGCAATTGGCGTGGTCACCACGGAAATTGAACTAACTGAGCGTCGCCTCTCACTAACACCTGACCTTTCAGTTCTGGGGTCGCCTGCCCACCATACTGTTCAAGATTTGACTGATACATGCAATAGCCAGGCTCGTTCCCCATTGATTGTAACTGTACAAGACCCAATAACTTCTCCTATGGTTAGTGAAGGCTCTATATCTATACCCCCGAAGACCAAAGGAAAAAGGAAAGTTATTAATGCTGGAAAAAAAACTAGGAAGACCAAGGGGAGCTCCTGTAAGGTAACAACATGTTCCACCACCCAAACTCCTGCTACTTCTACTATATTACCACCCTCTCAGGATACGTTATACCCTACTTGGGTGCATCTAGTGGTGACTAACATTATTGATCAATGTAGGACTATTATAAAGGAAGAGATGACCCCTATTTTAAAACTAATGCAAAGCCTTTCGAAAGTACATATCGATACTCTTGGTAATCCCAAGCCAAGTACTTCGACTGTGCAAAATACTGGTCCATTTACTTCCCAGCCTTTATCACTAGTCCCAGTGGCTGTCCAACGTAAGACTGGGCAACTAAAGGCAACCCAACTTCGCTCATCAACAGAAGGACCCCCCACATTTACTGGTATTAGAAAATCTCCTTCCCTTTCTGATAACCAAAACCTTTCAATTCAGACTACTAATACCAATGAGTCCCTAGCCACTGCTACTACAACTCGCAAAAAACATGAGGTAAATAAGAATGGAACCATTGTAACTAATTCTCTAACGATCAATCTTCCTCCAGCTGCATCCCCTTACGTGACCGTATTGACTGGTGTCCCCGAATTAAGTGAAGGTTCTAAAGAAAACCACCTTGATTTGCGCAATAAAGTCCTTTTCTGGCTGGCAAGATATAAACAGTTTCCCTACAAGATGGCTAATGAGATTCTGATGGTGAGAAGGGTTGCATGGATAGGACCAACGGAGAAAAATCTTAGGGGGGATTGCGTGGTCATAAATTTTAGATGTCCGCAGACTAATCAAAAGATCCTTGACCACCCAACACTATCATTTGGACACCACACCTCAATTAATGCATCCCCCCTCAAATTTTTCTATCCTCTGGCCCTTAGGAACTCAGACCCCTATCGAATTGACTCTATTTTTCCAGACACCGGGTTTCACCAAAATGTACCACATAGTACCAACTTGAATAACCAACAATTTGGAGTCCCCGTATACAATCGATTTGCTCCGTTAGAGGACGTCGATTGACTGGAAGATTTAGCTGATACTGATATAATTGCCAGGGGTTCCTCCAGCCCTTCTACAAGTGATATTATTGCTCATCCCACCCCTCAAAATAGTATTGTTCCTATTGAATATATCCCCTCTAGACCCACATTAAGTGAGGAGATAATCCACCCCTCTCTTTCTTCGCCTATTGCCTCATGATCTGAAAGAAACAATCCCCATCCAAACAACCAATTAAAAGTACTATCTTGGAACGTCGCGGGCACTGTAAATAAACTTATTTGCCCCGACTGGAACTCTTTCATTAAACAG
Source organism: Triturus cristatus (assembly GCF_964204655.1). Lineage (NCBI taxonomy): Eukaryota > Metazoa > Chordata > Amphibia > Caudata > Salamandridae > Triturus > Triturus cristatus. The sequence continues at coordinate 709,594,182 of NC_140585.1, forward strand.
CATGACGTTTGTCTGCTGCAGGAGACCTGGGCAAAAGAAGAACTTAGAATAAAGGGTTTTTTTACAACCAATATTCTAGCACTTTCGGGTCCTAGAGGAAGACCATCTGGTGGGCTGTCCATTTTTATAGGGTCACATTTGGGCTGTGTAATCTCTGAAATCGCCACGCAATCACTTGATCTCCAATGTCTTCAGCTTACGTTTCCCTCAGGTTCGGTCATTACCTTGGTTAATGTTTACTCCCGTCCTACCAAGTCAGGCAGTGAATCGCCTACACTAGATTTATTGGATAAATTTATCCAATCCGTAAAAGATAAGGGCACCTTGATTGTTGCAGGCGATTTCAATTGTCAATTTGAGCCCCTACCGGGGCTCATTGACCCAATTACTAGGGAGGAAGATGAACAATGGTCCATACCGGCCCTTCTAATTCCACCTGTCAAGGCTTGGACATCACTAGCCCTGCAAATTAACTCCCTAACATTATCTAACTCACTCAGAGCCTGCAACGGGCGCTCCTTGTCGGACCTTGAGGGTAAACATACTTTTAATCGCCCAGGCCAGACTTCGCGAATTGATTATATTATGGTTGAGGCCAAAATGTGGACAAGGGTTATAGATTTCACGATCCACCCTCGACATGATAGCGACCACAATGCGCTGATCCTCGACCTTACTGTAGTGAGGGAAAACAATCCCACGCAAAATAGTGGTACGCCCCGACCCTTACATCTCTCCGGCGACAGAAGACGCCTTAAGTGGATGCTGATTCTTAAATCCCCTGATAAAATCAGCCTTATCTACTCGGCCACATGTAATGCCCTTGCACAAATGTGCCAAATCTTAGATCAGGACAATGATATCAGGAAAAATCATGTGTCCGAAATCCACACTGGGCTAGTCAACATATTGGGAAACTACCTAAATCCTTTGATCTCTAGGAAAAAGAGAACCGCAATTGCACTCTCCTGGTTTAACCACGAATGCAGAGAGGCAAAACTAGCCCTATTGGCCACATTAAAATCTGGCGATAGGAAAGCGGTCGCTATGAGTAGAATTAATTACAAGCAAACTGTAAAAGTGGCAAAGCAGAACTGGGAATATGATAAATGGGAGGACATTAAAAGAGCACTCATTAAAAAGGACATGAGAGAATTTTGGCTAATTGTCAGATCAGAATCAAAGGATGGCTGTATAGCCGATGACCCCAACATTGCATCGAGTCAATGGGTTGATCACTTCCAGAGTTTGTATGCTCCGTTGGCACCCACTACTGAGGCTCCATCCCCCCCTGATGCGATTAACGAAGCCATTGTTAGTATAAGCCCCAGGGAGGTAGAAAAGGCCATGAACAGACTTCCAGTAGGAAAGGCTCCTGGCCTTGACAAGATTCCTGGGGACCTTTACAAGCATAAACCTGAGGTGTGGATACCATACCTTTGCTTACTCTTCAATGCCATTCTTCATGGTGCCCCCATTCCGAACACCTGGGCAGGCGCAGAGATAGTCCCGGTTTTCAAGAAGGGCTCCCCCCTCTTGGCTAGCAACTACCGCCCGATCAGCCTAATTGACGTTAGTCAGAAGCTCTTTGCACGTATCATTCTAGATCGAGTACAAGCCTGGATGGACGAAAAATGAATACTAACCCCTTACCAGGCTGGCTTTAGAGAGAAGACATCCACGGTGGACCAACTTTTCCGATTACAACTTCTTTATTGGAAAACCGTGAGGGTAGAGGGTGGCAGCCTCTACCTTATCTTCGTCGATCTCAAAGCAGCTTTTGACTTAGTCCCCCGGCAAACTTTGTGGGCGGTCTTGGCTGAGATGGGGATGCCTGCCTGCCTTTTGGGGATTATAAAACGGCTACATAATGACAACTTTGCTCAAGTCAGGTGTGGCAAGTGGGGCAAATTGACTCCAAAGTTCCCGGTTAACCGTGGAGTAAGACAGGGATGCGTCCTGGCCCCAACCCTATTTTCTCTCTATACTAATGCATTAGTGTCCCAACTGAGGGGAGTTAAGGACATCGATGCCCCCAAACTTAACAACGAGCAGGTGGTTGCACTAATGTTTGCTGATGATACCCTCCTGGTATCTAAATCCCCTATGGGGATTCAACGTGCCCTCGATAGTTTCTCTGATTTTTGTTCCCAGAGAGGCCTTGAGCTTAATTCCTCAAAAACAAAATTTATGATATGCAACCCGCCTAAAAACAACGGTCCAAACCCTTCTCTCAATGGTGTTGCACTGGATAGGGTTTCAGTCTTTGAATATCTTGGTGTCACGCTTTCGGACAGGATGGAATGGGGTCCCCAGCTAGCAAAAGCTAAATTGCGACTCACGCAGACCTGCGGTGGGATCCTTAAAATATATAGAGCTTCCATCTCAAAACCGATAGCACCCACCATTGAGATATACAAAGTACAAGCACGGGCTGCATCTCTCTACGGGGTTGAACTATGGGGGCACTGCTCAACTGGAGACATTGGGAGATCAGAAAACTCGTTCTTAAGGTCAATACTGTCCTTACCACCCAGTACTCCCCTCATTCCACTTAGAATGGACTTGGGAGTAAGGTCTATCCAAGACGAAATTGCTTTAAGGCCACTACTGTATTGGCGCAGGCTGTGGGCAACTCCAGAGCTAGTGGATTATCAAAACGATTTAAAATCGTTAATGACCCCTCGTGGTATAGATAACATACCGTGGCTTCTCTATATTAAAAGGGAGCTTATTAGATTAGGGTTTCCTGAACTATGGCACCATCCTGAAACACATGCCCCTACACTTTCTAGAGCTGAATTGGCAAATGCATTTTGGATAAATAACAAAAACACGATGCTAACCAATAATAAATTAGGCTCATTGACCTTGGACTTTTTTAATATCAAAGAAGATTTCAAAATAGAGCCAGTCCTAGACCTGATGGAGCCTAATGCCTCTAGAAAACTATATATGCAATTCAGGTATGGAACATTGCCTTTGAGAGTCTTCACAGGGAAGTGGTCGACAAATAATCCTCTCGACTGTCCAACCTGTGGAGCCCCTAGCGAAACTGATCTACACGTTCTCTTTTTTTGCCCCACATACAAAACTATCAGAAAACGTTGGCTTCGTCAACTCTGTAGGAATTTGGGGACCATACATTGTAAAGTTGCCTACAGAATTCTGAAGACAGACACAGCATTACCTATAGTTTTTTCGCTATCAAGCTTCTGGTATGCTGTGTGGCGAAGGAGAAGCTCCCTTTTATTGTCGAATTTGCCGGTATAATGTATTGTTTTTATGATATCTTAACCTTTTAATCTTTTACCTATTGTTTTAATGAAATAACTTGCAATCAATCTAATCTTTATTGTACTCACTTTTTATGTAATTTAATAATTTCTTGTTTTTATGGACTGCTTATCTTTTATGGTCTATGACCGAAATAAAGATTATTTTGAATTGAATTGAATACATCAACAGTGGATGGTGATAGTGGCGGTCTTATTTTCATCTTCTCATACTCTGAAATGCACATTATGTTGCATGTGGCCCCACTATCTAGCACGAAGCGTGTGTTGTGTCTTCCTACTTCGATGTCCACTGTTGCTGTTTTCTTGATCTGATGTTTCTCCATAAGATGAATGTGCTCTTGCCCTCGTTCTTCCGTAGGGGCGTCGGACATCAGATATAGTCGTTCCACGTTCTCCGGCACGGCTGTTCCTTCTGATTCAGTTGAGGAGCTGTGATTTGCCGTTTCCATGTGCCTGACATACCTGCTTGTCACCGTCCGCGGTCTTGCTGGTCTTCCTCGCTCACTTTTAAACTGTGCACCTATGCAGGCGCTTGTAAAATGATTCTCTGTTGCATTTCCTGCATTTCTGGCCCATTGCCGGGCACCCTCCGACATGTGGAAACTTGAGTTTGCATCGATAACATGTTCTTTCTTGCATTTTTCTTGGCAGTGGCCCGGTATTTTCTTTCTTCCTGTTGTTTCCGGTCATGCGGTTCGCTTGCTCCACTCTTCTTTCTTTTCCCAGTTCCATCTGTCTTGCATGTGTTGTTGCTCTGTCTTCCACTCGGGCCATGGTCAGTATTTTCTCTAGCGAGTAAGGTTCTTTCAGAATTCGTGCGCAGAACTCCACAGACTGACAGCCTTCAATGATGCGCAGTCGTATCGCCTGTTCATTGTCAAACTTATCGAATTCGCAATATGTTACTAGTTTTCGCAGTCTTGTTGCAAAGTCATCGAGGGACTCCTCTGCTTGTTGACACGCGGTGTTGAATGTTTACCTTTTGAAGTCTGTTTCTTTGCGGGTCAAATTTATCTGTGAGGCACTTTATCTGTCCCTTGTATGTTGCTCTTTGATCTTGGATAAATGTTATTAGCAGGTCCTCCACTTCATCCCCTACAAAAATTTAAAAATAGATCTGTGTGTTTGGTCTCTGCAATATCTGTGGCGCACATGTATCGTTCGAATTGTCGAATCCATCTTTCCCACCTGATACCTATCTTTGGTTCCAATAAGCTGAATGGTAGTGGCCTGCGAAATATAGCCTGTGCGCTATTCTTGTCACTTGCAGGATCGGTCATTTTGTTGACGTGCAGGTGGTCTTCTTTATGCAGTGCTTAATTCCCTTTCTTTTTGTAATTTCTTTATGTATCTCCTTTGATTCCTTTCTTTTCACTCTTTTGTGTTATTTCCTTTAAATTCCCCCTTTTTGGGCCTTATTGTGTGTTTGCCTGACTTCAAAATGGCCTCTTATTGGCTCTCTCGTCTGACCCTAAGATGGCCGCCGAGATTTAGATGGGAGAGATTTAGTATTCTTTGTATGGTCGGCCTTAAGATGGCCGCCGGGTATTCCTCAGCCTCTCATTGGTTGCTCTGCCTGACTCCAAGATGGCCGCCGAGCTCTCGCGAGATTTCAGCTTGGAATCTGTACGCAGGAAGCTCAAGGCTATCTTGGCAGTCGGCAGTCAGCTTCTTTTGCTGTCGGGTGCTTTTCTTGCCTCCCCTTCACCTCACCTCACTTGATGCGGCCGAGGTGGGCTCCCGATGTTGCTGCAGGTGCCAGCACGCAGACCAGGGTGGGCTCCTGGCTCCGCTTTTCTCTCGATCGGGGTGGGCTCCCGATTTCGTGTTTTATTCTTTTGGGGGCGCACGGATCAGGGTAGGCTTCTGGCTCCGTTTGGACGTCATCGAGGGGAGCACTCTTCTGATGTCAATTCCCACCTGGTCGTCGCCAGTTGTCGTGTCTTCCAAGCGCTACTCGCGGAGACAGGTAAGTGAACAAATACTTTTTTATTTCCTTGTGCTGCAGCTGTGCCCACATGCACGTCTGTCCCCTGTGCCCTCGTGTCCAGAATGCCCTCCCCACTCCCTGACCGGAATTGGTGTCCGGTTCCTGTCCCCTCCCCACCAGTCGGGTACAGGGTCCTAGTGCCCCTTTGACCCAGGTCACTACATCCGGCAAGGTAATTTATGTTTGTCACTGAAGAACTGCATATTACTACAAACATGATTTTTCTGTTGGAAGGACTGGCAGCAACGGAGGGTGCAAACAGTGACACAAGGGTGGTGGGAGGGGCAGGCAACACCATATGGGCAATAAATTAAATGAATCTGACCTTCTGTAATGTAATCCGGTGCATATGTAAAGCGCTCCTACGCCATTAGTCTTATTTTGTGCTTTATACTTACAACATTGGCAAGGGTGGGGTGTGAGGCTGGTGGGGAACACGATGCAGGAGGGGGCAGGAGCACAGGGGCAAGAAGCAACGACAGGGAAAGTAAAAAGAAAAAAAAGACTCTACCAGCCCAGCTGTCTACTGGTAGATGCAATGTAGCTGCTGTTGCTGGGTTGACAAGTTTGAAGTGTTTGCTATCATGTGTAGCACACACGCTGGTTTGTCATATACATATTAGTGTTTGACAAGGATGAGATACAATAGGTAATGAATGATGAGTTTCTGCATCGGCTGTAGAAACATCTAGGCCAACTGCAGGATATCCCAGCAGGGCCATCTTGGGGTTTCAGCCTTGTGATGTCAATAAAACGAGTTGCAGTGAGTTGAGTTATATATTAACACCAGTCACTTAAAATGCCACAAAGATGCTACGAAGGATGTGGCTGTTCTAATATTATACCAGGGCAAAGAAAACTGTCTGATTCATTTCAAATAGGAACATTTTTGCAATATTGCAGGCAAAGGCCCATACAAGTCAACAGACCTGATTCAGACGGGAGACCCCGACTTTTGAAGCAAAAAATTATTTATTTTGCCTGACCCTCACCTAGAAATGGCCTCTGTTTTGTTTCAATGTCCGTCAATGGGAGAAATGCATCCCCCCCAATGTTTTCAAAATCTCCCAATTTCCAGATGTAAAACGTTGGCAAGTGTGAAACTCCTTCCCCAGACAATCAGTTGAAGTCATTATTATTCTATACAAATTTTGTAGCCTCTTTATTAACTGTTTAATGTCTGTATACAGCAATGAACATTTGAAACTGAACTAGCTAGCTTTTCCAGTGTGCTTCCCATGGTATTGCACGCACCAAGTCTGCTGTGTGTTTTTAGGTTCTGCTTTGAGCAAGAAACATTATTTTTTTTGCAATCTCAAATCATGTATTTTAAAAATGGGGGTCTCTAGTTGGAAGAGGTATGTACCTCGACCAAGTAGGAACTCTTCCTTCTAGTCAGGGTAAGGGGATTACACTTCTAAAATAACCCCTGCTCACCCCCTTGGTAGCTTGGCACAAGCAGTCAGGCTTATCTCAGAGGCAATGTGTAAAGCATTTGTACATAACACACAGTAATACAGTGAAAACACTACAAAAGGACACCACACCGGTTTTAGAAAAATAGCCAATATTTTTCTGTGTAAAACCAAAATTATCAAAATCCAACATACAGTTATGAAGATGCTAATAAAGCAAAAACAGACTTTAAATACAGTTCCTTGAAGTCGATAGCTCCGTCCGGGGCTACCACGGCATAGTGAACAAAGAAATCCAACAGTTCAGGCCGACCGTGAGGTCACGGGCCAGCCACGGTATCGGGAAGACCCACAAACAGTACCTTGGAAATGCAGGGAGTTGGAGACCTTGCAATGAGCTCCAAAGAGCCGGCATCGGCAGGCATCAGTTCCAGAGGTCGGTGCAGGAGTCGTTGGGTCCGTGAAGTCACACACGTTGCAGGTCAAACTCCATAAGGTTGAAATCAGGAGCGCTGGTGTCAGCAGGTGTCGAGCTGATGTGCGAAGTAGAGTGGTGAGCCGTGTGGTCTCCTCAGGTTGCGGGACAGGCAGCAGCCAGGTGACAGCATCCAGTGGCATCGGTGATACAAGAGCTGCGATGTTCAGTGGTGCTTGTTGTGCTGCTGGCAGGTTATGGTGCAAGCAGCAGTGTCATCGGCAGATGATCGGGAATTGATGGTGCCAGCATCAGTGGGCCAAGGCTGCAGTGTGGGACTTGGTGCTGTGTCGATTAACTTATGAGCGGTGCCCCCACGCCACGATGAAAGCAGCGGCGTTTATGTTGGAGGGGAGCGCCGTCAGAGGGGATACCTGGGTGGCGATGTGAACCGAAGGAGTACGAAGCATCGGTGAGACCAGTGGTGCGGTGCTAAAGTGGGATGATGCTCTCTGTGGTGCCAATAGGTCACGGGCCAGCAGCGGCATCATTGACGGCATCGGGTTGCTCTTTTGCTCTGTGGTAGCGGAAACACGTAGTTCCAGATACAGGTACCCAAAGGATGATGAGGTCTTTGGTGTGTCTGAGACTTCCAACACTAGGCAACCTCTACTTCAAGCCCTTGGAGAAACTTTTAACAGCAGGATTCAAAGAAAGTTCAGTCCAGTCCTTTCACTGCCCAGATGAAAGCAGCAACTGCAAGCCAATCCAACAAAGCAACAAACAGCAAAGGGGCAGCACTCCTTAATCCAAAAGTGTTCTAAAGTTCTAGGGTCAGAGCCCCAATATTTATACCACTTTTCACTTAGATTTTTGGGCAGAAAGTCTCTTGGCTCAGTAAAAACCAGTTCTTTCCTCCCTGGTACAGCTTCACTACTGGAGGTGGAGACAGCATTTTGCAGAGCCGACACAGCCTATTGAGGTGCCAGTGAAAACGCCTGCCACTACTCTAAATACAGAAAGGTCTATTCAGCCTGTCTGTGAACCACCCAGTAAAGGCAGGACACACCTCAAGCCCGCTGGAGTCTGTCTAGAGTAAATGCACATCCGCAGCCCCTGTCACTCCAAAACAAGATGGTGAAGACACAAACAGGCAGAGGCACACAGCAGGGTTAAACAAGAAAGCACCTACTTTCTAAATGTGGAATTTTCAAACATACCATTAAAAAACACTTTCACTTTGAGGTAAGTTTTTTAATTCTGTGTTCCGGGAGCCTTAACTCCACATCTCTAGCTTTCCCAATGGAAAGTTGAACTTGTAAAAATGTTACAAGGCAGATCCAATGTTAGCCTACTCGAGAACTAGTCCTTGCAATAGTGAAAATGAAATTAGCAGTATTTCTCTATCAGGCCATGTAAAACACACCAGTACATGTCCTACCTTTCACATACACTGCACCCTGCCCATGGGGGTACCTTGGGCCTACCTTAGGGATGTCTTACATGGAGTAAGAGGGAAGGTTAGGACCTGCAAGTGGGTACACATGCCAGGTCGACACAGCAGTAAACATTGTGCACAGACACTGATGTGGCAGGTCTGAAACAACTTTGAAAGGCTACTTGTGTGGGTGGCACAACCAGTGCTGCAGGCCACTAGTAGCATTTGATTTACAGGACCTGGGCACACACAGCGCACTGTACACAGACTGACTGAACCCACGCACTCAGTAGGACACACCCTCAACCCGCTCTTCACAACAGGAAACTCCATCACCTTCAGCCACAGGACAGACCACTAATGCATCCACTTCACCTTCAGAACACCCACCATCCACAGACACCAGCACCTGCTCCCACGAAGAAACTAGGCCAAAATCCCCAACGACCAGCTCACCTCCTCACTCTGCACTCCACCGCAACCACCGCAGAAGACTACGACCCCAACACCGCAACCCGAACTCTGCACAAATGGATCTCTGACAGCGCTAACACCATAGCCCCCCTCAAGAAGAACAACACACATGCCAAGAAAGCCAGATGGTTTACCACCGAACTTCGAGAGTCCAGACGCACATGCCGCACTCTCGAAAAGGCCTGGAGGAACTCCAAATCCACAGAAGCCCTCAACAACTTCAGAGTCGCCACCAATGCCCACCACCAACTCATCAGAAATATGAGAAAAACAGCAATCGAAGACAGAATCTCCACACACACGCACAACAGCAAAGAACTCTTCAGCATCATCAAGGAGTTCGCCCAACCCACCAGCGAGTCTACTAACATTCCTCCCTCACAAGACCTCTGCAACAAACTCAGCACCTTCTTCCACCACAAAATCAAGAACATCTACAACAACTTCGACGAAGACAACCAACACACTGAACCCTCACCAGCCACCCCGGACACCCTGAAGCCAACGATTGACAGATGGACAGGCCTCACCACCGAAGACACACTGAAGACGATGAAGTCAATCCACTCCGGGGCCCCCACGGACCCCTGCCCCCACCACATCTTCAACAGAGCCGCCAACACCAACACACCCATGCTTCGCCACACCATCAAACCCTCCCTGGCGCACGCCTCCTTCCCCGACGACTGTTAACACACCGAGATCCCCCCCATCCAGAAGAAGCCATCGGCAGACCCCACCGACCTAAAAAACTACAGACCCATCTCCCTGCTCCCGTTCCCAGCGAAAGTCACAGAGAAAGCCATAAACAGCCAACTCGCCACCTTCATCGAAGAGCACAACATCGTCGACTCAATCCGGCTTCAGAAAAAAACACAGCACAGGAAACGCCCTCCTCGCCGCAATAGATTACATCGTCTCCCTACTGGACAGAGGAGAAACAGTAGCCCTCATCCTCCTGGACCTCTCAGTGGCCTTCGACACAGTCTCCCACCGCACCCTAACATGCAGACTCCACGACACAGGGATCCGGGACAAGGCCTTCAACTGGATCCGCTCTTTCCTCTCCGGCAGAACGCAGAGAGTCAGACTCCCTCCTTTCCTCTTGGACCCTACACCAACCACCTGCGGAGTCCTCCAGGGATCCTCCCTCAGCCCCATGCTCTTCAACGTCTACATGGCCCGCTTGCTCCCATCTTCAGAACCCACGGACTCAACATTGTTTCATACACAGACCACACCCAACTCATCCTCTCCCTAGCCAACGAACCCAACGCAGCCAAACACAACTTTCAAGAAGGCATGGAAGCTGTCGCCAAATGGATGAAAAGCAGCTGCTTACAACTCAACAATGACAAAACAGAAGTACTGATCATGGGCCCACACCCCGATGCATGGAACGACACCTGTTGGCCCCCTGCACTCGGAAGCCCACGCCCCCGCACGCAACCTTGGAATCATCCTGGACTTCGAGCTCAAAATGGACCGCCAGATCAACTCCGTCTCATCAACCTGCTTCCACACCCTTTGCCTCCTATGTAAGACCTTTAAATGGATCCCCCTCGAGCACAGAAAGACTGTCACTCACGCCCTCGTCACCAGCAGACTCGACTGCGGCAACGCACTCTACGCCAGAATAAACAAAAACCTCACCTGCAAGCTACAAAACATCCAGAACGCCGCCGCAAGACTGGTCCTCAACCTGCCAAGACACTGCCATATCGCCCAGCACCTGCGCACACTCCACTGGCTCCCCATCAAGGCTAGAATCACCTTCAAGATACTCACCCACACTCACAAAGCCCTCCACAACACCAGACCAGCATACCTGAACAGGCAACTCAAATTCCACGCACCCCAAAGGACCCTACGATCAGCCCAGCTCTCCTATGCCCTGGTCCCCTGCGCCAGAAAGACTAGATCGGGAGGCAGTTCCTTCTCCTTCCTCGCGGCCGGAGGCGGGAACGCCCTACCGCTCCACCTCAGACAGACAACATCACTCCCCATCTTCACGAGAAACCTCAAAACTTGGCTCTTCAACAGACCCCCACCTTGATGGACTGGAACCTGCACCTCTCCTCCTCCCCAGGGCATTGAGACCCTTACGGGTGAGTAGTCACGCTTAACAAACACGTGATTGATTGATTGATACTAGTAAATCAAATATGCTAATCATGGAAAATCAATCAAAACACAATTTTACAGTAGGAGCACTCGCACTTTAGCACTAAATTGCAATGATAAAGTTTCCAGAATCACTAAACCAGCAAAAACGAAGTACAGCATACCATCAAAACAGGAGATTGGAAAGTAAAAAGACAGGGGAAACTAGCCAAAAGATGTCAGGTCCAACAATGCAGCAGCTAGTGGATGATGCTGCAAGGTATTTTCTGCTTTAATTAGTCCGCAACAAGTGAAAACTACTTTATAATGTAAGTAAAATAAGAATTTCAAGAAATACACGCACCCAAATAATTCAGATTTACTAACTTTTATTGCTGTTAAGTACACCTGCACTCATACATTTTATTTTTTGCACTGGTCTACTTAAATCTAATATAAACAATAAAAATACCACACCACAAATTACCTTTGACACATTTTTCTAAACCACATTGTTTGCCTATTTGGATGTTACAGGCAACCCATGTAGTAGCTAAATAGTTTTCACTATTCAGTGATCAGCCATAAGGCACAGCATTTCTGATGAAAATGCAACCAAAATGGTGGGCAGAAAATGTAATTTTGTTAATCCCTCGGAAGTAATCAGATAGTAATTTTTTTAATTATCTTGAAGTCATCAGGAACAATTTCAGCCTAAAAAGTAATCCTCAACTAATTTTCAAATCATCCTCAGTCATCAGGAAGATTCTTATCTTGTGAAGTAATCAAATGGTCATTTTCAAGTCAACCTGAAATCATCAGGCTCAAGTTTCTAAACTTTGCTGATGACTTCAAAAGCTTGATGATGTCTGATGACATGAAAATTACTTCTACAGTAGTTAAATGATCATCCGATGACTCTGGGATAGCTTCTAAAGTAATCCTGTTTGACCTGGATGCAGAGAGGAAGACATGTAATTTCCTTTGGTGGCCCATGCAAAAGATGCAGATCGTAGTGAGCAGAGGTGGGCAAAATGCCTGTAGAGGGGGTGAAACACAAGAAAAGTGCCTTATTTTTCCACCCGTGGAGCAGAATTGGGGCTGACTGTCTACTCCAGAGACTGAGAAAAAAATCAAAAATTCAGAACCACAGTTGTTATTTTTTGTTGCTTAAGGTAAATGCATTGCCAGGACCCTTCACAGTACACTTCAAAGCAACTTCCCCAGCAGGAAATTGTGTGCTGTGCCTGTCTGCGAGGTCCTGCTGCTTTTCTCAAGGCAGAGGTCACACAAGCTCCTCTTGCTGGGAAAGTTGCTATGAAGAGCATTAGCACATGACGACCAGTGTAATTAACTTTAATATAATTATTATTAAGGTTATTGCACTGTCCACCTCACCCTTGATAGTGCTGGGGGGACCAACATATCCCATTCGAGCATTCCTCAGAGCAGAACGAGGAATTCTTGTTCTAAGGGGCATTTCCGGGCCAGGTGGATGTAGAATCGGTAGCTTACTGATGGTTGAAATAAATAGATTTTACCCTCTCCTATTTGTGAGCTGCTATGGGACATCAGCAAAACCTGTGCGGCATCAAAGAAGAACATACAACAAAACCTTCAGACTTCACATGTTAACATGTGGCAGTTCACTACATCTAACCCAAAGCTCATAGAAAGCCAAGCCCTGTCCCTTAGTGTTTCTGGTAAACTTGCCTTCGCATACTATACCCAGCAGCGGCTACTACTCTATGGCAGAGCAGTGACGCCCCCCAAAAAATGCAGGAAAGGAAAACTAAAAGCACACATATTTTATTTTTCCTTTCCTGCCGAGTCTTGGGGGAGGGGCCTGGGGGGTGACAGCACTGAGGGGAGTAGTAGCGCACTCCCTTCACTCCACATGATGGTATGGCTGGCCATCTCATGCCGGCCAAACCATCATGATCAGTGAAGCTCTCTCCAACCCCACTGCACTGCTGGAGTTGGAGAGAGATGGCACAGATTCTCAGTCTGTCCTGGAGCACTAATCTAGAGCGCTCAGGCCAATCCTAAAGCTGCTCTCATGCAAGAGCAGCTTCAGGATTGGCCGCAAGGCTGTGAGCCTGTGCCTTCCTGAAGAGGAGCAGAGGAGCGCGACGTGGGACGCCCCAGATTGAGAGTTTTTTTGTATTATTGTTTTTTATTTTGTCCCCCTCCCTTTATGACCCCTATGAGCTCGCCCGCTCTCTCTCCACTCGTAGCAAACACCAGCCGTTACTAATCATGCCCAGTGGTGGCAGGTGAACTTTGAAAGTAGTGGGGCATAAATGTGTTCTCTTGTACGATCAAGAAAACTTTTTTTTACTTTAAATTTTGAGTTAAGCTTAAACAAACAGTGTAGTGTGTTCGTATAGTGAAAAATCCGGGAACAGAGCATATCATACTGAGAAAGACAGCAGCCAGGAATCTGCCTTAGCACAATGTAATAACATTTTGCGGTATCATTGCACCCTAACGCATCATTTTGATATCGGATGTCATGTACTGGGTTGGGTCTGACACTCCAAATAGGTCCCAAACCCTGTGGAGGACCCTAGACGGTTGAAATTTCAAACACCCCCCCACCCTCACAAATTATCTCCTCGTACATTTTTAATTTTAGCAACCAACAATTTTATTAAACCAATTACATTACATGTACGTAGTTTGCTCCTGTTAGACCTGGCACCTTGGCGTGGGTCTCCCTTCCATTTTTGCTGTTGCCTCATGTGTTTTTGCTGGTGTTAGATGCTCAGGGTACTGTGCCACTGCTGTCCAGTGCCACAGTGCAAGTGCTTCTTAATGTAAATTGTTGTATGAATTTGTGATTCCATGATTGGTTGGTTTGGTTTACCTGTCAGACCCTAGTACAGTGCACCAGGAGTGCCCAGGGCTTGTACATCCAAATGCTGCTGGTGGGCTAGCAGCACTGGTTGTGCCACCCACAGAATCAGCCGGTAAAAATGTGTCTAAGGTCTGCCATTGCAGAGCCTGCGTTCAGTTTCGTACTGTCATGCTGACTGGGCAAGTGCACCCACTTGCCAGTCCCTAAACCTTCCCTTTTCTTCATATCAGACACCCCTATGGTAGGCCCAAGGGCAGGGTGCATTGTAAGGATAAGGTAGGACATGCCCTGGTGTGTGTGGCATGTTCTAATAGTGAATTACAGCCATTTTAGTTTTTCACTATTGCAAGGCTACCTGTTCTCCATAGGCCAGAATGGGCAGTTTGATTATTACATCTTATAATCCTAGCTGACTCAGGGAACATGGTAGAAATTCAAATTTAGTATGCCTGAACTCAGAATGATAAAATACATCTTTTAGTGAAGTTGGTTTTAACATTCTGTTTGAAAATGCCACTTTTAGAAAGTAGGCATATTCTTGTCTAACCATTCAAACCTGCCTCTGCTAGGCTGTGTATTCCTTGTCTGGAGTTTGAGTGACAGTGCTGGGGAATTCCAGGAGACAGGGTGAGGTGGCCCAGGGGTGAATAGAGAGATCTGCATCTAGATGGGAGGGAGTAGTTGCACCTGGGACCTGCATAGGGCTGTGCCTTCCCTCCACAATGCTGGCTCCACCTCCTGTGGTGCGTCTGATGTCTCTGCCCTGCACTCTGAAAGGAAAGAAGGAGTCAGGTAAACAAAGTGCTCCAGGACTGACCAGAACCGGTTTGAACAAGGCAAAGGCCCCTCTGCCCTCAGAGGACAAAGGATGTTGGGGTATAAGTATTGGGACCCTGATCCCAAGAATTTAGATCACTTTGGGAAACAAGAAGAAAACTCTCCTGAGGAGAGGAACCAAGAAGAAGCTGAGGAGAAACTATCCCTGAAACTGGGGGATTGGCCCGCAGTGGTTGCCTTACTGCCAAAGGGAGGAAAAAGGAACTTTGTGTGTACTTTTGCTCAACTTGTGAAGGCTCTCCAAGGGCTTGGAAAAGAGCTTTCCTCCTGCAGAAGTCTCAGGAACAATAGACTTCAACCCCCAGCTCCCCAGAGTTCCTTGGAAGTGCCCGCTGCTGTTTTGGGGCCTTCTGAGGGACTGCGTGTCACAAGGAGCTGGAAGCGCGACTCAAGAAGGAGAAGCGTGCCGCCGTCGGAGATGTTGTTGTCGCATCGCGAAAAGGGTGTCACCGCTGCAGTTGTCGCATCGAGCGGAAGCGTCTCGCATCTTCGAAGAAGTGTCTCGCAACTCCGAAGATCCGTATCGCCATCGCAGCCATCGTAGATGACGCATTGCATTGCATCAAGGAAAGCACCTCGCATCCAGGGAGAAGCGTGACGCCGTCGGAGCCGCTGTTGTCGCATCGCGTAAAGGGGTGTCGCCGCTGTATCTGACGCATCGAATTGAGTCTTCTCGCAACATCGGAGAAGCGTGCCGCATCTGGAAGATCTTCACGTCTTTATTTCTTTGCACCAAACCTTCATCGCATCAACATCGATGCAACACTTTTGTTGCCCTGCGTGTCGCATCTAAAGGTACATTGATTTAAAGTGTTGCATTAAAGAACTAAAATGTAACAGTATTGTGGATTTTTGTCGTTTATGGTCTTGTGGTAAATCTATATAAAGAATACTTATTTTTTATATAAATCCTGTGTGGTGTCCATCTGTGGTGTTGTCACTTGATTACTGTATGTGTTCACAAATGCTTTACACACTGCCCCTGAGATAAGCCTGTCTGCTCATGCCAAGCTACCAAGGGGGTGAGCAGGGGTTATTTTAGGAGTGTACCCCTTTACCCTGACCAGAGGCGAGTGTCCCTATTTGTCACAAGTGCATACCTGTGCCAACTAGAGACCCCCAAGTCTAACAGCTCCAGATTTATTTTTACAAACTGGCAGCTGCCAGAAGATGAGCTTTTGAGAGACAAACTGTTACGTGAATCTGATGTCTCTGGTTTATGTACTTTAAGTTGTTAAAGGGTACATTACATTAATTTCAGTATCTTCTCTATTGAGTCTTTATGTAAAGTTTTTGTTTCTATTGGTTAATTAATTTTTCTCTATCTTTTGGAAACAATTTTAGAAAGCTTGATAGTAATTTTCTTTCAAGATCAAATCAATATTATTTTGATCTGTTGTCTCCAGGCCTCTAAAAGAAGTGGGGCCCATAGGCCGGTGCCTACTTTGTCTATTTAGTTATCCAGAACTGCTCAGCGGACCGAAAATATCTTTAGATTTACTCTGGAGTGGTAGTAGCATTGCATAACAATCAGCAACTCTATTGCAGTACATTGTATCACATCATTCAACCTAGTCAGGGAACCCCGCATCCAAGTCATATCTACTATACGCTTGCCAACTAAAATTACCAACAGGGCTTTTCTTATTACCGATCTAGGTGTTTCAGCACCATACCCAAGTAAGGCCATTCAGTGAGCCAGTATCAATGTATGTCCTTTAATTTCTTATAGTACCTTATTAATCTTGAACCAGTAGTGGGGTATTTCCAGACAATTCCAGGCAAAGTGTAGGGAATCTGGCATATTGCTGTGACACCTTTGGCAGTCAGGGCTGACAGAGTGATCAAATTTACTCATGGATACTGGGGAGTAGTTTATTCTGCTAATAGCTTTAAAGTGTAGCAACTTTTGTTGATAATTGAAAGAGATAAATCTTGTCTGAGCACAACAGAATTAAAATATCTTGTTCTCCAACACCAAGCACAGGTCTTTTTCCCCACAGCTTTTTGGCTAAATATGTGGAGTGTTTTCTATTAATCATACATATCTTGTACAGCTTGGGCACCCCGCCTCTTTTATTGTCTGATGTTCACAGCAGAGTCAAAGTGGTATAATCCAGTGGTTCATGTAGGAATGAGTGAAATGGCACCATGACGACTAGCCGAAGCCGGAAAAATGTGAATACCTCAACTTGGCTAGTTGCTGCCTTGATCTTATACTCATGTAGCGATATTAAATGTTATCTACATATAATTGCCCTGGGGTCTCAGTTCCCCTCCTCTTTGGATAGATCCCCTCCCTCTTTTCAAATGTTAAAGGAAGTAGAGGATTGTCAAATACTGAGATGGTTGGGTAGCATATCAACTTGTGTCCCGCCTTGTGAGCTAGGGTCCTTCAGAGTGTGCACCATGCGCTGTGCCTCTCCAGGGTCTGTGTGGGTAGTTTAGTGCATAGTAAACTCTCCAGTGTACATGTATGTCTGGTCTCTTCAATTACCAGTTGGGGCCACCATTTAACTGGTTCAGGCTGATAGATGGCATAGTGAGGCTGTGAGACCAGGCAGTAAGTATGCCAAGCCTATTCTGCATCAGTTGTAAAGCAAGGGCCTTCCATCTATCTCTCAGCTGCTTGCCCAGCTATATCAGGCTAGTCAGCACATATTAGATGTTTCAAAACACATGTGGCATTCAAAATAATCAGAATATTAAGAGTTAGATGAACTCAGGTGGAATGTCCATTTTAATAATGGAATGCGACCAGCCAATGACAGATGCAGTCTGATCAATTTTCAATCTTAAGTATCAATTTGCCAATAAATGGACCATATTTATCCCTTAGCAGGCTATTTTTGAAATGGCTAATGTGTATCCCTAGATATTTAATTGAGGTGTGATCCAATACATATGACAACATTCTACAGAAAGGTTCACTTTGAGAGCCAAAGGCTTTCTTGGCATCCAAGAACACCGATACAGCCACAACTTCTTAGCGTATTTGTTGTATAATGGTAAATAGTGTTCTCATGTTGTTAGAAGTTGCTTTGCATGTAACACACCCATATTTCTCTGGTAAAACTAAATTGTCGATGCAGAAGGCCAAGATGGTCACTTCAGCCTTAGCCACCATTTTATTAACCAAGTTCAGGCGCGAGATTGGGCTTTATGACTGGCATTTATCAGCTTCTTTTCTGGGGTTGAGGAGGATAGCTTCCTTTGTGTATGTTAGAGGAAGGTCCTGTTTAAAGGCTACCCTTTAAATGCTAAGCATATGTGGGATTAGAATATCTTAATAGTACTTGTAAAATTCAGCAATTAGCCCATCTGATCCAGGGGCTTTCCTTCCAGGGAAATTCTTGTTCGCTTTGATGATTTCATCAAAGCAGTATGGAGCAATTAGTGGTACTCTCAAGTCATCTCCTACCTATGCCAGGGAAACATCCTCCAAGTACTCAGTGGTGTCCTTCAAGCTCTTGCACTGTTTTGAAATGTACTACTACATATAATGCAAGGCAAATTCCTGCAGTATATCCTCGTGATGAGCCAAGAACCCTATTTTGCTTGGATCAGTGAGACTGATCGGGGCTTGTGACACAAAGCCTTAGGTACACCAGTCAGTGTCTTGCCGGGATGCTCCCCCTCTCCGTATGTGCACACTACTGCATATTACCTCAAATATCTAACTTTCTTATTTTGTCTGTTCCCTGTAGTCAATCAAGTTCTTATTAATCTCGGCCAGGGTTTTGCCATAATTATGTATTAACTGCTGTCTTTCTAATGTAGTTTTGTATCTGTCAAAAATTATTAACTGGGCAAAAATTTCTGTCAATATTCCTGCCTGCTTTGACAACACCATAACCTGAATATAGACCTTGAAAGTCTCACAAACTGTGGCATACAACATGGCTGAGCGGAAATTTGTGTCAAAGATTTCAACAATCAAGGCTCAAAGTACCTCATTAAACAGTCTCTCTTGTAATGCTAATGATGGGAAACCCCAGCTTGCCATATCAGGGATTTTTACTGGAAGGGCAAACCCCAAATTAACTGGGGAGTAATCTGATAGGGTGCAAAGATTATAGTCAATATCCACCATCCAATGAGTCATGTGTCTGCTTATCAGCAAGTCGTCCAACCGTAACTATTCTGTACTGTAGAGAACTATGAATACACGTTGTCAAAGACATGCTTAAATATTAATTAAGGTAAACTCTTGGAGGAAGAGTAGAGAGCAAACACATGTCCCAGGACATGGGACTGGCAGTCCTGTCCAGGTGGTAATCAGCAGCTAAATTGAGCCCCCCCACACACACAAACAGGATAGCCAAAGAGCCAAATTCTTCCATTAACACTGCCAGAGCCATAAAAAGTGTTGTGCCAGTAAGGAAGAAAACCCTCCCTGCAGACTCCAAGTAGGAGCCTTCCAATATGAAGTTGACAGACTTTCTAATTAGAATTGCGACCCCTGCATATGACCTAATGGAGGAGGCGTAGCTATATGAACCCTGCGTAGTAGCAAAGAGTGATTGTCGCTTAGGGTCCAAGTGGGTCTCCAGCAACAGGATTACATCTTCCATTCTCCTGTCTAAATAGGCCAGTATTAGCCTCACATTTTCCCAGTTATGCAGCTCTCGGATATTCCAACTTTCACAAGTTAGGGACTGAGTCTTTTTAGACGTTTATCCTGCATTTCACAATTGTGTAGAGTACCCAACCAGCCAAACTATTTGCACCAGGGCATAGAGTATGAATCAAGATTGTTCACATTATGGATAAACATGAAATGAAATGACTAATTTCTAAAGCGCGACATGACCCGAAGCTATCTAGGCGCTAAGACATTAGAAACAGTTGTTCCCAGAGAGGTGTTACTGGTAGAGCCAGGTTTTTAAGCACTTCCTGAATTGTAGGAGATTATGTTTGTTTTTCAGGGAGGTGGGCAAGGAGTTCCAAAGTTTAGTGTTAGTATAGGAGAAGCTTTTCCCTCCCCATTTTGCCCTTGAGATCTTGGGGATGGCAAGATTGCCATTCTTGGTAGATCTTAGTGGTCTACCTGGGATGTAGGGTTTAAGGAGTTGTGATAGTTGTGCTGAGCCTTTGCCATGTATTGCCTTAAATGTGATGAGCAGAGCTTTGAACCGAATGCGCTTGTTAATAGGCAGCCAGTGTAGTTCTGTGAGAGCCTTGGAAACTGAGGCAAGAAGAGGAAGCCCAAGCAGAACTTTAGCAGCAGCGTTTTGGGTAGTCTGCAATTTTTGTAGACTACGTTTGCTTGCACTGGTCAGTAGGGTGTTGCATTAATCTATTCTGGAACTGATCAAGGCCAAGACTACTATTTTCCTGAGCTCAAACGGGATGAGCGGCAATATCTTCCTTAAGATTTTGAGGATGAAAAAGCAGGTTGCAGTTGGTTTGTTAATCTGGGGCTCAAAGGAGAGCTTTGTATCAAACAGAACTCCCAGGTTCTTAACCTTCTCAGCTGGTACCGGGAGAGGGCCCATGTGACTTGGCCACCAACTGTCTGACCACACAATGGGTGTGTTGCCAAAAAGCATGACCTCTGTTTTTGAGGCGTTGAGCTTAAGACAATTTGTCAGCATCCATTTCCCAATATGATTTATATAGTTTTTGAACCGAGACACGGTGTCAGCAGGCGAACTATTGATAGACACAATGATTTGCGTGTCATCCGCATCAGACACCAGCGTAAATCCAATTTTTTTTTATTAATTTGGCTAGTGGAGTGACATATAGATTGAAAAGAGTGGTGCTCAGCGACGAGCCCTGAGGCACTCCACAAGTCAATGTAAAGTCTGGGGAGACAAACGGGTCAAGCACTACAGACTGTGTCCCATTAGACAGGAAGATTTTGAGTAAAAGGAGTGCTTTATCTCTTATTCCCACTGGAGCAAGACGATCGACCAGCACATCATGATTGACAGTGTTGAATGACGCTGATCGGTCTAAAAGTATCAGGGCAGCACTTCCACCTTTGTCGAGGGTTATCCTGAGCTCCTCCGTGGCTGTGATTAGGGCTAGCTCCGTACTGTGGTGGGACCGGAAACCAAATTGTGAGTGGTCTAGGATATCGCCTTCCAAGAGGAAGGTGGACAGTTCCTCATTGAGAAATTTTTCAATGATTTTGGCTGGGAATGGCATCCTGGAGATCGGTCTGTAATTGGATAGATCATCTGGGTCCAATTTTGGCTTTTTCAAAAGCGGCAAAATAGATGCTTTTTCCATTCAGTAGGGAAGGCTCCTGAGGAAATCATGGTGTTAAAGATGGGCCAAAGGACCGGTTCCACGATTTCTGGGATTAGATGCACTATTTTAGGGGGACAGTGATCAGAGGGTGATCCTGATTTTACTTGGGAGATCAGCTCAATAGTGCTATCAAGAGTGATCGATGAAAATGAGGATAGTATGGTGGCGGAAGGACTGGCAGTGTTTATTTGGTGTGATGTGTTTGCACTTATCTGTTAGTATAGATGAGTTGGCTTGGGGAATAAAACTATCAAAGACTTGGTTGACTTTAGATTGAAAAGCATTAGCGAACCTGTTGCAGAATTGCTGGCTATTGCCCTGGCTTTGAATTTCAGGGAGCTTAGAGAGTTTTTTAAATGTGGCAAACAGTTTTTTAGCACAGCCCTTAGACACTTCAATACTCTCTTTGATGAAGTCCGATTTGGCTTTAACAATGAGCTGAGATTTGCATAGCCAGTTTATATTCTGATTTTATTTGATCATTGTCGGCTAATCTCCATTTCCTTTCTAGTTTTCTGCAAGTCTGTTTTTGCTCTTTAAGGGATTTATTAAACCAGGGCTCAGAGCGCCTGGTTGGGTATTGAGTGGTTAGGGGAGCCAATTCGTGTCCCGCATGGTTTATCCAGGAGTGATAATTTGATACTGCCTCATCAAGGTTTACTGAGGTAGAATTATGCGAGCCTAGTAGTATCTTGCTAATTTCGTCTTTCTTAATTTTGTGCCATGGCCGAAAGCTAAAAGTTTTCTTGGGCAGGCCTGTTGACTTTTTAAGTGGTGTGTTAATTTTAAACAGCACTGCTCTGTAATCTGACCAGATAAGTGGTATCGTTTTAGTCCAAAGAAGGTTAGGACGGTCAGTAAAGATTCCATCCAAGCAGTGCCCTGCCGAGTGGGTCGCTTCCATTACTAGTTGATTGAGCCCTACACTGGCCATATATTCTAGAAGGGCCCCTGTATCTGTGGGGTTTTCAAGGTGAAAGTTAATATTGCCAAGGAGGGTATAATTGGGTAGCTTTGATTTGGGTTCTAAGAGCTGTCTAATGGAGTTTAAAAAGTTGGCCATGGCTGATGGTGGGCGGTAGACAAGAGAGCTGGTAAAAGTGTTGTGATCATCAAGTTTAATTTTAAAACTAGCTACTTTTCCTTCGGTGAAGTCTGAGATGGTGTTGAACTTAATTTTGAGAGTATTTCTGGCTATAAGTGCGATACCCCCCCCCCCTCTTTTCCCGATTCTGTAAGTCTGTAGATATTAAAGTCATCAAGGAGGGCTCCCAAGAGGTCGGGTTCGGATGAGGGCTCGGCCCAGGCGTCTGTTATAAAGGCTGTGTCAATGGCATGTTCCTCCATGAAATCGTGAAATGCCAGAGCATTTTTGATAAGAGATCTTGTGTTGATTAGTAAGCAATGGCTTGTATTCTGATTATTGTTCAGCACTATTTGCTTGGTAAGCCTGCGCCTTACTTGAGATATAGGGAGGCAGGAGAGCACAGTGGTACAATAGGGGCATGCAGTTTCTCCTTGGATTTGGCATGGATCATGGGGAGTACTCAGACGGCATTTACCTGTGTTTTAAGTTGCAGAAGGGCTTCCCTGGTATACCGTATTGGAGAGCTAATTGTGCCATTGTACGAAAAACCGACATTATAGCTGGTGCTGTGCGCGGACCGTGCGCGAACGGGCGCAGACGGGCTTTCCTTTGGCATGCCGGAGGCTCGCGCACTGCGCGTCCGCTGCAGCATACGGCTGATATAGAGCCGAGAATGCCTGAAAACTAGAGCGCTAGCTGTCGACTTCCGGACCGGACATGAGGGTGGAATAAGGTGTTGTCTGTGGAATGAAGTCCTGCCCTCCGCGGAGGACCAAGGCAAGGACTGCATGTGAATGAGAACTAATGCGCTATAATTCAATGATTGCACACAGATTTCCCCAACATAAGCGAAGTTTAAAAAGTGACCAACACCACAAGCAAGCGTCTCCATGCAATGAGAGCCATCATGAGTGCAGATGAAACGTTACGAGGGTGAGGTTTATTTAAAAGCAGTTAAAAACAGTAAGTTTAAGATTATCACGCAAAATACAGTGGCAGCAGCCGGCCTCTTGAAGTAGGAGTCTGGTGATTAGCAGTTTGCCCAGAGGTCCCGCTGGTGTCACTGCTGACTAATGCTGCGCGTCCGCTGCAGCATACGGCTGATATAGGGCTGAGAATGCCTGAAAACTGGAGCGCTAGCCATCGACTTCCAGAGTAAGGGATGTACTAATATATGACAAGGTCTTTTAGTAGCTTAGGGAAACCTTTTTGGATTGACACCAGCTTATCACTCTAGCAACAGTCATTGAGCGAAATCATAGTTGAGCCTTGTGTTATTGGGATTGTTGTAGTCAGTGCAAGGTGTACCAAGACTGACGACAGCACTGAGAAAAGTAAGACTTCAAAGGACCTGGGCGCAACAACACAAGTCTTTTCCTTACCTGATCAGAACAGAGACCAGGTCAGAGGTCATACTGTAAATGGATATGGACTAAAACAGACCGGGGGCTGAATTTGGAATGAAAAAGAAAACAAGGGTGGAAAGAATAACCAGACAAGACTGAAAGAAGGCAGAGAAAAAAAAACAAGACAAGAAATTATGAACAGGGCTTCAGAAATCAAGAATAGGAATACTGGTATCAAGAGCAGGCTGTATTCAACAGGCACTGGGACAAGTAATGCCCTGTTGGCACAGGGACACTGGAATTAAAATTCAGAACAAGGAATTCAATAATGTACCCAACAGAAACTGAAAAAAGTAATGCAGTGCTGGTATATGGAATAAAATAGGAATTCAGAACAAGGTCAGAACAGTAAATGAGAACAAACCAGCAAAGGGACAAGGGAAAATGCCGAAGAGGAAAAACACAGAATTCAGCATATGAGGATATAATGGAGAGGCAGAAAGAAAGGTGATGATGAAGCAAGGAAAACATTTAAAGCACAGGGCTGCCACAGGAAAGGACACTGCACAAAACAGTAGCAGAAAACAGGATTTCAAAGGTTCCGCAGTGTATGCCAACGAAGAGTAAAGCAGGTGCACTTAATAACAGCAGTTGAACCACGAATTCTGAATGCATTAGATCCCACCTTCCAGCTTACAGCCACACATGGTGATTGGAACTCAGAACAGCTGTGGGCTAGATTCAGCACAGTACAAGTGAGAACAAATAATGCCCCTCCTCCAATTCTCTTCCCGATGGAGTGCCCAGAAGCTGTTCAACAAACATTTCAGCCTTCTCAAATGAGGTAGACTCTACAGCACCCATGATTTGCACATTGTTGCAATGTGAGCACGCCTCGAGGTCCTCACATCTGGTGCTAGAGATCAAGGCTGATTTTTCTAAGTTGTCAATCTTGTCTGTGGATAATTGGGACGTATCGCACAAGTCAGATATTCGATGTAAATGTAAATGTATGGATACTTGTATAGCGCACGACTACCCGGAGGTCTCTCGGCGCTTGTACGAATACCGCTGTGGAACCCATCCTGGCTTTTCCCTGTGAGGCGTCCACTCCTGGGCACCCCCAAGGTGAAGGCCAGGCATCCTTAGCGTTGTGGGGGCCGTTGTGGAGATTAAGCAAGCTATTGCCCAGAGTTGCAGAGTGGGACTCCATGATTAGAATGGCACCGAGGCGAGAATTATCAGGTCCGTGGAATTTTGAGCCCAAGACCCGCCGAGGCGGGGAATTGAACCCTGGTCCCGGGCTAGACCTCTGCATCAGGGTCTGCCGCTCTAATCATTGAGCCACACTTCTGGAGTGCTGCACCCACTCTGGCTGCCTGCAGGTCCATTCTTTCCTTCATGTAATCGAGGCACAAATTCATAGTCAATCTTATGGTCAATAGATTTCAGGTTTATTTTTAGATCAAGCAAAATAACTGTCTTTTCCGCCATGAATATCGGTTTGGTCCCCTGTGCTGCTGAATCCCTGCAGCCACCCCCAGTTGTGCCGGATGTTTTGGTGGACTTCTTATTTTCAAAGGATAATTTGAACAGTCTTTGCTTGCGTTTCTCCCTCCATGTCACACTTCACCAGCACCTTTGAGTAACAGACTGACAGAGATGTGTAGATGTGCTAGAGGGGCAGAGTCAATAGGCGCATGCATGCCAGAAGGGCTCATTATAATTAAGAGGAAATGGAGAAGGGAGTGGTAGAGAGAGAACAATGAAAATAAGGAGTGGGAAAGAATGCATAGGGAGATTGGCACAATACAGAGAAATATAAAGTAACATTAAAGGTTAAAGGTTTATTTTTCAGTTAGACATTTTAGCACTATCAGAGGTATAATTGTTTTGTTTGTTGTGTATGCTGGTCTGCACGCTTTTAGTTTCTTTTCTATTCTTTCAGTCTCTACTTTTATTTTTACTTTTGTATATTTTGAGGGATTTCATTTCTATGTGACTTTGCACTTTAGCTCAGTTTTCGTTTTTCACGTTTCATATTTTGCTTTGAGGGATCCAAAAGAGGTAAAGGTGATTTCAAGATTTCAGTCATGGCAAGGTGCTTGTTGCCACTTTTCCTTCTTGTCCACTGCAAAGGGTGTGTTGGGAAAATCTCAAATTAATGCAGTGCCATAGCAAGGATGCCTTGGATCTTTGTGCAACCAAGAAAAATTACTCCATTGACTGCTATTCTATTGGATTAGAAAAATTGCATCGGCTGCACCAATGGTAGCTACGCCCCTTAATGCGTGGGTGAGATCTTTAATCAAAGAAAATGGTTGCAGTGTTTGTAATGGGGCTGAAAATTATGTGGTAGCACCTTACATATCGGTAGGAGAAAATATGCGTAGAAGCGAAGGCACTAATGGTACCAGTGCACGTTTAGGGGTTGTAATGATCCAAGGGCATCACAGACGACATTCACAACCGTGCTGTGGATGAGTTATTGTTCCATTTGCTCATACTGGAAGCAGCAGTGAGGTAGCTGCCACAATGTATATGTGCTTGTTGTGATGTTCTTCCTAGGGCTTGTTGCTAGCTGAAATCAGCCCACGGATGTGCTCTATCCTTCTAAAATCCAAGAATACATGGTGAAAAGGAACCAGGCTGAAATGTGGTGTAGTGTTTGGACATTGCACAGCTGAAGTCTTTTGAACCTAGCAATTCTCCGCTGCACACATCAATAATGGGTCAAAGTGAGAACAATTCCTCCCCTGCGACAAAAACTTTTTGGGCCTTTGCAGGGCTAGTGGAGGAGAGTGCTCTCACCTGCTTTCCAGATCTTTGCAACAAGTAATCCGTCCACCTGGAGCCCCAAGTTGGGGTCAGGGTGTTGCAGTGGAGCCCTGAACCATATAGAATATAGGACACAAATGAGGTGAGGGTTTGGAGGCACATTATGCACGTACCCTGCTTCACCTCTCAAGTCATCTCTCATGGTGTAAGAAACTGGGTTGTTGGTTGAAGGGGGGCAACTCCTGCTCAAATGACAGCCACAATCCCTGTATGGGTGAACCACAAAATTCACTAAATTAACGTGTGATGAACCCTGGTAACTTGACACAAAAGCCATCAGGCTTAACTTAGAGGCAATGTGTAAAGTATTTATGCAGCACACCAATAGTAATAAAGTGAAATACCAACACAAGAAAAATCCTACACCAGTTTAGAAAAATAAACTTTAATAAATCATTTGACGTCAAAATGACAAATATCAGTGGAACTGCCGTTATGAATTTTAAACGTTTTTAGTAAACTCTAGTGCTTAAAAGATCAAAGTTCCAACCACGGACATCTAGCCGTACAAGACCAGGATAATATAAAAAAATGTGGCTGACCCTTATGGAGTGGATTGGGCCTGGTCAGTGCTATCCTTCAGGCTCAGAGGAAATTCTGGAGAAAATGTTCAGAGAAGTTAAAGTTCAGCGGGCAAGGCCGCAGGCGGTGTCAGAGGAGGGAATGCCATTGTTGGGGAGCCTCTAGATGAAGTCATGGTCACTGTGAAGATTTCTACGTTTGGACTTAGACTCTTTCTTGAAAATCGAAAATCTTCAGCAGGACTTATCTGGAGGCTGGCAAGAGTTTGAGGAGGTTGGATACCACTTATCAAGGAACCAGTAAATAGGTTTTGCTGTTGCGGAGAACAATGTAGCAAGACCTGCTGCAAAATCAGGCTGGCCGGCGATACACCTTGGGCAGATAGACAAGCAGGTTGGTCCCAGAGAAGTTTTTAGCCAAAAATGTTGTAAGTTCCAAGTTTTACATTTTGGCTATCTGAGCCCCTTTAGCACAACTACAAAGGGTCTAGGACTGGAGGGGCACCACTTGGGGGGGTGGAGGGGGGTTAGGAATCAATCAGACTGAGTACAGGCACGGGTTCAGGATGGTGGGAGACTTTTATGTCCCCATGGCTCTGAACAAGCCAGCCAACTCGCCTTTGGAGGTACTGGTAGTCCTGGATTCAAGTGATGAAGCACGGTAGGCCTCTGAGGGTTCAGGGTAGGCTCAGGCAGCAAAGCAGTATTTCCAGGTGGATCAAAGCAGTCTTGTGGAGTACACAGCATCAGGCATTCTTCTGAGAGTCCTTTCGCAGGTCCAAAAAGTGAACTGAAGAGTGGATCTGTGGGATCTATATTTATACCCGGTGACCTCTTTGAAGTAGGAGAAGTTTCTAGAGATCTCTTTGAAGTGCTTGGAATTTCCAGGCTGGCTGCAGGGACAATGCAGTGGTGACAAGCCACTTGCAGGAAGGCAGAGCACAGCTTATTCAGTTGCAAGTGGTGCTGTGCCCAGCTCTGCCCCCCACATCAAGTCAGTGGATGCCCATTCAGAAACACCTAATCCCTCTATTGCGTGAGAGTTGCAGAGGAATTCAGAAAGTCTAACTGCCAACTACACCCAGTCATGTGTCCTAGGACAAGCTGCAAGCACCAAATGGCAGGAAAATGCCAACATTCTAAAAGTGGCATTTTCAAAATTGCAATTTAGAATCTGACTATACCATTAAAACTGATTTTTAATTACAATTTCATAGATACAAAACATGTAATGCTAATCTGTTCCCAATCAAAAGTTAGCACTTATTTAATGTAATAAGGAGGGCAACCCAATTTTATCCTCTCAACAGGTAGGCCTCATAATAGTGAAAAATGAATTTAGGAGTGTTTCACTGCCAGGAAAAACTTAAAAACATATACGGAGATTTAAGAGTTCTGGCGCATCTCTGCAAATCAGCAGGGATGCGCCAGAAAAGATGCGAAATGCAATTCCCTCTCGGCGCCACCACAAATGCGTCGCATTTACGATGCGGCGCACCGTGGCACAAGGACAGGACGATGCGTGTCGCATCTGATGGCGTAAGGGCGGCACATTGCTGGAGTCGTGTCGCAAGCATGACGCAACTCCAGCAATGCTCGGGGGCACCCTATGAATAATATGCTGCTTCATTCCTTACGCCTGCTTCAAGCAGGCGCAGGGTTTTGACGCAGCATGGACGGAAAAGTGACTCAGCGTCACTTGTACGAGGCGTTCCTGCGATAGAATGCCCAACCTGCGCAGGAACGCCCACATGAAACCTAATGCAGGTTTCATGCGGCGCAGGGCTTTACAACGTGACGCATCTCCCTAGATGAGTCACGTTGTAAATAAGGTGCAACGTGGGACATGGTTTATGACACTGCTGCGTCACAGAAGTAACGCAACGGCGGCATAAAAGTGTCGCAAGGGGCTTGTAAATCTGCCCCACAGCTGCCAAGGTTTCAGATTGACATGTGGGACATTTTCATAATTTTAGTGTAATTATGAGTGACATGACATGAGTGACATTCAACGAGTATGAGTGACACTTTCTCGCGAGCAAAATCAAGCAATGAAGACAAGGGAAACATATAAATATCAGAAAGTACATACAAGTGACATTCTACAAGAAATGTGTGACATGTGGAACTTTTCCCTTCCTGGCACCTTCAAGTTCCCAGTGGACTGACCTGTGCCACTGTCTGCCAACCATCCAACAAAATAAAATGAAACTACGACAGAAGGGTTCCATCATCCAGGTGTAGCCAACCGTTTCTATGCCAGGGTGTTTGCACATTCCTAAAACCCATAGCAAATGTCCTAGTGCTAATAGTGCAGTAATTCTGCACAACGATGGTGCTAGAAGGATGAATAACTGGATGCGTGATGGACTCCTTATAGCATAAATGACGCCTGGGTGGGGAATGTGATACTTGGGCAGGTGGGTAGGTAGCTGAATAGGTGGATACATGTGAGAAGTGATGAAAAGGTTAGGCATGTCTGCATGTTTGTATGAGTAGATGAATGAATGAACAGAGACTTGGGAATTTGGATAGATAGGTGTGGAGGCAAGTGTAGGAGAGTGGGGTCTGCTTTCTATGTTCACCCCCACTTTTTGCTTTTGCTTTACTGGTTTTCGACTTAGATGTGGCTGTGGGCCTGCTAATCAGACCCACAGCCCTGCTGTTCGCTCTCTAAATTGATACTATGTACTTTAGGTGCATAACCCATTTGGATAGGATCACCTTATTGGCCCCTGTACAGTGTACCTTAGGTACCCAGGGCATAGGTGTACCCTAGGCCTACCGGGGGCTGCAGCATGTATTATGCCACCCCTGGCTTGGCCCTCCATTATGACACAACTGGCTGATCACTCAGCTGGGGCAAGGTCGTGTAATCACTCCTTGCTTAGGTGTAGTATTCCTATACCTAACTTACATATAGACACATGTGTACCTATCAGCCACTCCTATGGCAGGCCTTAACAATCCTGGAGGCAGAGTGCTTGGTAACATGTGAGATGGTGCTCTAGCATGAGCTGAGCCTGTCTGCAGCTTTCGGAACCATGTCCTTATAGCTGTTCTATGATATAGCCTACCATATACTCTTAAAGTGCCTTAGAATCTTAAACGGTTATGGTAACTATGGTTTGGCTTTATCAAAACATGTTGTGTAAGGTGTCTAACACTTTGGAATAATACCCCCATCCCATTTCTGGGGATGAGGATCGTATCCCTCCCTTCTAGAGGGAGAAGACATGTTGTAACCTACTTACCCGGTTAAAGTTAACCAGAGCCCCAGCATCACAAAATGGATGCTGCTGCCACAGACACGAGTCTGACCTCCTGCTGCTGGGAGTGATCCCGGCAAGGGAGGCATGGACAATAGGTTTCCTGCCTTGGGAGGTGCGAGCACCACCCCAGACAGGCCTTAGTATATTCGGGCAGGGAGGGATGAAAAGAATGAGACATGCCTGGGGCACACAAGGTGTCCCGTGCATAGTCCAGTTCAAACCGGTGCTGGGGCACTCCAGCCCCAGTCCTGGCGCGAAACTGGACAAAGGGAAGGGGGTGTAACCACCCCCCTCCCAGGTCCCACCCATAAGACGTGACCTAGCAGGCAACCCAGCCCCCCAGATTAGTATAAGAGTGGTAGCTAGGCCCCAGGAGACTAGATTATCCTGAACCTGCAACTTGAACAGAAACTCTGGACCTTCGACATTCGACGAAAGAAGAAGACTGAAGAATCTCCCTTGTGGCCAAGGAGTGGCTACCCTGTGCAAACAGGCACCATCAAGAGACTACCCTTTGCTTTGCTGAAGTTCTACGAGGGACCGACTGCAGAGCCCGACCAGAGCCTTGACTTCCAGACTTCTCCGACCCTGATCCACATCCACAGCCGAGCTGAGATCCGTGGAGGCGACGAGAGACGTGGGACCGGCTACCTGGGAAAAGTGGCTAGTATCTTCCAGCACAGCTTCTGAGGCACCCTCGAAGTTGTGCACCGGGGATTGAGAAGCCCCAACCCCAAGCACCATCTGCATCGAAGATCAGCCCCCCACACTCCACGAGTCCTGCGTGGGGCCCTTCTGCATTTTCCTGCTTGCCGCGCCTGTCCGGTTGCTTGCCCGTTGGCTAGTGGCCTTTGTGACGACGCACTCTGAAATCTTCACTGCTGGTTTGGCTCCTCCAGACTGGCTCCCGCTTCCTTGCAAAAGAGAAGCACCCCAGACCTTCCTGGGCTGCACCAGAAGCAAGTCCTTCGTTCTTCGTGGGTTCCGCTTGCCAAGGCTTGGTGAGTCCTAGTTCGACTTCGACACCGCCGACAGCAAGAGCCTTCATGGGACAGCTCGCCTCCTGGTCCTGGTCATCCTCGACATCTCCTGGTACCCGTGGCTGCAGCGACAAGCTTCACCCTTCACCTGCAATCTTCACGACATCGCCTGGTTCCTTCCTGGTTCCACGTGGTCACTGGCTAGTGACCTTGACTCTGTCCCTTCTGCTTGCAGGTCTCCTCTCTTATTGATCCCAGCCTTGGGATCCACCGGACAGTCTTCACTGACTGCCTGTCAGCAACTTTCCTTCAGGCATCCATAGAAGTCCAAGACGAAACCCGACGCAAGTTCACACCTATGCACCCGCAGCCCGTGGGATAGGTAACTTGGGTACTTCGGTGCTCACAAGGGTAGTGACTATCCTAGGGTCTAGTTTCCGAGTCTCGACTCTCTAGCTGCTTCAGAAGTGTCCGTAAACTGTTAATTTCTAACTGCTAGTAATTCTATTGACTTTTACGCATTACGCGTGAGTGTTTCCACTCTGCACCTGAATCCCGTGGGCCTCCCACTTCCTAACTATTGCTAGTGTAGTGTAGCCCCAGCGATTCCCTAGGCCTAGGCCTATCCTATTTCCATGACAGTGGTCCTTATACCACTTCTTTAGTATATGGTTTGCGTGGCCCCTAGGGCCTAACTGTATTACTTACCTGTGTGACTTAATGTATGCTTGAATAAGACTGTGTTGTACTTACCTCTAATCTCATAAAGAGTGCTGAGGGTTTGACTAGAATAAATACACTTTATTTTATATATATATCTGTTGTGGTGTCCTTTCATTTGGTATTCAAGGGATTATATATGGTATCACAGCCGGCTTCACATGCCATTCAGAGTTTAGCCTAAGACTGCTCTTGTCCATGCTACCACTAGGATAGCTGGTCTATAAGGTTGACTTTACAACCAATCACCATAAGGGTTGTTTGGACTGATATAAGGTGTACACTAGAACTAGTGACATCATACATCAGGCCAACTTCCCACATTGGTGAGCAGCGGTTGGTATCTGAGCTTGCTGTTGTAATACCATTGTAATCTTGAGATACTAAATTGAAAGATCCCACAGATATTGTTTAGGTACATATAACATAGATTATAATACTTAAGTCCTACTGGACTTAGTGGTTGTAGGTTGAAGGGAGTAACACACCCTGACTACAACTACCAGAGAGGTTTAGTAGAAACAACTAGTGTAGGTAGGTGCACACACCACACCCTCACTAGATCATGTCTCTGGGAGGAGATCAAGTAGATGCTCTCTCAGGAGGGGCAGGTCTGAAGAAGACCCCCTCTAGATATGATACCCTAACTTTTCAGGAGATGAGACAACTGTGTACCTCCAGAAAGTTAAAACAGGGTGCAAACCCTACCCTCCTTCAGCTAGTGCAACTCCTAGAGGAGTATGACACTCTTAGGGCCTTACAGGCCAGTACCCTAGGTACAAAGGAGGTCTACCCACCACAGATGAGTCAGATGGGACTTCAGATGAAGAGGTAGACAGCCAGGGCCAAGTAGGAAGACTTAGCCAGGCTAACCTAAGCTTACATGGGAGTTTGCATGGGATCCTCCCATACAGACCCCCAAGTGGGCTTAACCAGAGAAGCAGGAGAGACAGATCCCCTTCAAGGGAATCCATCTACTCCCATGTCTCTAGCCTCTCTAATGCCTCTTCTCACAGGGGAATGACTTCACCTGAGAGAAAGGAGCATGAAGCCAGAATGAGGGAAGCTAATCTGAGGATTCAGAGGGAAGAACGTGCCCTTGCCAAGGAGAAGCTTGCTCTGGCTAGAGAGCAAAAGTTAAGTGGGTCAGAACCCACTGGTGGCAGCAATATCCCTAAGGATAGAGACAGGCACTATGATAATAGAAACCTGAGCAAGATTGTCCCTCCCTACAAGTGTGGGGATGACATCCACAAATGGATAACTGCTTTGGAGAGAGCTTGCAAAGTACAGCAGGTACCCCAAAGTCAGTGGGCAGCTATCTTGTGGCTCTCCTTCTCTGAGAAAGGTAGAGACAAGCTCCTCACAGTTAGTGATGAGGATGCAGACAATTACACTGTCCTGAAGAGTGCTCTGATTGATGGGTTTGGCCTAACCACTGAACAATACAGGTTGTTGTTCAGGGATACCCAGAAGACACAGACTCAGGACTGTAGATTGTGCCACTAAGGCTCTGGAAGGCTGGCTAGTGGGAAGTAAGGTTAAGGACTATACAGGATTGTATAATTTGATCATGAGAGAACAAATCCTTAACAACTGTCAAAACCAGCTACTGCATCAACACCTGATTGATTCTGATCTGACTTCTCCCCAAGAATTGGGAAAGAAGGCAGATAGATGGGTCAGGACTAGAGTTAAGCCGAAAAACCAGAACCAGGGCGGTGATCAGAAAAAGGCAGACCAGAAGGGTAATGATCAGAAACAAAAAGACCAGAAGTCTTCACCAGGCCCCCAAAAGGCTCAGGGGGAGGGTGGTCCCAAAAAGGATAAAAAGAAAGATGGCCAAAAGAAACCATGGTGCAACTATTGTAAGTCCAACTCACATTGGTTTAGTGAGTGCACCAAAAAGGATAAGCCCCCAGCCACCATTGCCCCTAAGGCAACTGTACCCCCTAGTCCAGCTGTAAGTGGTGGTTCCCAGCAAAAGGGTGTAGTAGGGTTAACCCTGGGAACTGAGAAGGATTCTGGCCTAGTCAGAATACCTACTCAGGCTGTTCTGATCTGTGATGGGGACTTAGCTTTGTCCTCTACTGTAGGCCCCAGTAACCTGGGCAAGTACAGACAGACTCCTTTTTTCAACCAAAGAATGGCTCAGGCCTACAGGGACACTGGGGCTAGTGTCACAATGGTGACACCTGCCTTTGTGGACCCTGGACAGATCATACTAGGTGAGAATTACCTAGTGACCAACGCTAGCAATGCCACTACCTCCCATAGTGTGGCTATTGTTAACTTCTCCTGGGGAGGGGTAACTGGCCTCAAGAAAGTTGTTGTTAGTTCAGACCTTCCTGTAGAGTGTTTACTGGGCAATGATCTTGAAACTTCAGTTTGGTCTGAAATGGAGTATAGGACCCATGCAGAAATGCTGGGGATAGATGCACATGTCCTTGCTGTGACCAGGTCACAGGCCAAAAAGTGCACCACTGAACAAGTGCTGCATCCTGAAACTATGGACCAGTCACGACCCAAGATAAAGAGCAGTAGGGTTAAGGCTGTACCTTCCCCCCCTGCCTCAGGTGGTGGATCAGCCCTCCCAGGAGGATGATTCTGAGAGCCCTGAAGGAACTGTCCTAGAAGAACTTGAACCTGATCAGGTTGAGTTTCTTGGGACAGGGGGGCCTTCAAGGGCAGATCTGAGACAGGCTCAATTAGACTTCCCCTCTCTTGAACCCCTCAGACAGCAGGCTGCTGCTGAGGCTGCAGGGAATGCTCAAGGTACCCATAGAGTGTATTGGGATGAAGGGCTACTGTATTCAGAGGCTAGAGACCCCAAGCCTGGTGCATCCAGGAGGTTGGTCATACCACTGAAGTTCAGAGGCTTCCTTCTTACCTTGGCCCATGATAGTCCCCTTGCAGGACACTTAGGCCAGAACAAGACTTGGGACAGGCTTGTCCCTCACTTTCACTGGCCCCATATGTCAGAAGATACCAAGGAGTTTTGTCGCTCCTGTGTCACCTGCCAAGCCAGTGGCAAATCAGGTGGCACCACAAAGGCCCCCCTCATACCATTACCTGTGGTGGGGGTTCACTTTGAAAGAGTGGGCATAGATATTGTAGGACCAATGGACCCACAAACAGCATCTGGGCACAGATTCATACTGGTGATAGTGTAACGCCCTGAACGTCTCAGGATCGTTTAACAGACACGACAATGAGGACGCAACCACTTGCGAAGGGTTAGTTCTTTTAATGAAGGCAAATAAAATACAAAGAACAAACAAAAGTTATAGTCACTGGAATCCTCCAGGCTAAGTACGTTACCAGCCCACAGCACGGATGGTCCTAACCGTCCTCTGCATATACGCCGATCCCGGCGTATGCCAACAGAGGGCAGAAATGAAATGGCCGACAATGCCAATCGGTAGGCTGTGAGGGGCACGAAGAGTGTTGGGGAGAATCGAGGAGTCAGGGAAACACCCAGCCGGGGTCTCTACCTGAAGGGAGCAGCCGCTCAACCTCTTCCTCAGACTGCACCGGGACGCGGAGTCACCTCCTGGTGATGCGTCACCGATACCCCAATCACAAGCAAGAAGACTGAACCGAGAGCAGCCGCTCGATCGATCCTGTGGACTTCCGAGTCTGTAACGCGGCAAACACCTCCTGGTGTGCGTTACAGCTGGCAGTCCCTGTGTCTCTGGTCGGGCTGGGAGTTACGACTCCAACCAGCAAAAGCGCCACTGCGCTTGGACTCAGCCGAGTCAAAAAGCGAAGCTCAATGGTTGACCGGTAGAGCTTCCGGGTCCTTCACAGGTGACGATGGGGCAAGACACGGCCCAGGGAGTAACGACTCGACCTACCTCCGTTCTTGCCTTACTGGAGCACCACTCCGGAACACTGCTCTTCACGAAGCAGGTACGTCGGTGTAAACACAATATCCGACAGCCTTGTACCTCCCGGTTCCTCCCTTTATAGGGCGTGTTTTCCTTGAGTTATGTAACAGCTCTCCTGTTTACATAAGGGCGTGTTTCCCTTGAGTTATGTAACAGCTCTCCTGTTTACATAAGGGCGTGTTTCCCTTGAGTTATGTAACAGCTCTCCTGTTTACATAAGGGTGTGTTTCCCTTGAGTTATGTAACAGCTCTCCTGTTTACATAAGGGCGTGTTTCCCTTGTATGACAGGAATTCTTGACAGATAGTGTACCATGCCACCAGGTATCCAGAAGCTATTCCCCTGAGGACCACAACAGCTCCTGTTGTGGCAAGGGCCCTGCTTGGAGTATTCTCCAGAGTGGGCTTTCCAAAGGAGGTCATTTCTGACAGAGGTGCCAACTTCATGTCAGGATACTTGACTGCAATGTGGAAGGAGTGTGGTGTGAACTACACGTTCACCACACCCTATCACCCACAGTGCAATGGGCTTGTTGAGAGATTCAACAAGACCCTAAAGGGAATGATAAAAGGTTTACCAGACAAGCTTAGGCGAAGATGGGACATCCTTTTACCCTGCCTTCTGTTTGCTTACAGAGAGGTCCCACAAAAGGGGGTTGGCTACAGCCCTTTTGAGCTTTTGTTTGGGCATCCTGTAAGAGGACCCCTATGTTTGGTAAGGGAAGGATGGGAGAGACCTCTCAGACAACCCAAACTTGATATAGTGGATTATGTACTTGGTCTCCGCTCCAGGATGGCAGAGTATATGAAGAAGGCTTCTAAAAACCTTGAGGCAAGCCAAGAACTCCAAAAAGCTTGGCATGACCAAAAGGCTGTGCTGACTGTTTACCAGCCAGGGCAGAAAGTGTGGGTGTTGGAGCCAGTGGCCCCAGCAGCACTCCAATACAAATGGTCTGGACCCCACACTATTGTTGAGAAAAAGGGAGAAGTCACCTACTTGGTGGACCTTGGGACTCCCAGAAGCCCCCACAGGGTGCTTCATGTCAACAGATTGAAGGCATATGTTGACAGGGCAGACATGGGCTTACTCATGGCTACAGATGAGGGGCAGGAGGAAGAGAGTGACCCTCTCCCAGACCTGTTGACTCAGAACCCTGATGATGGCTCAGTTGATGGTGTGGTCTTTTCTGACAGCCTCACTGTCCATCAGCAACAGGACTTCAGACAGGTTCTGCAGTCCTACAGACATATGTTCTCTCTGACCCCAAGTCAGACAAACTGGTGCACCCATGAGGTGGACACTGGTGACAGTCTGCCTGTGAAGAGTAAAATCTACAGGCAACCTGACCATGTCAGGGACTGCATAAAAGTTGAGGTACACAAAAGATGTTGGAGCTGGGAGTCATTGAACCTTCAGAGAGCCCTTGGGCTAGTCCTGTAGTCCTTGTGCCAAAGCCTCACACCCAAGATGGTAAGAGAGAGATGAGGTTTTGCGTGGATTACAGAGGTCTCAATGCTGTCACTAGGACAGATGCCCACCCAATACCTAGGGCAGATGAGCTCATTGACAGACTGGCAGCTGCTAAGTTTTTGAGCACATTTGACCTGACAGCAGGCTACTGGCAAATCAGACTAGCTGAGAATGCAAAGGCCAAAACTGCTTTCTCGACCCCAGGAGGACATTATCAATTTGTGGTAATGCCCTTTGGTTTGAAGAATGCACCTGCCACTTTCCAAAGGTTGGTGAATCAAGTCCTTACTGGGTTGGATGATTATTGTGCAGCTTATCTTGATGATATTGCTGTCTTTAGCTCCACCTGGGAGGATCACCTGGTCCACCTGAGGAATGGTTTAGAGGCCCTGCAAAAGGCAGGCCTCACTATCAAGGCCACTAAGTGCCAGATAGGGCAGAGCAAGGTTGTATACCTGGGCCACCTAGTTGGTGGGGGTCAGGTTCAACCACTGGAGAGCAAGATCCAGACCATAAAGGACTGGACTCCTCCAACTACCCAGACTCTGGTCAGAGCTTTCTTGGGCCTGACTGGGTACTACAGAAATGTTGTTAAGAACTATGGGTCCATTGTGACACCACTTAATGACTTGACCTCCAAGAAAATGCCAAAGAAAGTTCAGTGGACAGTAAGCTGTCAAAAAGCATTTGATGACCTGAAGCAGGCCATGTGCAGTGCACCTATTCTGAAAAGTCCAGACTACTCCAAAGAGTTCATTGTCCAGACAGATGCTTCTGAGTTAGGTGTGGGAGCTGTTCTTTCACAACTTAATATAGATGGTCAAGACCAGCCCATTGCTTTTATAAGTAGAAGGCTGACCCCTAGAGAGAAACGTTGGTCAGCTATTGAGAGGGAGGCCTTTGCTGTGGTTTGGGCCCTGAAGAAGCTGAGGCCATACTTGTTTGGCACTCACTTCAAGATTCAGACAGACCATAAGCCCCTCTTGTGGCTAAATCAGATGAAGGGTGAAAATCCCAAACTTCTTAGGTGGTCCATTTCCATACAGGGGATGGACTTCACAGTGGAACATAGACCTGGGACTGACCATGCCAATGCAGATGGACTCTCCAGATATTTCCACCTAGAACATGAAGACTCAACTGGTCAAGGTTAGTTTAATGTCCCTAAGTTTGGGGGGGTTGTGTAGGAGAGTAGGGTCTGCTTTCTATGTTCACCCCCACTTTTCGCTTTTGCTTTACTGGTTTTCGACTTAGATGTGGCTGTGGGCCTGCTAATCAGACCCACAGCCCTGCTGTTATCTCTCTAAATTGATACTATGTACTTTAGGTGCATAACCCATTTGGATAGGATCACCTTATTGGCCCCTGTACAGTGTACCTTAGGTACCCAGGGCATAGGTGTACCCTAGGCCTACCGGGGGCTGCAGCATGTATTATGCCACCCCTGGCTTGGCCCTCCATTATGACACAACTGGCTGATCACTCAGCTGGGGCAAGGTCGTGTAATCACTCCTTGCTTAGGTGTAGTATTCCTATACCTAACTTACATATAGACACATGTGTACCTATCAGCCACTCCTATGGCAGGCCTTAACAATCCTGGAGGCAGAGTGCTTGGTAACATGTGAGATGGTGCTCTAGCATGAGCTGAGCCTGTCTGCAGCTTTCGGAAACATGTCCTTATAGCTGTTCTATGATATAGCCTACCATATACTCTTAAAGTGCCTTATAATCTTAAACGGTTATGGTAACTATGGTTTGGCTTTATCAAAACATGTCGTGTAAGGTGTCTAACACTTTGGAATAATACCCCCATCCCATTTCTGGGGATGAGGATCTTATCCCTCCCTTCTAGAGGGAGAAGACATGTTGTAACCTACTTACCCGGTTAAAGTTAACCAGAGCCCCAGCATCACAAAATGGATGCTGCTGCCACAGACACGAGTCTGACCTCCTGCTGCTGGGAGTGATCCCGGCAAGGGAGGCTTGGACAATAGGTTTCCTGCCTTGGGAGGTGCGAGCACCACCCCAGACAGGCCTTAGTGTATTGGGGCAGGGAGGGATGAAAAGAATGAGACATGCCTGGGGCACACAAGGTGTCCCGTGCATAGTCCAGTTCAAACCGGTGCTGGGGCACTCCAGCCCCAGTCCTGGCGCGAAACTGGACAAAGGGAAGGGGGTGTAACCACCCCCCTCCCAGGTCCCACCCATAAGGCGTGACCTAGCAGGCAATCCAGCCCCCCAGATTAGTATAAGAGTGGTAGCTGGGCCCCAGGAGATTAGATTATCCTGAACCTGCAACTTGAACAGAAACTCTGGACCTTCGACATTCGACGAAAGAAGAAGACTGAAGTATCTCCCTTGTGGCCAAGGAGTGGCTACCCTGTGCAAACAGGCACCATCAAGAGACTACCCTATGCTTTGCTGAAGTTCTACGAGGGACCGACTGCAGAGCCCGACCAGAGCCTTGACTTCCAGACTTCTCCGACCCTGATCCACATCCACAGCCGAGCTGAGATCCGCGGAGGCGACGAGAGACGTGGGACCGGCTACCTGGGAAAAGTGGCTAGTATCTTCCAGCACAGCTTCTGAGGCACCCTCGAAGTTGTGCACCGGGGATTGAGAAGCCCCAACCCCAAGCACCATCTGCACCGAAGATCAGCCCGCCACACTCCACGAGTCCTGCGTGGGGCCCTTCTGCATGTTCCTGCTTGCCGCGCCTGTCCGGTTGCTTGCCCGTTGGCTAGTGGCCTTTGTGACGACGCACTCTGAAATCTTCACTGCTGGTTTGGCTCCTCCAGACTGGCTCCCGCTTCCTTGCAAAAGAGAAGCACCCCAGACCTTCCTGGTCTGCACCAGAAGCAAGTCCTTCGTTCTTCGTGGGTTCCGCTTGCCAAGGCTTGGTGAGTCCTAGTTCGACTTCGACGCCGCCGACAGCAAGAGCCTTCGTGGGACAGCTCGCCTCCTGGTCCTGGTTGTCCTCGACGTCTCCTGGTACCCGTGGCTGCAGCGACAAGCTTCACCCTTCACCTGCAATCTTCACGACATCGCCTGGTTCCTTCCTGGTTCCACGTGGTCACTGGCTAGTGACCTTGACTCTGTCCCTTCTGCTTGCAGGTCTCCTCTCTTCTTGATCCCAGCCTTGGGATCCACCGGACACTCTTCACTGACTGCCTGTCAGCAACTTTCCTTCAGGCATCCATAGAAGTCCACGACGAAACCCGACGCAAGTTCACACCTATGCACCCGCAGCCCGTGGGCTAGGTAACTTGGGTACTTCGGTGCTCACAAGGGTAGTGACTATCCTAGGGTCTAGTTTCCGAGTCTCGACTCTCTAGCTGCTTCAGAAGTGTCCTTAAACTGTTAATTTCTAACTGCTAGTAATTCTATTGACTTTTACGCATTACGCGTGAGTGTTTCCACTCTGCACCTGAATCCCGTGGGCCTCCCACTTGCTAACTATTGCTAGTGTAGTGTAGCCCCAGCGATTCCCTAGGCCTAGGCCTATCCTATTTCCGTGACAGTGGTCCTTATACCACTTCTTTAGTATATGGTTTGCGTGGCCCCTAGGGCCTAACTGTATTACTTACCTGTGTGACTTAATGTATGCTTGAATAAGACTGTGTTGTACTTACCTCTAATCTCATAAAGAGTTATTTTATATATATATATCTGTTGTGGTGTCCTTTCATTTGGTATTCAAGGGATTATATATGGTATCAAAGCCGGCTTCACATGCCATTCAGAGTTTAGCCTAAGACTGCTCTTGTCCATGCTACCACTAGGATAGCTGGTCTATAAGGTTGACTTTACAACCAATCACCATAAGGGTTGTTTGGACTGATATAAGGTGTACACTAGAACTAGTGACATCAGGCCAACTTCCCACAGCAAGTGAATAATTAAAAATTGGGCTGGAAGGATAGTTGGACCAGGTGATCTGTTAATGTAACAGTCGTGGATGCATGAGTAGATACCGTCATAGTTATAGCAATCAATGAGTTGTTAAATGGATGGAGTGCATGGGGTTGGTGATGGTTTGAAAGATGATCCTGTTGAGGGACCCATGAGAAGACACAGAAGAGGCTAGGTTGGCGGTGGGTGCATACTGGAGTCGATGGGTGGAGGGCCCTGTAGTTAAAAGTGACAGAATATTTTAAATTGTTGGAGTGGTGGTTGGTGATTGTATGCGTGGTGGGTGGAAAGGTGGTTGTGTAAATGAAAGGATGAGAAGATGAGGGGAGTGGTGGTGGATGAATGGACAGATGTCAATCTAGATTGATAACTGGTAGGATCTGAATGGAAAGATGGAGAGGCAGGCGGTGAAAGGGCTGCCCCAACCACCCCCAGTCAACCATCCATTCATGCATTCATCCATCCACCGCTCACACATCCATCTACCCCTCTCCATCCATCTCCAACCCAGCATCCATCCATTCCTATTAACATATACAGTTGCCCCCATGGATTATTTCTAGGTAATATTCTTTCAGAGCAAGAAAATATTTCATTTCCATGTGATATCCTGCGGGTAGCCGACGAAAGTATCACGGTCTCTGTGATCAACATTCTCCTAGTAGACAGGATATAGAACTGATGTCAGCAATCCTATTCCCAAAGGCTGCCATTTTCTTAGGGTCTGCTCTGTCAGGCCGTGAATGAAGCCCCAGCACGTGTGTGTGAACTGTTTGGCTCTCGCACCTCACAAATAAAGGTCATGCTGTCCAAGGCCCACAGGCCGTGAAAGGAGCCTGAACATGCGGGTGTGCAATGCATGGCACTGACACACCACAAGCGCAGACACGAGGGAAGGAAATGTGCTTTCTCACGTCGTCAATGGAGCACAGTAAGTGGCTGTTTAGTGCACGACTCTCATGCACCATGAGCACAGACATGAGGACATTGACCGTGCTCTCTCGGGTCATGAATTGAACCTCAGCACGGGAGCGTGCACATCACCCCTACACCACGAGCACTTGACAAGACACTAGTGCAGCCTGCATAGGAACGCCATGTTGTAGGGTTATGATATGAATATTTATTTATTCTCACACTATCCCTCAGTGGGCAGTAAACGTGTGCAGATGGTCCTGAGGCAGAGAGTGACTGAGGCCCACGGCTGCTACGAGGACTCTCATCTGGTCCGGTTGCATGGCATCATGATGAGAGAGGCACAAGCGGGGGATGCGAGCAGCAGTGGACTGCAACTAAACTTACAAATTTACGCCCGCTCGCGCCTCCCGCTTAGCTGACTCAGGCAGCAAATGGACAATGTTGCCAATGTTCCGCAGAGCTAGAGCCAGTGAAAGCAACGCTGACCCAGCCTGGCTGACAGACGAGATAGATTGTAAAAACATAATGAACACCGGAGCAGAGCAGTGCAGCACTGCAGAGTGTACTGCAGTCTGTCACACACTGTGGGCTCAGGCTGCCTCCCAGAGCAGCGCATGGTCGTGCTTTCCTGAATGAGCGCTAATAGCAGTGCTCTGTCTC
The DNA here is from genome assembly GCF_964204655.1 of Triturus cristatus. Taxonomy (NCBI): domain Eukaryota; kingdom Metazoa; phylum Chordata; class Amphibia; order Caudata; family Salamandridae; genus Triturus; species Triturus cristatus. The sequence goes on from NC_140585.1 coordinate 709,636,890, forward strand.
CTTTTCCAGCCAACTTCAGGAGGCGCTATAAATGCGTGACTTTGCATTTTGGTGCGGTGATACGGACCACCACACCAAAATGTGTTAGTCTAACACGTGATGCGTGGTACTTGGCAGGGTTGAAAACATACATATTCAATCTTTTAATTACAATTCCCCTGACCTATGGGCTACCTAAGGCCTATCATATGTGCAATAAAAAGGGAGTTTAAGGCTTGGCAAGGCGGTTATAGTATATAGGTTGAATTGGCAGTTTAAAACTGCCTTCAGGCTGCAACAGCAGGTCTGGCCCACTCGTAGCATTTAATTTTCAGGCCCGGGTACGATATACCACTCTACTAGGGACTTATAAGTGAATTAAATTTGCCAATTAGATATAAGCCAACTATACCATGCTTAGGGGAGTGAGCACAAGCACTTTAGCACTGGTCAGCAGTGGTAAAGTGCACAGAGTCCTATGGCCAACAAAAACAAATTTCAGCAAAAATGGAGGGAAAAAGACAAAAAAAAGGTTTGGAGGAAGACCACCCTAAAGCTAACATGGGTAGCACGTGCCCCCGCCCCCAGCAGAATGTGGGAAGGGCTACCCAACCTCCAGGGACATCTCATCACTGAGGCGGAAGACCCTGGACAGGCCAGCAGCAATGGAGTAGTCTGACCCAGGACATTGTTTCACTGTGAAGTTCATTCCCTGTAGGGAGATGGACCACCTGAACAGTTTGGGATTTTTATCACCCTTCATCTGCATGAGCCATCTGAGGGGTCTGTGGTCTGGCTGAACCCGGAAATGAGTTCCAAACAGGTATGACTTCAGCATTTTCAGTGCCCAGACCACAACAAAGGCTTCCCTCTCAATAGCACCTTACCTCTGTTCCCTGGGATGTAGCCTCCTAGAAATGAAAGCTACAGGTTGGTCTAGGACCTCCACATTGAGCTGTGATAAGACTGCCACTATGCCATGTTCTGAGGCATCCATTTGTAAAAGGAATTCTTTGGAACAGTCAGGGACGTTGAGCACAGAGTCTGTGCACAGGGCTTGTTTGAAGGAGTCTGTCTGTCTGATCTCTATCCAGATCACATGCTAGGGCTGCTTCTTGAAAGTCTACTCCATCAAGGGGGCAACAATGGTGCAATACCCTTGACAAAGCTCCTGTAGTAACCAGTGATGCTCAGAAAGGCCCTAACTTCTTTTTGTGTTTTAGGGGGCTCCCAGGCCAAAATAGTCTCTATTTTGGCCTGGAGGGACTGCATGTTGCTCCCGCCGATAATGTGTCCAAAGTACGCCACAGACCCCTGCCCTATCTGGCTCTTACTGGTCTTGGTAGGCTTGTCTGTTGCAGAGCCTGAAGCACTTCCTGCAGGTGAAGGAGGTGGTCCTCTCAGATGCTGCTGGAGACAGCTCTGTCTTCCAGGTAAGCAGTACTGAAGGCCTCCATGCCAGCCACCACCTGGTTTACCAGCCTCTGGAAAGTTTGGGGCATTCTTCCGATCAAAGGGCATTACCTTAAACTGGAATTCGCCCTCTGGTTTGGAAAAGGCTGACCTCTAATTAACCCCCTCAGGGCAATCTGCTAGTACCCTGGAGTCAAATTAAAAGTACTCAAGAACTTGGCAGTGCCTAACCTGTCAATTAGCTAATCATCTCTGGGGATAGGGTGAGCGTCAGTATTGGTGATGGAGTTGAGCCCCCTGTAGTCCACGCAGAACCTACTGGGTGGGACCAGGGACTGCTTGAGTGCCCCAAAACTCCCAATTCCAGCATCTTAGAGACTTCCTCCATGATGCTGACCCTCACTATGTCAGTAAGCCTTTATATTTTATTCTTGGCAGGCAGGCTGCCCTCAGCATCAATATCATGGGTTCACAGATGTGTAAGGCCAGGAGGGAGGGAAAACAGAGAGGCAATCTGCCCCAGTAACTGGCTACAGTCCCTCTAATGTTCTAGGTACCGGATATTGGAGAGGTTGACACCTTCCAGTGACCCATCTTTTCCTTAAGATGGCAGGAGGTCCGGGAGAGGTTCACTCTGTTCCCCATCCTCTGTCACCAGCAGCATGGTGACCTCAGACCTCTCATTCTGGGGTTGAGGCGATTGATATGGAGTGCCAATGAGGGGTTTCCGAAGTAGGTGACCTCCCCTTTCCATTAAACTATATTATAAGGCTCAGTTCAACAGCCTTGGAGGGCCCGGGACTCTACTGGCTCCATCGCTTACACTTTCCGGTCAGGTTGAAACTCCATCTGATCATACCATTGCTTCATGACTTCCTCGCTGGTCTCCAAATTCTCAGAAACCTTCTTCTAATACCTTAGGGGGGGCGTCTTGAGATCTTGCTTCCACCCGGCTTTACCAGACTGAGAGGTCCCCTAACAGGGTGACATACAGAGGTTCAAATGAGCTAAACCCAACTCCCTTCTGTGGCACCTCCCTGTAGTCAAAAAGCAGGCATGGTAAGAGGACGTCCCACTTCCGCCTCATAGGCTCAAGTAAGCCCATAGCATGCCTTTCAAGGTCTTGTTGACTCTTTCAACAAGCCCATTGGTTTGTGGATGGTAGAGTTTGGAGAACTTGTGTGTTACCCCATACTCCATCCAAATTTACTTCATGTTTGCAGACATGAAGTTGGTGCCCTTGCCAGACACCACCTCTTTGGGGAACCCCCCTCGAGTGAACAGCCCTATCAGGCCCTAGCCACTTTGGGTGCAATAACAGTCCTCAGAGGAATGTCCTCTGGGTGCCTAGTGGCATGGTCCACCAATGCCTGGATAAACCTATTGCCTAAGGCGGTTTTGGGGTCCAATGGACCAACTATGTTGATTCCCACCCTTTCAAAGGGGGTACCAATGACAGCTACACGATTCAGGGGAGCCTCTAGCTTCTTCCCTGTTTTCCCATTGCCCTGGCAGGAGGTCCTGCAGAATGCATCTGAGGATATCTTCATCCAGGGCCAATAGAAGTGGAAGACAAGCCAGGCCAAGGACTTGTTCTGCCAGGGGAATCTCATGAGCCAGTCACTTTCAGAAGAGCTGAGACCTCCCCCACTTAAAGGAAATCCAAGCCACAGGGTAGCGGCTTTCCTTGTCTGCTACTACAACCCGGTGGAATGTTTTGGGGCAACACCTGCTCTGAGGACACCAGGTGACACCTGGTAGTAATCAAACTGGCTTTGGTTTCCCTCAGAGCCTCAACCCTCTTCCCGTGGATGATGCCCAAAGCCCACATGCCTTCAAATACTTCTAAATCGGTCACTATCTCCTTGTCACTCAGGGACACCAGGGTAACCTCCTCTGTCTCCCCCAGAGTAACTGGGCAATGTCCCCTCCAAGTGCCACACTAGCCAATCCCAGGGTCTGCCCACCACTGGGGGGGCTGTGCCCCCTTGGGACAATTGGCATCACCCTTGGTGTGCCCCTACTAGTAACACCATAACAATTGAGGACACATTTACCATTGTTCTTCTCAACAAATCTTTCTTCTAGTTTCAGATTGGTAATGGGACCCTTTCCCATGAGAACTATTTTGGGCCTCTTGAGAGAACTCCTTGTTTTTATCTCCCCCCTCTTTCTTCTGGCGTGAACCCTGACCCCACTTTTGGGAGTCCACCCCCCCCCCTTCCCGATGCCTTCTTGGACACCCAAGAGCGGACCTAGAGGTCCACCTGCTATCCAGTAGGTGCTGGCGCAGCTCTGTAACACAAGTATTGAGCATGTGCTCCTTCAAAATAAAGTTATACAGCCCAGCAGTGTAATCATTAAATGTGTTTCCATAAGCTGCACCTCAGTATTCTTCTTGAACTTTGTGTACCCTCAGAACTACCCCATACTCAGAAAACCGCTTATCCATATCATCTCCTACCACATAATTGAACACCAGCTCCAGGGATATGTGGATCGTCACCTTTCCATTAGACACTGCAGGTATGCTGCCACCAATGTTGCTGGACTCTGCTTGTTTGGCTTTTATGTCCAGCTCTCTCTCAGACGGAGCTTATGCGTCATTCTTCTATCCTTCATGGCCAGTTTCTCCCTACTCAAGGCTACCTCAGTCTCAGCCTTCCTCTCCTCTGCTTTAAACTTCATCTTGGCCAGCTGAAGTTTGAGCTCCCTCTCTGTCTTGCTGTCCTCCAGCGACTCTGGGGACAGGCCCCTGGTAGACACACTGCTCCCTGCCCCATTTTGGGCATCCCCTGGGATTTTGTTGAGCTTTACTTGCAGATCAGGACACAGGAATGGGTCTTCAATCTCTTCATCATTCTCTAAGAGTTCTCCTACTCCTCATCATCCTCTTCTGGGGTGGTTGCCAACGCTGAACTTTCTCAAAGGCTCAGAGGGGTATCTGAAGATCCTGTTTGGATGACTTCCTGCCTGCCTTCAGCCCCTTCTCCTTGCAGAGTTTCAGCAGCTCAGCACTGCTGAGGGTGTCAAAGTTGATCAGATACAAATCCATGGTGCAAAAAGGAAGGTAGGGCACTTAAATATAGAAAAGGGAGAAACAGCCAATCAAAAACTAGGAAGAATTTTAAAAGGGGTTCGCCCTGGTGTTAAATGAATTATCTGAGATTTTTGTGTTGCATGAATTACTGTATGGTACTGCACAAAAACAAGTCCTGATCCACACCATTGTACACCAATGTCAGAAAGTGGGTCGTTGGTTGATGTGTTGAGGGGGTAGCCCAGTAAATTAATCTTTGCTTAACCCTGTGGTTGCTTGACACAAAGGCAGTGCTTGGAGCCAATGTGTAAAGTATGTATGCAGCACACAAGCAGTAATAAAGTGAAAACACAACACTAGAAAAATCCCACATCAATTTCAAAGATAGAGTAAAATTGTATAAATTATTGGACACCAAAATGATAACAATCCAATCAGTAGAACTGGAGTTATGTTTTTTTAAACTTTTTAGTAAATTCTAGCACCTAAAACATCAGAGTACCAACCACAGACATCTACTCGCACAAGACCAGGTAAATTTTGAAATATATGTCTGACCACAATGGAGCGCAGGTTGGATACAAGAAGTGACTTGGGCCCAGTCGACGCCTACCTTCAGACTTAGAAGAAGTTCTGGAGAAAATGTTCTGAGAAGGTAAAGTTCAATAGGGCAAGGCTGCGGGCGATGTCATAGGAGGGAGTGTCATTGTCAGGGAGGCACTGGATGAAGTTGCGGGGAAGATTTCTACATTTGGACTGAGTCTTTTTTTTTAAAGTTGAAAATCTTCAGTGGAATGGAGCTCGAGGCTGTAGCGGACAAGAGTTTGAGGAGGTCGGAAACCCCGTTGCCGAAGAACCACTGAACAAGTTTTGCTGCTACGGAGAACAACACAGTGGGAGCTGCCGCAAAGTCAGGCTGACCGGCAATGCACCTCAGATGGATAGACAAGCAGATTGGTTCCAGTCTTCCCTCTGTTCTGAAAGCAGTTTTTAGCCAAAACCTTTGTAAGTCCCAAGATTCGGATTTTGGCTATCGGGGGACCTTTTACAGAACTACCAAGGGTTCAGGACTGGAGGGGGACCACTTCGGGGCGGGGTGGTTAGGAATCACTTAGGATGGGTCCAGGTTCAAGATGGTGGGAGCCTGTTATGTCCCTGTGGCTCTGTACAGGAGGCCAGCAAACTAGCCCACAGAGTTACTATGGTAGTACTCTGTACAAGTGATGTAGCAGGACTCAAGCAGCAGGGTATGCCTCTGAGGGTTCAATGTAGGCTCAGGCCGCAGGACAGGTGTTGCAAAGCAGTTTTGTGGAGTACACAGCAGGCCACAGCAGCAGGCAGCCCTCTGAGAGTCCTTCCCAGGTCCAGAAAGTGAACTGAAGAGTGGGTCTGAGGGTCCTATTTTTGCACATGGGGCCTTCTTTGAAGTAGGAGAGGTTTCTAGAGGTTTCTCTTTGAAGTGCTTTGACTTTCCAGATTCCCATGCCCTGGCTCCAGACTATATGCAGGGACAATGCAGTCATGACAAACCCTTTGTGTGAAGGCAGTACAAAGCCTATTCATTTGCAAGGAAGGGTGCCCCCAGCTCTGCCCCATCCTGCCAGCAGATGCCTCATTCAGGCACACCTAATCACTGTAAAATTATGTGCCTGTCTGGGAGGAATTCACTAAGTCTAACTCCCAACTACACCTAGGCATGTGACCTAGGACAGGTTGCACGCATCAAATGGCAAAAGGCAGGAAAATTGCAACTTTCTAAAATAAGCATTTTCAGAATTGTCATTAAATATCCAACTTTACTATTAAAGAGGATTTAATTACAATTTCACAGATATCAAACATGAAATGCTAATCTGTTCCCAATCAAAAGTTAGCCCTTATTAAATGTTATCCTATGGGAAAGGTATGCCTCACAGTAGTGAAAATAGAATTTTGGAGATTTTCACTATCAGTACATGCCCAACCTTTTAATATTAATGCACCCTGCCCTGTGGGCTACCAGAAAGCTTCAACACTTGGGTATCTGTGGACTGGTCCTGAAGTGGATTCCTCCTTCCTCCGGGACAGAATTCAATGAATTAAACTTCCCCTCTAAACCTCAGAACCCAAGAAACTCATCTGCAGAGTCCCTCATGGACTATCACTCAGCCCAACACTCTTCAACATCAACATAACACCCTTAGTGGATATTGTCAGAGCCCACGGCATCAACATAGTATCCTACACCGATGGCACACAGCTCATTCTCTCCCTTACCAACTCAACCAGCACTGCCAAAGCCAACTTCACCAACTTCATGAGCTGCTTGGATGAAAAACAACTGCCTCCAGCTTAACACAGACAAAACCGAAGTCCTAATCTTCTGCAACAACTACTTACCCTAGAATGCCTCTTGGTGACCCTCCAAACTTGGCCCCACACCTGCGAACCATGCCAAAAATCTCAGACTCATCATGGACACCAACCCCTCCATGAACAGACAAATCAGCCCCTTTCCTCATTATGCTTCCACATCCTGTGAATGGTATGTAAGATTTTCAAATGGATCCCACTGAACAGCAGACAAGCTATCATCCTGGCTCTAATCACAAGTAGACTTGATTACGGAAACACCATCTATATCAGAATCCCATGTCCTACGCAGACTCCAAACCACCCAGAACACAGTCATCAGACTTATCCTGAACATCCAGCGAAATAACCATATCTCTCCACACCTCAACAATCTACACAGGCTTCCAGTACAGGAAAGCTGTAAGTTCAATCTACTCAGCGACGTCTACAAAGCTCTATACAACACCAGTCCAGCTTACCTCATCCACCGCGTCAATTTCTACCAATCCACCAGACACCTTTGACCTGCATCCTAGGCTAAAGCACATCTCCCGTACAAGAGAGCCAGAAGCAGAGGGCGCTACTGCTTATATCTCGCAGCCAAGACCTGGAATGACCTCCCAAAACACCTTAGAACCTCACCCTCCCTCATGTACTTCTGAAGGAACCTGAAGACATGACTCCTCCAGACGAAACAGGCATGATACTTTCCTCCCCCCTAAGGCCTGCCCTGCTCCAGCTCTGGAGATCCTCACGGGTGATTATGCGTGCTCTACAAATTCACATAACATAGCATAAAATGGAAGTTTAAGGCTTGGCAAGGGGATTATTGACCAAGTTGAATGGGCATTTTAAAACTGCCTTCAGATTGCACTGATAGGTGTGGCACAAGTTTTAAGGGACAACTTAAGTGGGTGGCACAATAAGTGCTGCAGGCCCTCTAGTAGCACTGGTCACTCCAAGAAAAGGCTTCTTCCAGCTTTTTGTTTAATTTTAGTCACACAGAAGGTCAGCCAGTTGACCCTTTTAGTCCTCTTCTCAGTGCGGGGTACAAGTGGAAGGAGGTCCAGCCCCTGAGGTCTCCACAGAGGTCACATACAGAAGGTCCAGCCATGTTCTGATGAGCTGAGGGTGAGGTGCCACTTTTGTAGGTTTCATTGCTCAGTGGGCCTGGGTAACTCCTGGCCATTCCCTAACCAGTCTGTAAAAGGTTCCCCCGGGGCAACCCTTCGTGGTTTTGCAGCTCAACCTGCTTGCTTTATTACTATCATACAGAGCACTATTGTGGGCAAAACCAAACAGGTCACTGTCCCAGCTAGGTGTGCAGCTAGGGAAATGAGCAGCCCCCCTTCCTCAATTATACTAAACTGATTCTGGGATGTGCTACCCTTCCACTGGGCTATTGCCAAGCTGGCTACAGTTGGCCTAAGGAGTATTGGCATTTCTTCCCCAGGTCTCCCTTTATACTTAATTGTTACTATGCAGGCATCAGAGTGGTTCCTTTCAAGTTAATGAAGTTCCTGAACTCTCCCCAGCTACCCATAATGAGCTGAGAGGAGTAACATACCTCACACCCAAGTCTTTATGTTGAAAAGCATAAGCAATTTTTTCTGTTGTGGGAGCAGATTTCACATCTCATTACGTGGAGGCACTGACAAGGGCTAACTCAAGATACTGAGCCGACCGGAGGTTCAGTCAGACAAAGTTAAACTTTTTAAAAGTTATTTTTCCTACATGTTTCTCAGAAATTCAACTTCACCAGTTAACAAAAAAAGTGGTTGAACTTTCTTTGTAGAATATACCTGTCCTGAGTTAACGAATATAGTATTTTTTCCGAACTGCAATGGTCTTGTAGGAATTGCTACACTTCTTTACAGTGCAAATAGCTGTTGGATGCTAGTGACTGCATATACATGCCAACATTACATTATTCATGTATCACTTTTAAATACAAGGCACCCTTGTTGTCTACAGTGCATACTTTGGGTGACTTATTTAATCTTAAAAGTGCAATATAGAGTTGTATCCAAAACATGCAGTAGCAGAAAAGGGAGAAGGGTCTGTGGTGTAATTGCACCTGATGTTCTTTACTGTGACGTATTGACCTACAACTGTTTCTGCTTTCCAGTGTATCGGGGAAAGTCCACTGATTCTCATAAAATTGATTTGTTAGTCATGCCTCTCATCTGTTTAAATTAATTATCTAGGATGTCAGTCAAACCACAAAATAGGGTGCAGAAACCATAAGGAGGATCATTGTCTAACCTGGCAACACATGCTTGCAGGAGTGAGCTGCCACAAACTGTCTGATTTTAATGCAGAATACATTTGCTCTGACTAAATAAAACACCAAAAGCTGAAGGATCAGAAGAGAATATTGAAGAAAGGGAGACTAGCACCACATACAGATAAAATAGTGCAATCATTTCTATTGCAGCTGAAAATTCTGACAAGCGAGTGAGAAGCAGGTTCTAGTCTACATCATATAACAGAAAACACGGAACTGAGATTGGCATATTGTTTAAATAGAAGACCCACATTAATGACATGCTTATATGAGGAAACTGGTATAGTACCAATTAACACCCTTTAAAGATGTTTTTCTCAGTATGTTTTACATTACAATTTGAACAAGTTTACCAATCTAAAGATTTTAGTATATTGGCTAGCCTGTGTAAACAGAGTGATAGAGTTGAACAGATTCCAAGTTAAATGGTTGCAGGTGAAATAACAAAGTTACAAAGATGCTTGGAGATGTCAGTACAGTCTAAAACTAATAGGTGTACTTTCCCAAAGTTTCCATATAGACTTGACCAAGATCAACATTAAAACCAGATCTACCAGCCTCAACACGACATTGCCCTCCAAATTCTGAACCTCATGAAAACACATTCCAAGCAGTCCAGCAGATTATTCTAGGCTTCAAAAATCCAGCTCTTTCCTCCAACCTCTCAAAGTTTACTGTAGGATAGTATGTGCTTTGACTGGTGGTTTCCAAATTACTGAGTACAAGTTACATCAAGGTGTTATATGGCATCTAAAACCATCCATAGTACAAAGTCTATTGGAATAAGGTTGTATTACAACTAGCGAGTTACTTTGTGAAAGCACAACATAATCATCATCAATATGAATGATGTAGGATATGCGCATAGGTGTCTCATGTAATTCACCCAATCCCTTTTACTGGATGTAACAAGGTCTCTCACATCTGTCTGAACAATTCCATTTGATCATTGGCCTTATATATATTTCTCTCACAGTCCACTACTTTGGCTAATTCTGTTATGCATTTGGACTGCGTTGGTATGGCAGGTGATCCCCGGAGCTGCAGAAAGCATGTTTTTGCGGTGGCTTATGCAGTCGCCAGCCATCAGTGCCTCTGCTTTGTGGGGATTACTCAATCTGCCAAGTCATGGAGCAACACCAATTTAGAAGAAGGGAGAATGGTGCAACCCTCCATTTCAGGCAGCACCTGCTACACTGTGTCCCAAAACAAGTTTAGGTTAACACAGCTTCAAAGTATGTGTACAATGTCACATCCAGTCTCCCTACATTGCCTGCAGACACTATGTAGAAACAGCTCAGCCCTGTGTAGTGTAACAAGGGACCAATATCAGTTATGCAATAGTTTAAAGTATGAAAATGTAACCTCGCATCTCTGAGGAGGCTGTCAAATGCACATGATTTGGTAGTAGACCATATAGATCAGAGATGGCGCTCTCGTATTTTCCCAAAATCTCTAAGTATTTCCAGATGGGTGAATTCAGGACATTTCTCACAGTATATTGCTTATTTACTTTCTATGCAATGTGATAGTTGCATATACAGAGATTAGTGTAGTCCATATTCTGTACAATTGACAGGGAAATGTTTCAAACCGTCAATGGAGAACAGTTAATCAATGCCCTGCTTTTTACAGTCCACTGTTTGCAATGTTTTACTGCCCCCACCCCCTATAGGCAGACCTACATTGTTCCGGAGAGGTGTTGATGTGTGTATCAAGGGTTACTCCTAAGTAAATCATGTGTCTACTTTCATATTGAGAACATATTTCTAATGATAGAATTATCAATGTATAATGGAAGGAATACCTGTTTGTATTAAAACAAGTTGTCTAGACCTGCATCACTAGATAGGAGGTCCCTTTAAACGGCCAATCAGATGGTTGGGATAGTTGATGTGTTAGTTTGTATGTACCAATATGAGGAAGGTGCACCCTCAGACTCATCTTCTTATCTGCATACAATTTACTGAGTTTAAATCTTGGTTTGTAGTCTTCCCATATAAGGGTTTTCATACCATAACCTATACAGTTCAGTCGAGATTTGTGTACTTATGCAGGTAGCATTCTGATAATATAAATATAACTTTGTGCTATTGTAAACACGAAAATAAGTTAAAATTATTTATGATTTATCGTCTCGTATTCAGAGTTGATTCTCGCTCCCTATTCCCTGAAAAGTGCGATAGATCTTGGCTGCCTATATGAGAATAAGGAGCTAGCAATCATATAAATCACAACTATGATTCCTAATATCAAATTTTAGTCAAGAAAGAGAGTTTGGTATATCAAGTGACTGTAAAGAAGTAGCACTAAGATTGTACATTATACTTGCAGATCATTATTATTTTTTTTTTTTAAAGAAACCTTTATTACACAATAAAAATACATATAAGGGCCTACAACCACCAAGGCCGGCCGCTACAGAGCCCGAGGGCCCGCAATGCAACGCCACACATTCAAATGAACCAGAGGCGAAGCTCCCGGCAGTTCGTGAGCACATGCAACAGGCCGTGGCCATAGGCCAAGAGCAATCTGAAAAAACAGTTTCATTTTCTATTAAATACAACACACACTCAAGGCAATGAGAGTCCGAAATAGCAGCGTGCGCTTCCCAGGACGGGGGACAACGTACAGTGTCCGAAGCAGTTCTTGACAGGAAGTGGTAGTGGGGGGCGATGGGAAGACAAAGCATGGAACACACCTTACACAATCCCGCAGAATGTGTGGCTAGGGGGACAAAGCAATATCCACCTCTAACGGCAGAGGCGGGGCGCAGATATGTCCACGATATGAATTCCATGGACCCCATACCTTAGTCCATTTCCCAGGCTTGCCTCTCGCCACATACACCGTCTTTTCCCTAAACATGCACCAGTCCATATTCTCCTTCCATACCGCGATCGTGGGCGGCCTCGGGGAGCCCCACAGCTGTGCAATGTTACGCTTAGCCACCATGTACCCCAAAGTCACCCACTGCGTCTGTGCCACATTATAGTCGTTCGGTTCCCAGACATTCAACAAACACCTCCTAGCCTCTGGCAACAGAGCAACGTGCGTGACCTCCTCCATTACGGTGTGGATACCGTTCCAAAATCGCACAACCTCCGAACATTCCCATAGGATATGAAGAAAGGTACCCGACAGGCCACAACCACGCTTACACATTCCATCCCTCGAGTAACCCATACGTAGCAAACCGGGCCCCGTGACATACACTCAATGGAGGATCTTCAGCTGTACAAATCGTAAGCGGGCCGGGATCGCCACCTCTTTCGGGGAGGCCACCGCCGATACCCAGTCCTCATCGTCCAGTTCCAAGCCGTCGCCCGTCCACGCCTTCCGCAGACGGATCAGCAAGTCCGCGCGATCATTAATAAGTTTTTTGTAGATCAGAGAAATAGTGCTGTCGGGCACATAGCCATCCAACACTCTATCCTCCAGCGGGGAATACTCGGGGATAGCAGCAATGTCCGGAAAGACCGAACACAGCGCATGGTAGACCTGTGCATACCAGAAGTACTCTCTATCATTTAATTTGTATTCAGGTTTAAGCATTTCAAACGTTTTGAAAGACCCCTTCGCCCAAAGATCACCCACCTTACATATACCAATCATATCCCATTTCTCAAAGCCTTTCGTTTTCCACAAACAACCCAGCCGCCGGGAGGCATACAACGGCGTCGCCCGAGTCAAGCGATCCCTCCACCCCATCGCAGCATTCGCCGCATGCCACACACGTACCGCAACTTGCGTGGGTCCTGTCAACCGTGCATCCGGGGTCGCCGAATACAGCGCCCTATTATAATCCCCACCCGGGAGCAGTAATTTATCCATCTCGAAGGCCGGATTCAAGGCAGGACCGTATATACCGTGGTTCACCGCCGCCAATTGAGACGCCCAATAGTATCTTTTAATATCGGGGAGGGCGACCCCCCCATCGTACCAAGGGAGCGTCAACTTGGCGAGAGCGATCCGCGGCCGCCCGTCCCAAAACAGTTGGCGCTGAAGACCCTCCACCTCACGGAAACAACGGGCTGGCACGACATCTAGAGTATTTTGCAAAGCGTACAAGAAGCGAGGCAGCGACATCATTTTAAACAATGCCGCCCGTCCGAGCGGCGAGAGCGGGAGTCGTCGCCCACTCGCGACGTCGGCCTTCAATCGCTGGAGGGGAGGGAGAAGGTTTCGCTCATAGCGGACCGCGGGATCCAGAGATATAAAGATTCCCAAATATTTGAACCCCAGTGTAGCAATCTGGATAGGGCAATCCCGCGGCAGGAGGGGGGCCTCGCCCGAGAGGACGTAAACACATGACTTGGCCCAGTTGATAACCAGGCCAGAGTTACGACCAAAGGAATTCAATACGTCTACCAATACAATTAGCGACTGTCGAGGAGAGGTAAGATACAGAAGGATGTCATCCGCGTAAAGGGAGACACGGTCCTCAAACTCCGGCGTCCATCTAATGCCCCGCAGCGACGGCTCCCAACGCAACCAGGCGGCGAGAGGCTCTAAAGAAAGTGCAAAGAGAAGGGGTGATAATGGACAGCCCTGCCGCGTACCTCTCCCCAGTGCAAGGGGAGCCGACACCCTACCATTCACCACAACCTGTGCCAATGGGTCAGCGTATAATAATTTTACCCAACCAATAAACTCAGGGCCAAACCCGAATTTCGCCAACACGGCCCAAATATACGGCTACTCCAAATTGTCGAACGCCATGGTAGCATCTAAAGATGCCAAGATGGCCGGCTCACGCATAAACTCCGCTCCAGCAAGCACACCGTGAAACCGCCTCAAATTCAGGGCGGTATTCCGATGGGGTATAAAACCGGACTGATCCTGATGAATCAAGTCGCCCACGACCCGAACCAGCCGATTAGCCAATACCTCAGCCAGAATTTTGGGTTCTGCGTTCAACAGCGAAATGGGCCTATAGGAGGCGCAGCGATCTCGCGGCTTCCCCTCTTTGTGTATCACAACTATGGTGGCGAGACGTTGGTCAGGGGGGAAGAAGCCCGCCGCACGTGCCGCGAAAAACATGTCCCGAAGATACGGCGCTATCTTATCGGGACGCAACTTGTATAGTTCAATGGGAAGACCATTAGGACCCACAGCCTTACCAGAAGCGATCGAGCGAATGGCCAAAGCGATCTCATCCGACGACAACTTCGCCTCCATCAATATTGCATCAGCCTCCGATAGGGTTGGCAATGCAATGTCTCTAAGCAACAGATGAGAATCCTCCTCCGAACGCACAGAAACCGGAGAGTATACCCCGCGAAAATAATCCGCGAAGCAGTCAACAATCTCCACAGGGTCAGTCACACACACTCCATCCATTTTCTCCACAACGGGTACCACCCTGCTCGCTCTCTCCTTCTTATCCAACCAAGCAATCAACTTTCTGGCCTTATCCCCCACATCATACAGTCGTCCTTGCTGCTCTCTACTCATCCCTTTAGCGGCGTCCGTGACTAGCGCTCTATAATCTGATTGTTTGAGGCTGAGAACGTGCAATTTCTCATCAGTAACACCCCGCTCCAAGTCCTCCTCCATTTCAGCTATTTCAGTTTCCAGGCGAACCACCTCTGCTCTCCCGCACCTCTTAGCATGGGAGATAAGTGACAAGGCCTGCCCCCTGATCACCACTTTATAACCCTCCCATAGGGAGACAGCCGACGACACCGACCCCACATTATCATTGAAGCTGTGATCGATGGACTTGACCAGTTCCGCGCGGATCTTAGGATTACGTAAATACCAGGGGTTAATGGGCGCTACTCTCCCCTCTGCCCCAGGGACAACCTTCAGTTGCAACCATATAGGGGAATGGTCAGAAATACCTCGGGCCAAATGACGCACCTCCCCAATCATCCCAGCTTGGAATGCCGGCATAAGCATGTAATCAAGTCTCGAGAGACTCCCATGGGCCCCCGAGTGAAAGGTGTATTGCGCCTGTCCCGGGTGCATCAATCTCCAGCAATCTACAAGTCCCAAAGTGTCCAGAAAGCCACCCAACCAGGCCTGAGTCCTGGGAGATCCCTGGGGGGGCGACGGTCCTCCAACCCGGATACAACAGCATTAAAGTCACCCCCCAACACCAGAACCCCCTCAGGGAGTCCCAGGACCAGACGCCCCAAATCAGCAAATGTAGCCGTCTGCAATCCCGGAGGCACATAAACAGCAACGAGCGAAACAGTCCTACCCTCCCATCTCCCCACCAGTGCCACATAGCGCCCCCTATCATCGTGAAGCACCTCGTTCACCTCCAATGGGAGAGAGGCCCTAACCAAAATGCCCACTCCCCTTGAGCCAGAAGTGAAACCAGAGTGAGCGGCAAGGCGATAGCCCCACCTATTCAGGGCATGGAAGGAGTTCCCAATCAAATGTGTCTCCTGCAGGAAAACAATGTCGGGCGAAATCCGTTTAAAAAACTGCAACACCACCCCGCTCTTGATCCTGTCCCCCAATCCATTCACATTCCACGAAAGGATTCTCAATCCCCTACCCCCCACCCCACTCCCGTGCATGATACCCACATCCCGGAGAGCACAACCCGGACAAGTCAGCAGAGAACTTCACATTGCCTTGCGAAACAAACAAACAGTCCCCCAACACCCCCCCTCCCCCACAATCCCCCAACCACAACTCCCCCCTCCCTGCACCCCTGCTTGAGCCCAAACAGCCCCCCCAACTCGCAGTGTGCCTGTCGCCCTAACATATACCACAAAAAGAACCCCAGAAGGAGGAAAGGGCCCCAATAAGCTCCCCACACCCTCCAAGCATTTGAAGGGCATATTGTGCCTAACTAGAGTCCAGTTGAGCCGAGGTACAAAACGTCACCAGTCTAGTCCATCACCAGGAACCAAGTTCTAGTCCTGCTCCGCCAAACCCTCTCCGCTCTCCGCCGTCCGACCATCCCGATCCTGTCCCCGAGGCAGGGCATCCAACCAGTCTCCAACCGCCTCCGGCCGGTCGAAGAAGTGTGAGCGACTCCCGAACGCAACCCGCAGCCTAGCCGGGAATAGCATCGCATATTTCAGCTCCATGTCCCTCAAGCGCCGTTTGACGCCCAAAAATCCCAGCCGTTGTTTTTGGACCGCTTGCGTGAAGTCCGGGTAAAAGCTGACATTAGAGTTCTCAAACTTCAGCGGCCCGTCCACCCTCGACGCCTGAAGGATAGCATCCCTATCCCGAAAGTTAAAGAGTCGGTCGATTATAGGCCGCGGGGGAGCACCCACTTTGGGCGCACCACCCGGAATCCTGTGGGCCCGCTCCACCGCGAAGAACTTGCTCAGTCCCTTGGGCGCGAGACGATTGATCACCAGATCCTCCACAAAAAGATCAGCAGCAGAGTCCTCCGATCTTTCCGGCACTCCAATGATACGAACATTGTTCCGTCTAGCCCTGCTTTCGGAGTCCTCAAGTTGACGGTCCGTCAGGTCACTGGCTAGCCGCAACCTACGGACCTCCGTCTGCAGGGCGGCCACGTCCACAGTTAGGCTCGACGCAGCCTGAGCCAAGGAGTCGACCCGCTTGTTAGTTTTGGACAGGTCTGCCCTGACCAAATTCACATCGATCAGGACCGCGTCCAATTTATGAGCCAGGGTATCAAACTGCTGACCCACAGCAGCCTTCATCTCCTCAATGGCGCCCATGACGTCCAGCAAAGTCAATTCTGAAGATGGGCCCGAGACCTCTTTGGACCTCTCAGGCGATTTATGCGAGCCACTAGGGGATCCCTTTGTCTGCGCATAACGATCCATGTTATTGGCCTGAGTATAGGCTCCTCTCCGGGTTGACTTGGGTTTCAACTTGTCTTCGTCTAGTCTCGCCGCCATCGTCCGGAGGCCACCAAGGTTGGCACCCGCCAGCACCAGGAATAAGGACCAGACAGCTAATTCAATTGAACACAGCCGTCGTAGACAGTAAGCCCGTGTATAGTCCGAGAGTCAGGCCAGACACTCCGTGTCAAGAATTCCTGTCACGCGAGGGGAGGAAAACGGTAACCAGCGAAAACGGACTACATCTCCCAGGATGCTTAGCGGTTGAGAGGTTATGTAAACAGGAGAGCTGTTACATAACTCAAGGAAAACACGCCCTTATGTAACCAGGAGAGCTGTTACATAACTCAAGGAAGACACGCCCTTATGTAAACAGGAGAGCTGTTACATAACTCAAGGAAAACACGCCCTTATGTAAACAGGAGAGCTGTTACATAACTCAAGGAAAACACGCCCTATAAAGGGAGGAACCGGGAGGTACAACGCTGTCGGATATTGTGTTTACACCGACGTACTTGCTTAGTGAAGAGCAGTGTTCCGGAGTGGTGCTCCAGTAAGGCAAGAACGGAGGTAGATCGAGTCGTTACTCCCTGGGCCGTGTCTTGCCCCATCGTCACCTGTGAAGGACCCGGAAGCTCTACCGGATAACCATTGAGCTTCACTTTTTGACTCGGCTGAGTCAAAGCGCAGTGGCGCTTTTGCTGGTTGGAGTCGTAACTCCCAGCCCGACCAGAGATACAGGGACTGCCAGCTGTAACGCACACCAGGAGGTGTTTTCCGCGTTACAGACTCGGAAGTCCACAGGATCGATCGAGCGGCTGCTCTCGGTTCAGTCTTCTTTGCTTGTGATTGGGGTATCGGTGACGCATCACCAGGAGGTGACTCCGCGTCCCGGTGCAGTCTGAGGAAGAGGTTGAGCGGCTGCTCCCTTCAGGTAGAGACCCCGGCTGGGTGTTTCCCTGACTCCTCGATTCTCCCCAACACTCTTCGTGCCCCTCACAGCCTACCGATTGGCATTGTCGGCCATTTCATTTCTGCCCTCTGTTGGCATACGCCGGGATCGGCGTATATGCAGAGGACGGTTAGGACCATCCGTGCTGTGGGCTGGTAACGTACTTAGCCTGGAGGATTCCAGTGACTATAACCTTTGTTTATTCCTTGTATTATTTTTGCCTTCATTAAAATAACTAAACCTTCACAAGTGGTTGCGTTCTCATTATCGTGTCTGTTAAACGATCCTGAGACGTTCAGGGCGTTACAAAATATCCGACCTTAATAACACTAACTGTCTCCCGGTCGATAACAGACATGGCAACACTTGATGATGTGCTGGCTGCTTTAGCGACCGTGCAAATTGAATTGGCTGCCTCCAGGCAAGAAACAGCCGATGTAAAAGCCAGACTGGATGCTATCCAATTGGACCCGCTCACGCCCAGCACCTCCCTCACGAACCAGACCCCTGCGGTAGTAGTGGAAATGCCGGTAGCCGTCCCCTTGGCAACACCAGAGAGGTACAGTGGGGATCCTAACACAGTGCAGGTATTCCTCACACAAGTGGCGCTACATTTATCATGCAAACCAAGGGCGTTCCCCACGAGTCAGGCTCGTGTGGCTTTCCTTATATCCTATTTGGCTGGAAACGCGGCACAATGGGCCGTACCTCTGGTGAGCAGGGACGACCCCATCTTATGTGATTGGGGTGCTTTTCGCGAGGAATTCCTGAAGGTCTTCGACAGAAGGGCTGACTCGTACACGGCGGACCGTGAAATGCTTGAGTTGAGACAGGGATCCAACGACCTGGTGCAGTATCTCAACGCGTTCCGAAGGCTGGTTGCGGAAACCAAGTGGCCTGTTGCTAAACAGACGGCG
This sequence comes from Triturus cristatus, assembly GCF_964204655.1. Lineage (NCBI taxonomy): Eukaryota > Metazoa > Chordata > Amphibia > Caudata > Salamandridae > Triturus > Triturus cristatus. The sequence goes on from NC_140585.1 coordinate 709,655,599, forward strand.
CTCTTCCATCACGGGCTGTGCGATGAGCTCAAGGACGCCGTGGCTCATATTGACCCACAACCCAAGACATGTGAGGGCCTTATCAACCTGGTATTACGGCTGGAACATAGGCTAAGTGAAAGAAAGGGGGATCATGGGAGAAAAGGAAAATCCCTTCCATCCTATGTGACAGTGGGAAGTCCTGAAACTTCCACCGCATCCAAGGGAGAACCCATGGACATCGGCGCAATACGAGCGAGCCTCACAGCCACGGAGAAAGAGTCACGCCGTAAACAAGGATTGTGCCTATATTGTGGCAAAAAAGGCCACTACGTACGTGAATGCCCTGCCAAACCGAAGACGTCACGTTATCGGGCCAACCGGTCGGTAACAGCCGTGGTGGACGTACCGGCGGAAAACTAGAGGACTCCCAGACCAAAGAAGGGGCATCTCGGAGTCACTCATCCTTCCCTTCACTTTCCAACTCGGTCACTAAGGGACAACGACACCTGTTTCTCACGGTGCACGTGGGAGTGCATGACCAGTGGATACCCGTTGTGGCCATGGTGGATTCAGGGGCCACTGGCATGTTTATGGACCACAACGAGGCATGCAGGCTAGGGCTAGTGCTTCTTCCCAAAGCTGTACCCGAAGACGTCTATGCTGTAGACGGAAGGCGATTGGTGACGGGGCCCATCGGGCAGCACACGGGGGTCCTTCCGATGAGATGTGGGAGGAACCATTTGGAACAAATCGATTTTAACATCATCCGAGCGCCCCAATATGGTGTCATATTGGGATTGCCGTGGCTACAGAAACACAACCCCTCTGTGGATTGGCCAACACATCGCATCGAACTGACGTCACCGTATTGCATCCTGCATTGTGGAATAAGAACGGAATCCCTTGACGCAGATGAGAGCGGGAGTCAGACGGTGGCTACAGCGGCAGAAAAAGATGTGGCTCTCCCCCAGGCTTATCACAGTTTTGAGGATGTATTTGATGAGGTGAAGGCGGAAGTGCTACCACCACATAGACAGTTTGACTGCCAGATCGACCTGGTGCCAGGGGCCAGCGTTCCCAGCGGCAGGCTGTATGCCCTGACGGAGCCTGAAAACGTGCATCTCCGGGGGTACCTGGATAAACTCCTCAAGCTAGGATTCATCCGCCCGTCCAAGTCTCCGGCCGCCTCGCCACTCTTCTTCATCCCGAAGGCTAATGGGGAGCTGAGAGCCTGTGTGGACTTTAGGGCATTGAATGCGATAACCGTAAAGAATCGGTACCCCTTGCCTCTCATCAGTGTACTTCTGGAACAGGTCAAGAAAGCTCGTATCTACACCAAGTTGGATTTGAAAGGGGCATACCATCTGGTGCGCATGAGGGACAGAGACGAGTGGAAGACCGCCTTTAAGACCAGGTTCGGCCTTTTTGAGTACCTCGTCATGCCGTTCGGTCTGTGCAACGCCCCGGCAGCCTTTCAGTACTTTTTGAATGAGGTATTCAGAGAGGAGTTGGATATCTACGTGGTCGTATATATCGACGACATCCTCATCTATTCGTCCAGTGTGGAGGAGCACGTACACCACGTCAAAGCTGTGCTCCAAAAGCTGAGGGAAAACATGCTGTTTTGTAAACTCAGCAAGTGTGACTTCCACGTCACATCCGTGGAATTCCTCGGAGTGATGCTGAGTCCAGAGGGACAGGAGATGGCAGAACAAAAGATCAAGGCGGTGAAAGAATGGCCGGTGCCCCAAAGCGTGAAGGACGTCCAAAGTTTCATTGGCTTCGCCAACTTTTACAGGCGGTTTATAGATGGATTTTCAGGATTGGTGGCCCCAATCACACAGCTACTGAGGAAGTCCAAGGAGTTTGTCTGGTCCCCTGAAGCGAACAAAGCCTTTGAGGCCCTGAAAAGCGCCTTTGGTAAGGCGCCGGTGTTGGCTCACCCCGATCCGGATCTCCCCTACGTGGTGGAAGCGGACGCATCGGATGTGGCGCTGGGGGCTCTCTTGTCCCAACGCAACCACGACACAGGGGTGCTTCATCCCGTTGCGTACATGTCCCGCAAACTCAACGACGCCGAACGCAACTACCATATTGCGGAGAAGGAGCTTCTCGCAATCAAGGACGCCTTCACCGAATGGAGGCATTGGTTGATGGGGGCAAGACATGTGGTATTGGTGTACAGGGACCATCGGAACCTACAGTTCATGACGGCCACAAGACACCTTTCTCCCAGACAGCTGCGGTGGATGATCTTCTTTGCGGGGTTCAACTTCCGCATCACATATCGGCCGGGGACGGAAAACCGGAAGGCGGACGCCCTGTCCCGTCAATCTGCACTTAAGGAACCATTGCCTGCGACCGAGCATTCCATCATTTCCCCGAGGATGGTATTGGGGGTTATCCAACCGGATACTTTCCTGAGGGGAATAAAGAGAGGGATCAGGTCATTCGCATGGCGGAGGTGGCTCCTCAGTCACAGAGAATGGCAGCTGAAGGACGGGATACCCCTGAAGGGCAGGTGCCTATTGATACCCACGCCTAGGCTAAGGAAACAAGCATTCATCTGGTGCCATGACTCTCCATGCGCAGGTCATTTGGGCTTTGAAAAAACGGTGGCTAGCATGGGACGGCATTTCTGGTGGCCAACCATGAGAGTGGATGTCAGGAGGTGGGGACAGGAGTGTCCTACGTGTGCTACCATGAAGGCCGACCATGGCCGAACCCAAGGGCTCTTACATCCACTTCCGACCCCGGATAGACCATGGGATAGCATATCACTGGACTTCGTGGTGGGCCTACCGGTAGACCAGGGGATGACGGCAATACTGGTGGTGGTGGATTACTTGACGAAAATGGGGCACTTCATCCCCTGCAAGAGAGTCCCTACGGCCGGGGAATTGGCGTCACTACTCCTAAAGAATGTGGTACGACTGCATGGATTACCTGGGGTGATCGTGTCGGACCGGGGGTCGCAGTTTACTGCGCAATTCTGGAAGACTTGGTGCACTGCGCTGCATGTTAAGACCGCCCTGTCCACCAGCTACCACCCTCAAACGGACGGCCAAACCGAGCGCCTGAACCAAACGCTCAAACAGTATCTGCGATGTTTTGTGGACCAGGGCAGGGAAGAATGGGTCGACTTGCTATGGGTTGCAGAGATCGCCTATAACAACGCCACTCACAGCTCCACACAGTCATCTCCGTTCTATAGCAACTATGGCCAACATCCCAGGTTCTTGCCATTTCTACATCCGTTCAGAGAGGACAGGATTCCCGCCACAGCGGACAGGGTGGCACACATAAAAGACACGTTGATGCGCTCAAGGGCTGTCCTAATAGAGGCCAAGAGAAGATACAAGGCTGCGGCAGACAGGAAGAGAAGGCCCGGGCCTCTGTACCGCACTGGAGACTACGTCTGGATATCCACAAGAAACATGAGGTTTCGAAAGAACAGTGTGTTCCATCCCAAGTACATGGGCCCCTATCGAATTGCCAAGTGTATGGGTCCCGTGAACGTGAAGGTGTGCTTGCCCCAGTCATTGCGGATACACCCTGTCTTTCATGTATCATTGCTCAAACCAGCACCCTCCAAGCCGTCTGGGACACCTAGGCCGGTATGCGTGGAGTCGGAGGTGGAGTATGAAGTGTCGGGCATACGGGCGTCCCAATGGCGCAGGGGGAAGCTGTGGTACCTGGTTACGTGGAAAGGCTATGGCCCGGAGGAGCAGTCATGGGAACCGGCTGAAGGGGTTCATGCTCCGCGCTTGGTCTCCTTGTTCCATCGGCGTTTTCCTGCCAGCGCTAGACCCGTGGGGAGCCGCTGAGAGGGAGGATGTACTGTCAAGAATTCCTGTCACGCGAGGGGAGGAAAACGGTAACCAGCGAAAACGGACTACATCTCCCAGGATGCTTAGCGGTTGAGAGGTTATGTAAACAGTAGAGCTGTTACATAACTCAAGGAAAACACGCCCTTATGTAACCAGGAGAGCTGTTACATAACTCAAGGAAGACACGCCCTTATGTAAACAGGAGAGCTGTTACATAACTCAAGGAAAACACGCCCTTATGTAAACAGGAGAGCTGTTACATAACTCAAGGAAAACACGCCCTATAAAGGGAGGAACCGGGAGGTACAACGCTGTCGGATATTGTGTTTACACCGACGTACTTGCTTAGTGAAGAGCAGTGTTCCGGAGTGGTGCTCCAGTAAGGCAAGAACGGAGGTAGGTCGAGTCGTTACTCCCTGGGCCGTGTCTTGCCCCATCGTCACCTGTGAAGGACCCGGAAGCTCTACCGGATAACCATTGAGCTTCGCTTTTTGACTCGGCTGAGTCAAAGCGCAGTGGCGCTTTTGCTGGTTGGAGTCGTAACTCCCAGCCCGACCAGAGATACAGGGACTGCCAGCTGTAACGCACACCAGGAGGTGTTTTCCGCGTTACAGACTCGGAAGTCCACAGGATCGATCGAGCGGCTGCTCTCGGTTCAGTCTTCTTTGCTTGTGATTGGGGTATCGGTGACGCATCACCAGGAGGTGACTCCGCGTCCCGGTGCAGTCTGAGGAAGAGGTTGAGCGGCTGCTCCCTTCAGGTAGAGACCCCGGCTGGGTGTTTCCCTGACTCCTCGATTCTCCCCAACACTCTTCGTGCCCCTCACAGCCTACCGATTGGCATTGTCGGCCATTTCATTTCTGCCCTCTGTTGGCATACGCCGGGATCGGCGTATATGCAGAGGACGGTTAGGACCATCCGTGCTGTGGGCTGGTAACGTACTTAGCCTGGAGGATTCCAGTGACTATAACCTTTGTTTATTCCTTGTATTATTTTTGCCTTCATTAAAATAACTAAACCTTCACAAGTGGTTGCGTTCTCATTATCGTGTCTGTTAAACGATCCTGAGACGTTCAGGGCGTTACACTCCGCCATCCGCGCTCCTCTGAAACACCAGAGTCCCTCAGCCGATATCAGCAAACAAGCTTGAAAACGAAAGTGAAAGTGCGGGGTACGTGGCAGGTCAAGCCCGGCATGCCGCTGTTGTTCACTTCGTACCCGGGCACCTCACCAACTCGAGGTCGGGACCAAGGCAAGAGCAGGCCGCAAACTTCGGAGCGCAACCATTCCGGTTCCCGGCGTCCGATTTGAATTTGGAAAACGGGTGGCACCTCAGCGCAAGTTCATCAGCAAAAGCCCGTCAATAAAACGAGGATTAAGTCAAGATAGACGTGGGAGGTTGCGGAGGCTTTCGAGAGCCGTAAGCCTACGCGGCCATCTTGGTTGCGCGCTAGGCTCCTCGTGCAGATCATTATTGATTCAATAAAGAGAACTTAAAAAGAAAAAAAAAAGAAAGTTTGAATTAGATTCGTGTTTTGTTTTCACTAAAAGTTTAGTATATTCTCTGTATTCAGTTAGTTCAATATTTCAGTCATATAACAATTAATAATTAAAAAAAAATGGTTAGATCATAATTAACAATGCATTAAGCGCATTCCATAAAGGAAAGAAACCCTATTCTAAGAGTGGAATGAAAATGGTGTTAGCAGGAACCCATTAAAAGTATGTGAGGAAAGAGTGAGATAAAGCATAAAGCTCAAATTCAAACAATCAATGTCAGAAGAACGTCCCATAAAGAGAGGTTAATGAAATTCAGTAGAGCCTGAGCAGATAAAAAAAATTATGCAGTAGCAACTGCATTTATCAACAGGTTTGAAGGAGGATAGTAAGTCAGCCTTCAGCATTAAGCTGTCAGCGTACAGCCTCTGTGTGGAAAAGGCATATGGGATAAGAGTCTAGAACACAGGCGTTCACCTACTCCAGGGACGTGCGCTAATATACAGTCGAAAAGAAATGTTGCAGTCCAAGTGTTTCGTCTTCTACTCTCGTCCAATCAGCTTTCTGGCTCGTCTTGAACAATAGATTGTAGAGAGTTATCGCGAGGTGTGAAACAAAATGTGCAATTGTAACTATTTATGAGGCCTTTCGATTCCAGACCTTCTTTTCCTGTGGGCATTACTACATTTCTAACCTTGTATTAAAGCAAATTGTATATTATCTAAACAGTGGATTATTTAAAATAAAAACAGCTGCTAAAATGAAATATTATGCAGCACCACATCTTTTCATTATAAAATGAGATAAAATTGTTAAAAGGTCAACATTTCTTAATCTTGCATTGTACTCTTCTATGAGCAACTTACATTCTTTCATCTACCAATAAGTTTTTCGAGCAAACATTTTCAAAATGTTATTATTATTCGAAAACATTCTGCAGTATTATGTGAAGCTTTCATTAAAGGCATGTCAAGATAAAGTCAACTTTTAAACATTATTTGCACATCTTTGCACATTCGGTTAAGACACTTGGAAAGCAAAGCTTCTTTAGGCATTTTGAGGCCTGGTACTAATTAATAAGTATAGTTACATACTGCATTTTTGCACATTTTAAAAGTCATGTCAGTTCAATATAAATGTGCATGTTAATATTTCACACATGACTAACTATTTAATTTTGTATTTTAATAAAACTCTTTCAATCCACCCTCTGATGGTTCTCTTAAGCATCATACTTTTTGTATTTATTTTCTTTCAGAAGGCACTCCCATCTTCAGTTGAGTCTTGCCTTTTTCTTTTCAAACTTTTGAATTGTAATGATTTTCTATATTCTTCATTAAAGACAATCATTTAATGCTAATTCTTTTTCTATTCTCTTATTTATCTCCCTGCTCTTCCTTCAATTTAAGCAGTATCTACAGCATTTGATTAATGCACACAGAAAGAGTAAACAAAGCCCTATAATTAGTATTGGCATAAAAATAGGTTTAAGGATTCCTCTTCCTACCATTATGAACCAGTTTCATTTTGTGTGCATTTCCTACACAACGTTTTCAAAAATGCTAGCTGCTTTAACTCAGGCTTTAGATCAGAAATGTTTTATGCAAATTCTTGAATTTTCTTACTTTCGGCTGGTATGTATGAACAACAGTGCTGAATTTTCAGCATTCTGCAGATTCAGCCTTTCTCTGCAAGGAAGATGTGTAATGCTAATCTGTTTGGTAAACCATATATCTAATTTTTACGAATTAAGTGTTTGCAACTAGTAGAGCTCCAGAAAAACTAGTTGCCAGCTTGCTAAAAATCATTGACAGTTTTCTAATCTTTACGTTATTCAGTCTGACTCCTACTGGTAGTATTATTGCACCAGAAATGTCTCCCACTAACTGGGTTCCAGCTTCTGCACTTCATGTGTGTTCCAAAAGGAAATGGGATAATACCAATAAAAAACAAAAGATATCTAGATATCTAAACACTAGATATCTCAAATGGATTCTTCTGCCAAAATATAGCGCATGAGAGCAGGTATTGGACAGCATTCTCAGTGCCAATTTTGTCGACTCCCCCAAGGGTATAAGAATATCCCTAGGTTGTTCTCCGCTAGGGTAACATAGTTACTTCAGAATTTGGATGAAGAGGCATTGTCCTATGTAGATTATATTTATCTGACGAATAATGATTTAAAGGATCACTTGACCAGGGTGCGCAACATCATTTTGGGGTTCACCTTTGAGGGCTACAAATTCAACTTCACAAATTCAAAATCAAAAATAGCCTACTTCAATGTCCTGTTTTTGGGATGTGAGTTGTACAGTGAAGGAAAAAGACTGGCAGCTAACTTTTTAGAAAAGTGTGCGCTGCTCCAACCTCCCAAATCGTTGAAAAACTTACAATCCATATTGGGATTCCTCAATTTTGGTAGAATACACATTTTAGAATAGGAGAAAAGTAAAACCTTTCCACGGCTTAATAAGACCTGATTTTTCAGTTAGGCATTGGACACAGGAACACACAGATATCCTTAATTTTCTACAAGCTGACATGATAGCTTCAAAACATCTACACACATGTGTAAACACCACAAATTTGGTGATCCGTGTTATGACGGGTCAATCTGGGTACACATACTTAACATTCAATGAAGGTGAAACAGTACTCATAGCATACAAATCACACTTGTACACAAATGCAGAAACACGTTTTGCTTCTACAGAAACAATTCTGACAGCGGTACAGACCGCTGTAGCGAGAGAAAGAGCACTGGCTCAGGGGAAACGAATATTTGTCGCAACTCCAGTACCAGCCTTAGAGGCTGTTACAAAGGCTAGAGTTACTAATGCTAAACCTTACATCCAAGATGAATACAATGGGCTAATTCTCTCACTGCAACAGATGTAGAATACAGATATGACCCTACTCTAAAAACACAAGCATTCCTGCAATATGAACAAGAATATCCTCTCCCGAACTAAATAATGCCTCTAGATCAGAATTACACTGACTGATCTGCTCAGCCGGCCATAGGTAGTAAACTGCAATATAGCGCTGCAAGTTCCATCTTAGTAGTACGAAGACAGTCTCTAGGAGACTGCACGGCTTGCTGGCAGAACTAAAAGCTCTGTTACTGGCACTAATAAATATGGATAGAGAATTCCCCACACTGATAGTGTGCAATTCTTTTTACTGTGTCCAGTCATACAATGAATATCTACACTACTGGGGTCAGAATGGGTTTAAAGACTCAAATGGTGGCACAATTAAGCATAAAATGCTATGGGAACAGGTATCTGAGTTGAAAAATGAACTACAGAGAGCTCACGTGATAAACACGCGGAGTCATCAACGTGATGGCGTTCACGTTGAAGGGAATTCATTGGCTGATGAAGCTGCAAAAGGGACAGTACAAACTGCTGCCGTAGCTGCAATCACTCATTCAAAAACGAGAATAGCTTGACAGATAATGTTAGCTGTCTTTGCTTCACCCAGAAACAACACAGCCAAAAGGTTTCCACTCAAGTACTCCTACAAGTTAGATGCAAATAACATTCTGTATGCTCAAATTCCAGGAGTGGGAGATAGAGTAATACCAAACATGGATCGCAGATGAGGCTTAATACTAGCTGCACACGAGGGTCTAGGTTCTGCACACGCAGGCGTTACCATAACGGTTTCATTATTGAAACAACGCTATTGGTGGTCAGGGTTAACTAAACAGATGAAGAATTTTGTCTTAAAGTGCAATATCTGTCAGCAGTTTAAGGGTTCCACCGTAGCACGTCCAGCGCAGACACCATTACTAACATCAGACAGACCACTTGCTTGTGTCTATTTGGATCACTGCGGCCCCTTACAATCAGACCAGGCTTACAAGTATATCTTGGTGGCAGTGTATTACTGCTCTAGATTCCTGTGGGTTTGGCCTCAGAGCTCGGCTGACGCTCAAACTGTTATAAAAGATTTACGAGTCTTCATAGGGACATATGCAGTCGGCATATTACACTCTGACCATGGCCCCGTGTTTAGCTCTAGAGCTTACAAGGAAGCCATGGGAAGTTTGGTTGTTGCACTGCAGTACTGCTCTCTGTACCATCCTGAGGGAAATTTGGTCATGGAGAGGAAAAGCTGAGACTTAAAGCAATCTTTAACAGCAAGAGTATTAGGTCCGAGTGGTAGTTGGGTCAATCACTTACACGGGGTCCAAAGGGCCCTTAAAAATATGCCAAGAAGTTCCCTAGGAAGTGTCACTTCTTACGAGGTCCTATTTGGGATGAGAATATGGGTACCTGATCTCGATTGTGAAAGCACAGTGGCGGATGAAAAACCATTTGACATCAATAAACGTTTGGCTGTTTTACAGGATCTCAATGAATTCCGGGACCTACAAAGCAACGCGCAAGTAAAACGCACTGCCACTGGGGAAGTCAAATCAGTCACGGCAAGAACTGGCTGGGATCTGGTCAGAGAAAAGATTGCGGACAAGAAAGAATTTGGGGCATCATACAGAAAGCCAGTCCCTGACTTGGCTGTCAAAGGAACAAGAACAGTACTTCTTCCGCCTCTTGCCAGCAAAAAAGAAAAGAGATTTGTCTCCATTGATCTGATCAAACCACACTATGTGGCCGATACTGAATAGTAGGCCTTGTGGGCTCCTGGGTAGCTGACGCTCTACTCTCTCTACCATACAGGAATTTCAGACAGTAAGACTCAAAACATTTGAAGAGTCGCCAATACAGAATGATGGAATTTCCAACAATGAAATGGAACTTGTTCCTCTTGAAACAGAACTTCAAAACACAAATGAAAGACAAATATCAATTCAGCCTAACACCAATGTCTACATCAATATGCCTCTACAAGAGACGTCTGCCAGTTCAACAAATCCTGCTGAGCTACCAAAAATAGATCTAACTACATCTGGCTACTTCATCGATTTTGATACCTTCTCTTTTGATCCCAGTAAACCTGAGACAACGCCAGCTCCAGTTTCCCGTAAGCAACAACTTCATGACTTCTAAATGTTTCTGAAAAAGACTTACCTTGTATCACCTTGGCTCCAGCTCTGGATAAGAACTGGAATATAGTTTTTTTCTCTTCTGGATTGGCCTAGTTACTGTCTTTTGCTTACTCATGAATGGAAACTATCTCCCAGAACACACTGCAGCATCAAATGTGAACTTGGTCCTGTAACCTCATACATCTTCACATCGTGAACAAAGAAACCTGTCCCTCGTGAACATTACAGCTGTTCCAATTCCTGATGAAATAGTTTGGAACAAGGTTGATTATGATGTATTTGGTCCCACTGAACTTTTAAAAATACCATATGTATTTCAAATTTCTCTAAATTATATCATTACCTCCAGTACATTTTCTGACGATTCGGATTTTGAAACCGTAAATAATATGTTGTCTAATTTAGAACAATCCGCTGCACTTTCAAGCATTGAAATGTTAGAAGACACATCAGATTATAACACTATGTACTGTTCACACAAATACAGTATCCCACGTAATGTTTTCACATACCACCAAAAGAAAGTTCCAAAACGTTTGCACAGAAATGTCCTTATTTTTCAAGGTTTAACATTTCTGACCCAACCTCATATTATTATAAGCTTGCACCTACAACTGCACAGAAAGATTTGCTAACTAACACCAAACAGATTTACTCGGCATCCTTTATTTCCCAACTGGCTGAACAGGGTTTTGACTTATGGAAGGACACTGTAGACATACAATCAGACTGGGGTTCAAAGGAATGGCAGGTCCAGGGAACAGGAGCACTATTTTTAGCGTGCCTCATTCCCCAGCAGATAATATTTCTGAATAAAACTGACTAGACTAGACTTCCTGTCTTGGACTAGCCAAGAACAAGGATTTGAACACACCTTGGATTCCAACACCATAACACTTGAGGGGTGGCAAAACTTTACATCACATGGAGGGGATACAATAGATGACATCATACAGTACAATTCATCAGACCCCAATTGGAAGGGATGGTTAGTTTGACCCACAGACACAAACAGATGTCAATCAAGATTCAGGGGTACAACCGAAGGGTTTAGTATCCATTGGCCGGACCAACGCCATGTACAATGTATTAGGTCCCGAAAGCCACGTCAGAAATGTTTCTTATACGCGGTTTTTAAAGAAATCAGGAAAATCTCTCAACAAGAAGCTGCAGAGAGACTTTATGAAATAGCTAAAAATTAACCTAGAAAAGGTGTTAGCTTTAGTTGACAATGGTATGACTACATTAATATCCAGGTGACAATTGCGCCTATAGTGGACCTCATCAATCGTCGATCTTACAATTCTTGCTGTGGTTCGGAGCATGCATTTATTCTAACAACTACTAACACCTCATCCCAGCCTCCCAGTGCAATACACCGTTCAGGTCGATCTATGTGTGAGTTTCAGTCACCGTCCATGGGATATGCCTGTAAGTAGCTCTTCAGTGGCTGCCAAATGTCTTGCGGGCGTGTGGTTGGCAGCTGTAATGTAGCCTATATGTCATTGTGTCACAGTGAACTAGGTCTTGGAGCCAGGTTTGTGCTCTACCCCAGTGTCTTGAGACCTGACGCTTTGCGATTAACAAAGCGATTGCTGTAAATTATCTTATACTTTTCTTCAAAGGCTGGACATACTCTAGCAATTTTGTCAATGGTGTAGGGTTTCTTCGACCATGAGAGATAGGTGCCGGAAGACCTCCCCCTAGTACGCAAGAATGGGCTCGCAGTTCCATGCAAGATGTGAGAAATCGGCATTAGCAGCAGCGCTCCTGGCACATGCCTGCGAGGCGCTGGGATCCATCTTGGCCAACAATTGTGGGGTTATATATGCTCGATGTATGTATTAAAAGTGTAGGAGTTTGTGGCGATGGTTATTCGGTATATAACGAGTCTGTGCACAGCAATATTGCCATATTTTGTCAGTCATTGGTAGACCTATATCCTGTTCCCAGGCTGCGCACACCTTAGCACCAACTGCAGGGCGGAGAGTCAATTACAAGTGATATATACGTGAAACCAAATGGGCTCGCTCGGTGAAGCTATAACTAGCGTGAGAGGGGTAAAATCAGCCAGCTCCTTCGCACGGACCCTATGAAAGAGAAATTTGTCCATGTAGGGTGCATCCCTGTGGGAAAGGAGTTCCCCTGTAGTGCACAGTCGTGAGTCTTTAACTAAATCCCCAAATCCCCGTAACCCATGTCTAGTCGGGGTGCTCTTAGTAAGGGTTTCTGTAGTGGGGGGTATTCATGGGTTGTCCGCCAATGGTATGTGCACAGAGTATAAGAACTCGGTTTGTAAATACTGTCATAGTTTTGTTCATGCCTAGCACGTAGTGGGTAGCGTCAATCTCAGAGGGGCAGCGGGACAGACACTGTGGCAGTATAGCAGATAAAGGATTAGGGTGTATCTGGGATCGCTCCGGTTTAAGATACTGGAGCCGTGCATCAGGGTGATACCAATAACATGTAAAATGGACTTGAGCGCAGAGATAATATAAATCAGGGACTCCAAACCCCCCGCTCGTAAGGCATAATTAGGGTGTTCCAGCCTATACGAGGCTGCCTGCCGGCCCAGACAAGGCGGGTGAGCAAGGTCCAGAGTGTATTGAAAAATTTTGTGGTGAGGGCGATGGGGATGTTTAAAAAAAGGTATAAAAAAACACCGAAGTACCACCATTCTACCCGCCATGGAAATGGGAAGTCTGATCCACCGCTCCACCTGCGTTGTGAGTCAATCTATCACCGGGCCATAGTTTAGGTGGATCACCTCTGGTATGCTGCAATGCAGAAAATTGCTGAGATATTTTGGGGGGGTCAGTGCACCACTTAAGTGGGAATTCAAAATCCTCCTGAGTAGTGGCCGGAGTCAAGAGGAAAATTTCTGATTTGGTCCCATTAACGACAACTCCAGAGTACACTCCAAACAGGACTACTTCACGCAGTAATGGGGACAGGTTCGTAGCTGGCTTCCGCGCAAACAGCATGACATCGTCAGCATAGAACGGGGCTGCTGGTATGAAATTGTAAGCCTCGATGGAGATGTCTCTCCTGTATGTGTCTCGCCAGCAGATCCATAGCTACGATAAATAATAGGGGTAAGAGGGTTCACCCTTGTCTGGTGCCACTCATCAGGGGCAACTGAGCTGTTATTTCACCGTTCAATTATAGGCAGGCAACTGGGCCAGCGTATAGAAGCCATATCGAATTCAAAAACCCAATTGGAATATCCTAGTTTCTGCATCACAGCGTACAGGCAGGAAGGGCCACTCCAGAGAATCGAAGGCCTTCTCGGCATCAAGTAGGACGGCCGCTGCCGGCAGGGTAGGTTCTTTTCGGTTCATTACAGCAAATATAGTGCAGAGGATAAGTGCAGTGAATCGGCCAGGAACAAAACCTGCTTGAAAGGGGCACAATATAGTGTCAACTAGCAACTATAGGCGGGTAGCCAGTATCTTGGCAAGGATTTTATAATCATGATTAAGGAAAACAGTCTGTAAGATGTACAGTTGCGTGGCGACTTACCGGGCTTGTGTAGGAGCGTGACTATGGCTTCACGCATGGTAGGGGAGAAAGATCCTTTCTGTAAGGCCTCATCATATACTTCCAACAGGCGGGGGCCTAGTTCGTGGTGATAGGCTTTGGAAAATTAGCCCGTTAGGCCGCTATAACCGGGAGCTCGACTACTGGCGAGATCCCTTATCGCCTGTTTGATTTCATTCTCATCTATCGGGAGGCCAAAAAAACGATTTGTCCTTCTTCTATCCAGACCATGGCCAACTCCTGCAAATAATCCGCCAGGGCCTGTCCTACTGGAGGATCGGGCATTGTATATTAATGAGTGTAGTAAGAGAGAAAAGCAGCAGGGATGTCCGTCTTCCTCGTCAGTGAGGTGTCAGTGTCCATATCTAGATGCGTGATATACGCCGATTGATATTGAGGCCGAAGTATTTAACTTCTCGGGTGGCCAAGTCAGTGAACTCGGTCAGCAGTGTTGCACGGTCATATAGTCTCTAGGGGGAAGCGGTCATCTGGGCAGCTGTGTCCATATCTCTTAGTTTCCCCTCCACAACCTCCATATCTCTGTATAGAGCGCAACACACTGGCGTGCTTAGAGATACAGACCCCCCCCATATATATGCCTTAAAGGCGTCCCACAATGTGGACTGTAAAGTCACTGTTCCTTCATTTATTTGGAATTATTCCATAATGGCATCACCCACCTCAGCGTGGAAAGCCGAATCGAGCAGAGCCGCGGCAGGGAACCTTCACAAGGGTCACAGTTTTGGGATCATGGGGAATTCAATCGAGAGGAGAACGGGAGCATGATCGGACAATGTGTGAGGTAGGTAATCAATCGTCTGGACTTCCAATAGAAGCCATGGTGTAAGGAACCAGTTAGCGATCCAAGACCAGGATCCATGTGGGGCCGAGTAAAATGAATAGGTCCGGTCCGTTTGATGTCACGTGCGCAAGGGGTCCACCAGAAAAGTGGACTTCAAGAGTGTGGTAAGACCCTGTGTTGCGTGCGGTTTCGTGATGCGTACCGGGCCTGTTGTGTCCGTCGTGGGGTCTAATGTAAGATTGAAGTCCCCAACCCATAATTACGTTGTCGGTGTTAAGCTGTTCAATCTGCAAAGCAAGCTTGGGAAAGAAGTCAGTGGTATCTACGTTTGGCGCCTATACGTTAATTAAAAGAAGTGGTTCACCTCCCAGAGAACCCAGCACCAACATATACCTGTCCTTGTCATCCATCACCACTTCCGAGACCTAAAAAGGGAGAAACTGATGGACCAATATGCACACTCCGCGCGAGTATGAGCTATAGCTGGAAAAGAAACGGTGGCTGCCCATGACGATGCAAATCCGCGCACCGGGAGTGGGGCGTAGTGTGTCTCTTGAAGGAAGGCTAGTTGGATAGTGTGTCTGGACAGATAAGCTAGGACCTGACGTCCCTTCCTAGGGTTAGAAAGCCCTCTCACATTACAGGATAGACATTTAAGGTGCAGATGGGAGCTGCGCTCACCTGGGGGGGGTCATGTATACGGAGCAGCACAGTTCACAGCATCATACAAATATGCAAGATCCACACCATCAGCAACGTAAGGAAACATTACTATGTACCAAAAGTAAACAAAACAATTAACTATTAAGAACATTCCCACCCTAACCCTCCACCTACATCGGATACACAAAAAGAAGCACCCGGTGAATACAAATTGAAATTCGACAGAAAGGAGAGAGAAGGGGGAGGGGGGAGAGGGTTGAAAAGAAGAGAGCAGGAGAAAATCCAGAGGGGGTTAGGCAACACTCCAAGGGAGCGGTCTATATAAGGTAGGCATAAAGAGCTGGATCATCTCCGCTTTATGTATAACTGCTACACAGCTAGGAGCATTCGTGGCAGAGCATTTCCGCATGATATATGCACGACTTACAAACCATGTACAATGTTAGTCCGTTGTTGCAAATACAGTTCGCGGTTCACCTCTGTGTCATGCCGGGTAGGAGGGACGTCCCAATAGCACAAAGAACCATGGAGCGGTCACTAGATGTTAGGAGCTGGGGTCTTGGTCTCCACCATGTTTGTGAAACTTGTTCGCGTTCAGTTGCTGCTTCCAGAACTTTGCAGCATCGTCAGGGGTGTCGAAGATGTGTGCTTTACCACCGATTTGGATGCAGAGGCGAGCCGGGTATAACATTGCGTACTTGACATTCGCTTTTTGTAGGGTGCGCTTGATGTCCATGTACTTACGACGTGCTTCTTGCACCATTGGTGTAAAGTCTAGGAAGATTGCAATGTCGGACCCTTGGTGATTGAGCGAGCCACATTCCCGCGACAGCCGCAGCACAGCGTCCCGGTCTTGATAATTAAGGAACCTGGCTATGATCAGCCTCAGAGTCGTGCCTGGCGCCGGACGGGCCTATAATGTCCGATGTGATCATTTCACAGCAAAGGTGTCAGAAAAGGCCTCTTTGCCAAAGATATTTACGAGGACTGTTTCTACAAATTTAGCTATGGGGCCTGTATTCGTGGACTCGGCGATTCCCGTGATGCGGATATTATTTTGGTGCAAGCCCTCTCGGTCTTCCGCTTTAGTGGCAAGTGTTTTAAGCAGGCTCTCAGCCCTCTCCAACCGCTTCTGAACAGTAGGTTGCGCGTCCTCCAAGGCGGAGATTCGTTGCTTGGCTCCTCCCATTTGGGTATCTTGTGCCTCCAGGCGCTCATGAATGTCATCTAATCGGGTGGTAAGGGTGTCCAGGCGGGCGTCAATGGCCTGAAAACCGGCCCACAATTTGGCCATGATTGCGGCGGTGACCTCCAGCTGGTGCGGTCCGTATCAGTAGTGCCCTCGGTCTCTTCGCACCTATGAGTCTACCTGACCTTGAAGTTTAATTACCATTGTTTGTGGTCATTACGCCCCATTGTATTCAGCCACGTGTGAGCAGGCATGTCAAAACCCCAAGATGAGCCACAGTGGGTGGGGCGTGCTGGTGCCCCGTGTCGATTCACTCCCAGTGCGTGGGTCACTGCGCAGGTAAGCCCCGAGGCACCCACCACCACCCGGTCACTCAATGTGGGGGGCACTTGTTGCAGGTGTATTTGATTAGCGGTGCATCAGTTGATGGTCCTCTGGCATTGGAAGGCCAGTGAAAGGGGAGAGGTGTAGGGTATCTCACATCATGCGGCTAGCATAAAACTTCAGGCCGCAAGCGGTCGTGGTATCCTTTTTCCTCCCGCGTTGGAAAAATCAGAGGCTGCGGGGGAGGGAGATGCAGCCCAGGAGGCGCCGCGATTGATTCTTTTAAAGGAAGTCTGCCGGGATCACAGGGCGCCCCCTACCCCACGAGCCATCTGCTGCAGGAGTACTCACTTTGACCCACCTGTGACCACTGTAGGTGGTCTCAGCACAGCCCCCACTTCGTCTGGACAGGTCCGCTCTTCATTAAACAAGTATATCGCAGGAGCCAGCCATCAGCCCGCTTCTCATTCTCCGGGCCCTGCCCTCAGACTCACCCAAGACCCCTGGCGTCTCGGGTACTCAGAGGCCTGCATCAGGTCCGGGAGCGCATCGGATCCTTCCCAGCACAGCGGGCACCACTCAAGTCAGCGAACTGCTCATCCCGCGACCGCACGTCCACATCGTCGCCTCCTATTCGGTCATTTTTGTCGCCGTGGAAGAGACAATGGGCGGATTTTATGGGCGACGGCTCCAGAGCTTCAGAGTCAAGCGGCCATCTTGGTCGCTGGCTCGGCCATGCCCCCCAAGAATGAAATGTATTTGATTGTGTATCTGCTTGTGGGAATTTAACCCATGAATATAATACCTCTGTTCTATATGATTCGTGTGCCTCAATCACAAATGTTACTCTCCCACCCTAGCTGTGACTCCATAGTCTGCTAGTGTTAAAGTAAGAGCAGTTCTGACATTTTCTGAAATGTTAATTTCCCCTTCTTGTTCTTCCTCCCTAGCTGCGGCACGTTGTGCTGACACAACAGCGTCTTCATCAGCCATTATTATGAAAAAGAAGAGGTTTCAAGGAAACTGAGAAGGTTTTATGCACAATTAGAACAATTTGTCCTACAAGCGTGATAATCCTACAGCCAATACATAGCATATGCCTACTCAGCAGTGGCGGACAGTTCCATTCTAACTCCAGACGTCTCTGGGGAAAGTGCGTAGGGGTATCTGAGAACAGCATGACTGAACTACTCAGATTTGACTGTTAAATAAGTAACAAACTAACGTTGTCAGCGCCATGTCACGTAGTTCCTATAAACCTAAATAGGATCTGCGCGTTTAGACAACATAATCTGTAGGATTGGTGTCCAGACTGATTCTAGGCACCCCCACCTGGTATGTTAACCTGTATACCAGCTTGCTAACAGTGCCACTAGAAACCCCTCTTACCAAGGAAAGAATAGTTCTTGGCAACTATCGAACATGACAACTCTGTCCCATCAGCGATCGTGGAAACAGTACAGTACTTTTCGCTCAGTCACTCGTGCTCACTTTGTCTCAGAGAGATACACAGAATAAATGGTGGAGACGTTGGTGGGTGTGGCTATGCAAGTAATGGAGTGGGAAGTGCTCAGTTAGTGCTCCGTCGCTGACTCCCCCTTCCCCGCCACAAAGCATCCGACACAGTGGGTATCTGGAGTCAACGACTGGCTCCACTAAAGCCTGAGCTGCCCTGGTCCCCAGCGGTGCAGCTGGAGATATCAGCGAATGCTGAGGCTGGATCCTGGAGCCGGCGACAACCTGAGCTGCGAGGCGGAGGCATAAGAGCCTCGGAGAGGTCGCTACGTGAGACCGTGGATGCACCTCTGTTGGTGGTCCACACTACGCAGAAGGAAAACGTTGCGCTTCAGCCCAAGGCTCCCGCGGGTAGGTGCGGAGGCAAGACCGAGGTCGGAAGGAGCCAAATCACAGTAGCAGAGCCAACGGCCTAAAGGACAGCCAAGATTCAGAACCAGGAACGCGTTCGACAACCCGCTCAGCAATTATCAAGGCCCATGGGAAGGCAGGTAATTGGCAAAAGACTGCGCGGGCCCTTGAGAGTGTGGGAAAAGTGACCGGAGACCTGCTATACCAGGTGAGCCCCCGTCTGAGATATGGCACTGCAGTGACTGTATGGGGATTAACAACTTACCCACCCAATGCAGTGCGCAGTGAATGCAATCCCCAACCTGAGGCCCAGCGGTGATTTTCTCAGAGGTATTGAAATCCTGGAAGCGTGCAGAGCCGGCTTTGGGGGCTGCGAGTCTGCATTATTGTGGCTCACCTGCTCTCACTAAGGCGTGGCGGCTGGCACCCAGTTGCCGTTCTTGTATAGGGGCAGGCAGAGCGGTACGGGCGAGGACGGCAACATCACCTGAAGACCTGCGGTGTCACTTCGGCGGCGGCTTGGTGACAGTCCCTGTGCCTGGTGCTTGCTGTCCCAAGAGCCAGGTGCAGACTAGGTACTCTGTGGGGAACCCTGGGCAGGTCGCAGTCAGATGTTACGCGCACCTGAAGCCTAGAAGATAGTGGCTCTAAACACGCACAAATACACACCACAGGGCACCGATGAGCCTACCCCCTCCCTCTCCCCTAATTAACTGTGGCCATTGGAGCGGTGATTTTTCTCAGCCCATCTTATATCTTTGCACTGGTCGGGCCACAACCAACCATCTCATCTCGATCCTGTCACGGTGAGGCAGGACATGAACTGGTGCTGGGGGCCTACCAACCCAACCCCATCTGACTCGCGCCCACTCAGACAAAATGCCTGGCGAAGAACCCACTGACCCGACCTCCAGCAAGCTAGATGCTGTCTTGGCTGCGGTGGAAAAGCCAAGTGAAACTATGGTTCTGACCCGTAATTCTTTGGAAAGCAAAATAGACAAGGTGGCCATTGACTTTACAGACAAGACATCCGCAGTGGAGGCCTCTATGTCGGAGATTTCACCACAGATAACATCGGCGGAGAAACTCATTAAGGCTCTAGCTGCCCGGGTGGAGTTCTTGGAAAGAAGAACCGAAGACGTCGGACAATCAAGGCACAACAATGTGCGTGTGGAGGGCCTGCCGGAAGGCGTGGAAGGCAGAGATGCAATAACCTATACTGAATCCTAGCTACACAGCTTGCTCCCGGATGGGACACTCTCCTCTCATTTTGTTATACGAGGAGCACAGAGTGCCGTCAAGGCCTCCGCCTCCCGGGTCTAATCTTAGGCCACTCTTGATAAGTCTGCTGAACTATAGGGACAGAGACGTCATTCTCTAAGAGACCAGGAAACTACAGGACATACAGGTGGATAATCATAAAATCATGTTTTTCCCCAATTTCACGATGCTGGTGCAGAGGCAGAGATTCTCTTTCATGGCTGTAAAGAGGACGCTCCGGCAGCAACACCTTAAATATTCCTTATTGTTCCCAGCCCGCGTAAGAGTGGTAGCAAGTGGCAAACTCATAACTTTGACACTTCGGAGGCAGCGGGGGAATTGCTGGATGCGCAAGGCCCCAGGAGAGATGCTTCACCGATCGGGTTAGACCTGGTACCATTGGCGTGAATCTCCCTTCCATTTTTTCTGATTACCTCCTCTGTTTAGGTCTCGGCTCGAAGGCTGCGCTTGCGCAGTCTCGCTCCGTGATTTAATGTTTTGGAGTGGGGCTTTAACCCGCCCCTTTTTTTTACCTCTTCTCCATTGGCTGGCCTCTTGAATGCTGGCCAGCCATTGGAGAAGAGGTTTGTCTCTCCGAACAGGCCCCGTCCTTTTCGGATTCGGGGGCATGTTTTTTGCTACTTTTCGAATTATCTCCTCCAGCCAATGGCAAGAGGAGAGAAAAGTTAAACACGCCCCCGAAACCGAAATCGCCGCTGCCTTTCTCCGAGGCATTTCTGCTTCGCCTCGGAGAAAGGCAGTGGTGTCTCCCCTGCTCTTGGCTCCTGTGTTCATGTTTTAGCCTGAAGCTCTGATTCACACCGCCGCACGAAATGTTACGTATTGTTTAAACGAAGTATGGCTCTGTACTGCTGATGGACAGCCATAGCTCCCCCGCCCTCCCCCCTCAGAGGCTGGCAGCATGTGGTGACGTCGCAGTGATTGGCAGTTCTGCCCGTGCTGGTTCCTTAGCAGCGGCGGCAGCAGCGAGGAGGGGCGGGGCCGGTCCCTCGCCAGAGCTCGAGGAGGAGGCAGCTCTGCTGAGACTCTGTGTGCGGCCACCTTCCCTCCATCGCGGGGCTCTGCCTCCCTCTCTCCAGCTGCCTCTCCGTCGGTCTCTCCTCCGGGCTGGCCTCGCTGGCTGTAGGTGAGTGAATGTCTTGTGTGGGCTCCGAGGCTGGGATGACTATCGGGAGATACAGGATGGAGGCGGACTGCAACTCCGAGGTAAGGCACCTCCAACTCCGGGCTGTGCTGGGGGGACCTCAGGGCACCGCGCAGAAGTTCAGATATGAGCGAGCATCGTCCAGCCCTGCTGCTCGCCCCCGAGCTGCCGCTGCAGCCACTTTGGGGTGTTATTGGCTGAAAATGTAGACACAGCAGTCAGTTTTGTACTGAAACTGTAAGGTTTTTGCTTTGTATGAGCTTTTGTTCGGCACTCGGGCAGTTTTTGGGCTCAATGCACGTACGTCTCTTCCTGGTAAGCACTGTGTGGACTGTACTCGCGCAAGTGCTGGGCAACGCTTCCTATCAGCTGTGTGGACTGCGCCCACGTAGTTTTACTTCCCAGATAGTTCTACATTAGCACGTAGAATCTTCTGC
Source organism: Triturus cristatus (assembly GCF_964204655.1). Classification (NCBI taxonomy): domain Eukaryota; kingdom Metazoa; phylum Chordata; class Amphibia; order Caudata; family Salamandridae; genus Triturus; species Triturus cristatus. The sequence continues at coordinate 709,677,168 of NC_140585.1, forward strand.
CACATATAGTTTTACGTTGGCTCGCGCATCCTTCCGTGTAGGTGCCGTGCCTACTGTGTCCTAGCACTTTTACACTGGCACTCGAACCTTGCTTTGTATGTGCTTTTTGTACTGCTCCAGGTATGGGAGGTGTAGGGATCTTTCTTTGTATGTGCCACATGCACTGTTACAGGTAGTTTTGCGTTGGCACGCGCATTTTTCCTTGCATAGGCTGCATACACCGTGCCAGGTAGGTTTGTGTTGGCATGTACATCTTTCCTTGTATGTGCTGTGCCAGCTAGTTTTCCATTGGCATGCATGCACTCGTTTCCTAGTAAACAGTACATGCACTGTCTCGATAGCTGCCATGTGTATGTTTCCTAGTCATCGTTGTATGTATTGTGTCCAAATAGTTTTACAATTAAAAACACATCTTTTCTAGTCAGCGATGTGTGTACTTTGTCCCAGTTGGTTTACGCTGACATATCCACACACCTTGGGTCGTCGTTATCAGTAGGGCTTGAAAGTGGCACCGACGCCTAGGTGTGTGAAGGGCCTGTTGCACTCCAAACATGTCTACGTTTTACTACCCACCTAAGACACCTGGTTAGGGTTTCAAGTGGGACGGGTCTTGCCAGTGTTCAACACTGGGAGTAACTCAAGTTCGGCCACTGTATTCATGTCCTTATGTTTACAGGCAAAGCACAGATCTTTTTATAACAATTGTAAATCTCCTTAGGGTCATCCATGCCAGTGATACTGTCCCTGTTTACAGTGCACACGTTTTATTTCGTTACCCAAGAACATTTGCTTTTCCCAGATGTTGTCTTGCTATAGTTTTGTGGGTAACTCTGTGTGTGTGTAGGTGGCTCTGTATAGGTGGCGCTATTTGTGTGTGGGTTGCTCTATGTGATTAGCTCTGTGTAGGTGGCTATGTGTGGGTGCCTGTGTGTGGGTGGCTTTGTCTGTGTGGCTCTGTGTGTAGGTTTAAATGCAATAGGTCTCGCATTTGAAAGAGATTAACCTATTGACATTGTAAATAACAATGTAGTTTCTTTAACCCCTTCAGTGCCCGCCCCTTTCCCCGCCCTGTGCCGGCGCTTTCATTAGCGGGCGGGGTTTATGACGAGCTGGTCTCGTCATGGGCACAGCGCAACCGCGGCCCATGACAAGACCAGCTCGTCATAGGCATTGAAGAGGTTAAATGTTTTAAAAACAAAAACATGAACAAAAATAATGTCATGAGAAATGCCAATAGCTCTAACTTTAACAATGCCGAGACCATTGCATTGTAAATGCTTGTTTTGATCTGTTTTGCTGGTTTAGATGCTTTGGGCACTGAGCCACTGCTATTCAGTGCCACAGTGCAAGTGTTCCCTATGTTAAATTGAAGTATTGATTGGTGACTCCATGATTGGGTTATTTGATTTACTTGTCAGACCCTAGTACAGTGCACCATGTGTGCCCAGGGCTTGTAAATCAAATGCTGCTGGTGGGCTTGCAGCACTGGTTGTGCCACCCACAGAAGCAGCTTGTAAAATGTGTCTCAGGCCTGCCATTGCAGAGCCTGTGTGCAGTCTCTGACTGATATGATGACTGGCCAAGTGCGCCCACTTGCCAGTCCCTAAACCTTCCCTTTTCTTCATATCAGACACCCCTATGGTAGGCCCAAGGGCAGGGTGCATTGTACGTATAAGGTAGGACATGCCCTGGTGTGTGTGGCATGTCCTAATAGTGAATTACAGCCATTTTCGTTTTTCACTATTGCAAGGCTACCTGTTTCCCATAGGCCAGAATGGGCAGTTTGATTATTACATCTTATGATCCTAACTGACTCATGGAACTAGGTATAAATTCGAGTTTAGTGTGCCTGAACTCAGAATGATAAAATACATATTTTAGCGAAGTTGGTTTTAACATTCTGTGTTTGAAAATACCACTTTTAGAAAGTAGGTATTTTCTTGCTTAACTGTCCAAGCCTGCCTCTGCTGGGTTGTGTATTGTGTGTTTGGAGTTTGAGTGACAGGGGCTGGGGAATTCCAGGAGAGAGGGTGAGTCAGCACAGTGCTGAATAGAGAGATCTGCATGTAGATGGGTGGGCCGAGCTGCACCTGGGACCTGAATAGGGCTGTGCCTTCCCTCCACAATGCTGGCTCTACCTCCTGTGGTGCGTCTGATGTCCCTGGCCTGCACTGTGAAAGGAAAGAAGGAATCTTGTCAACAAAGTGCTCCAGGACTGACCGGAACTGGTTTGGACTAGGCAAAGGCCTCTCTGCCTTCAGAGCACAAAGAGAAAAGTAGTATAAATATGGGGTCTCAGAACCCAAGACTTTAGATCGCTACTGGAACAAGACGAACCTCTGCCAAGGAGAAGGGCCAAAGGAAGCTGTAGGAGTTGTATTGCCCCCCTGCCAGTGTGCTGTGCTGCTGGGTTGGCCTGCAGTGGTGTCTTCAGTGCCAAGGAGAGGAGAAATAACTTTCAAAGGACTTTCATCATCTTGCAGAATATTACTCAATGGGCGTGAACTTGTGCTTGCCTCCTGCTGAAGTCTCAGGGACAAAAGACTTCATCATCAGCTGCCCTCTGAATTTCCATGCTGGGAATTCTATCTGCAGAAGCCTGCGTGTCGCTGGGAGCTGGAAGCGCGACGCAACAAGAAGAAGTGTGTCGCCGCCGCAGCTGTAGTCGTCGCATCGCCGGAGAAGCGTGCCGCTGCCGCCACATCTCCCAAGAAGCGAGTCTTCGTCGCAGCTGTCTGCCGTCGCATCAACGGAGAAGCGTGTCACAGGGTCTGTCGCAGCTCCAAAGTACAGAGTTCGCCGCACGGCTACCAGGGCGTGCACGCATCGTCTTCACATCATTGGATCAAGGGCGCCATCTTATCGCATCGCACCGGATTGTCGCATTGCATCGAGGCACCATCTTGCCGCATCGCAACCGGGCCGCAGTACGAGAATCTACGCATCACCTCCTCTCCGGTAAGGATCAAGACACATCGCCTACTCTGCGCAAGCATTGGGGCGCGACGCATCGTCTCCCCCGAAGCAAGGAACTGACGCATCTCCAACGCTGCGAGCCTTTTGTTTATTTTGCGATACGCATCCAGGTACTTTTGTGAGAACTGTGCCGCATTTACCATCAACTTGAACTAAGTTAATTCTATCATCTTTAAGTCAATTTTGAGTACAGTATTGTGGATTTTTGTCATGTGTGGTCTTGTGTTAAGTCTATATAAACAATACTTATTTTTATAAAACCTGTGTGGTGTCCATCTGTAGTGTTTTCACTATATTGCTGTATGTGTTCTCAAATGCTTAACACACTGCCTCTGAGATAAGCCTGTCTGATCGTGCCAAGCTACCAAGGGGGTGAGCAGGGGTTATCCAGTAGTGTAATCCCTTTTCCCTGACTTAGAAGCAAGGGTCCCTATTTGGTCAAAGGTACCTACCTCTGCTAACTAGAAACCCCCAGTTCTAACAGATGGGAGCATATGGCAGAGCATGGACGGCCTACCTGGGTGCCGTAGGAGAGGGAAAAGGCGATAAAACAAATCAAGCAACTCAAAACTTGGCCCTAACCCAGAGCAGATGTTACAAGACCAGCGCAATGCCCTTCAGGCAGCAGCGGAGATCGGAGGGACACAAGGAGAAACGTCTTCGGTATCTAGCCTGCGGGGACAAGAAAGCGAGGTAGAATTATCGGATGAAGTCCCGAACTCACAGGGATCGGATGAACTGCCGGTGGTCACTCCTCAGACTGCAGATGACATTGCCTAGCATATGGGGTAGAATCCTGAATAAGCGTAGTTCGGATTATATCGCTGCTTACTCAAGTATAACCAGTCTATACTGTTGAAGTGACACAAGGTTAAGTTGCTGTAATGTGCATGCATGCTGGCAAAGCATATGGTTTCTAGGGGTAGGGGAGGAGAGGGGGCCAGTGTAAGTTGGGATTTGTGCTATAGGATATGTGACTTCCCTGATCGCACAGGGTAATGTAGATTGTTGTTGGATCTTGTTTCCTGTTTTCCTACTTGGGGAAGGGGGAAGCCGCGGCGGAAAAGCATATTTTCTTGTGTATACACACTCCACTTGCAAGGAAACCCCCCTTGTCATTGACAGACTGTCTTTTTCATTGTTTGTTTGGACGACTGCATGTTGCATTTTCGCCCTTTTAGTATTGGCAGTTTTAGTTCATAGTAGTTTAGAAATTAGTCCCTCTGTGATGTTAAAGCGTTAGCAAATTCGTCTCCTTCCGCGCTTCCATTGCTACTCGCAGGTTCAGTCATTTTGTAAGGAGAAGAAAGTAAAGGTTTAAGAGGTAGGGTTTATCACAATATGGGAACCTTTAATCCTTACAAGCTTGTCTACACCTTCAGCCAATACACAGGGTGTAACTGCTCAGCTGAGGCAGATATCCCTTCCCACTTTAGCCGTTTCTGAAAAGTTGAGTAGGGCTGTCTGAGAAAGCACAACTGAATTACTCAGATTTTACTGTTAATATAAGAAACAAACCAACGTTGGCGGCCCCATGTCGTGTAGTTCCTAGGAGCCCCCCAGAACCTGCGCGTTTTGGATGACCTAAACTGAGGGCTTGGTGTGCAGACAGACTCTGGACACCCCTCCAGGATGAGTCAGCTGTTAGACCAGCTAGCTCTACAGTGCCACTACCACCCCCCTGTATTCTACAGCGGTGTAGGTAGTTTCTGGCAACCACTGAACAGGACAACCCTGATTCCTCAGGTACCGTGAAAAACAATACGGTATCTTTTGCTCAGTTACTCGTGTGCACTTTTCTCAGAATACATATAGAATGATGATTGGAACGGTTTCAATAGTTATTTATTGATCAACCGTCAGTCTAGTATGAAACCTATTCGCTGAGACAATGAAAAGACAGGAGCAGACAAATGTTATCGCTAGCTCCAATATCGTAAATAGCAGATACATTTCTACCATAGTGCTAATGAGATGAATAAAAGCAGATTATATAAAACAATAGCATTGCCATACACCTTCGATGCGTAGCCTACCTAAATGGACCTAGGCTAAATATGTAGGTGAAGCATGTGTATGTAAGTGCTAGGATCCCCTGGGGAAGTGCTAACCCCTCACCTGATGGTTCTGAATGAAGGACCCCCTTGTTGTGTCGAGGATGGCACCCCACAAGGGATGTCAGGTCTCTGCCTGTCAAAGAACGAGCCTGCAGAGTCTCAGTCCAGCTGGAAGGAATTCTCCTCTGTTTTGTAAGGGGGAGTAAGAGTCTTTTATACTAAAGTGGTCACTCCAGGGCTTCTTCTAGAATCCATATGTTTTGAAAACATTTGCTAATCCTTTGCCAAATCTTTTTCTAAACAAAAATGATCATGCACAGCTGGCTGTTGGCCATGGATGAAAAAAAGTGGTGACCCTTATACAGAATAAATCTGCCGTGCCTGGGGACATGTTTATGTGCGTCAGGTACAGGGATTAAGATAGGGTACCAAGAACCCGGTGTCGAATAGACAGAAGTAAGCTACTAGGTAAAAGGTCATCTGTGTAGGGCCGTTATGTTGTGTGGATGGGACTGTATGTAATTGGTATGTACATGATGGGCCTACCCTAAAGGACATGACAATGTACAGTACTGAGCAAAGCTTGACGTGAATTGCTGAATGACAACTTATGATGGTAATTGTGTACAAAGTACTACTTGCATCTAAGTTTTTGACATGATTTATATGTGTAGATGTTTATCATGTTGCTGAATAAAAAAAAAAAAGTTTCCCAAAAAATTAAATATGCCATTCTACAAAACCTCCGTCCGACATTAGCAACTACCCCGCTCTTGTGATTTTGCATCTTCTATCTGGCAGAACCGTCTCTGTGGGAAAGCAGCTTTACCACGTGTCCCATTTAGGACCACTCGGGCTCCACAGGCCAGGTAAAATTGAACTGACTGTTGTGGCTTGATCCTGGGACCCCCACCACCTTTACCCCGCGAGGGTCGAACCAAATCTACTCCTAACTGACCAATTGTCGCTAGTAGTTTTTCCCATTGATGGCACGGTGAAAAACCTGAAAAAAAAATATTAATAAATACATAACTTAGCATTTAAAAAAACGTACAAATTCACTTAACAAACCATAGGTTTCACACACGTTATAGTTAGGAATTAGCATTTAAAAAACCTTGCAAATTCACTTAAAAAACCATAGGTTTCACACATGTTATAGTTAGCTGGACATTTCCCTCGTAAAAAACCAATGAAATTCCCCCGTTATAGTTAGTGCAGGCAACTATAACTCACGCGACCGCAATCCTCTGCTGATGACGTCAGATATTACATCACTGTATTTAGACACCTATTTACCCAGGTCTTCTTCCATTAATCTTTAGCTATACATATATTACAAATATTTATTTTTCAGAAAGACACATATGTAATCAGTGATGTAATATCTGACGTCATCAGCAGAGGATTGCGGTCGCGTGAGTTATAGTTGCCTGCACCAGCTAGAACGGGGGAATTTCATTGGTTTTTTACGAGGGAAATGTCCAGCTAACTATAACATGTGTGAAACCTATGGTTTTTTAAGTGAATATATATATATATATCCTGTTAGACCTGTCAGCCCTTTGGGTGGTCCCTCCTCATCATTATTTATTTTGTCCCACTTTTGCCTCAAACCCTGTTAGTATTTTTCCTTTTTGGGAACCACCAGACTTTTTCGTATTGATGCAGATTCAGGGAGCCATTTTATCTACCCCTGGAACTTCTGTCTGAGGGCCTGGAGCACAAAATGGTGGCCACCTGTGACATCATCAGAACCCACTGGAACCTACTAGAACCTTCTGCAACATTCTGGAACCCTGTGACAGTTGGAGGCGGTTTGGAATGTTGAGAAGCTAAAGCCAGAGTTGACAGTTGGAGTTGGCAGTTGGCACCTGACTGGTGAAGAGAGAGGAGCAGAAACCTGAAGGAGGAAGGAGTGAGGCAGCAGGGGTGGAAACTTGTGCCTGGAGTGGGGTCCATAAACCCACCCTTGATACTAGTCCCTACTGACTGAGCCCAGCCTGGAGCCCTGAGTGGGACAAAGCAAGAAAAACCACCTTAAGGACCTGGACAGCAGGAACAGGCCTTAGAAGTAAAGAAAAGCAAGAATCTGACCTGTTTATTGGTTTCCCTGGAGTCCGACGTCGAGAAGCCTGAGACCTGGAGCCCGAGGTGGAAAGCGGCGCTGACTGGAAAGCAGACGTCATACCCAGAGCCGCCAGAGGTCGAGAGAGGGCGCCGACGGAGGTCGTGGAGAGTACCAGAGGTCGAGGAGGAAGTCACCCGAGGTCGAGTGAGCGGCGTCGACGGGGGAGTGAAGTCCGCCCTCCGGAGTCGCCGGAGACCGAGGTGAAGCGTGCCGGAGGTCGGGAGTGGAGGTCGCACTCCGGAGTCGCCGGAACCTGAAGAGAATCGGGCCGGAGGTCGGGAGTGGAGGTCGCACTCCGGAGCCGGCGGAAGTCGACATCGAGCCAAGACAGCCCGATGTCATCGAACCGGAGGTCGACATCGAACCGGAGCTGCGCGAAGTCGACATCGAGCCAAGACTGCCCGACGTCATCGAATCGGAGATCGACATCGAGCCGAGGCCGCCGACATCGAACCGGAGCCGCCTATCGACGTCGTCAAGAACTGACATTGCGCCGAGGCCGCCGACATCGAACCGGAGCCGCCTCACGGCGTCGACACGACTCCAGCGGCGTCGGAGCTTCATGAAAAGGGCAGTAAGTGGAATAGAGGGCGCCTAAGGCCCTGTGGAGCCCTGAGAGACTAACCTAGGGTGCTGGAACCAGCTTGATTGTGCCAGGGGTGAGCTGAGACTTATACAGAGGGGTTGTGTAGTGTGGGAGAGCCAGATCTCTAGACTCCCCCTTTATCTACCTCAGTTTAGGCCTCAGCCTTGTCCAAGCCAGGGAGTATACCCCTCAGGCCATCCAAATCTTTACAAGCTGGGATTGGGTCAGATCATCCTATAGTACCTCAGGAATGTGAACTGATTTACAAGTGTCACTGTTGGCTTTTATTATTTATTGAGGGTACTGTATTTATTGTATTTATCTAAATTATTCCTGTAATGTATTTTATTGTCCTGAGCTAACTTATTCCTGCACAGTATTTATTCCCTCACAGTATTTATTTGACCCGAACCTATTTATTGCACCTGTAAAGTGTTATTATTTATTTGACCTGCACTTTGTAAGGAAAAGCCTTGTGTACTGTGATTGTCTTATTATTTATTTAATCAGCAACTAAGAGAAAAGAAGATAAACACAGAGATATTTTCATAATTTTTAAGGTGTAGTGTCGTTTTTGGAACGGATGCACGCATGGTTATTGTGTGGGTATTGCGTATGCTTAACACGGTGCCTGACCCCTGACCACTCGAGCCAAGCTACCACTGTGTGTGTCTGGAAAAATCCCATTACCACCACCCTTCTTGGTGTGGGAGTGGGGTTTTTCTAACATAATTGGTGTTCAGCGGCGGGATTGAGCTGTGCCTACGCATACTCGACAATAACTGTGGGTAGTCCATAGGCCTACACCTGGAGTTTTCTCAAAGCGGCCTTCCTAATTGTGAGTTTTTGTTTTTTCCAAATTTACTCTGGTGGTGGGAGGAGGTATTATTAAAGGTACCCCCCTGCATTGCTTCTGTAAAAACCTGTCTTCTGACCTGAGTGGGCAAAATGGAGTTTGTGCTAGAAGACCTGGAAACCTATACTGTGGCCCAACTCAGGGAGTTTTGTCAGCGGGAGGGGGTGTATTGTCCCCCAGGAGCAAAGAAGGGTGCACTCCAAACCAGCTTAAGGGCTTGGGGGGAGGCACGACGAGAAAGCAAGGCTGAGGAGGAGGACAGGGATAGAGAGCCCGACAGTGAGGGAGCTGGTTTGTACCAACCTGAGGTGGGGAACCTGTTAGCGGGTCCCAGGACACTTTCTAGGAAGGGCAGCAGTGCCTCTAGCGGTGGCTTGTCTGAAGTGGAGTTAACAGACCGGAGGGAGAAAAGACAGCTCACATGGGACTTAGCAAGGCTGGAGAAAGAGAAGGAGGAACAGAGGATGGCTCATGAGCTAAGGCTGAAAGAGATAGATCTTCAGATCCTAAGAGTCGGGGCACACACTGTTCCTAATGGTGGCAGCAAAGACCAAGAAAGAGAGTTCACCAGGGAACCCAAACCCTACCTGCCAAAGGACATAGTAGCTAGCTATGGAGTGGGCGACGATATTGCCAAGTGGCTAGCGGCCTATGAGGTCTCGTTAAGGGCCCATGGGGTTCCAGAGAAGTACTGGGGAGCGGGATTGTACAAGTACATGCCTCCAGCTGGTAGGGATGCTTTATTGGCCCTAGAGGAGGATGAGCAGACCCACTACCCCACCATGAAGGTGGCGCTCATAAGAAAGTTTGGACTAACACCCGAAAAGTACAGACAGAAGTTCCGGGGTAGTCACAAACTGGGCACACAGAATTGGGTGGACTTCCTGGACTATGCAAAGAAGGCACTAGAGGGTTGGATTCAGGGCAGTGAAGTGAGGAACTACGAGGGGTTGTTTGATTTAGTACTGAAGGAACACCTGCTCGAAAAATGTTTCCCTGAACTGCGTCAACACCTGGTGGATAGCAAGCTGACCAATCCCCGGAAGCTTGCTGAGGAGGCGGACATTTGGGCTAGTACCCGGGTGTCCACAAGGGGGACTGGAGGGGATACTCAAAAGGCCGGACAGGGCGCCCCCCAGAAGAAAGAGGGAGGGGAAAAGAAAAAGGAGTTCTCCAAAGGCCCCCAAAATAACTTCCAAGGGAAGGGAACAGGATTCACCCCTAGGGCTAACCCACCCAGAAACCCTAATCCTGGCCAGAGTCAGCAGCCAAGGGTTGTCCATTGCTACGAGTGCGGTGGCGTTGGACACTATAAGGGAGATGCGAAGTGCCCGAAACGACCACCCCCTCCCATTGGAGGAAAGGCCCCCGGAGTAGCTAGTGTAGTGCTCGGGGAGGAGATGCCCTTAATTAAGGGAAGGGAGTGGGCGGGTGTCACTTTAGTGTCCCTGGGAGAACGGGAGATGGTTCCTAAGATCCAGGTGCCCGCAAATACCGTAAAGTATGGGCAGTGGGTCACCATCAACGGCCAAAGAGGGGAGGCTCTGAGAGACACAGGAGCCAGTATGACTATGGTGCGTAGCCAACTGGTGTCTCCAGAGCAGGTAATTCCCGATGTACTCCACCCAGCCGCGATGGCTGACGGCAGAACAGGCCACTATCCAGTGGCCGAGGTTCCCTTTGAATGGGGGGGGGGGTTGCAGGTTCACTTCGAGTTGCCGTAAGCCCTGCCGTGCCAGTTGACTGTCTGCTGGGGAATGACATGGAGCACAACGCTTGGAAGGAGGTGGAATACCGGACTCATGCCGAGATGCTGGGTACACCTGACTGGGCCTGTGTGAGCACAAGGTCCGCGACTGCCCGGAGAGGGAGTTCGTTTCGGCTGGAGCCTGGAACAAAGGCCCAGCCAGCTGCCAGTCAAGGGAAGAACCGAGGACAGGAGGAGCCTGCCTCGGCGTCCGCACCCCGTAGGACGGATAGGGCACCGGAGGTGGTGGACCAGGAGTCTGCGGTGGGGGATGTTACCAAACTGGAGGACCTACCCATCCCGGCCGAGTGGCACGTGGAGGGAGGCCCGTCCAGGGAGGAATTCTGCCAGGGCCAGAGGGAGTGCCCTACCCTTGAGGGGCTGAGGCGACAGGCCGAAGCCCAGGCAGCAGGGAACGTTGAAGGGAACTACAGTGTTTACTGGGAGGATGGCCTCCTCTACAGTGAACCCAAGGCACCCCTACATGGATCGTCACGAGCCTTGGTAGTTCCTCAACGTTATCGAGCCTTCCTTCTGGAGTTGGCTCACGAGATCCCATTGGCAGGACACCTGGGGCAAGACAAGACCTTCGCCCGTCTTGTCCCCCACTTTTATTGGCCTCAAATGAAAGTGTCGTCCGATACCTACTGCCGGACATGTGTGTCTTGCCAAGCCAGTGGGAAAACAGGGCTGAAGCTGAAAGCTCCCCTGGAACCACTTCCTGTCGTTAGCACCCCCTTTGAAAGGGTGGGCATCGACATTGTGGGTCCATTAGATCCGCCTACTACAGCTGGTCACAGGTTTATCCTGGTTCTGGTGGATCATGCCACACGGTACCCAGAGGCAATACCTCTGAGGACCATTACAGCACCTGTTGTGGCTAGGGCCCTGATGGGACTCATTACCCGAGTGGGTTTTCCCAAGGAAGTTGTGTCCGACAGGGGGACCAACTTCATGTCAGCGTACATGCGGGCCATGTGGAAGGAGTGTGGAGTGACCTACCGGTTCACAACTCCTTACCACCCCCAGACCAATGGTCTGGTGGAGAGGTTTAACAAAACCTTGAAAGGCATGATCAGAAGTCTGCCTGAAAGCCTGCGGAGGAAATGGGACGTCCTCCTACCCTGTCTACTCTTTTCTTACAGGGAAGTGCCACAGAAGGGAGTGGGCTTCAGCCCCTTCGAGCTTTTGTATGGGCACCCTGTACGTGGACCTCTCAACCTGGTGAGAGACGGATGGGAGAGAACTCCCAGGAAGCTTCCCCAGGACGTGGTGAGCTACATGCTGGCCTTCCGGAGCCAAATGGCTAAGTTGTGGAAGCAAGCTTCTGACAATTTGGAAGCCAGCCAAGCAGTAATGAAGGCGTGGTATGACCACAACGCTCACCCGGTGGAGTTGGAGCCTGGCCAGAAGGTGTGGGTGATCGAACCGGGAGAGCTTAGCGCCCTCCAGGATCGCTGGTCAGGACCCTTTGAGGTGTTGGAGAAGAAGGGTAAGGCTACCTACTTGGTGGATCTTAAAACCCCTCGTCAGCCCCTACGGGTGCTGCATGCCAACCGCCTCAAACCCCACCACGAGAGGCCCGAAGTCATCTTGATGATGGTGACTGACGGAGCAGAGGACGCGGAAAGCGAGCCTCTCCCCGATTTGTTTGCGTCTCAAGAGAAGGATGGGTCGGTGGAGGGAGTGATTCTCTCCCCATCTCTAACTCCTGAACAGCAGGAGGACTGCCGCCAGGTCCTGGGACAGTACTCTTCGTTGTTCTCCCTTGTTCCGGGTAGGGCTCACCTGTGCGTCCATGACGTGGACACAGGAGACAGCCCACCTGTGAAGTCCAAGATCTACCGGATGTCAGACAAGGTGAAGGCCAGCATTAACAGTGAAGTCACTAAGATGCTGGAGCTAGGAGTGATCGAACCTTCTAGCAGCCCCTGGTCCAGTCCGGTGGTACTAGTACCAAAAGCTGCACCACCGGGTGCCCAACCGGAACTGAGGTTCTGTGTGGACTACCGGGGACTGAATTCAGTAACCAAAACTGATGCTCATCCGATCCCTAGGGCGGATGAATTGATTGACCGGCTGGGAGCTGCCCAATATCTAAGTACCTTTGACCTTACTTCTGGGTACTGGCAGATCTCTTTGACTGATGGAGCAAGGGAAAGGTCAGCCTTCTCCACGCCCAATGGCCACTACCAGTTCTGTGTGATGCCCTTTGGGCTCAAGAACGCACCTGCCACGTTTCAGCGCCTGGTAAACCAGATCCTCACCGGAATGGAGAGTTTCTCTGCTGCTTATCTGGATGACATAGCCGTCTTCAGTAACAGCTGGGAGGATCACTTGCGTCACCTGCAAGCTGTTCTCCAGGCCCTGAGACAAGCTGGGTTAACGATCAAGGCCAGCAAGTGCCAGATCGGGCAGGGGTCGGTAGTGTACCTTGGACACTTGGTGGGTAGGGGAGCGGTGCAACCCCTCCAGGCGAAGATCGAGGCCATCATGGCCTGGGAACCCCCCAAGACACAGACTGAGGTCCGAGCTTTTCTGGGCCTCACGGGATACTACCGCCGCTCAGTGAAGGGATACGGTACCATCGTAGCCCCCCTCACGGAGCTCACGTCCAAGAAACAACCTCGACGGGTAGTCTGGACAGAGGCTTGTCAGCAGGCCTTCGTGAAGCTGAAGCAAGCCATGTGCGAGGGCCCGGTCTTAAGGGCCCCAGACTTTTCCAAGAAGTTCACTGTCCAGACAGATGCATCAGAACATGGCATTGGGGCAGTGTTATCGCAACTCAATGAAGAGGGTCTGGATCAACCCGTGGTCTTCCTATCCCGGAGACTACTTCCCAGGGAACAGAAGTGGAGTGCAATAGAGCGTGAAGCCTTTGCAGTGGTATGGGCTCTGAAGAAGTTGCGGCCATACCTGTTTGGCTCGCACTTCCTGGTTCAGACCGACCACAGACCCCTTCGTTGGCTGATGCAGATGAAGGGGGAGAATCCCAAGTTGTTGAGGTGGTCTATCTCCCTACAGGGAATGGACTTTCAGGTGGAACATCGGCCTGGAGTGGACCACGCCAATGCGGACGGTCTCTCAAGGTATTTCCGCCTTAGTGATGAGAACTCCCAAGGGGTTGGGTAGCTCTCCCCACTTTCAGCTGGGGGGGACGCGTGTTAGACCTGTCAGCCCTTTGGGTGGTCCCTCCTCATCATTATTTATTTTGTCCCACTTTTGCCTCAAACCCTGTTAGTATTTTTCCTTTTTGGGAACCACCAGACTTTTTCGTATTGATGCAGATTCAGGGAGCCATTTTATCTACCCCTGGAACTTCTGTCTGAGGGCCTGGAGCACAAAATGGTGGCCACCTGTGACATCAGAACCCACTGGAACCTACTAGAACCTTCTGCAACATTCTGGAACCCTGTGACAGTTGGAGGCGGTTTGGAATGTTGAGAAGCTAAAGCCAGAGTTGACAGTTGGAGTTGGCAGTTGGCACCCGACTGGTGAAGAGAGAGGAGCAGAAACCTGAAGGAGGAAGGAGTGAGGCAGCAGGGGTGGAAACTTGTGCCTGGAGTGGGGTCCATAAACCCACCCTTGATACTAGTCCCTACTGACTGAGCCCAGCCTGGAGCCCTGAGTGGGACAAAGCAAGAAAAACCACCTTAAGGACCTGGACAGCAGGAACAGGCCTTAGAAGTAAAGAAAAGCAAGAATCTGACCTGTTTATTGGTTTCCCTGGAGTCCGACGTCGAGAAGCCTGCGACCTGGAGCCCGAGGTGGAGAAGCGGCGCTGACTGGAAAGCAGACGTCGTACCCGGAGCCACCAGAGGTCGAGAGAGGGCGCAGACGGAGGTCGTGGAGAGTACCAGAGGTCGAGGAGGAAGTCACCCGAGGTCGAGTGAGCGGTGTCGACGGGGGAGTGAAGTCCGCCCTCCGGAGTCGCCGGAGACTGAGGTGAAGCGTGCCGGAGGTCGGGAGTGGAGGTCGCACTCCGGAGTCGCCGGAACCTGAAGAGAATCGTGCCGGAGGTCGGGAGTGGAGGTCGCACTCCGGAGCCGGCGGAAGTCGACATCGAGCCAAGACAGCCCGACGTCATCGAACCGGAGGTCGACATCGAACCGGAGCTGCGCGAAGTCGACATCGAGCCAAGACTGCCCGACGTCATCGAATCGGAGATCGACATCGAGCCGAGGCCGCCGACATCGAACCGGAGCCGCCTATCGACGTCGTCAAGAACTGACATTGCGCCGAGGCCGCCGACATCGAACCGGAGCCGCCTCACGGCGTCGACACGACTCCAGCGGCGTCGGAGCTTCATGAAAAGGGCAGTAAGTGGAATAGAGGGCGCCTAAGGCCCTGTGGAGCCCTGAGAGACTAACCTAGGGTGCTGGAACCAGCTTGATTGTGCCAGGGGTGAGCTGAGACTTATACAGAGGGGTTGTGTAGTGTGGGAGAGCCAGATCTCTAGACTCCCCCTTTATCTACCTCAGTTTAGGCCTCAGCCTTGTCCAAGCCAGGGAGTATACCCCTCAGGCCATCCAAATCTTTACAAGCTGGGATTGGGTCAGATCATCCTATAGTACCTCAGGAATGTGAACTGATTTACAAGTGTCACTGTTGGCTTTTATTATTTATTGAGGGTACTGTATTTATTGTATTTATCTAAATTATTCCTGTAATGTATTTTATTGTCCTGAGCTAACTTATTCCTGCACAGTATTTATTCCCTCACAGTATTTATTTGACCCGAACCTATTTATTGCACCTGTAAAGTGTTATTATTTATTTGACCTGCACTTTGTAAGGAAAAGCCTTGTGTACTGTGATTGTCTTATTATTTATTTAATCAGCAACTAAGAGAAAAGAAGATAAACACAGAGATATTTTCATAATTTTTAAGGTGTAGTGTCGTTTTTGGAACGGATGCACGCATGGTTATTGTGTGGGTATTGCGTATGCTTAACACGGTGCCTGACCCCTGACCACTCGAGCCAAGCTACCACTGTGTGTGTCTGGAAAAATCCCATTACCACCACCCTTCTTGGTGTGGGAGTGGGGTTTTTCTAACATATCCCTATAACAAAAGGTGCTATATTGCAATCAGGTGTTAGTCAACTATAAACATTGGTAATATTTGTTTGGTTTACTCAAATGAAAAGTATTATAGTATATCCAAAATGTAAGAATAATGTAATGTGTATATGTCTAGGTACAGATTAACATATCCTTGTTTATATAAATTATCATCGTCTGTGCTCCATTACAGGCTTGTGTATTTGTGACAGTTAGCCCGGATGTTAAAAACCTTGGGGAAACGCTGAGCTCACTCCTGTTCGGCTCGTCCATCCAGCAGGTGGCACTTGGAAAAGCTGCTCCACAGATCACAAGTACCAGGACTGCCAAGTGAAAGAAACCGCACTTCAAGCAAAAGCAGAACCTACCAGCGAGGGAATTTCATCGAAACACGTGCATTCTAAATAATTATTAACTAAAGTACAACTGTTATGAATGTAAAAATGACTTTATTTCAGATGTGTGTAATAAAGGCAGTCAAAACCCTTCTTGACACCTTTACTTGCGAACGAAACTGAAGGGTGGCACGGCCCTTTGCCCCACCCCTCACATTCCTCGCTCACAGCTGCAGACATTTGCTGTTTCGTGCTGTTAGGTTGTTTCATTGCACTTTTGCTTTTCACCATCGCAAACCTTGCCCAATTGCGCAGTGAGTGTGAATTGTAACTCACAGAATCGCATATTTACGTTGCAATTTATGAAGCAAAGTGTACTTTTGTGCAGATTATGCCTCCGGCACAGCATATTACAATGATTCAACAGTTGCACTATGTAATTAAGAGTCCTCACAATTATGGCACACGCTGATCCAAACTTGTTAAAAGAATATTCCCTTCTCTAAGTGCACCTGAGTAAAAACTGTGTTGCAGCAATTACATTTTCAGACTTCTCATGTATTGCGCATGGGCAGTATCACAAATACGTCTCAGTGAGTCCCAGAAATGTTTCCCCTGACCATGGGAAATAAAGGAAATTGAAACGGCATTATTAAATATCATAAATCTTACCGCACAATTCAATATTCAGGACACTTGGAATCAAATATTGGTAGATCATCAGTGTCGGATGAGGCAAATGATAAATAATGGCAGTTATCAAGCAATTCTAGGAAATCCTGCACTGTGGGTGTTTGACCAGCATGAGGAGAACTGAACTTTTCTGCAGCTTAAATGTTTATATGAATGGCTGTACACGCATTGATTGATGGCGTTTGACTATTGAACATATTCACCTGTACCACTGCTAGTGATCATGGTTCCTTGATTGGATACACAAAGACCCCATCTCCTATGGCGCGGCCGCGCAGATGACTGCTGCAGCTTCGAACCTGTGCCCATGAGCTTATTTTCCTTGTAGGCAGAGAACCACCTTTGTTTTGAGAGGTGCCATGCTCCCCTGGACCAGATTGGAAGGGTTCGAACTCTCATTTTAATTATTTTGTGTGTTCTGCTTTCGCACTTTGTATTAGTTTTGTTTTTATGTTGGCATTAGTTTCTTGTTTCGAGGGGAGCTGGGAACAAGAATCGGGGTTGCTTGGCCTTGGATAACAGTTTTAAACTTGGCCAGACTTGCCACGTTTCTACGCGATCAACCCACGCCTCTGGCTTCACCTTGAGTATGGCTGGCTATTTAGCCACATCTATAACATTGCAGCGCCGCTTGGGGGACCAAAGGCACCCAAAAGACCAGCCCAGCTGCGTCTGTCAGTGCAGGGACAGCGCACAGCGCCAGCAACTCTGCCAATTTCGGAACAGAAGTTCCCCACAGAATTACATACACCCGAGACGCAATACTGGTGTTAAATATACGAGGTGAGTGTTTATGTCTGCTCGCGGCAAAATGTAGCAAACACAAGGAGTTGATGGACGGAGCCTGAAACCTTTCAGACACTCACCCCCAGTCACAGATCTGGGTTGAAACCATCATCATTCTTTAGCTCACTCCACCATCTCAGTTCAGACCAGTGCTTTAAATGGGCCGGTACTCACTGGTACTGAGTACCGGCACTTCTGAATTTTCTGGCCCTCAGTACCGGCACTTCTCATTCGCCAGGGAGAGTACCGGTACCCTAGTAGATGGCACTGCAGGCTCCGGTTATTTATCTCCTCTAGCACAGGGCAGATGCCGCTCTGCTTCTCAGGAGCTTGTAAGAGCGCCAAGCCTCATGCCGAGTCCCTGCTGGAGATTCCAGCAGCGCCCATGTGAATGGCCTGAGCCTGCAGGGGGCAGAGGGCTTACTGTGCGTCACGCTGTGACTAATAGTGCAGGGTCTAGACAGACCCTTCACTGTCGATCATCTGCCCGAGGACTATTCTGCTGAAAGTGCTTTAGCCTCACCCCGCCCCTCTCCATCAGGTGTGTAAATGGGTTGGGACGGGCAGTCAGTCAGGATATTGATTGCACTGGCCATTCTAAAGCAGTGACAGCCCAACAAAATCCTCTGCCTTCGCCATAGCCGGTTTTCTTTTCATCTTTTTGTTCAGGACAGGAGCTGCTTCTCTTTGTGGACGGAAGGAGTAGGGATGAATGTAAAGACGTGAGGTGGTTGAGTTTTGAAATCATTAATCGTCTCAGAAATTGTATTTTAACACACATTTCTGTAAAGTCAAATCTGGTGCATTTCTTAACTTTAATTTTCCAGACGGCAAATTTAGGGGATGAGTGCAGCATGGAGAGGTGAACAGGAGACAAGTACGGAAAAACCATGGAGAAAATGTAAGACTTGTGGAGAGTAAGCAAAAGAGGAGCAGAACTAGTGAGAAGTTTATAGGCTGGGTGAAGATTAGAGGCAAGTGGAGATAAAAGGGAGAGAATCAAGACACTCAGTAGATTTTAGAGGGAATGTGGAGAGATAGAGCGTGTGTGTGTGTGTGCACACTTGAGAGCATATAGTATTGTGCCACATAACAGCATGGCATTAAGAAGCAGCAAATATTACAGAACGATAAACTGTTAACATATCATCCTTTTTGGGTTTCATTTTGTGTAATGAGTTAACCTGTTTTGGTTACATAAACACATTTCTCATGTGTTTTTCATAGTTGCTGCAACTGATATAGAAGTCATTATGTATCGTCATATGTTGCCCTAAGCCCCGCCCCTAGCCCCGCCCACTCACCACACCTCTAGCTCATATTAATGAGTACCTGCACTTATTTTTTCCCATTTAAAGCACTGGTTCAGACCCAGCTATATGCAAATCAGTATTGACCCTGTACCTCATGGAAACAGTCCAGCCCGAATTGCCAAGCCAGGTCTTCCCTGAACCGGAAACAAACATCCTGGGACCAGTTTCTGGGTAACACCCTTCATCAGCCTGGTTAGCTTGAATCCAGTGGCAAAGTGAGCAAGAAACCCATGAATGGGCATTCCCTGCCAACTTAAAGCGAACAAAGCAAACACAAGGAGATGATGGACAGAGCGCTGAAACTTTTCAGACACTCACCCCTAGTCACAGATCTGGGTTGAATCCATTATTCTTTAGCTCACTACGTCACCTCAGTTCCGACCAAGCTATAGGCAAATCAGTCTTGACCCTGAGTCTCATGGGAACAGTTCAGCCCGAACTGCCAAGCTGGGTCTGAACTGAACCGTAAACAAGCATCATGGGACCGGTTTCTGGGTAACACCTTTTATCAGCCAGGCTAGATTGAATCCAGTGGCAAAGAAAGCAAGACAGAAGACAGGAAATGCATTTGGGAGTCAGTTACTGTGACACTGAGAAGGCTAGATATAGGAGCTGTTTGGCTAGATATAAGACAGTGATTCGTAAGGCAAAGTCAATATATTTTACCAATAAAGTTGAAGCAGCAGGAAATTCTTCCAAGGAGCTGTTAGCAACTATAAACAAGCATTTGCAATGCAATCGGTCTCTCCTTTGGGACCTTATATGTATTCAGCTATGCAGCACATTAGCCTGGGTGCTGAAGCATCTACTGTTCTTTAACATGGAGGGAAAGTAAGCACAAAACTGCGTGACACGCCAGGTATGGGAACCCATGGAGAGAAATATTGCCTTGCTCTGTTTTTGATATAAAATCAGGGCCTTCGGTGGTCATATCACTGAAAATACAAGATTTGAAAAAAATATTATTGTCTACGGGTGCTCGTGGAAAACAATTTCTATGGACTGGAATCTAGAGAATGCTAAAGTGATTCTGGTATTTTATTGACCTCTACGAGTCGTTTTAGATCAAGACAGTTAAACAGAGGCAGTTGAACAGAAAAAAAGTCCCTACGCGGAAGCAGACAAGTCCTATGGCTGATCTCCAGAGCCCACAAAGTACATACACATATAAGTATATACTAAAGTATATACAAGAGGTCTCGAATGCTCGACCAAAAAAGCTTACTACTAATTTATCCACTGTGCCGCTAAAGATGTAGCCAATCCTTTTGCAAACTCTCTGGCAAACACTTTTTGCCGAAAAGTCTAGGAAGTTTATAATAATTTCACCACATACATTTCCTCATCCCCCTCGGCTGAGAAAGACCCCCCTGCAAGTCGATCTGGGTTCTTCGCTATGTAAATTTAGCCCTCCTACTGTGGGGGAAGTCACAGAATGGATTAAATCCTCTAAATCAGGTTCGCCAAGAGATCCTTGTCCTCTAAGAATAGCCTATTTGGCAGCGGAAGTTCTTGGCCAAGTATTGGGTGATATTTTCATTCTGATGTGCCATTCAGGAATCCTTCCTTCTGTTTAGGAGACAGTGTCAGAGCGACCACCATGAAAAAAAAACCTTCGCCTGACCCAAGCGATACAGATAGCTATCGGCCCATTTCCTGGCTCCCTTTACCAGCTAAGATTATTGAGATGGCCCTGAATGAACAACTGGTGGATTATGTCCAGACTAACAGCTTTCTTTACCCCACCCAATTTGGTTTCTGTGCAGGGCATAGGAGATAGATGGCCCTCATCAAGGCGACAGTGGAGATTATGATATCCCTGGGTCAAGCAGGCAAGGCTGCCCTGGTCCTGCTTGATCTGTCATCAGCCTTTGATACTGTGAGTCATGGGCTGCTGAGGGATCATCTAGGCAGGATCGGGGTGACTGGGTCAGCATGGATGTTGCTGAACTCCTTCTTTACAGGATGGGAGCTATCAGTAACTCTGGGCGATTTTATTTCCTCTACCTTTTCTCTTCCCTGTAGAATTCCTCGGGGATCCCCACTTAATCCAACTCTTTTTAATATTTGTTACGCCTCTGGCTGATCTGATCCGCTCCTTTGGTTTCCCATTAACGCCATACGCTGACGACACACAAATTGTTGTGTCATTTGCTTTGGATGAACTATCAGTTGCCGGTAATGTGTACGACTGCATGAAAGTAGTCAGCAATTGGATGGCCATAAACTGCTTCAAACTCAACACCAGTTAAGACCAAGGTGGTGGTGTTTGGGGCTCAGCCATCGTTTTGGTCCCCATGCTGGTGGCCAGCAGAACTCAGTTTACTTCCTTCCCTGGTTAAGTCAGCAAAGAACCTGGCAGTTGTTAACGATAAACTATCTTATGCTAACCAGGTAAACAGGGTCACTTCTGAAGCATTTGCTACTTAAAAAAATGATTACAAAAATTCTGCTATTCATCCAGACTTAATGTACAGAAGACAGTGATTCCCTCTCTGGTCTTGTCGTGGATCGATTACTGCAATTCTATACTGCATGTACATCAGCATGTCCTGAATAAATTACAGACCCTGCAGAACGCGGCAGCCCACGTGCTCTGCAAAATCCACAAGTCCCAGTCAATTCAATTCAATTTATTTATAATTCGGAACTCCAGTGAGTTCCACACAAAAATGTACAAAAAGAAGAACGTTTCCAATATAACCTATCATACTGTTCTTAATAACTAAATAAAATATATTTGGGGATATAGCAATTATAATTTCAATATACAATTGAAAGTTAAAAAACATTATTTAAGAAAAAGCAAAAATTACTCCATGTAATCACACTACCTAATGTATAAAGTCTAATCAAAAAAATTATTTACGAAGTGAGTTGCAAGAGAGATATATCCTTGTGTTCAGGGCACTCTATGAATGACATAATAGTGGGGAGTTGTATGTATAAAAAACCTCGAGTACCAGTCAGTTTCTGGAGACATATTCATCATGTCTATAAGCAGTGAGTAGTACCCACTGCTATGTATATGAAACATATAAGAACATAAGAGCAAATGCTTTGTCAGTCCTCTGTTGAAAGTCGTATATAGCAAAGAAAATAGCAAAAGGAAAGAAAGGTACTTGTAGAGATGAATAATTTAAGACCAGAACGGCAGCTGCATTTGCGACAAAATAAAACATGATTTATTTATGCATGGAAGGTAATTAAAACAAGAATGGTGATGTGAAATCGTTAACATATTTTATCTTCATTTTGTAATGGTTTCTTCTCGCAGTAGTTGGTTTAGGACACTGTTGTGCTTGAGGTTTTCCAGGTCTGATATATCTTCTGCAATGACAGGAACATCTTCAATTCGATCTTCATTTGTCAATTCCCCATCACTGTCTGTTAAAGTGCACAACAGCGTATCATTTTCATAAGTAGGAAAGTAGTATCTGAAGGGAAAAAATATTTTTCAGCTCATTAAATATATTAAATTTACTGCAATTGCACAAACAATGAAATTCAAAGGTATGTAAAACAATGACACCTATAAATGTTAACTGTAGTGGCTGTTTCCAAACTTACTCATATCACTGTTGAACAAGTTACTTACCTCTGGTAACGATATATCTGTAAGAGACATAGAATAGTTATGGATTCCTTACCTTAGAATCACCTCCATGCGTCAGACTGGATCGGGAGAACCTTCTTAAGCAGTACCCCTGCACGTCGGTAGGTGGCGTCGGTCGACTCTGTGTTTGTCATTGGCATCGTAATTGCCGGAATGACGTTGTGGTATCTACTTAGATGCCACACCTGCACGCTGACATCAGTTCTTTACACAACATTCCATGCTAGAAGTGCAGAGCCATGCAAGACACCGACCACTGGTGCACAAAACTAGGGCCCTGTAAGGGAGTCCCTATCCCTAGAAGTCAGTTCACAGAACAGGAAGGTAGGGTGGGGCGGTAAGGAATCCATAACTAATATATGTCTCTTACAGATATATAGTTACCGAAGGTAAGTAACTTGTTCATCTGAAAGGGACTATTCGTTATGGATTCCTTACCTTTGAAAAGATACCCCAGCAATACCAACCTTGGAGGTGAGTCTGCAAACCAAGTTCACAACAGGAAGTCCTGAAGAACGGAGCGGCCAAAGAAGCTGCTCTCCGGACTTGGGTGTCCAGGCAGTAATGTTTAGTGAACGTGTGCAACGAAGCCCACGTGGCTGCCTGGCAGATGTCATGAAGTGAGACTCCACGTCCCAAAGCAGTAGTGGCTGCCGTCGTGGAATTGCCACGCAACCCTACTGGAGGTTCCTTTTTCGCCAAGGTATAACATTTTTTAATGCAAAGTATGACCCATCTAGAGATCGTTCGTTTTTGCACGGTCCGACTTTTATTGGCACCCACATAACCAACAAAGAGCTGATCATCCTCCCAGAATTGTTTTGTGCGATCCAGATAAAATGAAAGCGCACGTTTTGGATCCATACGGTGGAGCCTCTCCTCCTCTTTAGAAGGATGCAGGGGCGGGAAGGTGGGTAAAGTGATGGTCTGTCCTATGTGGAAAGAGGTAACCACTTTGGTAAGAAAAGAAGGTCTAGTGCGAAGGATAACCCTGTACAGATGAACAGCCAGGAAAGGAGGTTTAGAAGAAAGAGCCTGAAGCTCGCTCACCCTGCGAGCAGAGGTGATGGCAACCAGAAAGGCAGTTTTGAGGGGCAAAAGCCTGAGAGAACAATTATGTAGCGGCTCGAAAGGAGTGCACATAAGGTACGTCAGAACAAGGTTCAAGTCCCGCTGGTGCATTACAAAAGGAATAGGAGGACACAGGTGAGTAATGCCCTTATGGAAGCGATTTACAATAGGGGACTTGAGAAGAGAAGGCTGATCAGGTAGGCAAAGAAAAGCCAAAATGGCCGAAAGATAGCCTTAAGAGTGCCCAGATCCCTGCAGGGCCAAAGAAAGAATGAAGAGGAGAACCTCTGAAAGAGGAGCAGAGAGAGGATCCACAGCCTTTGCTGTGAACCATGCCACACATTTGTTCCATCTAAAGGCGTATACCGTTTTAGTGGAGGGACGCTTGGCTGCCAAGATTACATTACAGACTTGGGGAGGAAGGACAAAAGCTGTCAACTGTCGCCGCTCAATCTCCATGCAAGGAGGTGGAGGCTGGACAGGTTCGGGTGGAGGACCGTCCCCTGCTGCTGCAACAGAAGATCCTCCTAAAGAGGCAGTCTGATCAGAGGATCGATGGCCATGTTCAAGAGCTCGGGATACCAGACTCTTCGTGCCCAATCCGTTGCCACAAGGATGACTTGGGACCGGTCGCACTTCATCTTCTTCAGCACTCTGGGCAGAAGTGGTATAGGCAGAAAGGCGTATAGTAGACCGCAACTCCATTCGCAACGAAAAGCTTTGCTGAGTGAGTGCCGCCTGGGAAATTCCAATGCGCAGAAATGCTGACATTGCCCGTTCTATTCGGTGGCGAATAGATCTAACCAAGGCTTTCCCCACTGCCGAAAGAGACCTTGCACCACCTCCGAGTGAAGACGCCATTCGTGATTCATCAAGCACCGGCAGCTGAGTTCGTCCGTCCTTGCGTTCAGTGAACCTGCCAGGTGTTGAACCACCAGAGACAAGCCCTGATGTTCCAGCCATGTCCAGAGGCGAAGGGCCTCCTGACATATGGTCCACAACTCCTGTTTGTTGCAGTACCACATGGTGGTGCTGTCCGTGAACACCTGCACTACTCTCCCTTTGACAGAAGGAAGGAATGCCTTCAGTGCAAGACGAATCGCCCGGAGTTCCAGAAGGTTGATGTAAAGCCCGGACTCCGCGGGAGACCAGAGGCTTCTGATCTCTGCCTCCCCCATGTGGCCACTCCACCCCAGAAGTGATTCACCTGTCACCACTGTGAACTCTGGTTGGGGAAGGGAGAGGGATCTGTCGTTGACCCAATCCTAGTTGGTTAGCCACCACTGCAATTGCTGTGCAGTGCCCTCCGAGTTCTGGATGCAATCGGAAAGATTCCCCTGATGCTGTTCCCACTGGAACTTCAGGTCCCAATGCAGAGCCCCCAAATGCCAGCTGGCATGACCCACCAGCAGGACACAGGAGGCCATGAGGCCCAGCAGCCTTACGGTCATTCTGACCGAAACCCGGGATAGAGGCCGAAAGACTGGAATCATCGCCCGAATATCCCGGACTCGCTGTTCAGGGGGATAAGCCCGAAACTGCGCTGTAACCAGAACCACCCCTATGAAAAGGAGCTTCTGAGAGGGAATTAGGTGTGACTTTGGCACGTTGATAGTGAACCCCAGCGAATGCAGGAGGTCCGCCGTAATCTGGAAGTGGGAGATGGCAGCTTGTGGCGAGCTTGCCTTTAACAGCCAGTCGTCGAGATGGGGGAAGACTGGAACCCCTGATCTGCGCAGATGAGCTGCGACCACCGCCATCACTTTCGTGAACACCAGAGGGGCGCTTGTAAGGCCAAAGCGGAGCACAGTAAACTGAAAATGCTCATGGCCAACGGTGAAACTTAGGTAACGCCGGTGGGCAGGCAGGACGGGGATGTGAAAATAGGCATCCTGCAAGTTCAACGCTACCACCCAGTCGCCAGGGTCGAGGGCAGACAGGAACTCAGCCAATGTCAACATTTTGAACTTCTTTTCTGGAGGAAGCGGTTGACGTCCCTGAGATCCAAGATAGGACGCAGGCCTTTGCCCTTCTTGATTACCAAAAAGTAGTGGGTATAACAACCACGACCTACTTCTGGCACAGGGACTCGCTCAATAGCTTCCTTGGCCAAGAGAGCCGCAACTTCCTGATGAAGAAGGGCCAAGTGATCCTTGGACATATGATAGAAAGAAGGTGGCATGAAGGGAGTGGTTGTCTAGAAGTGGAGGGAGTAGCCTCTTCAGACTATCTGCAGAACTAAACTGTCCGACGTGATGTTGAGCCAGTGGGGAAGGTGATGGCGAGGGGGCGCTGGTGGACTGGCCCGCCCGCTGGCACCCAGACCCACAACGCTGGGTCCCATGTCCCTGGCCGCGCAGAGGCTGGTTAACTTATGCAGGCCTGTGGCTCTGGCCAGAACGTGGTGGGGCACCCCTTCCGTAGCCACGAAAGGGGAGAAAAGCAGACAGCATGGGGTGAGAGGTGGTAGCGAGGTCCAAGGATCTGACCGTAGCCCTGGAATCCTTAAAGTGCTCAAGCGCATTGTCCGCTTTGTCGCCAAACAAGCGACGGCCATCAAAGGGCATGTCCAAAAGAGTTGATTGGAAATCCCCGAAAAGCCAGTGGACCTCAGCCAGGCTTAGCATCTCAGGGCTTCCAATGTTGAAATCGTTCTGCCTAGCAAGTCGGCGGTGTCCAGCCCACATCGTATGGCGAACTTAGCTGTCTCTCTACCCTCAGCAACTGCACGGGAGAGCATGGCCAGGGCTTCCTCCAGGCACTGTGGCAGCACCTGCGCGACCATGTCCCACACAGAGTGGGTGTAACGGGCCAAGAGACATGCGGTGTTCAACGACCGCAGTCCTATGCTGGCGGAAGAAAACATCTTCTTCCCAAGGTGATCCAGCTTCTTGGATTGCCTATCAGGTGGAGCAGTAGGGAATGTGCACTTGGGAGGTTGAGGTTGGACCACCAAGCTCTCGGGGGTAGGGTGTGAAGAGAGGAAAATGGTGTCGCCCGGTGCCAGACGGTGGCGTCGGGCAATCCTCCTATCCACAGGGGCCCCTGTGCTGGGCTTGGACCAAGTGCCCAGAAGGATGTCTGTGAGGGTCTCATTGAATGGCAGCAGGGGCTCCGAAGAGGCTGCTGCCGGTTGAAGCACCTCGGTCAGTAGGTTAGTCCTGACCGATTCAAGGCCTCAGCCGCCCTACGTAAGACCACAGCGTAAGAGGCTCCCTCCTCCGTAGCCACGGTAGGTGGAGGAAGAATGCCAAGGTCTGGAGAAGTGTTCAGATCACTGGCCTCACTCAACTCCTCTCTCCTGTCCGGTTCTTCCAATTGGTCTGCCAGAGGGTCCACAGACCCCTCCCAGTCCTCCTCACCCTTCTCTGGTTGCCACTCAGGGTGATAGGGAACACCAGGGTAGAACAGGGGTACAAAAGTACCGATCGGCGCAGGTCTGGCTCCGTATCCATGTTGAGGGGAGGCTAGGGTCGACGCTGGTTTGGGACACAAGCAACGTCGGAAAAGGCGGAGGTGTCGCCAATGGATTCGGCACCAGAGGAGGTGTCGTAAAGTTGATAATCGCCGATCCGGATCCAGGCCTGGATCCTTGGGGGCCGAGCAGCGTCGGGGCTGAAGCCGCCAGCCTCAAATGCCCAGAACCTCCAGCCGAGTCCGCGAGGCCCAAAGGCACGCCGGCGGAGTCGGGCTGCCCAAAGATGGAGTGGGGGGCTTCGTAAAAATGACGAAGTTGGGCAAGGGTCGCTCTGGCTCCCGGATAGGGAGGGAGGCTCGGAGTCGACCCAACAGGCTCCGCTGGCGGACCCGGACTACCTTCCGCATCCTGTGTCGGTTGACAGACGGGGAGAACGCAAAGAGCAACAGTGCATCTTCACCTCCTTTTTGTGCTTCGACTTACCCAAAGACGAAGACTTCGAGGAGAAGTGGTGGTGATGGCTCCGCGACCTCCCTCTCGACCGTGACTTTGAGCGACACGGAGCAGACTGCTGGACCTCCAGAAGCTTTCGGAACCGCTCCCGCAAAGACTTCGGGCCACGGCCCGACAGTCGGAGCAAGACTTCGGGTCGAGGTCGCGCTCCAGGCACCAGCGGCACACAAGATGTGGGTCCGTCACCAACATCAGCTTGTGGCAGAAGCCACATGGCTTGAAGCCGGTCCGTCAATGTGACATTCCTGTGCACCAGGAGTCAAACGACTTGAAAAAGATGTTGACAAAAGTCAAAAAAAGACTAGAGGTACCGCTCTCTCTGGATCTACGCTGGCTAGAACTGACGTCAGACTAAGTAGATACAGTGACATCATTCCGGCGATAACTACACCAATGACGAATGAGGAGTTGACCGACGTCACGCTCAGGGTTACTACTGAAGAAAAATGTTCCGGATCCAGTCTGACGCCTGGGGGTAATTCAAAGGTAAGTAATCCATAACTAATAGTCGTTTTCAGATACTTAGTGCAGCAGCCACTAGGAGCAAAGAGAAATCTATTAAAAATCATTCCCCGTTGCCGAAGTGGGAGTCCCACGGTACATAAAAAGCAGTAAGTAATTACTCTAACATTAAAGTTAATAGAGATAAACCATTCACTTTAATATCTCATCCTAGTCATTAGGTATGGTCCAAACTCCAGCCAATCAGGCGACAGCACCCTCTAGAACCCTCTCCAGAGAGGCTCCAGGCTCTCAGATTTTTGAGCACAAGTTTACTATAAGCGTATAATAAAACAGGAGAGCCTCTATGGGGAGGAGGGTGGGCCGCATGTGAATCTATGAAAGATACCAATACTGGAGAACCACAGTTTACAGGTAAGTAACTTATTTCCTTCTCCAGTGTTAGGGTATCTTTCATAGATCACATGCTTGAATCAGAGTAGATAGCAGTTATCACATAGGTATGAATGTTCATACAAGAAAGAATGTAGTACAGAGTACGAAAGAAAAACTGTACATCACCCAGTGTATATCACACTTATGTACCACTTATTTATATACCTATATAGTAATCTGACAATGCCTATGCACAGAATAACAGTGACCTTGAATATAGCAATTTTAAAACTTAAAGGAAGGTGGGAAGGATAGAGGATCACCTTATAGAAAAAGATTACGTAACACCGCCTGTCCCACAGCTGTATCAGTATTACTTGCAGATTCCAGACAGTAATGCTTGGTAAAAGTGTGCCTGCTAGACCAAGTTGCTGTTCTGCAAATCTGTTGAATAGGCACACCGGCAAAGAGAGCTGTTTATGGGGAGACTGGTCTCATAGAATGCGCTTTCACTATTGAATGTAGCGGTTTGCCAGCTTGCTGATGGCAAAATTGGATCGCACAGGAAATCCAACGTGCTATAGTTTGTTTAGTCACTGGATCCCGTTTCCTGATGTTTCCATAGGCCACAAAAAATTGATCAGCCTTACGGATCCAGGCCGTTTTCTGCAAGTAAAATTTTATACATCTCTTAACATCCAGGGAATGTAAGGCCCTTTCCGCTGGTGTCTGTGGATTAGGGAAGAAAGTCTTTAGGATGACTGGTTCGTTTTTTTTTTTAAACTGTTTTTATTGATAACAAATTGCAGCATTATAAGACATCATACACACATCTTTGGCAAAGCTACACAAGATCTCAGCATTGTTTCACAACCTTTACAGAATCAGGAATTCATAAGACCACAATCCTCAGAGGCAAAGCATTCCTTCATGGTTACAGCCGTGTATCCGGGTCAAAATTGTGAGAAAACCAGCCATTGGTTCGTATGTTATTGCATGTATGACTGGTTCGTTTAAGTGAAAATCCGATGGGACCTTAGGAGTAAAGGTAGGATTTGTCCGAAGTATAACAGAGTCCTTAGTAACCTGGAGAAAAGGATGTCAAGTAGTGAAAGCATGTATTTCGCTTACTCGTCTAGCTGAAGTAAGAGCCAGTAGAAATGATGTTTTCCATTAAATGAATTTAAGATCAGCCCTATGAATAGGCTCAAAGGGAGCTTTCATAACTTGCGCTAATACAATGTTGAGATGCCAAGGTGGAGGAGGGTGCCTAATTGGAGGGAACATTCTAAACATTCCTTTAAGAAATTGTTTTATTATGCTTGATGTCCAAAGAGACTGTGATCCAATCTGCCGTAGAAATCTGGAAATCGCGGCAAGGAATACTTTAATAGTAGAATGAGAAAGGCCAGACTTTGCCAGTTGGAGGAAAAAAGGCAGCAATTGTTCTGGCGAAGACTGAATAGGGTGCACTTCAGAGGTTGCACATCAATGACAGAATCCCTTCCACTTCAGTTTATAAGTCTTGATAGTGGAGGGCGCTCTGGCATTCGCTAGGGTCTCCCAACAGTCAGCAGGTATAACTAGGTCGGCAAACTCATAGTGTTCAGCAGCCAAGCTGCTAATAGCAGATATGTTGGACCCGGATGGCAGACCTGGCCGCAGTTCATTGTCAATAAGTTCTGTAATGGGCACAACAGCCGGGGTTTGCACTCCGATAGGAGCAAGAGTTCTGTGAACCAGAATTGACAAGGCCACCTGGGAGCTATGAGAAGTATTCAGCAGGGTTCTTTCCTCATCTTCCGGAGCAACCTTGGGACTAAAGGAATCGGAGGAAAGGCGTAAGCATAAATCTTTGACAAATTTATCAAAAACGCATTCCCGTATGATCCATGTTGGGGTAGCCAACTGGCAGAGAATTGGCATTTGCGGTTCCGACTGGTTGCAAATAGGTCTAAACTCGGTTTGCCCCACAACCGAAAGATGTGATCCAACGTTGGTTGGTGAAGTTCCCATTCGTGGTTGGTTGTAATCGACCTACTCAATGAGTCCGCTAGGATGTTGGCCACTCCTGGAACATGCACTGCCATCAGTGTTATCTGATGTTGTATAACCCCAATCCCAGATTTGCTGTGCCTGCAGGGATAGCATAGTTGATCTTGTCCCCCCTTGTTTGTTTAAATAATGCATGCTTATTGTGTTGTCTGTCCGGATTAATACTGAAGTTCCTGACATTATTGAGAGAAAAGATTTCAGAGCCAGGAATATTGCTTTCAACTCTAGAAGGTTTATGTGCAATGTTCGTTGATGGCTGTCCCATTTTCCTGTCACTGTCAGCCCTTCTAGATGTGCTCCTCACCCTTCGAGGGATGCCTCAGTTGTTATTGTGAAACTTGGTGAGTCCACTATGAACAATAGGCCTGGCGCTATATTTGGGATGTGTGTCCTCCATAGGAGCGCTTCTTTCATTTGAGGTGTTATTCTGATAACATCGTCGAAGGGCCCTGAAATCTGTAGCCACTGCTTGTCCAGCTCTTCTTGCCAGTGTCTCATTCGCAGACGACAGTTGAGAACTAGGGGAATGCAAGAGGACAACATTCCCAGAAGCGATTTGTACTTGCGGACTAAAATGGACTTTCTTGTGAACAGTAAAGTTGCCAACTTGTAAATCTTTTGTTGTCTTTCTTGTGAGACAAAGACCTTTGCTTGATGAGTGTCCAAGGATGTCCCTAAGAATGTTTTTACCTTTGAAGGGATTAACTGAGACTTTGGCAGATTTATTGAGAGACCCAAGGATTGGAAGAGAGAAAGGCATCTTTGAGTGTGACTGCTTGCCACTGTGAAAGATTTCGCTTTTATGAGGCAATCGTCCAGATAAGGGAAGATTTGAGCTCCATCATGACGTAGATGGGCTGCCAACAGTGCTTGGACCTTGGTGAACACTCAGGGCGCTGAACGAAGGCCAAATGGTAGGACTTTGAATTGGAAATCCCTGCCAGCCATTCTGAAGCGCAATACTTTCCTGTGTCTGGGGAGGATAGGGATGTGAAAATAATTATCCTGAAGGTCTAGCGTCGCCATGAAATCTTCCTGATTTATCCATTGAAGCACTTTCTGAAGAGACAACATGCGCAAGGATTGCTTTTTTTAGAAATTTGTTGAGGCAGCGAAGGTCTAAAATGGGACGCCACTCTCCCGATTTCTTTTTTATGAGGAAAAACCTCGAATAGAACCATGTTTTACCTCTGTAAATTTGGTACCACTTCGATCGCTCCCTTCTTTAACATTATTTTTATTTGGGAAAAAAGTTCTTTTAGATGTGCAGGAGGAGGACATCTGGGAGGGTAATTTGGAGGAATCTTTAAGAATTCCAAAGTGTGACCGTTGGAAACTATGTCCAAAACCCATCTGTCCGTTGTTATTGCAGAGCATTTGGAGAAGAAATAGGAAATTCTTCCACGAACCTTGACTGAATTGGTGGGAACAGTGGCTGGCAGTGGGCTGTTGTCACTGCTTCTTGGAGTTGTGTCTGCCTCTGTAGGCAGCCTTTCCTCTGTAATGTTTGTAGGAAGCGGCAGGAGGTTGCTTAAATGACAGTTGCTGTTGTGCAGATGGGTACCTTGATTGACCTTGGTACGGCTGATATTGTTTATACTGGTTGTACACTCCTTGAAAGGATGACGAGCCACGACCTCCTGCTCCCCAAAAGGCTGTTTTTTTAACTGTAGAGTGCCAAGAGCCTTTGCAGTATCGGTATCCTTCTTAATTGTCTGAAGGGCTTCGTCTATGTGCTGACCAAATAGGGTTTCGCCATCATAAGGCATGTCGATCACCTATGTTTGAACTTCTTGTCTAAAAGAAGTAGCCTTCAGCCAGGCCCGACTCCTCAGGACCGCAGCCCCAGCCAGTTGGCGGAATCCTGTGGAAGTAACATCCACTGTGTTGTCGATCTCAGCGAGATCCTTTCTCCCTCCTGCAGAATCTTCAATGCTTCAGCCTTGGATTCATCCGGCAACTTTTCTATAAAAGGCGAAATGTCCGACCACATTTGCCAGTCGTATCTGTTTTGGATAGCGAGAAAATTGGCTGCTCTGACAGTTGTTGCCGCCCAGGTGGAAATGTTTTTGGCGATGGAATCAAGATGTCTTCCATCTATATCCGGAGGGGCCGATAATGGAGATGGGGGATTTCTGGCACAACGTTTTGCTGCCTGTGATATCACGGAGTCAGGTTTAGGTTTCCCGATAAAGCAGGCAGGAGAATTATCCGGAGCCTTATATTTCTTTTCCAATTTAGGCAAGACTGCCGGAATTGAGGCTGGTGTTTTCATGACTTTTAAACTTTCTTGCCATATGAAGTCTACAATTGAGATAGATCGAACCTGTCTCTTTGTTTGCTCCTTGAAATCATACAGGAAACAATCCGCCTGTTTAGTGACCATAAGAAGCTGAAACCTTTTTGTCGCTCTCTTCATAAGGGTATGGAAGCCCCCGATATCCTCAGGTGGTGAATCTATAGGAGGTGGAGTGGAAGGTGATGGTGTCTGGATCTGGTAGTCATTCCATTCATTGGGAAGGGATATCTCGTCCAAATCTATCTCTACTCTCTCTTTATCAGTAGTATGAACCTCTTGGTCCTGATGTTGCGTTACTGTAGGTACTGGTGAAACTAAAAGGGGGGATCTGCTCAGCAACGAAGGCTGCGTAATAGGTGTCTGAGGAACTGAAGATGCCGGTTCCGAAGGAGGAAATCTGCTGTAGTAATCCCCTACCATATGTTGTAAATTTGAGATGAGAGAAATTGACATTTGGATTGTTTGTTCTGTTAGTCTCTCTTGACTAGTAACCTCAGGGTAAAATACATAGTCCTCATCTTCATCATCCTGGCACTTAATGAGAAGTTCGGATGGACTGTGAGCTGCCCCAATTCCTCCTCCTCATCTGCCTCATAATCGAAAATCTCTTCTGAAGGACAAGGAGACACCCTACTTGGAGAGGTGTGTACAGGCAATATTACCTCCTGAGAAGGCCTTCTTTTAGGTAGTCCTGAATTGTCCTTAGAAGTGGCCAGAACCGACGATGGAACAAGCATCGATGAGGATGTCAAGCCTACCACAGACGAGGATGTCAAAGATGAAGGTTTCGTCAACAGTTCTTAGTTGATGAGGATCTGAAGCCGAAGTCTTCGGTTCCGTCAACGAGGGTACCGTAGACTAGGCTAAAGTCGATGAAGGTACTGTCGACGAAGCTACAGTCGTCAACGAAAGAGACTGATTTTTGAGAGCGGCAACGATGCTTCTGTCGACGAAGGTCCTGACAAGGGCCATTTCTTTTTTATCGACGATGACGAAGTTGTCATCAATCACGGTCTCACCTTCACAGATACCAACGTCGACGGAGAAGATGCCGATGACATAATCATCTTGGTCTGAGGAGAAGGGAAAGTCGACGTTGTAGTAGTGGCGCTGGAAGTTCTCGTCGACGTCTTCGTCGACGGAACAACTTTTCTGTGAGGTAAAGTTGTCTCAGGAAGAGACCTTGACGCCTGCTTCGTTATTTAAGAGGATTTTGAAGGCGTAGTGGGCACAGACTGACCCTTAAGAGGGACTGGTTCCTTTTTTAAAGATGAAGGCTGATCTTCATGTTTTGAGGTGTGATGATGATTTTTTAACACCTTAGCATCCTTAGGAGATACCAGCTCCGCCTCACTAGCTCTTTTCTTAGATGCTGTAGTCTTTAAAGAGTAATCACTCTCCTCATCAGATAAAGGATTTCCCTTTGTTTTAAGCTTCTGTAGCCACAGAAGAAGGCATCCTTCTCTATCCCTCAAGGTTTTTTGAGAAAATGTCCTGCAAATTTTACAGTCTCTCACCTGATGTTCAGGGTGAAAGCAGGAGATAAATTTCTTGTGGGGATCATCTGAGTAAAGTCTTAATTTCTCCACAAGAATCACAATGCCTGAAGAGAGGTCTTTTTGAAGAGGACATGTTGAAAAGCAAGATCTGAAGAAATCTGAAAGCCAAGTAGAAGTACTGAGCAGAGCTCAGGGAGACTCCCTTCACACAACGTGCGGTAGAAAATCTGAGAGCCTGGAGCCTCTGTGGAGAGGGTTCTAGAGGGTGCGGTCGCTTGATTGGCTGGAGTTTGGACCATACCTAATGACTAGGACGAGGTATTAAAGTGAATGGTTTTTCTCTATTAACGTTAATGTTAGAGTAATTACTTACTGCTTTTTATGTAGCGTTGGACTCCCACTTCGACGACGGGGCATGATTCAAGCATGTGACTCTATGAAAGATATCCAATACTGGAGAATCATATTGTACATTCAAATAAAGTGTTAACTTTTAGAAATGGGTATCTCATCCATTAGGAAACTTTAGTCATATTTTATAGATGATGTGAAAAGATGATCATCTTGCTACCTGAACAGATGATTTTCCTGATTGAAAGGTTTTCTGTTGTGGGCATTAATTTCTTCTGAAACTTAAATGGCATGTTTTCAGCGGTCTCGAGCACAATCCCATCTGTCCCTGATTTAGGATCAATGCTTCTCAGCAGGAATTAACATTAACCCTCACATGCATTAATTTGCATGTCCCTTAACATCAACATGAACTGATAATCAATAGGCCCAGTCAATGAGAACTGGTTGTGGGGGTTAGGATGTGACAGAATCTATGTATTCTTATGCCCTTACATCTTGCCTAATGGCAAGGAATCCCCATTTATTTTACTGTATGCTGACCTACTTAATGGTGGAGGGCAACCCTGTATTTTTACAGGAGGGTGTATTTGCTGCATCACCATCTTCCGAGGGTGGGGAGGTTAGTACACTTTTGATTCTCACTGTGGCCAAAGACAGCAGGCAACCCAGTTTTTTTCCTGCCAACTTGCTCAAGGTGTCATATTGCACATAGTTCTATGCCCCACTGCCATGCCAAAGGCAGAGAGGGGAGAACGTAAATATTTTTTCACCCCCGCCACATTAGCAGTGGTTGGACATTAGAGGATGCCTGTTTTTATGCCTTCAACCTCATACTGCTAAAGAGCAGGGGGATTTGTTATTCTACCTTCTCAGTGTTGAGACTGGGAGGATTTGTTTCCCCCTTTCCTAACAGCCGTGCTCAAGAGTGGACTGAAAGCTACCACGGTCCTCCTTCACCCTGAAAAAGAGTGAGAATGAAGGAGATTAAGGGCAGGTGACAGCCGCCTCAGTGTTCTGATCACAATTGGAAATAGCGCAAGAGGGCAGCTGTGGGATGCGTCTGTATATCAATAATGCCCTCCTATCAGCATAAATAAGAGGAGAAGGGACAACCTTAATCCTGCTGACCTTTCGATGAAGGCAAAAAGAACTATTGATGGACAGAATGCAGAACAATGTCATACATTCACCCCAGTACAGAGATCTGGGCCTAAATCCATTGTTTTTTTGCTCACCATGCCATTCCAGTTTGGACCCAGCCATATGCAAATCAGTCTTGACCCTGTGCCCAATGGGAACATTCCAGCCCGAACTGCCATGCCAGATCCTCCCTGGACTGGAAACAAGCATCCTAGATCTGGTTTCGGGGTTTCACCCCTCTTCAGCCAGGATAGCTTGATTCCAGTGGCATGGAGAGCACGGGACTCACGTCTGAGCATACCCGTCCCACTCGGGGTGACTGGGGTTGAATGTTTTGATTTGATCTGCATTCCGTCCATCAATTGTGTCTCTTTTGCTTTCTTGCCCTAAGTGCGCCAGGTATGCCCAGACATGGGTCCTGGGCTCACTGTGCCACTGTAATCAAGCTATCCTGGCTGAAGAGGGGTGAAACCCCGAAACCGGTCCTAGGATGCTTGTTTCCGGTCCAGGGAGGACCTGGCTTGGCAGTTCGGGCTGGGCTGTTCCCATGAGGCACAGGGTCAAGACTGATTTGCATATGGCCAGGTCTAAACTGGGGTGGCATGGTGAGCAAAAGAATGATGGATTTAACCCAGATCTCTTGACGGGGGGTGAATGTTTTGATTTGTTCTGCATTCCGTCCATCAATTGTCTGTCTTTGACCTGTTGATGAAGGGCATGCCATCCCCTATGAAAAAGTATAAGCAAATTAACAAGCGTTGGCAAAGATAACAGATCTTGGCAATGCCCAAGGGAGGAAGAAGCGGCAGGGTTGGGAGGGGGTGGGGGAAGAAGCTGCAGGGTTGGGGCTGGTGGGAGGGGAACTTTGTTTAGTTTTGCCTGCATAACTGTCATTCAATTTGGATTGCACGGAGAACAATGGCCATTAAATGTATTCTGTAGCCTTGATCAAGTTGAATGATTACAAGGCCCAGTAAACCTGGGCACAATAAAATAAAGTGGCATACCATTCAAATTTCCAGAGTGTAAAGAGTTTACTATTATTGCAGTGTGTCTGTGTATTGTTAAATTATTTACAACAGCTGAAGAGCAATTTTCTAGAGAGTAGGAGGAAGTTGAGCTATAGAGATGGTTGAGTTCTGTTGAAGACATCTTCGAAACTGTATTTCTGTAAGATTTTAACAGTTTTAGATAATTAATGCAAGTAAATTGCTAGTTCATGGCCGGAATGCTAACTAGTAAGGAAACTGGTAGTTACAAAGAAAAATTGTGCCTCCATAGTTCAGAAATTGATAATATAAAGCATGTTGTACAATATTATTACACACAGAGGTGGCATGTCAAGCTCACCAGTGCTGTTTTACTATGTTCCTGCAGATCACAATTATATTGGATTGAGCAATAAATCACACAGACCACTCCATTTTGTTTGGAAAGTAAAAACACGCATAGAAAACTATATACTTAAAAAAAAAAACACACAAACAAATATGGATTTACAGACCGAGACATACATTTGGTTCCCTGGCTCACAGCAACAGGGATGAGGGCAGGTGGGAGGGGGGAATGAAACAATTGGGCTCGAGAGGAGACGAAGCGAGTGAAAACACAAACACTCATACGGAGTGCTAAAGAACAAATAAAAGACTAGCTCCAAAAACGGGAGCAGTGGATGGGCACAAGTACTTGCTTCATGCTCTAGGGGAGAGCCAAACACAAGAAGAAGCAGGACGCATGCATGCCATGGACAACCGGAATGAAGGATACGAGATTGAGGTTGAAGCGAACAAATGGTAAGCCTATGGGTGGGCTGTAGCCCACCGAATGTAAACAACATGCGCTGTCTAGCAGAGACCTAAATTTAGGTGCAAAATAACATGTTTTGTGAATTTCTGCTCCGTACAGAGCAGGAAATAGTTAAAAACAAAATAAAACATGTTTCTTTTCTTTTTATATCCCTCCTGTGCTGGTAAACAACAGAATAAGACACTATGCTCAACTATGTTGTGTAGTTTTGCACTTCAAAAGAATTTCCAGTTTTTTAAAATTTCTCCTGGTACATGCAAGCATGTCTGAGCTGTGTGCAGCAAAGGGCCAGGACCTGAACCACTGGCCCACTGCGAATTTCCAAAGCCTTTAACAGCTTCTTTTATGGGGATGGGCAAGGCAATGGGTGAAGTGCTGTGAACTGAAGTCTGCCACATGGCTTAAAAAAACGTATGCAGCTGGTTTGGGTTGGATAAACTGGTACAGGCTCTGGCCCTGTGCAAGGCTTTGGAGAGAGTGACTGCTGCACACAGCCGAAGATGGTACGCATATGGATTTGGTGTGATGGAGAGGGTGGAGGACATGGTCATGATACTGATACAAAGTATGAGATCATGAGCAGCACACAGCAGGGGAGTGAGTCGTGCACACATCACAATAACTGGGGGATTGTAGTCTCTTTTTATGTTTGCATTGTAACAATAATGCTACTCTCAACGTGATTTTTATAACCAAATGTCCTAGGGTTTTATAAATAACAATAATTTATTTTTGCTGTGTTGAATGGGTTCTGGAATGGCATTGAACTAAAAGGTTGGGATAGAGCTTGATGAGTGGTGGAAGCTTGGGGGAATAAGTATTCCTTGCATGATCGTTAGAGAAAGGGCTACCGACCTGCACACACATAATTACTCTACTAATTCTTAATTTCAGTTTTGTACCTCGTACAACTGCTTCCTAGCTTCAACAGTTATGAGCAACAGTAACTGTAACTTCCATTTAGCAATGTTATTTAGTGAAATTCAGTTGGTGTGGGGTTTGATACTGGGTCACACACATATACGATGATGTCATAAAAATGGCTCTGTATGGGCAATTTATAACCAAGAGCTGCAGCGAGGTAATTGTGAACCCAAGTATGAAATTATCCTCAATGGTGGAATATAGCACTGACTAGCATGGTGAATTGAGACTTTATTTCAGTTCTTATTGTGATCTGGTGTGGGCCAGCAGCACTTATTTTTGAGGAGTGGCATTTATTTTTGAGGAGCCGCACTTATTTTTCCGTATCAGAAACTTACTAAGTGAAGTGATGGTAAACACTCATATCGTTATGACGGAGGAAGGAAAAAAAGGGAAAACCGTCACCAACCGATCTGCAACCGTTACAAAAGGGGTCAAGGAATGACAAGGAGTGGATTAAACACTGCCTGCCTTGGTATTCGGTGCGCTGACTTTTAAAGGAACCGCCGCTAGCTACTAAGCACAGCTTCAGGCCCCAACATTTTCTCTTTGACAAATTAAGCACTATTTTATTTATTTACACATTCACAAGTGCTTCATAAATCACACAAAAAACTCAGACTACACGATACCCATACAATAATAAAAGCTATCTCAATGGAACGTGAATGTACAGTTTTCATGATTATAGAGAAATGCGTGTTTTAATTTTTGAGCTTAGATTAAATTTCACATTGTTTTTAATCGTTCAAATTAGAAAAAAGTTACTTACCTGTAACTGCAGTTATCCAGTATTGGTATCTTTCATAGATTCACATGCCTGAATCATTCCCCGTCGTCGTAGTGGGAGTCCCACGGTACATAATTAACAAAGCAGTAAATAGTAAACGGTACATTTCCATAGGTTAATATGCTATCAACCATGTACTCTATAGCCTATTAGTCTCCTTTTACAACAAGCATTTGCAATGCAAAAGGTCTCGCATTTGCGAAAGTTTGAGCTATTGGCATTGTAAATGACAATGCCTTTTATTTATGTGTTTGAACAACCTACAATAATAAAAGGCATTGTCATTTACAATCCCAATAGGTCAAAGTTTCGCAAATGCGAGACCTATTGCAGTGCAAATGCTTGTTTTTGTGGGCACGAAAACACACCCGGCTCACCACTCACAAATGGCTGCCCTGGCAGGCACGGCATCATGCCCTGATGTTGTCAAGCTGTATTCTTCCGATTTAACATCAGCTCGAGCCTGGGGCGCAGGTATTTGCATATGCTTCATGCATTTAAACATGACCGCCAAGTTGGAGTGCATCATGCAAACAGAATAATTACTCTCCTACTGTGAGACAATCAGGCGGCTCGGTCCTTTGAAGTGAAAACGTAGTCAAGACACGTATAACATTTATAATGTCACGCAGATTGCTCTCGACCAGGAGTGCTTTCGTCAATGAGAGCCGCTTTGTTTGTCTGCTTTCCATCAATACAGCATGTCAGTTCGTCAGACCTTACCAAGGAGTGTTATAGATGGATACAATGTAATCAGGGTCCCCACAAAGCACTGATATCCTTAATACAATCATTTACTAAGCCCATATGAACAAGCGCCGTCTGACGTCGGTTGCGAGCTTTCTGATTAGCAGACGCTGACAGGCTGTCAATTACAGGCGCAGGTGAATTGAAGACAAGCGCGCGGCGCTCGTACTGTGCGTCATCAGCCCTCGGTCAGATAGATACAGCAAGTCAATTATGAGGGTCTCTGCGGCTGCCCTCTGACCCTTCATGCTAATTCCGCACTGTCATGGTGACCCATATGTCGGGGAACAGCCCACACACTGACAGCTTCCTCACACGCTCCAGAAACGTAAGGTCTTGCGAGTGAACAGTCTGCTGTGCGAGAGCCTCGAGAAGACCAGCGTGTCCACCGTAAATCCAGAAGGGCAGCATCAGTGGCAGATTTTTGGAATGCCCAAATGAAAAAAATTGAACTATGATTAAACTAAATCAGAGCCATTTATAGATCCAATAATAAAGTGCACAGTGTTTCAATGCCGTTTGTGGACAAGATTCTCGAGTTTGTTCAAGCAGTAGATGTGTGGACTGGACTCTGCCTTTCATCCACGTGCCCTTCATCCCAACTCCAACAAGCGCGGCAACGTGGCCTCGAAAGGAATGCGAGGTATGCAGCTGGCACCCGGCCGAGCTGCTGCTCGCTCCCGAGCTCCCTAGGCCAGGGGAGAGAGAAGGCGGGACATGCACCTGCCTTTGACCAATTGCGTGCTGTCTTTCTTAGAAAGACGCACGCAAAGGCCAATAGCATTTTAGCAACAAAAAAAAGGACACGCATGAGCGTGTGCTCCGAGTTCAAAGTCCTTACTAGAAGCCTAGCAGAGCAGCGCATGCGCGCTGGCTCAGGCGAGATCTAAAAAGCACCAAACTGAAAACAAAACCAATCAGAAGCAAGCACCCTCTAGAACCTTCCCAAGAGAGGCTGAGTCCCTCAGATTTTCCAGCACAAGTGTAGTTAGTACTGTATCATAGAGATGCCTCTCCGGGGAGGAGGGTGGGTTGTATGTGAATCTATGAAAGATACCAATACTGGATAACTGCAGTTACAGGTAAGTAACTTTTTTCTTATCCAGTATTGGGGTATCTTTCATAGATTCACATGCCTGAATCAGAATAGTAAGCAGTTCCTGGTTTGTGTGTATATATATATATATATATATATATATATATATATATATATATTAGCACTACCCACCGTCCACTAAGGTGCTTATTTGAAGAACATATATATGTTTGCATTTTTATGCATATATATTCATATGTATGTGTGTTAAGTTCTTCAAATAAGCACCTTAGTGGATGGTGGGTAGTGCTAAAACAAACCTTAATGCAATGCTAAACTTAAGATCAATGGCTTAAACATGAAACAGTGCACAGAATACTTGTAGAGATATATCGAAATATACATGTATCCAAAACACCATCTAATAAAACCTCTCTTGAAAGAGGCTTACCTTAGCAAAACAGGTTCCTTAGTACCGCCTGTCCCACAGATGCGTCAGGATGTTGTGAAGACTCCAGGCAGTAATGCTGCGTAAACATGTGTGTCCAGGGATGGCATTTTAAACTTTACACTCGTGGCATAGGTGTACCCGCCGCTGTCACTACATTCTCCAGAATCCTATGGGGCTATTTGCTAGTATGACGAGCGGTGTGCGACCCACTTCGCATTTTGTATTTAAAGCTCCCTGAGCTATTGGGTTGACGAGCCCGGATCCCGCACCCGCGCGCCTTGAGAGGTACTATACCTGATTTTATTTTTTGGCAGTCTACTTGGCACCCCGCATACGGTCCTGCTCCCTGCTGACGAGAGGCAATTACCTCGAAACACGTGTCCAGGGATGGCATTTTAAACTTTACACTCGTGGCATAGGTGTACCCGCCGCTGTCACTACATTCTCCAGAATCCTATGGGGCTATTTGCTAGTATGACGAGCGGTGTGCGACCCACTTCGCATTTTGTATTTAAAGCTCCCTGAGCTATTGGGTTGACGAGCCCGGATCCCGCACCCGCGCGCCTTGAGAGGTACTATACCTGATTTTATTTTTTGGCAGTCTACTTGGCACCCCGCATACGGTCCTGCTCCCTGCTGACGAGAGGCAATTACCTCGAAACACGTGTCCAGGGATGGCATTTTAAACTTTACACTCGTGGCATAGGTGTACCCGCCGCTGTCACTACATTCTCCAGAATCCTATGGGGCTATTTGCTAGTATGACGAGCGGTGTGCGACCCACTTCGCATTTTGTATTTAAAGCTCCCTGAGCTATTGGGTTGACGAGCCCGGATCCCGCACCCGCGCGCCTTGAGAGGTACTATACCTGATTTTATTTTTTGGCAGTCTACTTGGCACCCCGCATACGGTCCTGCTCCCTGCTGACGAGAGGCAATTACCTCGAAACACGTGTCCAGGGATGGCATTTTAAACTTTACACTCGTGGCATAGGTGTACCCGCCGCTGTCACTACATTCTCCAGAATCCTATGGGGCTATTTGCTAGTATGACGAGCGGTGTGCGACCCACTTCGCATTTTGTATTTAAAGCTCCCTGAGCTATTGGGTTGACGAGCCCGGATCCCGCACCCGCGCGCCTTGAGAGGTACTATACCTGATTTTATTTTTTGGCAGTCTACTTGGCACCCCGCATACGGTCCTGCTCCCTGCTGACGAGAGGCAATTACCTCGAAACACGTGTCCAGGGATGGCATTTTAAACTTTACACTCGTGGCATAGGTGTACCCGCCGCTGTCACTACATTCTCCAGAATCCTATGGGGCTATTTGCTAGTATGACGAGCGGTGTGCGACCCACTTCGCATTTTGTATTTAAAGCTCCCT
This sequence comes from Triturus cristatus, assembly GCF_964204655.1. Taxonomy (NCBI): domain Eukaryota; kingdom Metazoa; phylum Chordata; class Amphibia; order Caudata; family Salamandridae; genus Triturus; species Triturus cristatus. The sequence continues at coordinate 709,719,652 of NC_140585.1, forward strand.
GAGCTATTGGGTTGACTAGCCCGGATCCCGCACCCGCGCGCCTTGAGAGGTACTATACCTGATTTTATTTTTTGGCAGTCTACTTGGCACCCCGCATACGGTCCTGCTCCCTGCTGACGAGAGGCAATTACCTCGAAACACGTGTCCAGGGATGGCATTTTAAACTTTACACTCGTGGCATAGGTGTACCCGCCGCTGTCACTACATTCTCCAGAATCCTATGGGGCTATTTGCTAGTATGACGAGCGGTGTGCGACCCACTTCGCATTTTGTATTTAAAGCTCCCTGAGCTATTGGGTTGACGAGCCCGGATCCCGCACCCGCGCGCCTTGAGAGGTACTATACCTGATTTTATTTTTTGGCAGTCTACTTGGCACCCCGCATACGGTCCTGCTCCCTGCTGACGAGAGGCAATTACCTCGAAACACGTGTCCAGGGATGGCATTTTAAACTTTACACTCGTGGCATAGGTGTACCCGCCGCTGTCACTACATTCTCCAGAATCCTATGGGGCTATTTGCTAGTATGACGAGCGGTGTGCGACCCACTTCGCATTTTGTATTTAAAGCTCCCTGAGCTATTGGGTTGACGAGCCCGGATCCCGCACCCGCGCGCCTTGAGAGGTACTATACCTGATTTTATTTTTTGGCAGTCTACTTGGCACCCCGCATACGGTCCTGCTCCCTGCTGACGAGAGGCAATTACCTCGAAACACGTGTCCAGGGATGGCATTTTAAACTTTACACTCGTGGCATAGGTGTACCCGCCGCTGTCACTACATTCTCCAGAATCCTATGGGGCTATTTGCTAGTATGACGAGCGGTGTGCGACCCACTTCGCATTTTGTATTTAAAGCTCCCTGAGCTATTGGGTTGACGAGCCCGGATCCCGCACCCGCGCGCCTTGAGAGGTACTATACCTGATTTTATTTTTTGGCAGTCTACTTGGCACCCCGCATACGGTCCTGCTCCCTGCTGACGAGAGGCAATTACCTCGAAACACGTGTCCAGGGATGGCATTTTAAACTTTACACTCGTGGCATAGGTGTACCTGCCGCTGTCACTACATTCTCCAGAATCCTATGGGGCTATTTGCTAGTATGACGAGCGGTGTGCGACCCACTTCGCATTTTGTATTTAAAGCTCCCTGAGCTATTGGGTTGACGAGCCCGGATCCCGCACCCGCGCGCCTTGAGAGGTACTATACCTGATTTTATTTTTTGGCAGTCTACTTGGCACCCCGCATACGGTCCTGCTCCCTGCTGACGAGAGGCAATTACCTCGAAACACGTGTCCAGGGATGGCATTTTAAACTTTACACTCGTGGCATAGGTGTACCCGCCGCTGTCACTACATTCTCCAGAATCCTATTGGGCTATTTGCTAGTATGACGAGCGGTGTGCGACCCACTTCGCATTTTGTATTTAAAGCTCCCTGAGCTATTGGGTTGACGAGCCCGGATCCCGCACCCGCGCGCCTTGAGAGGTACTATACCTGATTTTATTTTTTGGCAGTCTACTTGGCACCCCGCATACGGTCCTGCTCCCTGCTGACGAGAGGCAATTACCTCGAAACACGTGTCCAGGGATGGCATTTTAAACTTTACACTCGTGGCATAGGTGTACCCGCCGCTGTCACTACATTCTCCAGAATCCTATGGGGCTATTTGCTAGTATGACGAGCGGTGTGCGACCCACTTCGCATTATATATATATATATATATATATATATATATATATATATATATATATATATATATATTCTATTAGCACTACCCACCGTCCACTAAGGTGCTTATTTGAAGAACATATATATGTTTGCATTTTTATGCATATATATTCATATGTATGTGTGTTAAGTTCTTCAAATAAGCACCTTAGTGGATGGTGGGTAGTGCTAAAACAAACCTTAATGCAATGCTAAACTTAAGATCAATGGCTTAAACATGAAACAGTGCACAGAATACTTGTAGAGATATATCGAAATATACATGTATCCAAAACACCATCTAATAAAACCTCTCTTGAAAGAGGCTTACCTTAGCAAAACAGGTTCCTTAGTACCGCCTGTCCCACAGATGCGTCAGGATGTTGTGAAGACTCCAGGCAGTAATGCTGCGTAAACATGTGTGTCGTTTTCCACGTTGCAGCTCTGCAGATCTTTTCAAGTGGCACTCCGGCAAATAAAGCAGTTGATGCTGAAACTGCTCTAGTGGAGTTGTTGTAAATTAAGGCAGAATGTGATTAAGCATTTACTGAAAACATTAGTGTTTCCCTTTTTATCGTGTTTTCCCCATTATGTTGGCCGAAGTCCGGACTCCATTTTGTATTGACATGCTGCCATGTGTTCACCACGAGGAGAGTCCGACTTCTGTGTTAGTTGCTCTTGTAATCTGCCTAACAACAGGTTATAAATAGCTCTCCCTTGTCCGTCTGGCGCATGCCCAGACTTGACCACATCTGTTATAATTAGCTTTGCTTGACCATGTGTTTTCGCGGGCCCAAGGAGTGTGTTAGCTCCGCCCATGTATTGATTTGGTATCGAGAATGACCCTAAATGGTAATGTTCTTCAACTTAGTGGTATCCACCCACTCATGAGCCCCTTCGCTGTGTATAAAAGGGGACTGTGTATGCAAGTTCTTTGTGCTACTCCTTGCAATACTGAAGAGTGTTGTGTGGATTGTAGGACCACCCTTAAGGGTTAATAAACGTTGTTTTTGTACTTTGCAGTTTCCGTGCCAACTTCCTTATAGATTTCGTTACAGAAGAGCGAACCCTTGTCTCTTGCGGGCCTAGCTGGGGCTTGTATTCATCAATTGGCGCCCGTCACGTGGGGCTCATCGGCGACTCGGATGCTCGAAGGACTGGTCGCGACGAAGGTGAGGAGTTTGGCCGGGGACGTGATCACTGCCAGCGGCGTCTTAGCCTTGGCATCCCGAGGTTTTTCTTCCTTCCCTTCCGAGCTGACCATCTGGGTGGCGCCGGTCATCGACTGAGACGTCTTCTGTCGGTCCTGCCGTGAGAGCCGTTTGGGCGATTGTGGAGCTTGGCAGTTGGAACCTGGACTCTTGATTGGTAAGAACCGTTGTACGGTACTTGCTCCGAGTTTTGAAGCCTGGTCTGGCTATTTGAGTTTGATTGATGGTGACTAGTCATATTTTGAATTTGTCTTTGTGAAAATATATGCGTTGCAACACATATAGGCAGGTAATGTGGAGAAATTTCTCCGGAGCTGTGTAAACTTTGAACGGCGCAACGATTAAGTGCCATTTTTCTTGATAATACTGCATATTTTGCATTATTCCTAGCATGCCTGCTTTTAGCGCACTTCGTAAGTGGTGCTGCTGTCTTGAGAACCGGTTGAACCTCGAGGAATCTGCTCCAGCTCCCCCAGAGGGGACTCCTAATAGGGATATGTACGTGAAGCATGGTCTTTCTTCCATAATGTACAGCACGTTATGGAGGAAATATACTAGGAAGGATCCTGAGTTGCGATGGCCTTTGTATGGATCGTTTGATATACGTAAGATTGAGTATGTGGAACAGTGTATGTGTAAGCGACGTGCTCGTCAGGATATGTTTGAGTGTGTGCGATTATGGGTGAAGGAAGTGCGTGAGCGAGAGAAACGTGAGAAAGCGCTGTTTGATAAGGAGCAGCGAAAGAATGATCATGTGCGAGCGCAGGAAGCGAAGCGTCGGGAGGATAAAGAGCAAACGGACAGACAAGAGAAAGAGCGTAGGCTACAAGTCTCGGGTCAATATGTTGTTCGCCAGCCGCTTTATCCTGTCCTTAATAATCCTGATGACGATTTTTATTTACTAGATCGCTCTCCGCCCCCTTATGTTGGCGCATCTGCTCCACGGCCGCAAGATTCTGGCCCGGCTCCGGGTAAGGTCGACACACGGTCCATGTTATCGGCCGAGCATATGGCTGAGCTCCGGAAACTTTCCCTTCGTGCACTTAAGGGCAAGATGTCTATGGATGAGTTGTTCCATGCTTGGGGGTCGTGGCAAGATAGAGAGAGGGTGTATTTTCTGTCTCATTTTTCAGAAGAAGTAATCGCAGCTTTCCGAAAATATTCTAGTGTCTTTGAGCCTGACGACGTGTCTTTGGATGCCGGAGCATTACGTAATGGTGTTTTTTCTCCCCCTAAGGCTTCTGAGGCGGCTCGGCGGCTGTTCGCTTTGCGGGACGAGGTACTGGCCCTTAGAGAGAAAGCACGTCAACAAACGGAGGAGGAGAAGCAGTCGGATTCGTCTGCAGCAGGGGGCCACCCATCCGCCTCCCAGTCAGATAAGGATGACATAGTGCATGCTAAACCAATGCGAGAGGCGGCGCCTTTGTATGTTCCTCCTAAAGGAGCGGGGACTAGCTCGGATGTTAACTCCGCCGATGCAAGGGGATATTTTGTATATAACTGGGTTTATACTCCATGGCATAGGGCCGATGTTATGGCATTAAAAAATGCGCTGCCTGACCCCCGCAAGAATCCAGCGGCCTTCTATGAAGAAGTCGAGGGGGCCTTGAATTCTTGCATTATGACCTTGGCGGATATAGACCTGTTCTTTGGCCTTATCCTACCGCCGGATATGTGGCGCTCTGTCCGGAAGGTAGATGATGCGGTTGCCTTCAAGGCCCGGTGGTCTGACCTTGAGGATGAGGATAGGGAACGAAAGCCCGCACAGAAACCCCCCCAGAATATTTTAGATCTCCCTGCGGCTATTGTGGCTAAGTTGAAGACGATTATCCCCCCTAAAAAGATTGACTGGAACATGTTAGCTGCATGTAAACAGAAAGTTGACGAGTCAGTCGCGGACTTCTTTACGCGCTTTGAGGAGACGTTTCATGATTTTAGTGGCCAGTCGCTTACTGACGACACGGGCCGCCACCTTTTCGCGGACAAATATGTGGCTAATCTGCTGCCGGCAGTTGCGGCCCGGTTAAAAGCGAGTGAGAGTTCTTGGTCCTCCGCGACACCGACGGCCCTTCTGACCATTGCCCAGTATTATGAGCGTCAGGAGCACGAGGCGAAGGGCCAGGAGGAGAAGAAATCGAAAGATCTTAAAACCAAAGTGATGTTAGCACAAGTATATGGCCCGCCCCGCCGGGGTAATAATAGTAGGGGAAGGGGCGGATCTTATGGTCCCCCTTCGGGCCGATCGGATTTGAATAGGAACCAGTGTGCGTATTGCAAGCAGTTGGGCCATTGGGCCAGGGATTGCCCAGCGTTGCGTGCTTCGCGTCAGGGGCACACTCCGGGTGGGCCAAGAGGTAGAGGGGGCTTCTCGAACTTTAGAGGGAATTCCAACGATAATGTCCGTTTCGATACTGCTGGACAGCACCGAGATAGCTCAAATGTTTTCGATCGCCAGCACCAGTATCATGTATCGGACAGCGATCGATTGGGATATCACGATTCTCAGCATGCATAGGAATGCGTAGGATGGGGGTCCGAATCAGTTGAGGTGCCGGTCGATCAGACGGGTCCTTATGTATCGGCTGAGGTTTTAGGTTCTACTGATCAGTTCCTAGTGGATACAGGAGCGACACGTAGTGCATTGTCTAGGTACTTGGTTCCGGGGGCTCCCCCATCCGGCTCAATAGTTACATCGGTAGGGTTTGACGGTACACTCTCCCGAAGCCCTCTTTCACAGCCCCTTGCATTTAAAGTTGATTGTTTTTCTGCGCCTTGTCCGTTTCTGCTTGCCCCGTACACACCGGATAACATTATGGACCTTGATATGTTAAAGCATTTTAGGGCTACAATTCGCTGTTCCCCTGAGGGTGTGAGGGTGATTTTAAATGACAACTACCCCCGATCTGGGCGGATGTGTACGATCTCAGAGGATGCGTTGTTGGCTACCCTCCCCCAAACTTTATGGGCAACATCGGACACAGATGTCGGACAAATGGTGATTCCTCCGGTCCACATTAGTGTCCAGGAGGGGGCGGTGCTACCGCGCCTCCCACAGTATCGTATTTCCCAGGAGGGCGAGGAGGCTCTCATACAGATTGTGCAAGACTTGATCGCAGTGGGGGTAGTGGAAGAAGTTCCCTATAATATCTGTAACAGTCCGATTCTCCCTATTCTGAAGAAGGATACAGATGCAAAGGTCTATCGGTTTATAATTGATTTGAGGGAGGTAAACAAGATCGTGATACCTCAGTACCCGGTGGTTTCCGATATCACGACGTTGCTTACCTTGGTCCCGCCTACGGCGACCATGTTCTCAGTGATTGATTTGAAAAATGCCTTCTTTTCTATTCCCATTCACCCTGATAGCCGATTTCTTTTTGGGTTCACATTAAACAATAGATCTTATCGTTTTTGTAGAATTCCCCAAGGCTATACAGAAAGCCCTAGTATTTACAGTCAGGCTTTGAAGCGACAGTTGGATTCCTTTGTTTTACTCGAGGGGGTCGCCCTCATTCAATATGTCGATGACATCTTGCTGGCGGCTGACACCCTGGAGTTGTGTGAGAAAAGTACGATAGCCTTACTTTCTTTTTTAGCGTCCCACAATCATAAGGTCTCTAGGAAGAAATTGCAATTCTGTAGACCAAAGGTGACTTATTTGGGTCACCTTTTGTCTAAGGAGGGGCGTGCACTCACACCAGATCGTATCCAAGTAATTTTGGACACACCAAGGCCATCCACGCAGAAGGATGTGCGTGCATTTTTGGGTCTTGTTTCTTTTTGTAGACAGTGGATATTGGGGTTTTCACACATAGCTAAGCCATTACTAGCGCTCTTGACAAAAGACACGCCCATCCCGATCCCCTGGTCAGATGAATGTGACGCTGCTTTTCAGCAATTAAGACAGGCCCTTTGTTCAGCACCAGTGTTAGGGACCCCTGATTATGCAAAACCCTTTTCGTTGTATGTGCATGAGAAAGATGGGTGTGCATTATCAGTCTTAGTGCAGATGCACGGCGATAAGCAGCGCCCTTGTGCATACTTTTCGGCTGTGCTTGATCCTGTCGCCCGAGCATTACCAGGGTGTTTTCGCTCGGTTGCGGCGACAGCTGTGTCAATACGCCAAAGTGAGGGAATTGTATTGTCCCATAAACTGTTGGTGTTAGTTCCCCACGCTGTTGATGCCCTGCTTAATCAAACAAAGACGCAGCATTTGACCAGTGCCCGTTTAACGGGATATGAGTTGACGCTTTTAGCTCCTCACATTACGTTAAAAAGGTGCGTGGCATTAAACCCGGCCACATTGTTGCCATACCCCGAGACCCAGCCTGAGGCACAGAAAGCGCATGATTGTATTCTTGTGACTGAGGAACAAACAAAGGGTCGTATTGATCTCCAGGATACGCCCTTTTCAGATGTAGATGGAGAGTTGTGGGTGGATGGATCATGCCTGAAGCTACCAGATGGTACGACTTCAGCAGCGTATGCAATTACCACGTTACAGACGATAGTGGAGACAGCACGCATACCACAGAAATCAGCTCAAGCAGCGGAACTGATAGCGTTAACACGAGCGTGTGAGCTCAGTACAGGATTGTGTGTGAATGTTTACACAGACAGCCGCTATGCCTTCGGAGTAGCGCACGATTTCGGCCTACTCTGGAAGGAGAGAGGGTTTCTAACGTCACATGGGGTACAGATAATGCATGGGGAGTTAGTCCACAATCTTTTAACTGCATTGACATACCCAAGGAAAATCGCCATTGTTAAGTGTAGCGCCCATAGGAAAGTGGTTGATAAGGTTGGAGAAGGGAATGCGTTAGCGGATCGAGTAGCACGGGAGACTGCGATGCAGCCCGGCACTACTGCCATGTATGTAGTGAAGTCACAGGTGGAGAGATGGCATGATGCGAAGGAGCAAGTGCGAGAAATACAAAAGACCGCTTCTGACAAAGAGCGGGAACAATGGGTTAGCGAAGGAGAACTGGATGACGAGGGTTGCTGGAGAAATAAGCAGATGGATAGATGGAAATTACCCACGGCTTTTGTACAACCTATGGTCCAGATGGCACATGGGCTAGCACATGTTGGAGCTTCCGCAATTGTGAAATTGCTTACCCAAGTCTGGGAGCATCCAGAGATTGCTAGCACAGCAAAGAGGGTGGTGCAGACCTGTATGATCTGTCTGAAGTATAACCCAGGGAAAGGTACGCGAACTCCAGCAGGAGGATTTGCGACACCCACTGCACCCTTTGAGGTTTTGCAGATGGATTACATCCAGCTTGAGCGCTGTAACAATTTGAAGTATGTTCTAGTAGTGGTTTGCGCCTTCAGTAAATGGGTTGAGGCGTACCCTGCGAAAGACAATACTGCAATGACTACAGCGAAGCTATTGCTGAAAGAGTTTTTCCCCCGATACGGCGTCTGTAGACTTCTGTGGAGTGATAATGGCCCTCACTTTGTAGCAGATGTTATAAAGTATGTCTTGAAGGGCCTAGGCATCACCCAGAAGTTCCACGCCGTGTTCCACCCTCAGTCTGCAGGACTAGTCGAGAAATATAATGGTACACTGAAGCTTAAGATCGCCAAAATTCAAGCTTCAACGTCTTTGACTTGGCCAGACGCTTTGCCACTGGCGTTATTGTCAATTAGGTCGGTGCCACACTCTCGAACCGGCCTTACACCCTATGAGATTGTATTTGGACGCCCAATGAACATTTGGGGTCCACCAAGGCCTAAGGCTGTGTATGATGTACCTTGTGTGATGATGAGTGATTATCTGGCACAGTTAACGGATAACTTGGTTTCTATTCATCAACAGGTCCGAGAGGCGCTCCCTGATCGGTCTACTGGCGAAGGACATGGTCTCCGGCCTGGAGATCATGTAATGATAAAGGTTTTCGACAGATCGAACAGTTTGGAGCCGAGATGGGTCGGACCTGAGCAAGTCCTTCTTGCAACCAGGACGGCAGTGCGAGTCTCGAACAGGAAGAATTGGATTCATTCCCTGCACTGTCGAAAGGTACCGCCCGGATTGGTGGAGTCTGCAGTACTGACCGATCAACGAGACATCCTAGCAGCAGAGACAGGCCGTGCTGCAGGGCCAAACGGCACTGAGGAGCTCTTTCCGGACCATACGACTTCTGGAGGAAGGCGATATCATCTGCGACCAAGGAAGTGAGGTTTCCAGTACCGGGACATACTGTCAGAACGGCCCTTGGGTTAGTGAAACGGAGAGCCGATGAGGCAAGGGGGGGGGATCAGCCCTGCATTAGTGTAGTGACACCCGTCTTGGCCCGCTGGTGAAGAAATCAACCGCTGCCCAAGGGGAAGAGTTCTGACAGACTTTTAGTTTCAGGAAGATATCAGGGTATTATTTCCTTTGACATGGAGAAGAAGAAAATTCTTTGTGCGTTGGGGTTCATGCTAACAGTAGCTATCATTGGTATAACCACATGGTTTGTGGAGGAGGCAACTCCTGCTCGAATGACGCTTGTGTTGACGACTCCAGTGCCTGCGGAGCACTATTTTTACACATTGCCATACCAAGAGTTGAAGCATCGGCAATCCTATTTGAATAACACTTTCATTCAGATGCTGCATCACACCCACGTTGCTACAAACGCTACGAACTGTTGGATATGTGGGATGATGCCAGCCCATCAGAAGAAAGGAGGTACGCCATTTATACCACTTCCTTTCTCTCACAATGGCTCCTGTAGAGCATGGTACACTCTGTTGTTTGCCACTCGAAAACCGACAGTGGGACGATTGCTTTTCAGACTTAATAAAGAATGCCATCAGGACAAGAATGGATATCCACAAGCGAATGGGACAATTTGGGAATGGGAAGAATACCGACCGGACAATGAATCCATTCCCTATATCTTCACGAACACCAGAGACACTGCGGGAAGAGATAAATTTGTAATTCAAGTAGCACAAGCTCAAGCGGACTTGTGTGTCCAGAGTGTGGGTTTTATCCCTGTTGGTGTCAGTGATTGTATAACTGTTCTAAACATTGATGGGTTGAACAATAGCACCTTCCTAGCATCCCATAATACCTACTTTGTATGTGGAAATAAAGGTTATTACCGTTTGCCGGCTGGGTGGTCTGGGGTATGCTATGTATCATTCCTATTACCTCCTGTATTCTTAGCACCTGCGTCATATCATAAGGATTTAAAACTGTTGAATAATGTGACTGTAAATAGATATAAACGTACTCTATCCATTGACGAGGTGGATCAAACAGATACCAGTTTGCAACAGTATATTGATTTTAATTTAGGATTGTTTTTCTTTGTTGGAGCCGCTCTGAATAGTAGGAAGATCCGAAGATTAACAAGAGTGGTAGAAGCTGTGACTAATCAGACTGCTGCTGCTCTTGGGAATCTTACGGAAGAATTACAGATTACCAGGATTGTTGCATTACAGAACCGTATGGTATTGGATGTAATGCTAGCTGATCGAGGAGGAGCCTGTAAAATTATTGGAAGCAGCTGCTGTGTGTTCATTCCTGATCATACGCCATCCGTTTATAACGCCATTAATAAGCTGCATAAAATAGCAGCTGAAATCCACACGGAAAACGGCACTTGGTCCTTTTCTGGATGGTTTTGGGCATTGGTTACTGCCTGGGGATGGAAGGTCTTAACTGGTCTCTGCATTATTATAGCAATTCTGTT